>NW_025335550.1:7588710-8233598 GCF_004798865.1 Varanus komodoensis | reverse complement strand
AGAGAGAGAGAGAGAGAGAGAGAGAGAGAGAGAGAGAGAGAGAGAGAAGGCGAGAACATCAGCCCACTGCTAGTGATGGTTGAGTTCATTGTTTACTTTCAAACACTTGTCAGATACACTGTCTTCTCTGTCCCATACTTTATCTGCCTTCCAAAATGGAAGATGCCCTATATTTCTTTCTCCCACTCACCTAGGAGCTATGATATGGATGTCTCTTTCCTCATGTTCTGCCAGGTCCTGCACTGAAACTGAAAAATCCCCAGGCATCTCCACCGGCTTCCCTTGAGGAACACTTAAGCAACCACTCGGGGCTATGAAATGGCAAACTGCTGAACAGAAGGAAGTCATCAGTCCACTGTTGAAACAACAAGCACTCCCGGGTTTGCTTTGTATATACTTTTCTCAAGAAGGACTTCCTGAAACTGAGCTCAAGAGAGGAAGATTGAGTCCTGGTGACACCCCTGGGTCATATGGTCAAGAACTGGAGCAAGAACTGAGTCTTGGGGCTGTAGGCATGAGGCAGCCGGTTTACATGTGATTGGGTTGTGATTCCCACCAGCGAGTAAGTCATCAGGGAGCAACACACCACACACAACTCACTGATACAAATTTTGCTGATGCTTGTGGGGTGGAAAGCAGGGGCTGGACAGACTCAGGGGGGAAAGACACAGAAGGAAAGAAAGACAAGTTCTGTTAGCAGCATCATGTCTACATGGAGTCACCACATTAAGAAGTGTTGAGGAACTGGAGGCCAATTAATGGGAAAGGGCTTTTGGGAGGCAGCTGGTTGGCCACTGTGGAATACAGACCAGACATCCCTGATCGGATGTCCTCTAGATGTTATAGCCTACAACTCCCAACATTATTGACCATCATCCACACTGGTTGGAGCTGATGGGAAGCTGAAGTCCAAAACATTTCACAGACTTTAGGCTCAACTAGACAGAATTTTGGTCTCATCCAGAAGAGACTGCCCATGCTCACATCACCTCAAAATGCTACGGTGAGTTGCTGGCCATCAAAGATTGAGTCACCATGCAGCGACATGTTAACTGGGCAGGTATCAGCTCTTCCCTGTTAAGACGGCACGTCCCAGCCTGGGGTGCCTTGTGACTCCAAATATGTTGGACCGTAGCTGCTCTCATGCCCAGTCCAGCGGGACTGTGCCCTCCAGCCACGTTGGACCATGGCCCTCATTATCTCCAGGCAACATGAGAGCCAGTGTGGCGCAGTGGTTAAGAGCAGGGGACTGGGACTCAGAGGATCCGGGTTCGAGTCCCCGCTTGTCCATGGAGCCAACTGGGTGACTTTGGGCCAATCACAGCCTCTCAGTGCAACCCACCTCACAGGGTGGTTGTTGTGGGGATAAGATGGAGGAGGAGATGTAAGCTGCCTTGAGCCCTTTGTAGGAAAAAGGCAGGATCTAAATCGAAATAAAAATAAACATGGCCCATTATTCCTGCCACACACAACACAGCCATTCACTGGCTGGAGGAACTGCAGTCCATGGTCTCTGCAGGGCACCAGGCTGAGGAAGACAAAGGAATTTTGCATGCTGGTCCTCTGGATTTGTTTTTCAAACAATGCCATGATGTCCCAGGCAGAAAAACAGCTCGCTGGTGACTTCACCCACTACTAGAAGGACCCAGAATGTAACTTCCGGATCTGCAATATTTGACCAGATAACAGCACCTGTGAGGTAAAATTTTTTTTCTCTTTGTTTTCAGTGTAAATACCTGAAGCTAAAATGGTTTCACTCTTTGTTGCATGGCTGGTTTTTCAGCCACAGACCTGAAAAGAAGGAGGGTGAGAGGGTGCTGATGGGACCATTCTTACACATTGCTGGCCAGGTCAAAATGTCCTAGAACAAAACCCAGAATTGTCTGCAGCACAAGCCTTTTCCTTGGCAGACACGTCGGAGTGCAAAAGCATTCCATGAAAGGAAGAAGGTCTTGGGGCCCTGCCTTACAGCTGTAAACACGACTGTCACCGGGCTGAGAAAGCGCAGAGGGGATGAAACATTCCTCTCCTACCGCACTTGGGTGAGAGGAAGCAGAATCAGCCCACCAGTGGCCAGCAGGAATAGGTCCTCTCTGTGTGCACATGCCCACTTGTACGTCCAGGGGATTCTTTCATACCACATGCCATCCAGAAGCCACTCCCTCTGGAAAGGGCCCTCTCTGGGGTGAAGCCAATATCACTCAGATAGTTCCACAGAAAATAATGTAGCTGGTCCCACTTGACTTGGCAGGTTAGGTGTTCAACAGAGCACTGTTTTGGTTTCTTGAGTCTTCAAGGAAAGAGCCTTTGAAGCTTTACTCATACTAGCCATGAATCTGAGCATCAGAGGCTTGGGTGAGTATCCAAATAAGTGTGGGTCAAGTTGCGGTCTTTGGTGGCATGGGAATGGGGGTGGGGAGGAAGTGCAGAGCAACTGGGAGTCCTCCCCATAAGCAATAGTTGGAGAAAGGGGGTGAAGCCAGAGGAAGAGAGTGGGGCTCTCTGAGGGCCAGATTTGGAGAAGCTCCTGCAAGGTTCAAAGCATCAGCAATGTGAGAGCCTGGCACTTGGATATGGCATTTGAGAGGAAGAACAGGTTGCAAAGGAAGCACATGGTGTCCCCCTTCCACAACAAGAAAACCAAATTACGGACTCTTCTGTCAGTCACCCTCCTGGAACGGTATGACCTTATATTCTGCTTCTGTGAGAGCCTACAGTAAGGCTTCAAGATCGGCAAGATTGTCTAAGGTTTGTAAATGGAATGAACCAAGCTGACTAGGGAAGTGAAGAAACTTCCTTCCTGGGTGGCTTTCAATATGGGACATGGGCACCCTCCGGGCAAGCTTCAGATGCAGGGTGTTGGGACAGAGGATGCGGGCAAAGCATCTCCAGGTGGAAAGGAGTGACCACTGGCACCATCAAAATGAGATCAGGCTTTACTGAAATCACCATTTTTAATCCGTACCAAGATGTTTTTGCTGCATGGTCTGAACAAATTTGACCAACATTAGTCTGGCTCTTTTGGAACTGAAAGCTACTTCCCTTTTTTTCTTGCTGCTTGTTTGCCTCTGGCCATGCCTTGAATCTGCATTCCTTTGAGCAAGTTTGGACACCCTGTGGCTGCGGATGTGGCAGTGTTCTCAAGCTGCCCTCCTCTTTCATCACCTTGTCCCTAGACATGTTCAGGCCTCACTCAAGGACTGAGGAGCAGAAACAACATCTGCAAAGCACATCCAGTACGAACTAAGGTTTATTACACATACAGCAATGCATGCAATGCAGAAGCCGAGCTGTTATTCAGTTCTGAAAACGGGGCTTAAAACAGCCTTCTCCAGCCTGGGACTTCCCCAGGTGTTTGGAGCATTAATTCCCACCAGTTTCAGAAATCTGCAGCCCCAGCCTGTTTCAAGGGTTCCTGTCTTGTCTGGTGCTAAGATCTGCTGAACGAGGAAGCAATCATCAGCTCCTTTCTCTTTTCAGGAAAATGGTTTTATAAATTACCATTTTGTTATGAACTTACCTGCTTTATAGTTGCTTTTTTAATTATTTGTAAGCCATTTGGTTTTACTTTAATACATGTAAAGATATAAAATAAATAATAAACTTGGTCTAGAGAAAAATTCTCCCCACCTCTACTCCTCCCCACAAAAGGAAAGGAAAGAAAGAAAGAAAGATGAATAAGAAAGACAAAAGGAAAGGAAGGGGAGGGGAGACCTGTAAGAAAACTTAGAGCCTTTAAGAAAACAAAAGCTACATTATTTTTTAAAAAAATCCTACACATTTGGACAGAAAAATGCCCTAAAACTGCCAACCAGCATAAGAAATGCTGCCTAAATACACCCAAGACTGTATCCTTAACTTGATGTAAATGAGTTTTCTCTTTCATGCAGGTAGCGCAAAACTGCTGTGTGAAAGCAAACATGAATGTTGACTTGGTTCTTTGGCAGAGCAAGTAATACTTGCTCTCTGAGGAAATACACTGGCATGACCTCACATGAAAGAAACCTTGCGATCCTTTGCTACCAGGAATTGATAATGATTTAATCTTTGTTTACCTTGGCTTTACCCAACCTGGTTACCTGAAGGAGCGCTTGCATCCATATACGCCCAGCCACCCCTTGAGATCGGCGGGGGAGGCCCTTCTCCGGGAACCCTCCATGAAAGAAATTAGGAGGATGGGTACTCGGAGGAGGGCTTTCTCTGCAGTGGCACCTAAGTTATGGAACGCGCTTCCCAGAGAGGTCCGCCTGGCGCCGTCGTTATTTGTTTTTCGGTGCCAGGCGCAGACCTTTTTATTCAAGCGGCATTTTAACTGTTAATATTATTGGATTTTATCTGGCCAGGGCACCTTATTTTATACTGTATTGTTGTATTTTTAATTTAATATTTATATTTTTAATTTATATTATAATTATTTTAACTTAGTGATGTAAGCCGCCCCGAGGCTTCGGCGAATGGGGCGGCATAAAAATGTTTTAATAAATAAATAAAATAAATTAACCTGTCCCAGTATTGCTTTACAACAATTCACCATGTTAGAACTGGTTGCAAACGGCTTTGGAACTGTTGAAATGGAAAGTGGCATAGAAAAGATCTAAATAAATGAGTCAAATATGCAATGTATCCATTAAAACAAATTAAATAGATACACATGCATGAATGTTCCTTCAAATCCTGCTTAGATGTAATCAGCTCCCTCAATTAGTAAAAACATACACTGAAAATTCTGGCATTCATAGGAGGAAAGTCAACATATGTTGGCTGCTTTTTCCACACCCAAAGCTCCCTTTCCTGTGGTAGAAATAAGCCACCATGTCTTCCTTCTTCCTGGTTTAAAAGAGTATTTGAATGGAAGGTCCTCAGTGCATGGATAGTCCTGAACAATCTGTGCCATGGGCTTTTCGGATTGTTTGCATCTGCTGGCTTGTCTTAGAAAAATAATGTTTGAAACAGGGTGCTGGAGACAGCTTAGTAAATTCCCTGGATTGAGAGAAAGATGCGCCAGTGGGCCCTTGATCCTGTCCATCAAGAAAGAACCTTTTCTGGAAACCAAAATGCTGAAGCTGAATCTATCTTACTTTGGCCACATCATGGGAAAGCAAGACTTCCTGGAGAAGACAAGCATACCAGGGAAAGGGAACGGCAGGAGAAGAAGGGGGACGATTCAGCATGAGATGGAGTGACTCTATACGATTAGCGGCAAGACCTGAGCAGAAAAAGTTCCTTTCTTTGTGGAAGGGGTGATTTCCTATGAAAGATTTTTTTTAAAATCCCTCCACAACCCACAAAAACTTTCTTTTTTAGTAGTTTTGCAAACAACTGATCACCTGACCTTTCTCTTGGGCATGCGGGCGGGGTGCTGTTTTGGCTACATAAACAACATCACTGAAAAACTGGAAATAAAGTCTGCACATTTCCACTGCGACCATTCCTGGTGCAAGCCCAGCTGGAATGAAGTTCGAATATGAAAAAAGAAAGCCACTTCTGTTTTTCTATTGGGGTCCGAACAACATACCCAAATCTCACCCACAAATGGAGGTGACCCCAAACTTTGTTCGGAGGGTGAGGGAAAGCGACCAGACAAGGAAGGGGGTCATCCTAGCTTGAAATTACAAACAGGAAGAGAAGACTTCTACAACTCAAGAAAAAAGGGAAGATGGACCTAGAAGGGAAGTATCTTCCAGGAAAAGTTTGGCCTCAAGAGCAAACCAGCAGTTGCATAGGTTCCTTCCTTCCCCTCCTGGTCCTGTTTCTTCTCTCTTCTAATTTAAGGCAGCAAATTACCATATACAATTACTGAAGTCAATGAGACCAATTTTCAAGCAGACAATAAATAATTGCACTGCAGAGTTCTGCCAAACTGAGACTTGTGAAACCACAAAATACCCTTGATGGACACGTTTGATTTCTAGGATTAAGAGAGTGTGCCTTCACCCCTCCAAAGAGAAAAACAAGTTTCTTGGGGGTGAGTCTAGAAGTCCAAAGAGACTTAACAACCAAGGAACAATCTCGGAAAGTCACTAAGGAGACACAGTGGAAAACGCTGCAATTTTTCATCACACTACCAGAGATGTTTCTCAAGGTACCAACCCCAAGAATGCCCTTTCTCTTCTTTGATGGAGGAAACCAGCAGCAACCTGTTTCTCACAGACTTTTTATCTCCAAAGGTTATCCCAGGTCAGCTTATCCATCAAGGAATGGCTTGTAAATTGCCAGAGAAAATGTCCCCTAGGCATCCTCTTGGCTACATTCACACAAAGTACCAACCACCATCATGAGCAGAGAGTAAATCGTAAATTGCAACTCCTAATTACAGGAGGAACGCTAGCTTTTCTTGCAACTCCACTCCTTTATGTTTCAGTCTGAAAAGCCAAATAAGCCCATTTGTGCTGTCTTCGGCTGGGTTTTTCTGGCTATTACTCCTCTGCTTAATCTTTTAAAATCTATTTAGATTTCTCATTTCTTTCCAGGAACCCAAGAATGCAAATATTATTTCCTCCCTCTCCATTTTATACTCATAACAGCTCTGCAAGGTAGGGTCAACTGAGAGTCAGAGAGTTCTCTAGTCTCCAGTGAGCTCCACGGCCATGTGGGAATGAAGAACCTGCAACACTCAAGTTCCAGTCCAACCCTCTTCACCACCACACCACACCACACCACACCAGTTAACCAGTGCTAACCAGTGCCCCAGGAAGACCAGCTGTCTGTTCTCTTCTTGTTTTGCAACCTGTCCTAAGCAGGTTTGGTTTGGGCAGTCATTTTTAGAGTTGGACAAGCTAGCAAAACCTACAGGCTTTTCCACCTTCACAGTGGACATCCAAGGGTGCCCACTCCAATTAAACCCATTCCATTCTGGGCTGTAGCACAACAAGAGGAGGGGGCAAAAAGCGGTCTGGGAACTGCTGTTGAGGGCTGCAAGAAAGGGCTGTTCCCAGTTTTATCTGGAGCTGCCAGGAATTGAACCCAGAACCTCCTGCATGCAAAACTAGTGCTCAGCTATGATGCTTCCTGGGTTTCTGCTGTTCTTGAAGTAGCACCTCCATTATCCATCTGACCAGTTCATGCAGGTCCTTAAGAGTCGATCCGCCAGATGAAAAACTTAATTGCTCTGAAAATTTCCAAAGTGCAGCTGTGGCAGATGGGAACAAAGGAATATGGCCACCCTGCCACTATCTTTCCTGCGGTAGCTTTTCATGTGAGGAAGGGCACTCTCTTTTAATAACAGAAAGAAGAAACAATGCAACACTCCAATCTTGGAAACGTTTACCAAAAAAATGTCATTGGAGAGAAATGAGAAGCACATCTTTGAACCAAACTCTTATCACTCCAAGCTTCAATAGGAAGCAGGAAATCCTGTTCTAAAATGATTAGAAGCCTCCACCAATGGGACCTCAGCAAAATTCAAGAGGCACTATCTCAGTCCTATAAATAAAATGAAAACCAAAGTCCACCACAAGGCAGAAATTGACCCATGTGGAATGAAGCTGCCACTGATTTAAATAGCCCACACAACTATGGGGAAGGAGCACTGGCTTATATTATTATTATTATTATTATTATTAATAATAATAATAATAATAATAATAATTCATTGCAATGTTAAGACAGCAAGTTCTGTCCCAGAACATAATTATATGTGGAAACGGGAATTTAAATCTTGCAATTTAGAATGTCTGCAGTAAGATTGCAAGGGAACCTTCCTTCTTCATCAGGAATGAGGTTTTTACAGTCATATCATGAGAACAGAAGTCAGCAGAAAAGGCCTTTTTTTTCTTTCTTTGCGCCCACATTAAAAGAGTGACTACAATTTCCTGCCCAGCTTGTGGGCCGGTGCCAGTCATACCGAAAGGCACCTGGGGCATTCTCCTCAGTCATGCCACAATTAACAAATTGTGGCCGGGAGAGTGGCTTAGACGGAGCTTTGCAGAAAGGGGAAATAGCAGGGTTATGTTTATTGACAGCTATTAGCCAAGTCTGGGAAACAGAACCTCCATGTTCTGTGGCAGTGTACCTTCGAATTCTACAAAAAGGGAGAATAACATGGCAGAAGACTGGCAGAGCATCAGTTTTGTATCATGCAGAAGGCCCCAAGTTTAATCCTCCATGCCTAGTCATGCCACAATTAACAAATTGTGGCCGGGAGAGTGGCTTAGACGGAGCTTTGCAGAAAGGGGAAATAGCAGGGTTATGTTTATTGACAGCTATTAGCCAAGTCTGGGAAACAGAACCTCCATGTTCTGTGGCAGTGTACCTTCGAATTCTACAAAAAGGGAGAATAACATGGCAGAAGACTGGCAGAGCATCAGTTTTGTATCATGCAGAAGGCCCCAAGTTTAATCCTCCATGCCTACAGGAAGGGCAAGGACAGAGCCCTGCCTGGAACTCTAGAAAGCCAGGCCCAGGGTCTAACTGGCAAAAGGTAGCTCAGGCAGGGACCTCAATCCCAACGCATCAAAACTACCTTATGCTCTCATCACATCTTATCCCATGAGAAACACAGAAACAGAGGGAGTCAGAAGGGGTCTCCCAGGCCATCTAGTCTGTCCCCCGGCTCCAGCTGGCTCCACTCATGACATGCCCACCATGTGCAAGTCCAGCCTATCCTTAAAACTCTCGCTGAGAAAGGTCTTATCTCAGTTCCAGAGCTCATGATTTGCTCACCGCAGCATCTCCAAGGTCATTATTATTTTGAACATCCTACCTTTTCCAGCAAGGAATGCAAGACCCCTCCTTTCCATTGTATTATTTTTATTCTTAATAATAATTCGATGGCTATACTGTCCCACAGCAGCCCTGTGAGGCAGGCTGTGACTCCGTGGATTTAAAAAGTCAGCTTTAAAAATTCTTGGTTGGGATGCAAGGAAACCAAGCCAGTGGAAACACTATTGAAAAACAGTCGACGTGATAATACTAATTGGGATAAGTATTGTTTACACTGAGAAGCAGCAATTATGAGAGCTGGTTCAGAAAATTAGGCCAGGACCATAGAACTTCTTTGCCTGGGTATCAGTGGTTGGGTTATCCCCATTTCAGGGACAAGAGAATTGAGGCCAAGAGAGGGCCAGGGGCACCCAACTGGGACCTTTGAGAAGGATTTCCAAACACATCTCTTTCTTAAATAGCAAGACCACCTGCTAAGTGGAGTTCTTTGGGTGGCACAGAGGCAAATTCAAAGCATAAACTATAGAACAATGCTCAGATGGCACATCAGAATATCAGCCACAAAAGGTAAAAACCCAGCAGCACTGAAGGACGAGCCAAATAGACCCAGTCGGAGAAGAGAAACACAGAGCCCCAAGAGCCCGGAAAGGCTCGGGAGAACCAGAAGGACAGGCGAGCCTCCGGGAGTGGGGAAAGGCGCTTGCCACGGGGGTCCCACCACTGGAAAGACCCGCACTCTTGTACCCCCGTCTTGCTACATCAACCGCGATCATTCTGCATCCCGTCCCTCTTCCTCCTCCCGCTCGCAAAAGGGCATCCAGCCTCCGCGCAAAGGGATGCGGGCGGAGGGTGGCGGGGAGACCTGCGGGATGGGAAAGGTCGCCCCGAACCGCGCCGAAGCCGCGCGCTGCGCCGATGACCAACATTTCGCTGCGCTGCAAGGCGCGGAGCCGGGAGCGCCCGGCAGGTGCGGCTCCCAAGAATCCTCGCAGAAAAAATTCCCCTCCTTCTTATGTAAGAAGAGGTCAGGCGCTCTCCGCCTGGTTTCCCTCCGTATTTCCTCCTCCTCCTCCTCCCCACCGCCACCAGCATCATCTTCTCCCGCAGCAGGCCCCCAAGCCGCGCGCCCGGGACTGAAGCTCTGCCATCTCCATCTTTTCTTAAGCATCTGCATCGGCGGCGGCAGCCGCGACCCCAGACGCAGCCGGTTTTCCGCCCGCCCACCCGCCCGCCGGCCGATGGCCTCGCCTGACCTTCTGCCAAGTCCCCGCCGCCCCCGCTGCCCCCGATCGCCGCGGCGCCCCTGCAAACCGCCCCCCCACAAGCGCCTGGCTTCCGGCGCTGTCCACCGCGCGTACCCGGGATTTGTCCTTCGCGTCCAGGCGCGCCTCCTGCACGAAGGGGTTGAGCACCAAGGGCGAGGCGAGCGACTGCTGCCTGGGCAGCGGGAAGAACCTGGCCGCCGGCTGCGGCGCCATGCCGCCGGTGGCGCTGCCCTCGGGGGCGGCGGCCGCGGCTCCCGACGCGGGCGCTGCGCTGCACGGAGTCATCGCCGCAATTCTCCAAGGGGAACCGGCAGATGCTGCGACGCCCTCGCTCCTCCCTGCCGCCAAGGCGCCTGCGCGAGCTCCCGCTGCGCGGGGGGGGGGGGGGGGGGGGGGGGGGGGGGGGGGGCCACTTCCCCCCCCGCCCCCCCCCCCCCCGCGGGGGGCCCCCGGGGCGCCCCCCCGGGGGGGGGGGGGGGGGGCAGGAGGTGCAGGGGAGGGTGCCAACTTCCCGAGCGGCCCCCGCTCCTCTGCGCGAGCGCCCGGGGGCTGGCGCTGGTGCGCGGGAGCTTGACGCGAAAGAGCCCCTTGGAGAGGAAGACTCTGGCCCAGATGCTGGCAGAAGGGGCGATCGCTTGCAGGGAAATCCAGGACGACCCGGGTTAGAGAGGAGGTGTGTGGTGGTGGGGAGAGGAAGAGAAACGGGTCGCCAGTTGCCCCGAAGAGCAGTTTCCTCTTCACGTGTTTGTGGCTGATAATGATGTGGAGTCAGCACATCCAAAGTCCACCCAACACAGACTGTGGAATGCCAGGCCTGCTTCTCTGTCATCTGCAGCAACTTCACCTCCAGATTCATCAGCTGTCCAGAGGAACAATTATTTGGTTAAACTGCAAATGGTTAGGAACCGAACCTATCTGGGAAATTGGTACAAAGAAGTCACTCCCTTTTTGATGCTGGGAGAGAAGAGATTTGGCTGCTGCTTTGCATTCTGCCTGTTTGGAGGGCTTGGTGAGCCGGAATGCTGTGCTCAACCTACAGATCCTTTGGGGCCCTAATATTTCCAAAGGCAAGCAGCCAAAACTTGCTGAAAGGAAAATAAATAAATAAAAGGAAGTGTGTGAACTGGGTGTGAAGTCAAGAGCCTTCACACAAAGAACTGCTGTGTTTAGCCCCTAAGCACATGTTACTTTAAAAACATAGCCGATAGCTATGGCTCCCCGACAACATTCACAGCCGCTCGTGCATATTCTTCCCCTAGAGTAAGCACAGGACTTCTGATCTGGATTTAAACCCTAGCATGAGAACCAGGGCTGCTTGACCACTTTCCCCTCTGCTGTGGTCTGGACTGGCCCCTTGCTCCTTCCATCTCTGCTGCCAAACGAGGCCAAGGGGAAGCGGGTGAATTGGCCCAGAGAGATCAGCTGGCCTGCTGTTCCATGGGTGACTCTGGGCCAGTTCCTTGCTTGCTGCCCCACCCGACTTCACAGGGTTGAGCACAGAGGGAAAGCTCATGACCTATCAAGGATGAGGTTTTCCCAGCCTGGCTTGATCTCCA
The DNA here is from genome assembly GCF_004798865.1 of Varanus komodoensis. Lineage (NCBI taxonomy): Eukaryota > Metazoa > Chordata > Lepidosauria > Squamata > Varanidae > Varanus > Varanus komodoensis. The sequence goes on along the minus strand of NW_025335550.1, from coordinate 8,222,116 downwards.
GCCCCCAGCATGCCTTCCCATGGACCATGCTGGCTGGAGCTGATGGGATCCTAGTCGAGAAGCTCTGCTTGGCCCCTGAATGAGAGGTGGTGCTACATGACAGCAAGTCATCTTTGGCTTATGGGAACCCAGTGAATTAAGGCCCTTCAAAAGCTCCTGCCCCGGCCTGCCTTGCTCAGCTGTTGCAAATCCAGGGTTAAGACTTCCTTTACGGAGGGAATCTTCCCTTTCATCCTCTGCCTTTGTTTTTCCCTATCAGGATGGTCTTCTCCAGAGTGTTTTCCCTCTCAAGGTTATCCCTACGCGTGACATTTTGTTGTTCTTGCTTCTGGCTTCATTGCATCAAGAAGCTACTTGTTTCCCTTTTCTTTTGGTCCAATAATTGTAGGCTGAGATATATGTGTTGTAAGCCACCCCGAGGCTTCGGCAAGGGGCAGCATAGAAATGTAATAATAATAATAATAATAATAATAATAATAATAATAATAATAATAATATAAACAAACAAACCAAGCATCCCCAAGCCTGGCTTCACTCCTGCCCCCAGCATCCACTATTCAAAGATAGACTGCCTCTAAACACGGAGGTTTGGTCTGGCTTCTGGCCTTCGATTTGTCTAAGCCTGTTTTAAAACTGCCACCGACATTTTAGCACTGTCCTTGTAATACCTCCATCCCAACTTCCACAGGGAGCTATCCAGGGTACTATCCGAACTCTTGCCTCATCTCCTCAAAGTCCAATCCTGTCATTTCCCAGAAAACCACAGACCCGGATACAGTCCCATAGATGCCTTCCCTGGGATCCACACAAGAACGTTGGGCTCAAATCGTCCTGGAGGGGCTTCTCCCGTCATGCCTGGTTCTTCCTTGCTCTCCCAGGCTCTTCCTCCCAGCCTAGCTATTTGTCTGCATCCCTTCCTTTTCAAAAGAATGCCCTCCTTTCTGTTCTGGCTGCCAGCCAGGAGAGACCCAAAGTGAGCAGGTCCCTCATGGCACAAGGCCAGGACCGGCCCTGCCATGAGGCAAGCTGCGAATTTGGTCTCAGGTGTCAAATGAGCTGTTCTCTGATGATATGCATCAGCCATGCTTGGCCCCAGGCGGTCATCTGTCCACATCAGAGGTGGCTTTTGGCAAGGGAGCAGCTGCCGTTCAGCAAAAGCGCCCAGAGGAACAGTGTAGCCCAGTGGTTAGAGTACTGGACTAAGACTTGGAAAACTGGAATTTTAGTCCCCATTCAGCCATGAAGCTCACTGGGTGACTTTGGGCTAGGCACAGACTCTCAGCCTGACCTGCCGCAGAGGAGGGCTTGTTGTGAGGATAAAACTGAGAGGAGAAAGAGGATTATGCATGTCACCTTGAAAGGAGAGTTGGCAGGATATAAATATAACAAACACGATAAAGTTCAAGACTTCTTTTTATCTGCAACCTGAGTAAATAATTCAGCAGAGCAACAGTCCTGTAGTGAGGAAGGCTGCCCTGCCTTCTGCCAGAATCAAACCACTGACCTGTAATTCTGATTTTTATTATGCAAAAAAGTTCTTTCTTCGGGAGACAAGACACTTGCTACAAAAGACTGTTTCAGCATCCTATGAAGCATGTCCCAAAAATCAGGTCGTTCAGAGCAAACTATTGGGAAATGTTTGTACCCGCAGGTGCAGAGCAGGCACTTAGTGGAGCGGAGCTTCAAGGCAGATCTTTGCTCGAGGGAAGTCTTCTGAAGCAACACGCCTGGAATGTTGCATCGCCCTGTCCTGCTCCTCCCTCGTCACTTGACTTCAAGCCTCTGGATCTCAAATGCCTTCTCCCTCCTCTTTGCTCCTGCCCAAGGGTTTTTTTTGGGCTCAGCACATTCCCACCCATCCTCAGCTGCTGCTGAGTCACACACAAGCCCTGGAACTTCTTGCAGCACTCCTGCAGGAGGCTGGGTGCACTCTTGCATGCAGCCGCACCGTTAGGTAAGCACAGGAGAAGGATGTCGACCTTCTCTTTCACCATTGTAAATCTGCAGGTCGGAATTGTCTTATTGCTCAGACTGCAAAGAGAGCAAATCAGTCAGTCCTAAAGGAAGTAAGCCCTGCCTGCTCTTTAGAAGGTCAGGTACTAAAGCTCAAATACTTTGACCACCTAATGAGGAGGAAGGACTTATTGGAAAAGACCCTGATTCTGGGAAGAATGGAAGACACAAGGCAAAGGGGGTGGCAAGGCTGAGGTGGCTGGGTGGGGTCCCTGGAGAGGTGGGTGTGAGGTTGGGTGTCCTCCAAGGGAAGGTCGTTACTGGTTTTTCGGCGCCAGGTAAAGACCTTTTTGTTTAAACATCATTTCAATTGTTAAAACATATGATCTGGCCGGGGCAACTTCTTCTTCCTTCTCTTTCTCCTCCTATATTTGTATTTTATACTGATAATTTTAATTTTGTATTTGTAAATCAATGTATTTTTTGTATTTTTATATTTAATGGTAATTTATTATGTACTATTGTATTTCAATGTATTTTATCATGTTGTAAGCCGCCCCGAGGTTTCGGCAAGGGGTGGCATAGAAATGTTGTAATAATAATAATAATAATAATAATAATAATAATAATAATAATAATAATAATGGTGGACAGGAGAACCTGGCGGTATGTTGTCCATGGGCATGACTTTGCGATCGAACAGCAAAGCTGTTTTGGGAAACTCTTGGCTGGGAAGTAGAATTTCTTCATCATCATCATCATCATCATCATCTTATGTGTGTTCCTATTACAACATCATATAAAGCAGCATACAAATGCAATATAAAATACAAATAACCATATCATAAAAATTGCATTGCAACATTCAAAAGCCAAATTTAAAAAACGACACGAGCTCACAGCACATACAGGGCTGATATTATGTCCCTAATACAACAGAGGTAAGTAAACTGATATTCTTCATCGGGCGCCAGGAAGACAGTGGAGTTGCTGCCACTCAGACCTGAGTGGGGAGTTTCTTTCAAACTGCCCTTCTCCCTGTTCCCACCAACGGAGGCTCCATGCAAGGTGACCACCACAGGCAGGCCCCAGATTGCAATGCTTAAATATTTTAAAGAAACAAACACATTTGAACTGGGTACTTCAGGGATTCTTTTGGATGTCTTATCCCTTAAATGTCAGCCAGATGCTAAATAAAACTTAACGAAGTTGAAGAAACATTGCTTGCATACACATGCAAAAAGCCACGGTTGGAAAATAGGACCCTGTGAAAGCGAAACTGTGCCTTTTTTCTCTGCTGGGCTGCACAAGGGCCTGAGACGACAACAGAGCTTATCAACCACAAGCATAGCATTCGTCAGCCAGATGCACCATGAGGGTGTAACATATCAATTTATGTCACAGGTCTAAGTTCTGTGACCATATGCCCACCCACAATATGATGGTGAGGTGGGGGAATGATCCAGGAAATGTTTAAGTCAAAAAGAAAAGTTGTCTTCATAAGGACTAGTTTCTTCTCCGTCTCCCATGCCAACAAAACAACTAGCAGCAGAAACAGTGCTGTCTAAACTGGGACATCCAAGCCACTCTGCAGCGCAATATGTATGACATATAGCAATCCATGAGATTCTAGCTTGTATCTTTTCTCTTTCTTACATTTATCCATCTTATCTTTCTCTAATCTTATTTCATGGGAATCCTGAACCAGAGGGCTACTCTCTACCCCATAACTGTGCTTTTCCATTTTGCTCCACTATACAACAGCGCCCCCTAGTGTTTAGGTTGGGGAAGGTACAGAAAGGCAGGGGGAAAAGCAAGCCCGCAATCTGTAGAGATGGAATTGGAGACTGGAAGAGGATGCAGCAGGTTAAAAGGACTTGTTTTAGGGAAGCAGAAGCAGAAGCAGAAGCAGAAGCAGAAGCAGAAGCAGAAGAAGAAGAGGGGGAGACATGAATCAGTGAGGCAGTGGTGCCCACTGGAAGGCCACCCCACTCATCTGATTTCCCTGCTGCCCTCCCCCATTCTCAGTCCTGCTTGCTGCGGGGAGTCTCCAACCCAGCCTTATCTCAGTAGTCCTTAGTAATGGGTGGGAAAGGTAGAAGATTGATCCTGATGAGTTGCAAAGCTAGGCAACATCTCTGGCTCACAAGAACAAGCCATTACGTTTTATTTAATTTATATATTATTATATGTATATCCTGCCCTTTTCTTACAAGAACTCAGAGTGGCTTACATAATCCTCCTCCAGCAAGTTTTACTACACTTGGACTGGGAGAGAAAGTGTTCTATCAGGTAATTCAGTAATGTGTGATCTCCAGAGATTGTATGGAAAGGCAAAATTGCATTCTTTTATCTGGCCAGCAGATGGCACTGTGTGCTCATTTTACTGGACAAAGCGAGTCCTTTTTAAGATGACCTGTGTTGTAACCTGCATTTTATGATTCTTCTTGTTTTTGAGTTTTGTTTTTGTCTTAAACAATTTTATTATGCTATTCAGTGGTGTTAGCAAGTGCTTCAAGTAAAGAAATATTTGCCTAACTCGAATTGGATGCCCCGCTTTGTCTTTGGTTCCTCCCACCAGTGGGTGGTGGCCCTCAAGAGCTTCTTCAAAGTCAAGTTGGACCATCAGGATGGAAGAGGTTTGACATGTTGAATTTGGATAATGTACGGAAAGCAACCACACTTTCGGAGCAAGTTTGTTTCTACTCTAGCCTTTACCTAATCAACTGGGAGCCAGTGTGGCAAAATGGTCAGATTCTTGGACGGGGTTTCAGGAGATCGGGGTTCTGGTGAATGCTCAGCTGTGATTCTAGCCCAGCCAAGGACTCTCAGTGGGGCCTACCTCACAGGGTTGCTGTGAGGATAAAATGGGGAGGAGGACAACTGCTTGGCTTCCTTGCAAGAGTAATATAATAATAACTGTGTTTCTGTACTCTGACATAGCAGGATGTGGCATCTCTCTCTCTCTCTCTCTCTCTCTCTCTCTCTCTCTCTCTCTCTCTTTCCCTCTCTTGCACGCACGCATGCAGACACACACACACATCTTCATGGGCAAGGTCCAGTTGACAGATTCAGACCCATGCTGGTGGCTTTAGTTATGTTTCCGGCAGTCCTATTTTCTCTTGTTTCTTACTTCTTGTGCGCACAAAGCCAATGGCTGGTTCTGCGGCAAGGAAATGTGAACCCACGCTGGAAGCTTGTCAAGATGTGAACTCCCTGCTTTGCAAAAGGAGCAGAACTTCTGTGTTAGAACAACCACTTTTTCACATTGCCAAATTCCAGACAAGCACAGCTGAGGTTTGCTTTGGCTGCAGCCACTGGATCCTCATAGTCAAACAGGTTAGTCACTGTCTGGAACACGTCTGTTTCTTCCCTCCCAAGATATCTCCAAGGCATGGAACTGAACAACTGTGTGTGGTTGAGGATTCTTGCAAGGGTTGTGTTGTATTTTATAGGCATATTGGTTGTGCAAGTAAATGGGAAGGTCAGCTCTCCTTTCTCCAGACCAGCTGGCATGAAGGGGTACAAAAAAGGGAACGACCTGGGCCAGTGCAAGGAACAGACCTTGGACCGACTCATGGAATTTTTTGCAACGTTTAAATCCTTGCTCACTTCTGAGTACCCTGTGTGGGCTTGACCAAGATTCTTACCCCAGCCTAACTTCCCTGTGCCAAAAACCTCAATTGCTACAGAGTAATCCCATCATTCCCATCATCTGCTGCCCTAGAATGCTGCAAGACCTCAGGATGGGCATTGGAGTAGGAATTATTCCCTCCTCCGCTGAACGGAGTCTGAGAACATTTGAGTTCTCATATGCTCTCTTTTTCTGACTGCATGCTGATTCATGATCTTTTTTTTTTTGGCTGGACAGAAAACCCTTTAAATCAACAAAAAAGGCTAAAAAAAGAAGGTTCAAACAGCCATATTCCTGTGGGGCTGAAGGGGAAGCAGGTATGGCCACTAATGCCACTGTGCTTTACATTACAGCCCATACCTGGTCACCAAGCTTTGGGAGAGGGTTCTTGACCTTTAAGACTGGGAGAACAGGAGAATGCCCAAACTAAACCGTTGGGAGGCAGGGAAAGGGTCAAGGGTCAGTTGAAGGGGCATGGCCTACTGGCAAACCCAGGAAAGCTGGGCCTATGCATGGGCCTCATCCATCCCTGCAGCAGACATACAGTGCAATCAGCCATGGCCAGCCAGTACTTTGTGGTGGAAGCTATTGCTGCAGGGAAATCAAAGGAATGGGTGGGATGCAGGAGGGAGGGCAGGGTCTCTCAGCCAGCGTTCCCCAGATGTATGATTGCTGATTGGCTGGCAGCCCCTAGTGACATCAGCAGCTGGCGTCCAGCTCAGGAACTGCTAGCCAAGCCTTACTCAAGGGTGACCGAGATATTCCTTGCTTCCTTTCCCAGCCATTTGCCATTAATTATGCTGCTTCTGTCCGTAACTGCAGAAATAATGAGATGGGCTGCTTCAGCATGCAAAATCGGTTCCCTCCACACAGAAATCCAGCAGTCAAGGAGGAACGTTCTAGCCCCACCTTCCCTGACAAGCTTGTTTTCTCTCTTTGGGGAAATTTGTTATATAGAGAAATATTGTACCCCTTTCCAGATGTTTTGATTTCTAGGACATATGAATCCTTCAAGAAATGGATGACAGACAAGGTCAAAGATGGGATTTTTTTCTTTATTTATACCACTGGCATTTCATGTATGCAGTTTTATTTTCCCTTAAAACTTCTGTGTTTCAACATAAACATTCCATCAGGTTGTACAACAAAAAACTTTGCATTGCCCAATGCTTTAAATCTAAAAAAAGGAAAAGAGAAAGAGAAAGAGAGAAGAGAAAGAAGAAACCATCTTGATATAATAAACAGCAGAAAAACTAAAACAGTTAAATGCCCAAACTTGGCATTTCTATATAACATGTCAGGGAGAATCTGACAGGTACTTACACCTCCACTAATTCTCTTGCACCCTGCAGATACCGTGGTGGATTCTCCTGCACAAATGGAACTAACTCTTGTGCAACAGAGATGTGATGTTTCCCAGGGGATCCCTGTAGTCAATGGGAGCAGGTCTGCACAGACTCTACCGGCCTGCTTACTTCCAGAAATGATCGTGTTAGTTCATTCATTCCCAACTGCTATATCTCTGTTCGCCAGCAGGGGGCACTGTTTGCAGATTTTGGCAGGGTACGAGTGAATTGGTAGGTGCGTATGGGCCCCATTCGATTCTGCCCATTGATCTGAGCCAGTCTGTCCATTAACAACAAAAAAGTTGTGGAAAGTCACAAAGTGCATGAAGCCGATTGCTAATTTTAAGTCAAAGCATTCAAACATCAGAAAAGAACTTTAAAACAATCATTTTCATACAAGTTTATTTCCATGACTCCATCATGTTTCAACACTTAAGGCAAAATCCCCAGGCAACCGGTGCCTCCTACGTCAGACTTCCAGGGAATGGGAAAGATGGTGTGACTCACCGAAAGAGAGAGAGAGGTGCTTTGTTTTGGCAAATCTGAACCGAATACTGCCTGGTCCAGCTGCAACTTGGAGAGGACAAGGGCTAATTCAAAAGCTACGTTTAAAATTCTGAAATCTGACTTATGGGTTTTGCAAATATTCTGCAAGCTGATATCTCAGCCTGGAGCGTAAGGCCAGAGTCTGGGCTCTTGCGACCTGGGAAGGCTGTGACCAATGACCACACAGAGGGTGGCCAGGGATAAGCGCATCTTTGAGACATGCTGGTGCCATGTTTTAAGTCCGAAATGCAGAACTGCCCATGCCCATGAGTCATTCCTTTGAATCAGGGCCAGCTCTCTCTTCCTGGGATGAGGGGCAGTTGCAGAAACATATCGGAAAGGTGGAAGAGGCTATAAAGCATGGAATGGAGATTGGGGATGAAAAGAAATGTGAATTGTGTTTACAACTGAAACTATGGCTCTGACCATCTGAAGCACGCAAGACCTAGGTTCTTTGGCAATCTAGGTGTCCAACAGTGCGCTTACACGTTCTTAGAGAAGAATACTAGTTCCATTTCCTCAAATCTGAGAATCTTGGAAGTGTGGTGGAAGGGAGGGGGACTTGGGAGATCAAAATTCAGCTTTCGGATTGTTAGATGTTCTAAATTTGGGGATCCTGAGTCCAACTTTGGAATTTTCAGATCTGGAATGCAAGTACAGTTTCATTCTGGCTGCAAAAGTGAGACCTCTTGCAATTTGGTGGATTTCAGGTGGTCTTGAAATCCATGGAATTTCTTGAAATCCATGGAAGTTCAAGGAATTAAAAACTAAGTGACTAAGAAGTAAGTGACAATGTCCCCCATTCCGTGCGTTGTTTGACTGTGCCAGCCAGGCTTCCGACATTGAATCAAACACGTGGACGTTCTCATCCCTGCATATTAGATAACAAACATCTCAGGGAGATGGTTTGATCCAGGCTTTCTTCCTGACATGCTAGCTTTCTACATGTAGGGAAACTGCATTTATATGTGGACACATTCAGACTTCTGATAGCCTGAAAATGAGAACACCGGGCCACATCTCAGGTTACCTAAGGAAGTTTCTTCTGTGGTATTTCAAATGTCTTAAATTAATAAATGAAAAAATAAGAAGATGAAACGCCATCATGCGCCTGGTGCTCCTAACCCTAAATGCATCTCCTTAGAAGAAAATCCTGTGCATCCGACAGAAGGTGCTTCCAAGTAAATGCACTCCGTCATGTGTTCCAAGGAAGCATTTGTGTCAAGTAGTGAGTGGTACTTAGTGACTTGGAACCAGTACCAGACTGGCCCTTGAAATAGCATACAGATCTATCTCTATTCGGGGTAAGACAGAGGACTTTTACTATACATTTTTTTAAAAAAAAGTGTAAATGGTTGTCTTTGTTCTTAAGAGGTCTATAGCTCAGCAACCCAGCCAATCGGTTTTCACATTGCCAACTTTAACGATCTTTAAGCTCTGATCTTCCAATTTCAGATAGTACCAGTCCTTGAAGAAGTAGCTGTGACCTGTAGAGAGAAAACAAGTCTTCATATAGTTACATCTTCCTCCTCCTCATCCTCACTAAAGCAGTGGTCAGGGCTATCTCTGCAGTGAGGGCAGGTGGTAGGTGGCAGACGGTAGGAGAAGTTTTTAGCAACAAAGTCTTCTTCTACTGTTTCCCAGGCAGGGGAACGGACCTTACTTAAAATGTGTATCTCAGGACTGCTCCCCCCCCCACACCTCCATCTTTACCTTCAAGTGGGGGTGAGGAACGTCAGCCCAAGGACTCAATTCAAGTTTGGAGAAGTTCAGAGGGACCACATTTCAGTGGTGTGTGGGATGGTGTGGGCGTTAAGGTCAACCGTGACCTCTTTCCTAATACAGGGGGTTGTGGATAGGCTGCGCCATCTTGGATTTGCCTTGGGCAGCAAATGGCTTGTGCTTGCCCAGCAGTGGAAAGAGGAGACAGGCCTGGCTCAGTTTGTGCTTGAGTTGACCAGAGCCTGTTGAATGTTGCTTGGCCTGGACCAGTCCTGGAACATTGCAAAAGACTAGATTTTGTGATGCGTGGCTTTATATGGGGATGGGTGATGAAACCCCTTGAGAGAGCCATGTCTGAAGTACAGACATAAATCTGACGGACAGTCTTTGTTTTTGCTCGAACATTTCTGTGAACGATTCTGCTAGGAGACAGAAATTCTTTTGGAGCATTAAGTTACTGCAAAATGAGTTTTCCTCTGTTCTCTAGAACTCTTTCCCTTTTCTTCCCCCCTCCCTCTTTTCTATTTTCCATTTTTAATAAAGAGAAGATGGATATAAATTAAATGTGTAAATTTGATCTGCAGTCTTTCAGCCCCCACCCTCTTCTCCCATCCAGCAAACTCAGTTCAAGGGGTGTTTTGGTCCTTGGTATACCAATGAATGCAGTTTTCTTAACCACAATCTGTGCAGCATTAAAAGTGGTTTTGATTACTCTGCTCAAGACGAGTTATTTAGACAGCCTGGATAAGTTCAAGAAAGGTCATGCTTCCTAAATTTCCTTACAGTGGTGGGGCATTTTAATTGAAGAGAAAAGCTTGTCGCGGCTTCAGGCGGAAGGCCAAGCCGTCGGCCGCCTTGGTGACCGCTGCAGAAGAGAATGTCTCGAAGAATTCGTGCAGCAGAACAAACTATCCAATCCCAGAAAAACCAGCCCCTCCACTGACTGTAGGGATAGCAGGATGACTTACCGCTTCCGCTCACATCCAACACAGCATCTAAGTTGTCTGGAACGCCATTCCAAGCATCTGCAATTAATTTAGGGAAGCCCGGGTCCATTTTCTTCTTTACTTCATTGTACCTGTAAAAAAATCATACTGTGTCAAAAAAAAAAAAACACAAACAAACCTACATGCACACACACACACACGTAATGGTTACATTCTTCCTTAATGGCTACATTCTGGGACATTCCAACAAGCACATCAAAGAGTTTTAAGGAAGAACATATGAATCATTTACGGATACACAGCCTTCTGCAAACTAGTCCCTTCCAAATGTGCTGTATTGCAGTTCCCATCATCCCCAGCCAAACTGCCCAATGGCCATGTTCCACGTGACCATTCCTGGTTATTTATTATTTATTTAAGTGATTCCATTTCTATGCCACCCCAATAACCCAAAGTTTCTCTGGGTGGCTTTTACAATACTAGAAGATAAAAATATACACAATCTTTTATGTGATCAAGACAAAACATTATTGATCATATAAAAGATAAATCAATAAAATAATAAATCACCTCAAATAAAATATATTCACAATCGGTAGACACAACCTAGCAACCAAGCTGATGCCTTTTCAACAAATCGAAGTTTCTTTAAAACCGTCCCTGGTCATAAGTAACAACAGCCTTTGCAAAATTTGGCAGTTATCAAAGCTGCTTTCAATCCACTGCAAACAGGATATACCAATCATTTTGTATTCTCCTATGCAGGGAAAGCAAACTGGGCCTAAAACCCAAGGCTTAACGAGAATGAACAAACCCAGCACTGCAGCGCCGGAGCACTGGGTTGCATGCCACAGCCAGGAAGCCCTACCTCCAAAATTTGTCCCCCGCGAAAATGTAGGTCTTCTTGTTTTTGCTCCAGTTGAAAGCTGCGTTGACCCGCTGGACATCAGGAGGCAGCCCCAGACTGGTTAGTCTCTTTGGATACCCTCTTTCCAAGGTGCTGGCTGAATACACCCAATATTCATTCCCTGCAAGAATAAAGCATTAACCGTTAACAACACAGGTTGCACTTGGAAATGAGGTTGCCGGGAAGGGCTGCATCCTTCCTTGCCGCGAGGTTCTCGGCTATCATCTCCATTCAGCTGAAGAGGGAAGATGGCTTGGTATTAACAGAGACAGACCTTGCTGAACGGGGGGAAGCATTTGGGGGTGACTTGGTGGATAGTGCCATGATGGGTGGTTCTGTTGAATGAACCCAGTCCGAGTGGGCTTGTGCAGTTAAAGTCACATGCGTAGTTTGAGAAACAGAGAGAAGTCTGCTTCCTTCTAGGGAATCCTCTCTCAGGAACTACAAGTCCCAGAGTTCTTTGAGCATATCCAGGAAAGGAGGGAAGCTGGTGGGAGAACTGAAGCAGCAAAATACCCATCACATATTCAGACTGACTCTGGGAAACTCTCTTCCGTGCTTGAACGTTGATAGGACAGGGGAGTTCATAAAAGAACAAGCTGAGTGGCTTACACAGGGTTCCTCTGCCCAGTATTTTTTTTGAGGGGAGGGGTCCATCATCTGTTGCGCCATACTCACCCCATTTAGCAAGGGGGAGGGGCTCTCTCTATAGGATTTTTGGGCAGCTGGCATACAAAGGAACTGGGGGGGGGGTGCACACCATCAAGACTGCACACAACTAAGCCTAGGTTGAACACACACACGCCTGTCCATCAGTGAACGAATCCAATCTGATTATTTTCAAGCCAGCCCCAATTTGTTTCTTGTTATGGGTTACAGAAGTAGTTCTTACTCTGCTGAGATTGGAACACTCCACTGTTTTTGCTTGATAATACTTAAAACACCGAGGTTCCGCTTACCGGCCTTTTAGTAATTTGCCAGTTTGCATCGTTTGGGGATTCTTCTTATATTGGGCTAATTGAATTTCTTCTGAAAACAGTATTTAAATCTTTCTTCTTCCTACGGTCCCTGGGAATGGGGAGGGGGCTGCGGGTTAGGTTGTGATGCTTGGACACAGACAAATGAGATGTTTTGGCTGCATCCCGTTGATCATGTAATCCAAACTCAGCTGCCATTCAGCCATATGGAATTCATTATCAACCCTTTTCCCCTCTCAAAAAATTGTGCAGCAGCTTTGAGCCATATTATTGAACGCCCCCTCCACACACACACACACACATGCGCGCGCACACACACACGCGCGCACACACACACACTTTTGCTTCACAATGCCTGGAGATCTTTAGTCATACTGCAGCAGAGAACAACAAGCAGTTTTGATTTGTTTTGTCTTGTCGTGCCTTGATTTTGCTGGCTCAGCTCTTTATGCATCCAAAAACAACCTCCTAGCTTTGCTGGATTAAGCAAGGCAGTCGAAAAAAAGACATTTATGGAGTCACAAACACACACTCACACATAGCGTGTCAATGGGCGGGGGGGGGCGTTTTTGTCTGTCTTCCTCCACTCTTTCCCCACTCCATCCATAGAGAGCAGAGCTGTTCAATGGGCTGTTTGGAAGACAGAGAAAGGTTTTGAATTTTGGCAAGGAACTAAGAGGGATGGGATGAGGAAATGATTTCGGGTCATTTTAGAAAAAAGATGCCGGGTCTGAGTCGGCACATTTCCAAAGAAACAGCATGATTTGCAGACTAAAGAAAAATGCTTTTAAAATGCATATGTTTTGGGGGACCGTGGTGAGAAAGAGGCATTCTTTTGAAAAATGTCCACAGATCTTGCCACTGGGGTGCTTTAAAAGCAAGGGTGAGCAAATCTCTCAAATTTGGAAAGGCTTTGGGGGCATTCCCCAAAGGAAAGGGGGTCATAGGCCAACAGAGTTTGTAAAAGAGTTTCTAAAAGCTGAACTTTACAAGAAGCATTTCGGACCTTTAGAATGAGATAAAAACAGTGCAGAAGTTGGAAACCATCCACGAACCAGTGCTTAGGGAAAAAGGAGTGAAACCAAGGAAGGGGGATCCTCCATGAAGCCACGGAGGGCTGGATTTAATGCCCAGCTGGCCAGATCTCACTCGCACCTCTGCTTTTCCATGACTCGCACCTAGAGGAATGATTGAAAGGCTGGAACTAAAAACAGAGTAGTAATGCCATGTACATTTAGACCAGAGCTACCTGAAAAAAAGACGGTCTTCTCCTCTTGAGGGGCCTCATACACAGCATCAATTTTTTCTGGCACCTCCGACCAGAACGTAGCAACGAGCAGAGGGCCAGTGGGTCTGTTTCGTTGGTTCGCTGTCCTCCAGATGAATCTGGAGAGAAAAATGGCCCAGAGTTTACAATGAGCTGATTCATGGGCACATCTGTTTCTCATCAGCACTGCTAAAACTGCGGGCACGTGTGTGTGTGTGTGGGTGTGGGTGTACGCCCACAGATGCCCAGATGCGCGCGCACACACACACACACACACACAATTCTTCTGCAACATAAGCGTTGAACCTCAAGGGTCTACAAGGGTATATGCACCAAGAGCTGGCCATTGCTCTTTTCTTGGGGTGATATTTCTTTCCGACAGACATCTTCATCCGCTGTGCGCAGCCATTAACTGTTGATAACAACTTCTCCAGCACTCACATTAATCCGTAGCACAGAACAAAACTGTATTTGGTGCTCCAATTATCCCAGCAAATAAAGCCATTTACAAGGCACTTAAACCTTCCAGCCATTCGCATCACTGTGCGTTGAACAGATGGACGGTGCGTTTGGCAAATGGCAGCTTTTGTACTGGGCAGATTACTGTGGACGTTTATGATTGTCGCAACTAAAAAGATCAGATCTAATAATCATCTATCAAACAGCTTGGCTGTAAATGAAATCTGCAGCATTAAAACTGTTCATCAGAGGAATAACAGGGGCGATTTAATGACTGCATTTTATGTAGAGGCAGTGTCCCCTCCCGGTTTATGAGCACTGAAAAACCACAGTTTGATTGCAGTGGTAGGGCTTAGGGGAAGAAGGGACAGATGATTAACAAACACACTGTTGTGGGTTTCTCTCTCCTCTCTAGTCCTGCCAACCTCTGCTTGATGAAGAGGCCATTTTGTTCAAAGGACCAAAACAAAACTGACCAAGCGAGCAAGCAAGCAAACCCCAGCTTCCACCAGCTGGCTAATTTTGCAAGCAACAAGTTTTCTGCAAGCGTTATAATAAGAGGAGACGGCCATTTGGTCAATGTCAAGCAAACAGCCTGTCAGCATCAGGACCCTTTACCAGCATGATCCAGCTTGGGATTTTATGAAACTGGAGCTGGAGTTCAGGAAAGAGTGGAAGAGGAGAGAGAGTGTTATGGCCTGTAACTGGAGGAAGATCTGTGTCATCTTCCAGAGAATTGTGCACAGACTCTTCTGCACTCATCTGCCACGATCATTTACTGATTCGGTTTCTGCACTGCCCAGCTTGCAGATGACCTTGGGACAATTTGCAATCTTTACAAAATCAGAGAAAATAGCAGGACAATACTGAAATATTAATATTTGGGGAAAATTAAAGCACAAACCGGATGGTGAAAGCACCAGATTTGATGCTCAGTGTTTCCTGGAAGAGGAGATCTTAATCTGGCATCTACTAAATGCATGCACATCTCTGAGCACATCCATGGCGGAAAGGGCATTCCATGCGTGGGGATGTACCTCATAGAAGGCTGGGCAGAGCAGGGCCCTGGAGGCATGCACATTATTCTCACCACCCCATGGGCCCTTCCCATGGACCCTTCCCCAGGGGACAGAGGACCAGTCACTGCCTCTCAGCCCAGCCTATTTCACAGGGTTCTTGCAGCAAGGATAAGATTGAGAAAAGGACAAATATGTAAGCCAGCTTGAGTTCTTTGGAAGGAAAAAAGGTGGTATATACATATAATGATTGAATAAATAAATAAATTGGTGGGCCAGGTAGATGCCCTCTCATGCCAGTTTCAAGCAAATATATAGGAGAGGATGAGGTTCATAACTGTTATTGTATTGTATTGTACTGTATTTCTCCCACCATTTCCCTGCAAGGAACCCAAGGTGACTTACATGATCCTCTTCTCCATCATATCTTTACAACAACCCTGTGAGGTATGTCAGACTAAGAGTCAATGACAGGTCCAAAGTCCCCCAGCAAGCTTCATGGTCAAGTTGTGACTAGGACTCAGTTCTGTGTTTGTATTTTCCTTAGTTAATATACAGCACTTGTTTACACCTGCTAAGATAATCTTAGTCGTATATCACACTATTGTCACCTGATATTTGGCTAAAATGAGAAGAAGTTGTGGTCATCCAAAAGCAACTTCAAATGGAACTGCCTTAGAACAACAGGCTGATGGGAACTTTGTGCCCATCCAATCCTATTCTGAGCTAGAATTAGTTCAAGAGGACCATCTGAGCACTGCAGGGGAATTCAAGGAAACAGCATCCGAAAAGTCAACAGGGGAGAGCTTACTGGGCATGCCGCCATCAGCCGTGACTTTTGGGTGGCTTGAAACCTGGAAGTTTATTTCCTGAGTATGTTTGGACGGGTTATTGGGTTTCAGCCATAGCATCTTACATTTCTGCATGGCACAGAATCATTTCTGCATGGCACAGATTTCCAAACCATTGGACTAAATCTGGCCATTTTTTTAAATGCACATTTTTAAAAACGTCTGGGACAATTCAATAGCCAACATCCTTTCTGTTGTTACCATTTTCATATCAGTGGAACAGGGTTTTTCCATTTTTCAGAAATACTATTACAGATGTTGCTTTTAATGTCTTTGCAGCTGTTCCTGAACAAACAGAGAAATCTCTTGAAGTAGAGAAATTAAGGGTATAAGAGGAAGCTCTCAGACAATGGGGATTGATTCCCAGTGTCAAAGTTTGGCAATAAACAGCCAGAAAGAAATGAGCAGTACAACAAGCATAAATCATGAGTCAGCGGACTTTGCCAGGCCAAGTTCTTGCCTGAATGGAAAGTTTTTACAGTCTTTCTGGCACTGAGCAAGCCCTCCTTCTTCTCTCAAGCGCTTAGCAGCCTATTATGAGGTTTTCAATCAGGTCTTGTTTTCCTCCCTTGCTGTTTCTCTCAAATAGCTTTTAGTTGCGAGGGTCCCTCTCTGTCTCTGTTGCATGTCTTTATGTACATGACATTTAGAGTGTATGTTTTATTTATTTCATTTGTATACCACCTCGTAGCCAAAGATGTCTCGGTAGTTTGCAGAAGTTCATTAAAATGATGACAACAATGCAATAAAATAGCATAGATTCAAGAAATAAATCAACAAGTTTAAAACAGCTAAAACCAAATGATAAAAACAGACAACAGCTAAGAACAGCAAAAGAGTGACTCTGCAAAAAACCTGGGATGGAAAATCCCTTTAAGCTTCTGGGTGGCCATGTTAGTCCTTAAAGACCTGAGAGAAGAAGGACCTCTTAACCTGGCACTGAGGTTCAACATCAACTAGGCTGCAGTGAGATTGTTCCATAGGTGAGGGGTCACCATCGTGAAAGCCCTTCTCCTTGTTGCCACTCTTCTCACATCTCTCAGAGCTGGCACTCATAAGAAGGTCCAGAGGTTGACCATCTTTCATAAACTGCCCAACAGGTTTTGTTTATTAGGCAGTATAAAATTTATGAGACCTGGTTCCTCCTTCTGGGCTAGTCATCACAGTAGAATTATATACCCCCCTGCTGCCTTCCCATCGTCTTCCCAAATTTGCTCCTATCTTTGTCTCAACCTTCTCAAGGCCTTCATCTTCTTGTCCTGAGATTTGGTCACTACCATTGACCTTTCACTGACCATCTTCTCTATCTCCGGGGCTTTGCAATCTCAGTTTCAGCATTCAGGGCTGGCATATGAAGAGGGAATCCCAGGTTTTGGAAGATGCCCTCCAGGGGTACCCTGTCTCAGTAAGCTGATCTTCCTACCAGCATGGCTACTGGTGGTGCTGTCCCTTCCCCACAGCTTGCTTGCCAGGGAAAGAGCTAATCAGCAAATAGGCGGTGGCATCCACCTTCACACCAAGATCGAGAAGGTGAGCAAGCAGGTTGCAAAGGAGAACAGAAGGAGCAGGTCCAGAAAACTGTTGTTAGTGGTGTGGACCTCTGGAAGAACCCAACCCAGCTGACCCTTGATGCTGGCTCTGGGCATGGGACTTCCCTGGACTATAGCATCCATCTCCAAGCTTCCCGTGCCATGATAGGCCTATCCTAGCATGTTTTGAGTATTTCCCTGAAGTTGCAGATTATTTCTAAAGGTGAGGAATCTTGTGTACTATTTCTCTTCTCTTCATGGAGGAATCCTAAAGAAACTTCCAAGGAACCACTGGAGCTCCCCCTATCAGAGCATGAAGGCCATCCTTAGCCCATCCATATTTGTGAGTATGAGCATCACCTTGGCATCATCTTTCAGTTTTTGCTTAATGCCAAAGAATTGATCTACACTGTTCAAATCGCTCTCACTTACCGGTCTTTGAAATAGAAGATTTCCCCTCGGATTTGAGCCACAGCATCAAAGACAATGTCTTGGCCGCAGAGCTCAGGGGTGACTGGTCCAAGTGTAGGGCTTGGACCCGGGCCAGTGTCAGTGGATCCCCCTGTAAACAGAGGAAAGCTTGATCATGTGTGGTGCCATCATATTAGAAGCCAGCCAAAGAACAAATCTCACAGTGCCTCCCTTCAAAGGTACTTCTGCTAGAACTAAGAGGAAATATCTGAGAAAAGTAACCTAGAAAAGTGAAAGGAGAGGCAAGAGGGAATCATTAATGAATTGTATGGATTTCTTAGACATCTTTCTCTGGAAGGAAGGCAAAGCAACTTGCAGCAACTCAGGCACAATTTAGAGCAGCTGAAACAATCATCTGCTAAATACGCACGTTGGATAAAATAAGGGTGTAGAACCTTCCTCTGATAGGGGGCTAGGCTGACCTTTAGCAGCCCATCTGCAGGCTGGATGGTCAGTGGCTGTGTCCCCAGCCACTTATATCATCAGACCTCATCCACAAGCCCTACCCCTGGTATCATGCCAGGCTGCGTGGCCAGATTGGAGAATCTTGTAGGCCAGAATGGGCCTGTGGACTTTGGGTTCTGTACTCACCCCATAAAACAATTAATTATTAATGATAACCATAAGCCATTCTGCTAAACAGCCCTTTGACCCTGAGATCTGATGTGCTGTCATAGTTATAGTGTTGAACAGGTCTTTAGAAGATCTGGGTTCTCCTCCCATTGGCCTCATTGGCCAGGCACTTACTCTCAGTCCAACCTCAGAACTCTTGTGAGGATAAAATGTTGGTGAAGGAGAATTGTGTAGCCACCACGGGTTCCTTGCCAGTGGGAAAAAAGTTGGGATATAAATATATTAGTACATGCCTGAGAATGGAGGCAGATTTGAGCCTGGTACCCAAAGATGGCAAAGTTGCACCAGATGGACATTGCTAGGCAAGGGCATTCCATAATGGCCACATTGATCTTCCACTAGTTGCGTTGTTTAGTTGGCCACAACTAATATTGATGTGGCTTCAGCCCAAATGTGTCAGCTGTGCTTTGGATGAATGGAAAGCATTACCGTAAAGTTCCTGGATTCCTCTGATATCATCCTGGGAAAGTCGGAAGTGCTTGGTGTAGGTATAGATAGGAGCCATGAGTGCTCCAGGATCTTCAGAATGTTCTAGTCCCATAGCATGTCCAAATTCATGAGCAGCAACCAAGAAAAGACTGTAGCCTGGAAGAAAAGAAAACTTTTATCGCCCCAGAATGCATTCTCAGGAATAGCATCATGACTGATCAATTGGTTGACCTATGCAAAAGAGGTATGACCATAATATGGACAAATTTTAGTTCATAACTCTGCCATTTCAACCTTTTCGAGGAAAGAAAAAAACACTATGCGAAAGTCTGAAAAGAAACCAATAATTGGTGGTTGGGAATAGTGGGTGAGGCCTGAAGAAGGAGGTGTAGATATGGATGGGAGCCATCCAAGGTTCAATAACCCAGCTCTAGCAATTACACTGCACTGTTTCTTTAGTTTCACAGATTAATCTTGAGAGTAAACTCTTCACAGGGTGGCCGGGTTTAGCAACATGTAGGACATTTCATGAGTTGAAAATGTTTGCCTTCCTGTTCCACATTTGACGCATTGGAGGCTATGTGGTTTTGTGTTGTTTAGCAAGGAATGCTACAGACTTTGATGTCCTAAATGATATTTCTGAGAATAAGGGAAATGTGCAATCGAAATGTTTTGATTCACCAAGGACAAACTTAATCACGGTCTGTTTTGCAAGCTTTCCAAAAAAAGAAAATGATTAAGCCAAGGGAAAGCTGTATGAATTGCATCCTTTTAAAGAAGCGGAAGCTTCCTCCACTCCTGCCCTGTGATTTGCTCACTAAAGGTAATGGGTCTCTAAAATGGGACAAGCTTGGTCACAAAGACCAGAGTTGGGCTTTATATGCCCTCTTTTCTCCTCTTCCATGCAACCATGGAATGTGGTTGGTGGTTGGACTGCTAGGAGAACCTCTGTAGGACAGATTGGGACATCCATCCAATGGCCTGGATTTGGCCCTCAAACCTGGGGTTCAGCATCCCTGTCCTCACAAGACATTGTTTGCTTCAATCTACAGATAATCACACGAATTCACATCAAGCATGACTTAATTAAGGCATTGCATCCGGTACTTTTAACAGGATTCCTCTGTATGAAATATTGTTTTAGCTATTGAATTGTTTTTCAACTTGGAAAAACATTAAACTGTTTTATATTTAATGAGTTTGAAGTTTACACTGCTCAAAAATATAGGGCTGTTTTCTTGTACTAGGATCTGTTCTAAACCTGCTTTAGGGGGTGTTGGAAACCATGCAGAGAGTTTGGGTTATTGGCCAGTGCAGAAACGAAGTAAGTAACGAAAGTAAATAGAAGTGTGGCATATACAGCAGCCTTTCCAAATAGATGCCCTCTCTGGGTGTGTTGAACTACAACTTCTGTCGTCTTCAGTCATGCTGGGTGGGGAGATAACAGCATTCCTCTTGAAGACTCCCAGAGAAGCCAAATCTTGGCACGTACTCTTGGCACGTACTCAATTAATTCCTCTATGAGAAAAAGGAGTACCTTGGTCTGGACAAAATCCCCACTTGCGGTCTTCATCATAGTTGCTGGTTGTGGAGCACCACATCTTCCCGTCCTGACGACCGGAGCTGGTGCAGGAGTCATACTTATTTCCCAGGAATGTGAAAGGAAAAACACAGGGCTGACCTTCTGAATTTCCACCAACTGTTGACATGGCTGTGGGAGAAAATTGGGCAGAGGTGTTCTGAGCAGGTTCTTACTCTGCACCTCCACATTCTGTTCTTTGACAGGCTTGTAGATGCAGCCTGCCCTAGATCCAACTTTTCTGGAGTTCCATTTTAACCAGAAGAATCTCTAAACATTAATTCGGGAATCGGGACATGCAGCACTTAGTTCCTTTCTTTCACGTTCATTTTTCCTTATGAATGTCTATACAGTCACTGACAAAAGACTTCAGAAGCACTCTCTTGGAGGGGCTGTATGTAAGATTACAGTTTGAGCCATTGTTTAACCAATGGATATCTGTTCTCCCGGTCAGATTTGGCCTTGGGTCTGTCTACATGCTCCTACTGGGTTCCCAAATGGCCACATGCTTCTCCCTGACTGAACATCTTTTCCTGCCACATCAATTCTTCCCTGGCAAACTGGCTTTTGTGTACTTGGCTCCAGAAGGCTGAAATGCCTCTCTTAAGGCTTGGCAATGGGCAAAAAGAGCTCTAGTTAGCACTTCTATGCATGGTTAGACAGAAGAAGGCCTTACAACTTTCTACTTTCTCCATCCAGGTAGAATTCTTTTCTGTCTAAACCTGCGTACAAACTTCTGGCATTTTCCAGAAGTTTAATCCCACCCCTTTTGCCTGAAAAGTTGTTCTGAAATTGCATCTGGTCCTTGGGCAGAAAGAAGTCCCCACTCATGGGGTTTAATTTCCAGTGGTTGTGGGGAAATGCGTAGGGTCAGAGGAAGATGCATGGCAGCCTGAGGAGCGCTGGAAGTCTGGATTGGGATCCCAGGTAGGTTCAATTCCCCCCTTGAACTGGGTTCCCCAAGCCCAGTATAACATTTGTAAAGGGGGAACAATAATCAAACACTGGGCCAGTCATCCCAGAAGAAACTTCTGGTGATGTGGACCTTGAATTCTAGGGAGAAGTTGCCATGCAGAAATTATCTAAGCATTCCTAATTATCAGAATATAGGCTTGCTTGGATGCCCACCATCAAGCCCTCCTCTACCATTTACTGGGTACAGAAGTCTCTTAAGCAGTAAACCTCATAGCAAGCATAAAACTACCAAGCGCTGTAAAATATCTACAAATGCAAGGTATCTACAGGGTTGAGGTTTGGGTACAGATGCTAGCTAGCATTCTATGTCCTGTTCAGGCATGGATATTTATCCCTTGGTGCTGACTGTATAGCACCACAGTGTCCTGAAGTATGGAGAAATCATTATGGCTTCCTTCCTTCTCTGTGTCCGGAGAGACTATGTTTTTATCATCCTCTGGATGATAAAAATTTGGAAGGGAATCTTGCTTTCATTCAAAAAACTCCTACATGTTCAACATTTAGTTGAGTTACTCCACCTGTCTCTGGACAGAATCCAAATTTCTTATCGCGGTCATAATCTTCAGTGGTTCCACACCACCTGTATCCATCTTGTCTTCCTTCCGTTGTACAACTGTCGTAAGTGTTACCTTGAAATTTGAAGGGGAACTTGCATGGCTGCCCATCCGAATTTCCACCCATCGTGAAAAGTGCTGCAGAGGAAGTAAGAACAGCAGTTCCATACTGGGAAAACGTCATTGGTGCCCTGGTCTGGTGTTACCACACTCTTTATGTGATCATTAAGATGCCATGAGACCATATTCTCTTGCACGTACCAGCCTGTCCATACATTAAGAACATGGTCATTCAACTTACACTCATGGGGGCAGAATCCATATTTGCCATCTGTATCAAAGTTGTATGTTGTCGAACACCAAAGGAAACCGTCGCTACGTCCTGAGTCTGTGCAGCTGTTGTATTCTTTGTCATTGAACAGAAATGGGAATTTGCAGAATTCGCCGTCTGCATTGCCGTATTTCACCCTAACAACTTGAAAGAGAAGAAAGGAGAATGCATCAATAGCACCTGGAATGTGCATCTAGAAGTTTCTATACATGAGACTTCCAGGGGACTGTTACTCTAATGTAATAGCATTCATATTTTTTTCAATGTCAATTAAAATCCGAGCATTGCACAAGCAACTTTTCTTTTCCTGCTGTTCTGCTACATAACCTCTAGATGGCACTGTGGTTCACTAGAATAGCACATGTACACAAAAAGAAACCACACTTCCATTTGCATTCACAACAAAATGCCCCATTTTCCCTGCTCTAAAAACAAACCAAATCAAAATGAATCAAAGAGACACGCGGCCAAATGAAATAAAATGAGATAAGATGAAAAGCATTGGTTAGACTCAGAAGCAAAATCAGAATGTCATGATGCAATTGCCTTCTATAGGAAAGCCTTAGTTTTTATCTGCAGGATTTCTAGATCTGGCATTTCTAGATTTGCAGGATTTCTAGATCCTTAGTTTTTATCTGCAGGATTTCTAGATCTGGAATTTCTAGATTTGCAGGATTTCTAGATCTTTAGTTTTTATCTGCAGGATTTCTAGATCTGTGGTCTCTCGTGGCTTGAATTGCGATGAACTGCCCAAGGAACGGCATCTACTGGGTGATCAAAAAATAAATGAAATAAAGTGCTGTTCCCTTGGGCAAGCAGGAGGCCGAATCTGTTTCCCAGGTGTATCCACGACTGGTGCATTGGAGCCCTGGATGATGCCTACCCTGTCCTTCTCCCAAAGTCCAAAGCTCGTCATCGTCAAAGTGGGAGTCTCCTCCAACCCCCGGCCCGGGTGCAAAGGCATGTGCAAGAAGCCCATCCTTGCCATCAAACGGATATCCATCACCGTGCTCTGTGGAAGGAAAGGCCAAGGAAATCTGTTAGAGAAACGTCACAGCTCAGCAACAGAATTTGACCAGTCTTCTCATTATTCTCTCGTGTCCATGGATCCTGCGGACTGTGCTCTCTGGAACTGAGGAGTGGGGATCTCTAACTATTTACACTTTCTAGGATTCAGCAAGTTAACGTTTCCGGGACTATGTGTAGGGAAACCATTACAGTTACAACGACATAAGAAAGGGATGGTTGTAGTGTAGCTACTGTCCTGCTTCTAGTCCCAGAGCACACCATCTCATACATATTTGCACAAAATTAAGTTCCATTCGATTTAACAGGGCTGATTCCCAGATGAGTTCATCTATGAATAGGAATTATTCTATCAACCACTCTTCTGTTTTTTCTTTTGCTCTTCACTTTCCATGCTGACATTACAAAAGCCCTGTTGGTAACAAGACCTCCACAGCAATGCCTTTGCAGTGTGTCTGGATGACTTGTAAGCCTTGTTGAATCTTCTGTCTGCCTGCAACCGAAATCGCCTGACATTCAGCCCCAATTTCCCACATATATGTAGACAAGAACAACCCAGAAGCAAAGTTAAATAGGTGGAAGGCCTATCAAATAATGGTCATGTAGCTCATTAATTGTAGATTGAGACCAGGTGCAGACAATATAACTCCCCATTCCAGGGCTGAGTGTGGGTTGTCACTGAACCAGGGTCAGATTCCTGGTGAATTCTCACAAATGTAAGGGAAGCTCAGCAGGGACTCGGACTGAGGGCCATTGCAAAGCCAGTCAGAGTCTGGGGAACCCAGCCCAGAGAATCCATTGGATTCCTACCTCCAGATGGACTCTTCTCGCATCCCTCTTAGCAAAGGCCTGAAATTACAATAACTGTTGGAAATACAGCTTCAACTTTTCCTTTCAGCAAAGAGAAAAATGGGAAAATTCAAGAAAAAGGGAGCTTAAAAAAATCTAAACCTCTCATGGCAAATATCAGAACCATCAGGGAATTCCACTTTGTCTGTATTCTTTCAGTTTTTCCTCCCTGGACAGCCACAACCATTGAATCAGTCCTTCTCTCAGCCAATCCCACCTCACTGGGTTAAGATAAAATATGTGTCCATGTGCATGCAGTTGGCACAGGGGTGCATGTATGCATCTGTAATCTTTGTTTTGGAAACTTCAACTGTTTTATGCTGCTTGGATGTGTGTGTGTATTAAGAAAAAGGCTTGGTTAAACCAATGTTGCAGCTATGCAGAGTTTTGTTCCACCCAAAGATCTTCAGCATCATGTTTGCCCTCTTTTGCTTCTTCCCTTCTCCCCAACATTTTTGGCCCCCTTCATCTGATATTCAGGGTCTCCCCGCATCTCAGTACTTATGAATAAGCCTTTTGCATCTGTTGACCCAAGTTGTTCTAAGTCTCTGGCTTCTTCTAGAGGTGGTGGCCAGTTCTTGGCCACTCCTGTTTTTTTCACCGAAAGTTTTTCCTGGAAAAGCAAACAGGTTGGCAGGGGCATAACCTTGTCATTCATCGCTTCCTCACCACTGGCCTGGCCATCAACATTGCCTGTGGGAACTTTCGCCTCACTGAGGGCCTTCTTGGTTTGATGCGGTGCCACTCAAACCAAACCCCAGTTACGCAAACCTAGACCTCCGCCTGGATATGTGGACATTGTTAGGTTAAGGCCACCAAATGCTCCACTAGGAAAGCGAGAGCTCGGAATAGCAGCCCAGCCTTATCTAGAATTACCAACTTGGACTAACATCACAAATAATGTGATTATTATGACATGGTTCATTTTGTGGTTGTCTGGTGGGGAGATTCATTTTGCTTTCAGGTTGATCAAAAGAAAAACAGAGTTTAGGAATAAAAATGGTTTGTGCCAGAAATAACCTCAATATACACCCCAAACTTCTGGGCTTGTCTACTATACTCATACCAAACAATCGGGCTTTGTCTTTCCCAGTCTAGGGATGGAAGAATCTTTGCAATCTTTCTCAGTGCCCATTTTTCCAGTTTTAAGCACATTTCAGTTTGAACTTGGAGAATTTTTCTGTTCCCATGATAATCCACAAGCATTTTTGTACGCTTCTACTCAGACGTGTGTATATGCATTATGCATGTTTTTTTTGCTAATGTATACATTTGGACTAACATTTTAACACAATGCATGTTAATATCATATCCCCTAAAATATACATTTCAGTATGACTGTTTGGATTGGTGAACTCCATATGACATTCACACGTTAGTAAACAGAATATTAAAAAATGCGTTTTGTTAGGGAAACCGCTTCCAAAAATCTTATACAGTAACAAAACTGAATACAGAAGGTGTTAGCAGAAATGTGCCTATAAAATGCAATAGATTTCCATGTGAACTTAAAAAAGAATCTGTGCTTGGGATGAATTGAGCTTCAGACTGGAAAAGAAACTGAGAGAAACCAAATTGAGAGGAAACCAATTTGCACAGGGAATCCCATGCATGCCAACAAAGAAGGACTGGGAAAGCCATGATACAGGGATGCTGCTGCTGATGATAATGATGATATTATTATGTTTATTATTGTTGGTGTTATTATTAGATATCTACCCCATCGTCCAAAATTGATCATGATGTCTGCTTCTCCATCATGAATTCGGGAGAATTCCAGTGGTGTGACATCACTCCAGACTTTGAAGGCTCGTGCAAATGCATCATCCACCGTTTCAGAGTCCAGGTCTGGAGTGTAGCCTAAAATCCTTCACCATCAAAGCAAGACCCCCCCCCCCCGCAAATAAAAAGAAAGAAAAGCAGAGGAGAAAAATACAGAGAAAGGTTAATAGACCATTAACAGCTTGCTTGGATAGCAAAGAACTGCTGAGTCTGTGTGAGGTTTGCACCATTTTGTTCTAGGCCTTTAATGCATGCACTAGAAGAAGGGAGCATAAACAGAAGTGCAGGGATGTATCCTGTGCCAAACTTTGGTCCATCCAGCATACTTCATTGATGGGCAGCAAAGGGTAATGCCAGGGTTTCTGAGTGGGGTCTTCCCAGCCCAACCTGGAGGTTCTGTTGATGGAAACTGGGAGCTTCTGCATGCAGAGAAGATGTTCTACTCTGAGCTCCCAGGAAGAGCATGCAAGAAACTTTGGAAACCACTTCATAATGGATCCAATCCTTGGTCCCTCTAGAATAGTATTGTAGACAACACAGGCAGTGGCACTGGGGGTTTTCAGGAGGCATTTTACTCCTGAACAAGGCTGTTGTGCTTTGACAAGTATTTAGTGGAGGAAAACTGTGGAGGCCATTACATGAAACAAGAGGCTGTCTCGGTGTACATCTTTTAGATGCCAGCATCTTACCGATATTTCTAAAGTTAGTTTTCCCCTTACCTTTTCCTTTTAAAGCCAACATTTGAAATATGCCAGGCAGATGCATTCTGGGAGTGTCTGAGGAGCCTGCTGTTTGCAAGTATGTGTTAATTATTAATATTTTCCTATCACCTTACTAGCTAAAAAGCAGCCAACATGATGCACCAGTATTAAAAGCTCTAGTGGTGTTTGGGAGCGAACCCTGGTGTGCTAAATGCCTGTCTCCCCCATGTGCGAAGGGGGAACCCACATACCCCAAAGCACATCTGTACACGCCTGCAGTTCCCAATTGGTATGTGTTCCCAAGGTCTTTCCTGCGCCCCACAACCTCTGAACAGCCCAAGTCTCCTTCTGGGCATGAAAAGAAGGTCTGTACCATCCCCAGCAGGGGGACTTGTCCCCCCTGCCTCTGCAGCAGCACCCAATCTTGGTGATCAGCTTAGCGGCACGGAAGCAGCAAAAGGCCCCCTTACACCACCAGTAGGGAATTGGCCCTGGGTGCCTAGACGTTGCTCACACCTACACTCGTGCCTTTAGATGCATATGGAAGGCCTTCTTGATAAGGGGCGCTTTTTCAGAGCTCCATTAGGCCAGCCGCTGTATGTCTCAGATCACAGGTAACACAAGCCCTGACCATTGGCCACGCTGGATGGGATGGATGGGAGATACAGAGCAAAACCCAAGATTGCTGCATGGAGCATGTTCTTCTCATCCCTGTTCGCCCTATCTTCTTCTCAACGCCACACAGAGCCCTTCAACCATTTTATCTTCCTTTGGTGGTGGTGGGGGGGGGGGATGTTTACAAGCTTGCCCTATGATTCATCCTGGATTCATCTGTTTCTGCAAAGTCAGAGAAGCAAAAAAGACGTCTCTCTCCATCTCTCCCTGGAAAGGATATTGCAAGATGCTTTAATAAAAACGGCAGCAAAGCACAAAGCTGTGCTCTATCTGCGGTTTCCTGCAGGGACATTCCACTGGTATTCAGTGGGGCTCACTCCCAATGAACAAGCAACATCAGGCACTTCTTTGTTTATTGATTTGTCCATGTGTCCTTGCTGTGGCCAACACCATCCTCTGTGGGAAACCTAGATGCACACCGGCTCTTGATGCTGAGCCACGGGGCTTAAACAGACATGGAAATCATTAAGAGAGCCCCGCTGCATTTTGTCTGCTTAAGACTTCTTCAACCAGACTTTAATGGGCGATGAAGTGCTGGTTAAAATATGTGCTGCCCAGATCACACTGTAATTTCTGGTCTGCTCTGTTTCAGCAGACATACCATGGCTGTGGGGTTAATATATTTTCTCCAGCTTCAAGTGCCAGATCTAAATTTTTAAAAAGAGAGAGGCAGACACTTTGGAGCCTGTGGTGTTTTGTTCCATGGAGCTTAAGAGAGTAGCAGTGTTTTGAAGGGAGGCATGGCGATTATTCTTTTAGAAGTCACAACATTATGGAAGAAGAGGGCATCCCTTGAAGGGAAGAGGTGGCCTTTTTCATAAGCAGCATTGCGTGCAAACAGTCCTGCAGCTTCACTAAGCTTGGAGCATCCGAAAGCCTTGAAATGTTGATCTGGGGATCCTACAGCAGGCTCGTGACTTGCTTTGTCCAAGACAAAAGGTTACAGATTCAGAGCAATCCCACCCTGCTCAATCTTACATGTACATTTTATTTCTCCCTCCTCCTCCCTGCCCACTCTCTCATTTCTTTTGACCCCATTTCCAAAGGAAAGTGAACATCAAACATCTGGAAAGTTGAAAGTTCTACTAGAACATAAATGGCTTCCTTCTTGGGGCAACCAGCCTAGACAGAAGTTTGTGCCAGATGGTACATACCTGTAGGTGACAAGATTTTTCTCCCATTTTGGTTTTCTAGGGAAAAAATTATAATTGGCTACATCTGGATTACCACAACGTGGCTTCTTCATTGTTTCTATGGTGTTTTGGTCCAGTTCTCCTGTCTCGGTAAGCCCAAAGAATTTCTGCATTTTCTTCAAAGTGTCTTTTAGCACAAACAGGTTGCACTTGTCTTTGGGACAGCCATAGTACTTGTTCAGGTATTGCTTTAAGGAAGAAGAAAAAACACAATTACCACTGGTGGTTTTCATTGGTTAAGCCTGGAAGCTTCCCTGACAACATGTGGTAAACATGAATCCTTGCATTCCGGGGACAGGAACTTTTGCCAATGAGAAGATCCCTAGCCATGCCTAGCTGGGACTAGGGATGTGTGAGGAAGCCATTCTGGGGGTGGGAATCTCATGGGTTCCCTGGGCATGGCTCCTTGGAATCTAGTCCACTTTGTCATGGGTCTGAGTCCAAGCTCCAGGTGGGTGCGTCCATCGTCCATCCTATGTACCAGATGCAGCAGCCTTTGCTTGAGCTGCTCCACATGACATGGGAGGAGGTTACCAGTTGTGCAACCTCCATTCATGGCCCTCTTGAGGGACATTTTCCACCAGGTTTTATCAGTGGTAACAGGTAGGTTTTCCGTGGGCAGGGTGCCAATCCTTTTACAGCCAGAGAACCATATCTGACTCCAGAAAAATTCTCAGGAGCCCAGTTCTGGTGGTGGGTAGCACCCAAAGCCATCACTGATGGATGAAATGGAGCAGCCTACTGTAGCTTAAAGTTCTTCCTGCCAAGAATGAACCCTTAGGGGAGGCATTCCAACATTTCAGAATGGGAGAAAACTGCATAAAACTGGGAAAAGCACACGTGAACAGTGGTTAGCAGTGGTGCCAGGAAAGGGAGTATGGCCATACGAGATACCAGAGACAAGGCCAGGTTTGGCCTGCAGGTCTAAGGTTCAACAGCTATTCTTTGTGGTTAGGATGAGACTGGGAGACAGAGTTCCCCATATCCTATATTCTCCATGCATGCCTAATTTTGATAAGCAGGACCTCTTCCAGCCTGTTGGCTGAATTCCATTTTAGAGAACTTCTTGAAGTCTGCATCCCAGTGGTGACTGGGATGGGAAAAGGGAGGGAAAAGGAGGAAGGGAAAAGGAGGAAGGGCCAAAGTCCAAAAAGGAAGGGCACAAACACTGGCATCCCATGTCGCAAAGCTGCCAGTGAGTGAGAATTAGGTGAAGCATTTCAGTATTGGGTGAGAGGAACAGCACCGTCAGCACTCAGGAATTCCAAAGGAACCGTGTTCGTGCAAAAGGTGGTGAGGCAATCTGGGAAAGCTTGGAGAGCCAGACTGGAGACTCAGATGAATCGGGTTTGGCCCAAGTTTCAACATCCTGGCTCTGTGCAAAGAGCTCTCCATGCAAATATGTTCTTCAACTCAGCCTGTGTAGCTCAGGAAGGCACAGAACCCCACGACTCCACCAGACATTGAAACAATGTCCACAAAGGTCTTTTTCTGGCCCATCATTCCATCTTCCTAAAGGGTTCAGCCAATGAGGAACAACTCAGCCAGCTTCTCTGTTGGGACACCTTGGATCCTGGGTGGTAGACCTGCTGTGCAGCCACGCGATGTTTAGCCGGTGATGAGTGACCTCAGTTTCTTTGGGGCCGTCAGTCATTCTTCAGATGGTCATGAAGGGAAAGGAAGTCTACTTGAACTGTGCAGTCCATAGAGTGTGAGCCTAAACATTTTTACTCACCAGCAAGCATAGTAAATATCCTAAATGTACAGGATGTTCCAGCTCCATTACAATACTCTGCACAGTTACCTGAGAGTAAGTCCCACTGATCACAGTAAGGCTTGCTTCTGAGTAAACACGGATAAGTGTGAGTGCATAAATATCTTAATTTCTTTTAAACATGTCTTTTTTCTATAGTGTTGCTTTTTTGCAATGAAATACTGTGTCAATAGCTACCTTTCTTTCTAAATCTGGCTATGAGATCTAACTTTTTTTTCATTCCTCCATGCTCTTCCAGTAAACCTCAGATATGGCCAGAAAACAGTTCTGGAATAGTTTTCTGGGACAGATTTTATTTCAAGCACATACTAGTCATTATGCCTACTAGAGAATGAAGCCAACTTTAAGCAGTAATTGCCCTATACTTAAGTGATGCCTCATAAACAGTGGGGAGATAAGTGGGGAGAAGGGAAGGGAAGGGAAGGGAAGGGAAGGGAAGGGAAGGGAAGGGAAGGGAAGGGAAGGGAAGGGAAGGGAAGCATCGATATTCATGGGGACATGTTATGCAAGATCTCAAAAAACAAATGCCTCCCCCCAAAAAAATCCTAGGTGATTGTAATTTGAACTACAACTTTTCACCATCCACTTAATCTTCTGAACTTTCTGTGAAAGACCCAGTGATTTGAAGAACTTGGGGTATGTTGCCCTCTGCAAGATGTGTTCCACTTGCAGTAGGTCCACCCTTACAATTTTAGGGTATCTCCACCTCCCCGCACACACACACCCCACAACAGAGGTTCTCCTGATTCTCTGGGACACACTTTCAGGGGGCTGGAGGAGCTGCTGTGGGAAGGAAGGGACAAGGAGCTCGATTAGAAATTGAACCCCTTGTTAGTAAACACGAGGCAGACCTTTGGAAACTGCATTTTTCTGGTCTGGCTGTAACAGTTTTACAAGGGAAAACAGAGTCTGGTTGAACATCTGAAAGCTACTAATCTTGCCAGCTGGTTTCCCCCATCCAGGAATTCTGGAAACAGACAATGTGTTATTGTCCCAGATTCAGCAGTTAAATGCATGAGAGATTGCAGAATGTTTTTTCAGAGGGAATCGTAGGGGCTGTAAGGATGGAAGAGGAAGAAAGCAAGTGAAGAAACACCTTACCAATGCCAGTTCTTTGTCTGATTTGGGAGAACTGTCACCTGGAAACTTAATTATGGGTGATGGTATCAGTTCTTTTCCTGCTGCTTCTTCTGGAAGCCTCACGGATGGTGGTGGAGGAGCTGAAGTTGGGTGAAGAATGGAGAGTTGGATCAGTAGGATTTTGAAAAGGCAACCCACAAAGCTGGAGGAAATGTGTGTCTTCATCCTGCTCAGTTTTCCTAGAATGTCTCCTATGCCTCTTCTTCGTAAGGAGCTTTTGTTTGATTACTGAATTGAGTTGTAAAGTCCCATCCGTTGCTTCTCAGCACATCCTCACTTTTCAGAGGGCTTCTCTTTTCCTTGCTCCAGCAGTTCCTTTGTATGCCTGAAACATCCAGTCTCCAAGCCACTGCAAGAGGAAGTCTGCAAAACCAGTGGAAACATGAAAGGCGGAGCGGGGGGGGGGGGGGGGGGGGAAAGAAAGGGGGGGGAAGGCAGTACCAGATGTGTGTTTTGCTGGAATTTTAAGGTAGTAACAAGCTGATCCCTGTTAAAACACAAGTTCAGACACCGAGCGTACAGATTCGGTCCTTGCACACACACACAGTAACTTTTTCACTCTGCAGCTGGCGCAAACATTCCTCCTTGGATGCATTTCAGATTTAGTCAGACACCTTCTTTATGATATGGATACAGAGAGATTTTAACAACATTTTTTGGACTGGGTAGCAAGTCACCCTGGGCTTGCCCACACTGGTCAAACATTGCGCAAACTTTGGCTTCTGCTCAAATTGGAGTCAACCTACTTTGATAGTGAAGTATATAACCTTTTTTCCCTCCTGGATTGGACCAGGCCACAGAAAAAGGCCACCAGGAGAAAAATCTCAGGATGTCCTTAAATTCTTGAACGCCTCATGATGGAAATGAAGACATGGGAGGGATGGCTCACTTGATCCTTTGCCATGGCCAGTTTTGGGACTTTTTTTAAAGTTTGGGGGAAGGGTCGGTATCTGGCTTTCCAAATGTGGGTTATGAAATCACAGCCACTGATGCTAAAAGTTCTTGGGCAGCATAACCACAGCTGTCCCCATATTTCGGGTGGCCCTTGGACAAGGTCCCCTTAATGACTCCCTCCTTGAGTCTAAATTTTACCACCTTTGTCACTATTTGCAGTTCCTTAGGATCCATTTTTTTCCCAGCACTGCCACCACCTGATTGCTTGCCAGGCAGAGAATGAGAAAGTGGACAGTGGAAAGAAAAGGAGCAAAGATCTGTCCTTTCTATCATGATGCTGATAATGAGAATTATCTTATTTCGATACTGCCCCTCAGCCAAAGCTTACAGCAATCCATGAAAACACACAATAAAAATGCAATGAAAGCATGCTAAAATCTGAAAATAAATACTAAAAAGTGTTAAAAAGCTAAAACAGGCAATAGCACAGAATGACTCTGGAAACACCTGAGATGAGCGACCAAATCAGTCTTTGAAGGCCTTCGAGAAGTGGGCTATCTTAATTTCTGGGAATGGCTGGAGAATAAATAGAAACATAGAAACTGAGCAAGTCAGAAGGGGTCTCCCGGGCCATCTAGTCTGACCTCTGGCTCTAGCTGGCTCTGCTCACAACATGCCCACCAAATAGAGCAACAACAAAAGCCTGGCATTGAATAGATGACACATTCTGAGCCAGGTGAGCCGCAGTGGAGAACTTATTCCATGGATAGGGGGGCCACTGCAGAGAAAGCCCTGTACCTTGTTGCCACTTTTTATCACCACTGTTGGCTGGGCCAAAGCAAGAGGGTCACTATGGACAAGAGACGGCCCTTTGCAGTGCCTCCACACTGGGGTCTGGGCCCTTGGCAGGCCTGCCATGTTGAGCTTTGATTTGTCCCTCTAAACAGTCGTGTGAATTCCAGCAGGAGAAATGTACAAAACCCCCTTAAGCAGACAGTCCTGGTGACGGCATTTAAGAAAACTGCTTGAACTCTTCTTACTCTGTTAAAAGGAAGCAAGGTCTTTCCTAAAGGAAAACAAAATATATCTAACATGTAAACACAGCTCACGCTTCTTTTCACCTCTTATCTACTTCTTGTCTTTCTCTTTGGCCAGCTCAAACTGTTGCTGTTGGATAGCTCAGTATACCAACATCCATAAACTCTGGTTTGGAACTGTTAACTTTTGCAAGAAGGGAAAAAATTAGGAGTTAAGCAAAGATCTGTGGGTTACCCCCCCTTTTCTGCCTGCCCATTACCATTCTGCCATTTGGGTTTGCAAAGTCAAGAATCACACTGGCACGCCAATCTGTTTGGTAAGCTTATCAGTGAGTTACCCTGAGAATTTCTGGCAAACCAACTATGCTGATTTATCTTCCAGATCAGGACTGATGTGTTAGGATTAGAAATAGCTACAAAGAATCATGGTCCTTATGTAACTGTGCTTTTCTGCTCAAAAAATGTATGGAATATCCGAATTCCAGTGGGCATAAGCATCCAAGCAAGACTCCACAGATAAACAAGGCATTCTACAACTAACTTTTTGTTTCCCATAATCACAGTGGAGTGATTTTGCCTTCCTACTAAATTAGATTCTGTATGATGTACAATACCATACAAATGTTAAAAGCAGACTTAACTAATTTTGCATTTTCAACGGAGCTCAAACGCAGCCGCCTTTTACTATTCACACTCCTCTGAATGTTCCAACAGTATCCTCTTATCAAATTAAAATGTGAACTGAATTAACTTCTTCCTAGCTTAGAAAGCAGTGACATTCAGATCTTGAGCACCCCCGCCCCTCCCCTGTCCTTTTTTTACCTGTGCACTTCCAAAAATCTGCCCTGGCGTGGAGTTCCTGGGTTGTCCTATTTCCAAAGAACTGTTCCATGCATGTAGACTTGTGCCAGGGCCAGCTTCTCTGAGTCCTCATTGCAGGTCTGCCTTCATTCACAAGAGACATGCTTTCTCTTAACAATGGGAAAAGGGATGCCCAGGAAGACAGAGTCTTAGATATGCCCGGCTTCTCTCCGACTGCCTCCCTCCATGTGCCAGTGAGCCATCTCCCTATCTCCCTTGTCATTTCAGCATGAAGACATGAAGAGGGCTTTAATTAATGGCTTTGAAGTTCTGCTCTTTTATAATTCATGGCAGGGCTTTAATTAAAATCAAATGGAGAGTGCTTGAAATGGCAAAGGATTTTAAGAGGGCTCTGTTTGAGATGAGGAAACCAATTCCCTCTGACCAGTGGCTTTCAAGCAGCATGTAAATGGCCTTCATTAGAGATGAGGAGGAGGAGGAGGGTTTCATAGAGCAGCCAGGTCCCTGTTGTCTTGGTCTCGGTAGGTACAGAAATGGCCAAGGCACCCTTATCCTCCCCATCTTGTCTTTCAAGAGCACCATCAGCATAGGAAGGATGTAGTCAAGGAGTGATTGGCTCCCCTTTGCAATACTGGAGGGTGGAGTCTGAGGAATGCTGCAGACCTCAAAAGAGTGTTCAATATTGTGCAACATTTTAATTATTTCCAATCAAGATTCTGCCCTAATGTGGTTACTTGTGACCTTGAGACATTAGACAAAACTTCCAGAGAAAGAGGGGGTACCATTTGCTTTGTTTTTGTTAAAAACAGAATCCCTGATCCTGAAACAATATTAAACAGCAAGTCTTGTAATCTGGGAGAGAAAGACGCAGCAGTGAATGGAAACAAGGAGCTGCCTCCTGCTGTGTATATAAAGACCAGCACCGCATGCGTATGGAATGGACAGATGGTTTGTGGGTGTTTTGGAGAGAGTTATTGTGACAGCGATCCAAAATTCCAGGGGAAACATGGAAGGTTTCTTCCAGGAGTCACCTGGCAAGATTCACAAGATTATGGCAAAGTCGTATGATTTCTTTAATCAAGCTGCAGGCTAAATGCTTCTGCTGAAGGATATTTCTGTGCTAGTCCCAACTTAGCCCTGAGATTGAGATACTCACTGACTCTCAACCTAACCTACCTCAGAAGGAGTTTGTGATGATTCATGGACAGGAAGGCAGTCAAGTGAACTGCTTTGGGTTCCTTGCAGTAAGCAGAAAGTTAAGTAAAAGTATATCACCTTCACTTTCACCTCCACCTCCACCATCACCGCCATTTCTACACCTCTCCTAGCAAAAGCTTTCTGGGTGGTTTGCAACAATCATCACAGAATCATACATTCAGGTCACCCATCCAGATTCTAACCAGGCCCGACATTGCTTAGCTTCCAAATTTTGGCAGGATCAGGTTATATGTAAGTTATTGATTGATGAAGAATAATAATGAATAATAATAAAATTATTGAGTGACCAAATAAACAAATAATATAGGCAGATGCAGAGAGAGAGAGAGAGAGAGAGAGAGAGAGAGAGAGAGAGAGAGGTTTTCATTTCATTTCTTATATTTCATTGCTGTCTGATCAGTAAAAATCTCTGAGCAGTTTACAAAGATTAAACATTTAACATACATTACAAAGTCATTTACATACAAACAGTGCAGTGTGCAAATCCTGCTCCCATTCTCAGAATGCCACAATCAGATGTATAAAGAAGTAGGAATACAGAGAGATGCAAATATGTAGGTGGACACAGATTGAGGGATTTGGGGTGGGGGGGAAAGAGAGAGAGGTAGGGAGGGAGGGAAGGAGGGAGGGGTCTGAGACAACATTCTTCTTGATCCCTACTAAGCATAAAGCCTATCTTTGGATTCACTGGCCCCGCACAAGCAAGTGCTGGCGCACGGCCTTATGGAAACTTGACGGCTTTCCGAGATTGGTTGTTGTGAGCTTTCACAAATGAGTCCCAGAGATGTGGCAGGTCTTCAGATGGGACATCCAGCTCTGCAGGAAATATTTCCGGAGCAGAAGAGAATGGCCCCACCCATCTCTATTTTCAAGATCATGTATACTATTAGCAAGCACGGTTTTTCAACTGCCAAACCAGCACCATCCTCAGCAAGATTGAGTGGGGTGGTGGGGAGAGAGAAAACTATTAGAAGGCTTGGGGGAATCCAGAAGTCAAAAACCTATTGGAGGAGGGGAGTAGGGAATCTCTGTGTGGAAAATTGAACTTAAACAGTCCAACGAAGATTGGGCATACTTAGTGAGTCTGTATGTCTATGTGCATGTGAGCTGGGAAGAATAAAAAGCTAGGGCTGTGAGGACGGAAAATGTAATGCGGCATCCTTGGAGAGAGCATGGCTGCTTGGTCGGAAGCATGAAGTGCTTCTGTCCACAATATACGTGCTGCAGTTCCTAAGTATTTTGCGGAATTTCCAGCTTTTACAGACATCGCGTGATGCCTGTGCGTTCTCCGCTACCCTCACATTATCTTCCTGTTCCAGAGTCATTCAACGGAGCTTGCACTTTCCTGAGCGTACATGTAAGCAGAGCTGGTTGAATGCAGAATGCAGGAGACGAGCAGATCTTCTCCTCCGCTTGGCTTGCATTTGAACATGCGTTTTGAATTTGCAGAGTTAGCATGCTTCTTACCAAACATAAATCCTCAAATCCAGTGGTCACATTCAAGTGCATAGATCCCATTTAATCTGTTGTTAAACATTGCTGTTTATGGAGTCAGCCAATAAATTTCACCTTTTGAAAGAATCCAGATCCTTCTCTGTGTCTCCATGTTGAAAAAAGTACAGTAAGGGCAGGTAAGTTCAGCAATATGCAAATGTCTAGAAGATCAAAGAAGGCTTTCAAAGAGGGAAAGACCAATCTGTGCAGGTTCTCGTGGGATTAGGCACAATGGTGCTTCCTGGACTTTATTGGACAATCACGTTAGGGGAAGGTGAAGGCTGTCGAGGAAAAAGAAGACCAAATAAGTGATGGATGGGATTGATTAAAGAAGCCACTTCCCAATAAAATGGAAGTTTTCAAAGGAACAAACTGGATGGACTTGTCAGCTTCAGAGCCTTTACTGGGGAGATCTGGTGCTATGAATTTTAAAAGTCCCGTTATTTTTTTTTTTAAGCATGAGGAAATATGTGCAGTTAATGTCTGATCAAAGACTGTGAAAACTCAGTTTTCATGATTTTGTTTGAGAAATTACTGTCCTTGATATGAATGCTCATCAATTTTTATTCCATAAGTTGAATGACTTTAATACTGGATTTTACAAATGACATGAAGACGAAAAGCTGTTGTGCTTTGATCCACCTCTTTGCTATAATACGTTCTTGGAATCCATTTAGCTGACCTTGACTTCTTTCATCTCTTATGAGGACAAAGATTTTTTTCTTTCCTCAGGCCTGTCAAAACTTGATTTCCCATTCAGACACTTTTTGAATTTAGAATTCTCTACAGCACATGTATTAGGAGTCAGATGCAAAATTGCTCTCACCAGGCATGGCTGGAATTCAGGATGGCAGGATTGATTTAGTCTGCTTTTGCTAGAATTCTGAGGATAGCCAATTGTACTCCTGCTTTGGGATTATGGATCTAGGAACAAATGGTGGCCCAGGATGGAGCCAATCATATTATTGTGCCATTTTGTTCTATCAGCATTCAGTGGGTTGTCAGGTGTCTTTAATTCCATTCCAAATCTATTCATTGGAAGATGTGGTCCTCTGAGGTATCTCAGAATTTAATTCCCATCGTCAAACGTGCATTGGTGCAGTTCTGCCCCACTTCCTCCAACAAAGTAACAACAAAGCCCAACAACGTCTGTAGAATCCAGTTGACTTGGAAAAAGCCAGAATCCACAGGGAAAACCATAGCTTTGACGATACTTGTATGAACTTTTGTTGGCAGAGTGATGTCTCTGCTTTTTAGTATGCTGTCTAAATTTTCCATCGCTTTCCTCCCAAGGAGCTAGTGTATGCTTCATTACTGCATACTAAAGAATACTTTTGCCAGGAAAATAATGAAGTGGTGGGTTACCTCTCACCCAGAACTCCATTCCAAGGAAGAGCTGAAGACAAGTCACCTAGCATCTGTGGTTCCTCTTTGCACCACTATCTCAGCAACATTGGAGCAGGAACCAGAAAAGGAAGACTTTGGTGGTGCAGAATGACTGAACACTGGACTACGTGCCAAGAAAGAGAGGTGCTCCAAGTCCTCGTCATCTTCCTGAAAAGCCAGTCCAGTTACACAGTGGCACGTTGATGATATTTTAAAAATGTTTTTGCTCAGGTTTTCATGGTGTTGTAGCATCGCCCACACTGCACATATTATTCTTGGCATTCTCCCTGCTCAGTGCTTCTTATTGGAATTCCAGTGTCCAGAACTCATTGGCCTGGAGTTTTGTGGCTCGATTTATGGGGCTAGTTTCTACACTATGTCAACACAAGAAGGAAAGCATTCAGGTTCTGTTAGAATTTGCTAATGAATATTCCAAAATGATGAACCACATCCAGGTGTGAAAGGAATATGACTTGTGGTCCTCTCCAGGTAAAATTTAATAACAGGCATCTGGCAAGAATGTGGAAGAAAGTAGGCTAAATCCTTGGGAATAATGTGCATTATTTTGCTATTTTGCTCAGAGATCACAGCTGTTTCTGGTTGCTTAGAATGTGACCTCAATTACAGGGATGGCGAACCTATCAATTTCAGTTTCTCTGTTCACAGACGTCATTTTGGTTTGTATGAAATACTGAAGATTTTTTGTGTCCATGTCTAATATACAGTACACTTTTTGCAAGCAATTCTGTCTTAATGCAGCTCACACATCATCACTATTTTCTCTAGCATGTCTTTTCCTGGAGGTGGGCAGAGACCTGTTCTCCCCTACAGAGGAGGGCGGGACACACTCCAATGGAGTGAAGCTCAGGGAACCAAGGTTCAATTTAGATGCCAGGAAGTACTTCCTGACAGTTAGGACCCTGAGGGTATGGAATGGGCTTCCATGGGAGGTGGTTGAGGCCCCATCGGTGAGGGTGTTCAAGGACAGGCTAGACATGCACATGGTGGGCGTGTTGCGAGTGGAGCTGGCTGGAGCTGGGGGTCAGACTAGATGGCCTGGGAGGCCCCTTCTGACTCACTGTTTTTATGTTTCAGCATCTGTGTCTTCTATGGCCCTTTAGATGCTTCTCTGGTATTCTGGGACTATGTTTCCTCCTCTCCTGCAGTTGCAGGAGCTTATAACAATTGCAGTTAATATACATGCATAGCCTTCCATGCCCCATGGATTTCCTGCAAGGACATTAGGAAACGTATGCATTGCATCATGCACGGGAAATGCAGCATTTGCAGTGGGAGGTGGGCTTCTTCCCATCTGCTTCCTCCCCTATTGCATTAATTTGGAGTGACAGCTTGGTATGAAACGCCCTCTGGTGGTCATTCAGGTTTCTCTTCTGCAAGAGAATCAGAGAATGGATTCCATCTTGCAAATACAGCACCTACAATATCCCATGAGTATTAGGAGTCATATTGTACAAGATTCATTCCAAAAAATGAGTTATTTTCATTTTGTACCATATTTCTAAAATATATAGTGTACTTTATTGCATTGTGTTTTATAGTTCAACTTCTTGTGAAGCTGCCCCAAGAGTTTTGGCTGTTGGGCAGTACAGAAATATAATGCATACATAAAGAGCTAATT
This sequence comes from Varanus komodoensis, assembly GCF_004798865.1. Lineage (NCBI taxonomy): Eukaryota > Metazoa > Chordata > Lepidosauria > Squamata > Varanidae > Varanus > Varanus komodoensis. The sequence goes on along the minus strand of NW_025335550.1, from coordinate 8,182,360 downwards.
GGGATTTATTTGGGAGTAGAATAAATGTGTTGGCAGCACTGAGAGCTCAATGCAAGGATGTGGGATCTTGGACCCACAAGCTTCTTTCACTGCCCTGTCCAACCTCAGTGCTATCTTCAGAGGCTGCTTAAGGTAACTTTCAGGGTTAGGGTAACTGTGATTTTATTTTCATACCTTCCACGTAGGCTTCCCAAAACATTTGGCTGGCCCCTGATGGAAACAGGATGCTGGGCAAAATGGAACCTTGGACTGATCTGGCTGTGTTCTTCTCCTGCTTTCCCTTCTTTCTCCTCTTGCTCTGGCTGTAAAAAATAAGAAAACCGAGTCCAAGATTAAGCTGTATGATGTAGCTTTGACTCTAGAGTAGTAATTTGTTCTCTAACAAAGGATCCCATTTATATAATTTTGGTTTTAAAGCAAGACTATTACTCACCAACGCCTGCCAATAATAGTCTCTTGTTTCTGTTGTTGAATCTGCGTGTTGGAGAAGAGCTATCTATAATTCTTTTAATGTCCATATAACCGTCTGAAAGGAAATTGCCTGTGCTCCTTAATTTAAGTGAACATGGTTGTCTGCTTGGCTTGGTGAGATGGGGATCTTATTTCATCCATTTATTTCTATTATTTAAAGTATTTTCAGGTTACTATCCTCCTGAGATAGTGCAAGGCAAAAACACCGACAAAACCAATACAATAAAATGTAATAACTACATAGTCTTTAAATATTCAATCTAAAGAAAGGTTACCATTTTGTTTCTTCAGGAAAGATCAATGCAAAGAGAAGTTACTTAAAACTAGCTCCCTGAGAATTTCTGGGAAAGCCAGGAAAAGCAGATTGGTCTTGAAAACTTCCTGAAGACCTGAAAAGAGGGGGACTGTCAAAGCCTTGATGGCAGCTTTTTCCACAGCTGCAGGGCCACCACTAAAGCGTCTCTCTCCCTTACCCTCAGCAGCAGAATGAAAATGGGGAAATGGGAAAGGAGCGTGTATGATTTCCAGAAGCCTTCCCTTTGAAAGAGCTGCTGACTGGGCTTGTTGTGACTGGATTTACACAGCACAACAAGCAATTATGATATTTTTATCACTGTGAGATTGATGGGCCTAGGTACAGTGTGTCACCGTGGCTTGATTCCACTCTAGAAACCACCACAAGAAACAATGGTCTGTTGGATTTTTCTCAGAATGGCCTATCAGCAGACCAAAGTTCCATTTTTCTTATGGAGGCTGCTAGGATGTATGGCAAGGGAAAGAGGCCTGGAGAAAGGGTAGAAAATGATTGCACCAGCAAGAGTTTGTGATTGTCTGTTAGGGAAATCTGGTAAGTTACATACTGGGACACCCTCCCATCTTTGCCTGTGATATGTGAACTTGTCCAGTTGCTTCGAGAGAAGTGGGGTGAGGTATCCAGTCTGGCTTTCAGTCTGACCTTTAAAGGAACTATCCCTGGTGCTGAACCTGTCTGAGGGATGTGATTCAGTACTGCACATAGCTGAAACCCCAGCTGGATTCACCACCCTGCTGACATTGGAGATACCTGTCTCCTCCAGCAGTGAGACATTGGTGGCCAGAGTGGAGTTCTAACATGTCAGCCTCCAGTGCAGTAGAAAATACGAGAGATGCATTCTCACTTTTCTTTGTCATAGAGTAGAAAGCATCTCCTAGTGGTTACCTGCAGTTTCATGTGCATCCATCATCTTAAAACTTTAGAACAAAGGAAATGTGCCTTTCATTTTGGAAATCTTGTTTTACCAACATGCAAATTTGTGCAAATATAATTGTTAGATTGCTGGGTGAATTCTTTCAGCTAGTTCTTACAACTGCCCAAGTTAATACAATATTATTAGCATCTGGAAACTGTAACAGGATCTTGGGGGTTTGTACTGCATTGATTTAATAGTCCCCATGTAACGGCTTTGCAAACATACATTTTGAAAACCTTGCAATTTGCAGGACTGCTTTTAAAAGTATTCATAAAAATGCTAGGATTAAATAAAAATGTCAGAACGGAAGAAGTTAGATTTGTCTCCTTGCACCCATTTGGCTTTCAACAGCTGTCCAGATTTGCAAGGTATCCCTGGTAGGAAATGGGGCCTCCCTGTCATTGGGGAAGGGGATTCATCATGCCATCTCGTGGACACAAGTGGAAAAACACCTGCACTGCTAGAACTAGGTTTCATTCGATAATTTTCAAAACATGAATTCTGATTTGCTCAAAAAGTCACACAATCCTTTTGGAATTCAAAGGACCTAACCCAATCCTAAGCCAAACTTGGAGATCCATATATTTCTGAACAAGCAAGGGGTGAAAATTTCCTTTCTGTTCAGTTTTTATGCGAGTTCACCAAGATTCACAAATTCCTTCACATTTAGGGGGTGGGGTGAGGGGCAGAGCTTCCAAATTAAAAGTTGAACCTGGGAGAAATGAAGATGGATAGATCTGTGCATCCATGTCCAACTCGGGGGTGCTTTCTCCCTACATAAACTTCTGGTCTGAATCCCTGTTTATTGAACAGTATCAGGAGCTGCAGTCAGAACTTCAGGTAGTTGTTGCCCAAAACAACTGGAAAGCACCAGGCTGGAGAATTGGATGAGGAGCAGGGAAGCCCTGTTTCACATCTGGTCTGAAGATTCATGAAGATTATATGGGTTCAGATGATGGCAATTGCGCTCTCTGTCTCTCTCTGTCTCTCTCTCTCTCTCTCTGTCTAATCTCCTTCACAGGAGTTTACTGTATATAAAAAAGAGTGGGTGAGAGAGTCACATACACCAGCCTGAGGGAGGGAGACTTAGCTAAACAAAGAAATAAGACTGAAATACATGCATGCATACATAAAACTTCCTCAACTTCCCACTCTCTCTTTATGTCAGACTACAAATCCTATCATAACAACCCAGCACTGCCCCTATCCATGGTGCCTGAAGATGACATGATCTGTAGTCAGGCTGAGGACAACTGCTTTAGAAATTTGTGCCACTGCTCCCTTCCCTTCCCTTCCCTTCCCTTCCCTTCCCTTCCCTTCCCTTCCCTTCCCTTCCCTTCCCTTCCCTTCCCTTCCTCTCTGCCCACCTGATCAAAACCTTGAAAAAGGATCAGTAAAAATAATTTAAAGTACTATGTTAATTATCAAACATGTTAATGGCCACACAAACCGATTAGCCTGTTCAACTGGATGACCAATTCTTCTATCATCCCTTGGTCAAGAAATCCTGACTACCGGAGAGGCATCTTAGCATATTCACGGAGAATCGAGGCAGGAGGAACACATCTTGCCTCCCAGCACATCCTGTTAGCCAAAACAACATTTTGGAAAGTTCGCTTTTCATCCCCAGTTTTTAAAGTACTTCCCCAGCTGCCTTTGATCTCCTTTCCTGGCATGCCCGGGCCCCTCTCTTTAATTTGCAGGGGGAGATGGAAAATACGTTGCAGGAGCTTTTCGTTGCGCATCCCTTCCTTGTCTCTGCAGATGCAAACAATGCCCAGAATCGCCTGGCAGAGTTCTGGCTAGGAAGGCTTCTCGGTGCCACTTGGAGAGCTGGTGCCTGGGGTCATGCCTCCATCTATGGACACGGGTGGCAAGTTGCCCATCAGGAATTCATGTCATTGGATTAGCCGCTCGCTCGCTCGCAGGGAGGGCTTTCGGAACGGTGCTAACAATGGGAGTGCAGGATTGATGTCACCTCTGGAAGGGTTTGGCTGGCATGTTGGCTCTGCTCCCTCTTTATACTCCAAGATGTTCTGGGCTTTGGCATGGAAAGGACCAAGGCAGGAGGCCCATAGGGAAGTAAGATGTATGGCTGTGGATGGAGCTAAAGCACCAGCTGCTTGAAGGGGATAAGAACTCGATGGAAAAGGCCCAGAACACGGCAGCCAGACACAAAACGGAGGCCTTCATGGATCTGTTCTCAAAGCCAGACCAACCAAGCATTATGCTCAATGGGGCTGAAACTGGGTGTGAGCTAAGGGCTTCTCCAGGCTAGCATCACTTACTGGATAGGGAGAAATACAGAAGTCACCTCTGCCAGATTCTGACTAGATTTAAGCATCTACTGCCCCACATGCATCGTTCAGAACAGAACCACACTTCGGAATCAGTTCTTGTTCTGGAAGTATATTTCTGAAAGTCTGCCAACTGGAGGAGCATGAGGCATGAGTGTCCAGCTCCCTGTTCCTCTGCTCTAAAGATGGGACTCATCACTGTTACCAAAGCTTAGAAAGAAATTGTTTGTGGAGGACTCCTGAGGGCAACTCAGGAGTTGGATTGGTTGGACACCTTGAACAAGTTTGGTTTCTCTTGTGTTCGGTTTGCCTGGACCTCAGGTTCTTTCTGTCCCAACTTGGAAGAAGCTTACAGATCATTGGAGATCCCTACCAAAACCAAGCTGAACTTTATATCAAAGTCTTTCCATCCAAACTATGTAGAGGCCTGCACATGTTTGATAAGGTGAACCAATGGCACGCTTACCCATGTACGCCAGGCAAATTTAATAGGTAGAGCTATTCCAGGCACGGAGAGGAGCATGATGTACCTGCCTTCCATGAAGCCATTAAAGGTGAAGAACCTTTAATGATGCGGCAACACAAGCTGAGCACCGCGAATGCGGTTGGACATTTTTGCTGTTGTTTGAGGCCTCCAAGTCTTCTCCAATTTACAGTGACCCTGTGTGAGAATGCACTCCTTGACAGCCCTGCTCAACTCCTGCACACTCAAGAGAGTGGCTTGTTTTGGAGACAATCCATTTCATATGTTGCCCTGTTTTTCTTCTTCCACTTTTGACTTTCCCTGCCTGATTTTTTGACTGTGCAGGAATTCAGACTCAGACTGCGAAAGCTAAGGACCCAAAGCAATCTTCCGGGATGCACATTGCCATCAGCTTAATCAATCAATTGATTGAATCAATGAGATCAATACAGAAGTGTCATCTGGAGGGCCTAGTTCAGCTTTGGAGAAGTTCTTGGGGCCATCTGCAGTGATGGGCAGGGCCAAACAAAGGTGCGTGCTACATATTCCAAATGATGTATATTAGCTTCATGTTCCTAGAACCTTGGAAGAGTCATTTCAACTTCTTAATTAAATATGAACTAAGCAAACACGCAAAAAGAAGAAAGCACCACATGATGACCCTCTTGGGGACCCTGGCACTGGGAGGATTAGGACCTCATCTTGGCCAAATTTGTGTTTAACCTTGCTGTATAGGTTAAAGAAACAGCAGATGTTTGAGGAAACCCCATTGCATGCCTTCCATCCTTAGGAATGACACTATGAAATGAAAGAACTAAAAATTGAAGCATGTGTCTTCATGCACTCAAAGAAAAAAGCAAAAATGAAACCTGAGACAACAGACAATCCCTAAAGCATCCATTCTGTTTCAGAAGCAACACCAGGCCATTCTGAAATCCAAGATCATGGAGAAGTTCCGATGAAGAGACTTTCAGCTGCCTCTGATCCTTATGGGGATATGTGTCAGCCCAACCATATATCAGCAGAAAGCTGCTTCCTTTTGCAAGCCTGTCTTGCTGAGTTTGGATAAATTACCAAAAGAAACTAGTTCAGATCTGGCATTTCAGCCAACAGGAGCTCAGTCCAAGATCTGGTTATGTGGTCCAGATATGGATTCATTTTGTTGTTGGTGATCCTAATTAACCTTCTGGCATGATGCAGACGACAGTTCAGTCTTCAAATTCCTCACCGTTTATGTTTTGTGTGTAGTTTGCTTTGATATCTTGCCTGTTCTAATGAAGAGCAGGGTGTGTGCAGCAATTGTAGTTTCTTGACAAGGAGCTTGGACCTTCACAAAACACAAAAATGCACCCTGCACACAAAGAACAACATTTTCCATATAATAGCAACTGTTTTGCAAAATAAGCAACTAAATGTCATATTTTAGATTCCTCATTTTTTCAAGAAAATAACATAATATGGTGGTCATGTGGCTATTTCATAAACTGCCCATTTTTGCTACAGAGCTTAGAGAAAGCAGTGTCAAATCCCGTACTGAGCCCATTTGCTACTTCTTTTCTTTTCTTTTCTTTTTGATGTCAGGCTTACTTCCAGCAGATATACATCAAATTAAATTCTTTACTAAGCTCACAATGGTGATTTCCCCCCCTTTAAGCAGAAAGAAAATGCTCACCTGAATGAAATATTATCTCTTCTTAATGGTTTTTTGAGAGCAAAGTCACTTTTTACAGTTAGAAAAAAGAAGTAGTGACAGCAGGAATACTAGAAGACACTAGAAGAAATGTCTGTCTTGGATTTGAATTTTGCGTTGAATTTTCAAAATCTGCCCTATGTTAAGAGTATAATGTGGGGATTTTGTTCTAATAGGGCGGCAGCCTCAGGAAAGGGCTGTATCCACACACATAGGGTTGCTCTCCACAAGTACACCATGGGAAAGATGGCTCCCCACCTCCTTTAATGCAGTGGATTGAAAACCTTGCAAATGGGTGGCATATAGACAATTTTCTCATATGGATACTGACAGGGTGATGGTGCCTGCCTTTGTTGAAGTTTAAGCATCATTCTTAGAAAGCTGCACTTTCATACACACACACACATATCCCGTATGCTTGGATTAGAACTTACATATGCAAAGTTTATGTAGTTATTCTCCTCCACGAGGTTGACATTTCACAATATAAACAAGATGCCTAGAAATGGGTCCCCTCAGTCCAGCATTGTCAACTGACTGGCAGCACCCATCCACGGGTTTAGACAGGTGGCTTTCTCTAGCACCTTGATCTTTGCAAATGATTGTGGAGATGCCAGGGGTTAAGGCTGGAGCCTTATGCATGCAAGCTGTGGCCCTCAGCAAAGACGCTTGCACCCATGCCTGAGTGACAGAGATGCTGGCTTGGTTTTGCTGAGATGCTTCGGGAGGATTTCATTTGGGTGACTCTAACATGGATGAGATCCTTTAGAAAAGATTGTTGGCCATTTCCTATTGGTCACTTAGTGTCTTAGACTGCAATTCTATACCCAGTAGCCTGGGAACAATTTGTACGGCAGGGGCAGAATCCCCACCTTCGCCTGCCCCTGCCCCTTCTCCTCCTGCCCCTTTCTTTCTTCCTCTGGCCCCAATGGTGTTCCCATATTAAACATGAAGGATACACTAGCTGTGAAACCTGATTTACAATTTTGGGCCACTCTCTCCTTGATGTTATTGCATACAAAGCAGCCTCTTTTGAGAGCAATCCAAAGCCTTGACTCATTCTGGAAATGTGTGCAAAACATCTTTGCCAACACTCCCTGTGAGACATGGTCTAGCAATAACTTAATCCTCTCTAATCCTCAGTTGAAAAATTACACAGATACTGCAAACTTTGAAGAAAGAATGTATTAAAAGCGAGAGAGAGAGAGAGAGAGAGAGAGAGAGAGATCTGTGCATGTGTGAGTGAGGAGGGCAGTCTAAAATGCAGATTTCCAAGGTCAACAGGCCGAGTTTTGAAGAAATCTCTTGGTTTTTGCTTCCTTTTTTTGCCATCTTGTATGTAATATATTTCTATAGACATAAGTCTGCCAAAACTGCAGTCTCGGTTTGCCTGTGGAACAGCTGTACATGTGCATGGTGGTAATGTTTTACATGCAGGCAAGCCTAAAGTGAGATGGGTCGATCACATGTTTCCAAGTGGTCTGAAAACGATCACATTTCAGGTTACAATTCTCACTGCCAGGAACTAAACCTTGGGAGAGATTTTTCCATTTGTTGAATGGTGGTAGCGGTGCCTTTCCAATCCTGAAGAAGACCAAACCATCAGTGGTCAGTAGAAAAGGGTGACTATCCATGTGGAAAAACCCAAAGGGCTGGAGTGGGACACCAGCTGGGCCAGACTAGACCCCAGGCCTCAGGTCCTGAAACCTTGACCTATTGCACCATGGTTGTCAGGATTCCCCCAGAGAGCACTTAGCGGGATGGAAACTATTCAGGAAGGGAGGTCTTACTTTGCAGCCTTATATATGTCTACTCAGAAGAAAGCTCTCTTGATTCCAATGGGTCTTGCTCCCAAATAATTATGTACAGACTTACAACCTTGTGTTTTAAAAATGATCATGAAGGGATAATCCTATGGCTCCTGGATTTCATCTGAGTGATGATTAGATTATTTGGAATCCCGCCTTCAAGGTCTTGGTTGGTGCTCTAATCTTAGAACTAAGACCTGGAGCTCCAAACTCCCTGCTGGTTAGGAAGCATTTGTTCCAGCTTCTGTCTGAGGTCAAAAAGCAACTTAAGTTGTTGGGTGTGGTGGGAAGGGAAGGGAAGGTTGGAGTGACCAGAATGCAAAGTGTCTTGATGGTGCTCCAGCCCCACTGAAGTGGCCCAGCTAAGTGGCTGAAAAGGACCATCTCCCAGAAATGCAGTGGGGCTTGAACTCCTCCAGGTCTGGAACTTATGGCATATTGATTGCATCATGCCCATGCAAACTCATGATCACCTAATGTAGTTTCCCTAGAACTGAATTCAGCCTTCAGCTGAGTGTTTTTCCACCCCTGCTCTGCAGCACACCTTGTCCAAAGCCATGTTAGGTTATTCCGCAACATGCTGACATTCACCTGCTCCTTGGCCCAGGTTTCAGCTTCTGGGAGAAAATCCGCATTCATTTCCCGATTCGGAGAGTCTGTCGGCCTATCTTCCCAGTTAGCCCGTGCAAGGGAGATTTATCTCACAGCTCTAAAATGGGTTGTTGTCGCAGGCAACTGCTTGGAGAAACGTTCTGCATTGTTGTGGTTGTCCTTGTTTCTGCTTGGAAAGCTGGGACTGCAACAGCTGCTGCTGATGTACAAAGACTGGCACATGCTTTCCCTCACAGTCCTGCCACTTTTGTGACTCTGACTTCATTGTCAGTAATCATAAGGCCTGGAAAAAGGGATGCTGGAAGGGGTCCAAACACTTATTTGGTCTTCAGGCTTTGATACTACACTGGCAGCTGGGTGATCTTTGTTGGATTCCAAAAATGCAAAAAGGCCGCTTGTTCTTATGAATCGGATGAGATGACGGAGCCAGATGCTTGACAGAATGGTATCCGGCAAGCCGTGACACTCATGTAAATGCAGGGGCCTCAGCCCCTCCCCTCCTGCCCCTTCTTCAAATATTGTATTGACACAGGCGCTCGGTCCTTTGGCAGTTTAATTAAGTTGGGATTCATTAGAGTTATATAAATGCAACAGTGTAGGAGTCCTTTGAGAATATAATATAAACATGTTCCCACAAACCCCATTGGGGGCAGACAAACCTCCCTCCCCGGCACACCACACACACCTCTCCTGAAATCTAAGAGCATGGTAGATAAATACCACTCTAACAGGCGCTGGTGGGGTTAATCTCTCAGGAAAATGAATGAACTTTGCAGAATGTCACGTTGGCCCCTGGGATGTGAGTTTGCTAGCTGGTTGCAGTTAATTAGGTTCACTCAATTTCTACCAGTCTTTGGTGCTCCCCCTTCACTGGATGGTCTCAAATTCAAGGCCAACATGAACAGATCAGCCTGCATTCTGGGTGAAGTGCTGGGGACTTAACGGTGTCTTTGTAATCTATTTATTGAGAGAAGCCCGGCTTGAACAAATATGTTTTGCAGCTGACACAAGCCAGCCTAAACTCTGCCAGAGCCGTTCAGTTGTACTTACAGGCAGCCGAGAATTACATTTCAGTTGGGTCTTTGTAACACTGTTACCAAAATCTGAAAAGTTCTCCATATGTAGGACCAAAAGAGAGGTTAAAGTTTTAAAAAATCAAATGCGCAAGAAATTACAACTGGCAAATTCATCCATGCATTCATCCACCCAGACTTAGCCCTTAAAAATACACAACTTCAAGACTGCACTATAAAGTGTGCATAAATGTGCATTTAATATGCATATTTCTTCCATTAAAGATTCCAAATGTGAATATTTAAAAGCTGTGCATTTTTGGTTTTGCATTTTGCAAGCAAAAGTTTCAGAATTTATGAACATTTTTCAGAGAATGTCCCAAGTTGAAAATGAGGCATTTTTGTGTTATTTGTGAGTGGAACTGATATTCTTACAGAACCCCTTTCACTTTTCCCATTTGAATGTGTGTTGGAGAAGAATTGACTGGAAATGAAAATGGAGCAAACCAAAATGAACTTTAAATTGATTTCAGAGAACTTAGGTGAGATTAAAAATGGCTGGGCCTCCCATCCTTGAGCTAGAACTAGTTCGAAACATAGAGTTGACTATGACAGACTTCCTTTAACTAGAATTTTGTTTCCAGGTCCAAGATAGAAACCACATATGAGAGTCCAGAAAGGATAGGAGATGAGGCAGAGTCATTAGAATGTGGCAAGAATTAGAAAAGGAGCAGATGCAGAATTGATTAAACCTTTTCTTTCGGCCCTTCCTCTCTTTTTAAAACAAGATGTCCTAAGGTTTACCCAATAAACATATCTTGGCAGACAAAATGGACACAGTTTTCAGACCACGTTATGGTTGTGTGAATATTTCAAACCTTATTCTTTGAGGAAATACATTCCCAATGCAAATGAGTGGGGCCAGTATATTAGTTAGTCAATGCACAAATGTGGAGCTGTAATTATAGCTGCAGAACAATGCTCTCTGGGGAGCAAAGCCTGAATTGGAAAGGCTTGCTTGTCATTTGCCCACTTGATTTGGAAAATAAATCACCATTCAAGAACCCTTTGGTCTTTCCCCTGCCCCCTGCTGGCTCTTTCTGAGCCCGGCAAACCTTGCCAGTGATCTTCAGCTTGCCATCTTCAGCTTGGAACTCTGAGAAGTCACTACAAATTGGATGCTGATAATCTTTGTCCTGGCTTTTTTATAATAATATTCAAGCTCTCTCTATCCCTGGCATCCCTTTGAATATTCACACTGGATTACTAACGGCAAGAGGATCTGCTGAATTTAGGGGTCCTTTTTCAATCCTATATCACAAGCTGCATGTTTTTGGTTTTAGGTCTGGTTTGGTTTGGTGAGTTTCCAAATTTCATGTACCCACCAACCCCTGACAACTGATATGTCATTGGCAGGGAAACAGTATGAGAGCGGTGGATGGTTCCCAACATATTGTTGCTGGCAGAGGACATATTGGACTCTGTGCAGCGGAGCAGCTTGGGTCATTTCCAGTGCAGAACTAGATTCATAGGGCTGCAAGGAGCTTTGACCAAGTCTACAAAGAAATGTGGAAGGGGCAATGTACTGATAAGAGTGGCTGGAATTTCACCCAGAGGCTTTGAAGAAACACCAGGGGGCTACTGATAATTAATGTATAGGGATATGGAAAGTTACGTTCATGGCACTCATTGTCAGGATTCCCTCTCTGATGGGCAGTCTTCTTCCCCTTCCCCTTCCCCTTCCCCTTCCCCTTCCCCTTCCCCTTGTCTAGATGACGTAAAATCAGTCAATCTCAACTTCTCATTGGGTTTTAGTTGTGTCCATCTTAAATCCCATTTGGGAACTTCCTAATTTGTGGATGGTTGCCCTTAAAGACTGAGATTTTGTTTTCAAATGTGTGCATTTCTCTGTACACATGCATTTTGTTATTTTTTTCTGAATATACATACGGTTGCAAGCAATTTTCCTACAACAGCACAAGATTAAATTTTCAAAAACTACAAGTACTGTATTTTTGTGGGCACCTTTTCATGATAAACGCTTTGTATGCATTTTTCAAAGACAGAGGCCATGGCAACTTTTGAAAAGAGTGAATTTCAAAGGCTAATTGATTTTTTGATTGATGCAACTTACCAAAATTGGGTAAGTTCATATTAAAATATGTCTCAAACACAATTCCCGATGTTCTGGTTCCTCTGCAATCTTAATGGGGATATTTAAGATTGGGATCTACAAGTGAAACATGCACTCTATGCCTGAGTGATGGGAAGATGCTGGCAAATTGGATTAGCACATCCCGGTTAAGTTGGCCCTCTTGAGAATTGCTCACTGCATCAAGTACAACTGAAGGGATGCCAAACGTCTTCCGGCCCGAGGACCATTATGGATAAGCTCTCGATCACATGGTTTGCAAAATCCATTGTATCACAATGTGGGAGTGACCGTTGGCTTGGATGGCTTAAAAACAAAGTGGGGAAATTATCCTGTGGAGGATTCGGTGGATGGTGCATGTAAGGCAAGATAAATAAAAACAAACCACCCATTTGGAAGTAGGACACTTGGGCAAGGTGAAGCTTCGCAGCAGGAAATGGCTGCCTCCAGCAAGCATTGCTCAAGAGCTCCTGAGGGCACTGAATAGATGCTGGTGGAGAGACCAGCGCTGGTCCAGATGGACTGCCTCATTCACGACAAGTCTTATGTTCTTAAGGACATCCAAATTACAGAGCATTACAGTAATCCTGTCTTGAGGTTAGAAAGGCAGGGACCTCTACTTCTACATATGAATTGCAATGCTCTTGGCTCATTAAACATTTTAATTTTAGAGCAGGTGTGGTGAACACATCATTTAGTTGTAGTAGATTTCTTGATCACCTTCGAGCTGAAGGAGACCCACCATTAGGAGAGTAAAGTTTCAACCAAAAGAAATGAGCACTACTGCAAGAGCAAATTTCTCCTGGTCCTTGCAGTTTCAGTTATAATCTCCTCGGAAGACAAATCATATTTTTCATTGCGCAAGAAGAGTGCATTATTATTTTTTCATATTTGACTAATTTTTCTTGTCTGACCATCTGCATGGTTACTATGTCTTAGCAAGATTAATCTTGTGATATTGGAAATCCAGACGGGATGTTTTCAGTTGAAACATATATAAATAACTTGAACTTGTATCAAGCTATAATCCAGAGCATTGAAGTATATTATAGCAGTTTAATTCTTTTCCATTTATAAGAGATGTGTTTTGCAATATTTAATGATTGTAAGGATGTAGCAGCAGCAGGACAAAATCAGTCCTTGGGCAGAGAACATCCCTATCATCGAGAACTGCTGTTGCTGCTTCAGACAAGAGTGCTAAATCATCTAAGAACTGGTGCACATCCAAAATGCATATGTTGACCCAGATTCTCCCTTCTGGTAACATGGCTGTTGCGCTTAATTTTCCAAGAACCCAATAGCTTTTATCGACAGGAGAAGTGTGCCAAAGATCCCTCCATGTGCCTTGAGAAGCATGGACAATATGTCCACGTGAGCCTCACCCCACCCCTTGGTCCATAGCTCTCTGTATGGTTTCATTTCCATCATGGTGTTCCAGCAGATACTAATACTGAGCTTAAATGCTCCCCTAAATCAAAGGATGCTGCCCTCTTTGTAGGCTGTGGAGCATGTGCGGTAAGGGCTGGGAGGCAGTGATTGTTTCTCCAGTGGCTGGCATGAAAGTTTCACCATCGACCCAGCTCAGAAGAGGAAACAACACCTTCTGCCCTTGTACTGGAAAGCTGTTGATTTAATGACAGTGCCCTCCATCAGCCTCAACTCCAAGAAGAGCAGATGTTGAAGCCTTCTGGGACCACAAAGCCATCTGGGGCAGTGAAGCTAACCTGGCTGAGTTGAGTTCCGTTCAACCTTATGTCCTGGAGTCATGAGGTGCAAATGAAAGGCAGTCCTGGAAACTGTTGACCCAGTTCTTATGCCGTTTTGATAGCTGTCAAGTTTTAACAAAAATCTGCGCTGCAAAATATTGTCTTGAGGGTTGGGCAAAGTTGAAGTTCAGAGGCAGAAGGGCAAAGAGGGAACATTTCCCAGTGCTCCTGACTTCCATTGGATGCTCAGAATTCCCTGAGTTTGGAGGTTTACATGCATCCCTGTTGGACTATGTTCTTAATCTGAGATCCCCTGGCATTTGGGGGCCCTTCCCATTTCCTCTCTCCTCATCCACCACTAGTCTGATACCCCTCAGAGCTTTTCTGAAATGAGATTTGGCTTTTGGCATAATCATTGATCTACAGTGAATGGTAACTTTAAAAAAAATAGAATGATGCTCACTTGCGAACTCTAGTGAGCGGCAAATAGGGATGAATGCACAGAAATTATGATGACCAGTCTTTCTTCCCAGCAGTATAGATTTTGCTTGGCCCATTCAGAGCATTTGGTACAGTACCAAATGACTTTACTGGACAGTTTTCATTTCCATAGTGAACAGATCTCTGTGGGATCTGATGAATGAAAGGGCATCAAATGTACAAATGTGTCTTTATGTTCTGTGCCGTGATGTACAAAGTACAGGGTGTTGCAACATCATACTTTTTCCACTTCTGGGGGTATATTTCTTCTCCCTGTAGAAGGTCTGTATAATGAGAATTCCAGATGTTGGCTGTTTGGACTGAATTTGCACTATCATGGCTTCTGAGCTGCCAGCATGGACTGGACTCCTGCAGAGAGTTACTTCCGTACTCAGAGCAAAACAAATAGATGTAGACATGGGAGAACGTATCCCATTCCAAGTTCATTCATTACCTCTCCTAAATGTGCATATACATTTCTTTCCGTTGTCAGAAGCAACAACCAGTTGAAGAAAGAATTCATGTTCCGTGTTGTGGCTTCTAAAACTGTCACTGAAAATTCAAGGTCAGGAAACACACCAGGGAAACAGAGCAACTGTGGCTTATTCTTCTTTCCAAGAAGACCGGGGAGAAAGTAGCCCTTGACTCACTGGACTTCCCCAAGGTGTAATTGACCGTGTAGTATTGCTGTCGTGGTAATGAGGATGGGAACAGTGGTTTGCACTATCTGTATAGTAAAGGCTTTCAAATTCTGGTCAAGCTCACTTCTGTTACCTTGTTGCTGGTTTTTAGGTTTCTAGCATGATAATTCTAATGTCTCTAGACAGTCTCATGGGGCAACCAGGTCTTCTAGAACAATGATGCAGAACCTTTGGTCTGTAGGCCTTAGAGGACCCACAGAGCTTCCATATAGCCCAAAATGTGTGATCCTACCTAGTGTCAGAAGCTAAGCAGGAAGTGTTGCACTGAGCAAGGGGTTGGCCCCAGTAGCCTTCTAGGCCACTTCCAGCTGTATCTTTCTATGGAGGTTCCACTTTGGGTGAATAGGTCTTGGGTTCTCCAGACCAAGCCCTAATTCGTGGAAGAAATCTCTCTCCAAGAACCCCATTATGAGCAAGTGAGATGCAGCAGATGGGTGGACAGGTGGACCCCTGTAGGATAGCAGGAAAAAACGTAGGAATAATGGTGGCCATGCTAGGTGGCAACAGAGCGTTTGCTTTCACTTGCCACAGGAACACCTTGTATTATACAGTGGGAGTGATATTGTATTTAGCCAGTGCCTTGGCCAGACTGGGCCACTTTATACCATTTCTGGTCTTCCCCAGAAGTGAGCATCTCTTGGAAGACATCAGAGACAAACCTGGATCCTGAATGAGGTTTCCTTTGTGCTTTGTGCTTTGCAAAGGCAAATGATGGGTCTTCTGAAACAGCTTGGATGTCAGTTCATATTTGCATCGACAAACAGTTCTGTCCTGAAGGCAAGATCTGATCCTCACGTCTTCCCCCAGGTCTTCTCCCTTTTGTATTAACTTAGTCAACTGAGGCCTCTGTCTGCTTCTTGCATCAGATTGATGTCATTCTCTTTTTTATGGGAGAATGGAAGCACCCAACTGCTTTTCTACTAATGTGCTCAATAATCTTTCTTCCGTCTGCTGGCATCAGTTGAAATGAAAGCTGTGTTACCGTCTGCCCCCCACCTAAAGAACAAGCAGGGTTCACAACTCAGCATGTCTAGGTAGTTTCCTTTAAGTGACTTTAAAGAACATGAGACGGCATCTTGTGCTCCATTTTGGCACCAATAAAGAAACATTCTCAGATTGCTCAGTGGTCTGCCATTGATTAGGATGACTTATTGGGAGCATATGTGGAGGGAATAGAATGGAGCATTATCTTTTCCACAAAAGGTGGCAAGGAAATCAACAAAGCATCCATCAGATAATCACACACACACACACACACCCCTTGCTGGAACTTCTCACGCCCACTAGCACATGTATTTCAGCATTAGTCTTCTGCAAATGAAAATCACAGGCCAAATGTGCAAGCTGTTACCAACATCCCATGGAATGATTCTCCAGGAGACTAGGACTGAAACTGAAGATACTTTGCATGAGTCTTCATGGAAGTTGGACAAATAATTGATCAAGGAGGGAAAATCATAGATAGTAGAGCTGGAAGGGGCCATGAAGGCCATTGAGTCAAACCTCCTGCTGTTGCAGCAGGAGGAGGAGGAGAGCATTTTATTAACCAGTGTTCTCTTCATACATCTTTCCTTTAAAGAATAGGATATACACTGTTTTTTCAGGGTGCCTTCTTCTGGATGTGGTTCGCATCTCTTTTTGTTGTCATTTCCCTCCACTCTCCAAGGCAATATCACCATCTTCTTGCCTTTTTGTTAAAGATTGCATAGCATGCTCACACTTTCTCACATATATCCACTTTCATGCATACCTGGGAAGCGAGTTGGCTGGAGAAGCTGACTTCCACGCATGAAAATGTATGGCTTGGCCACTAGTCAATATTTTCTTGAGCAAATGTGCTGTTAGTGTTTTCTCTCACATTGTTTATTCAAGAGAAAATCAACTGAATGCAGAAGGTGATGAGGGTTTTCCAATGTTTTAAGGGGGAGACTAAAGCCCTGCTCAAAGCACTAAACCATGGAGAATCCAGGAGCAACTCTGTCCCAATGTGTGATATGGGATCAATTTTCCATTTTTTAAAATCCTCTAAATCTGCATGTCTTTTCCTAAATTAGACCTGCCCCCTCACTCTGCTCTTCACCCACTATGTAGACTTCCTCAATCTCTCCCATTCTCTCTCTTTTATTTCCTCTTTCCTGATTTTGCCCACCATGTGATGTATCAAGAAGGCCATGCCTCAGTTTTGACCCAAGATCAGCCAGAGTGTAAACAAAGGATTGGAGGCTCCATGTTGCCCTTGGCAGATACGAACTCTCAAGAAATGTCCTTTGGTTGAACTGCCCCATGTGCACTTTGTTCCGTTGTTTGTTTTTTTGTTCCTTTGTTCCATTGCTTGTATGGTTTGTTTCATTGTCTGCTCATGGATGGAATTGGATGTATCCTCTCCATTTGGGAAAGCATGCTAAATAATGCACCCATTCATGTAACCTTTGCTAGTATGTAACAGTTCGCTGCAGCTTCTTCCTCATCCTTGTCCTCTTTCTCTCATCATCATCAACATTATATAATGAATGAGTAGCATGCACAAAGAATGAGTATTACATAGCTGAATCTGAAGAGAGATGAGAGTGTATAAAAAGTGTCCGCCTTTCCTCTCCTCTCCTCTCCTCTCCTCTCCTCTCCTCTCCTCTCCTCTCCTCTCCTCTCCTCTTTTTTTTGAAGAGAGAGTCTGTCTTGTGTAGCGGTTAAGAGTACAGGACTGGGCTCAATACAGCTGGGCTCTAGTCCTAGCTCAGCTGTGGAATTCATTAGGTGACTGTGAGTCATTCACAGACTCTCAGCCTAACCTACCTCACAGGGTTGTTGAGATGAGGAAAAGATAGAGAGGAAGATGAGAATTGTGTAAGACACTCTGAACACAAGATGAAACTATAATAAACTCTGCATTTCCTAATAGCTTTCACATATTAAATTCCTGCACAATTCTTGCTGTGTGTGTCCATCCACATGATGCTTATCTGTTGCAGAATTTCTGAACTGCTTTCATAGGATTCTGAAGCTCTGTGAATCCATTTCTGTTTTGTTCAACATCTCAGACTTTCATTCATCCTCCAACACTGGACCAATGAAATGAATTTCTTACAGATCGATTTGTGAAAGTTTCTACATTCAGAGCTCCAGTTGAATTCAGAGGTTGGTAGCAATTCATTCAGTCCATATGCACCCCACATTTATCAATGGGACTGTCCATTTCATCCTCCATTTTGGCACTGCCCTAGTGGATGACAACTAAGCATTGCAGCAAACCCAGGGGTCACCATAGGCAGCAAGGGCTGGAAGTTTCTTTCATCTCTTCTCAACATCTTGTGCAAATAGTTTTAAATCCTTTCCCTGAGATCAAATGCAGATGCTCATCAAAGGAATATGAATATAACATGTTTAATCTAGCTTATAGTCCCCTTCTTTCCCATCTTTCCTGAATTCCCTTTCCCTTGTGGGAATCCAAATGTCTAAAATGGAATTTGAAAAGAAAGATGGTTCTTCTTCAGTGCAAAAAGATTATCTGCATTAGCAGGAAAATCAACAGTGACTTAAAAGATGCCTCAGTGGCAACATGGCTGAGACGTTAAAGAGAGACTTTCTGATCACAACACCTGGGGCCATATAATCGTTAGGCATTTCTTCTAAGATGACTGCAGAGAGAATTAAATGAAGATCAACTTGTTGATAATCCCAATGATAGCTGCATTATTGCCCCACAAGATTTAATGTGTATTTTATTTGAATTTATTTTGCTTCTTACTGGAGTCTTAGGTTGCCTTGTTTCCTTTATTAGCTCAGGGGCCATTAGTTGTCACTAAATTTCATGTATCCTATTTATATGGTTGTGTGAGTATGTGTGTATGTGTGAAAGAGGGAGGAAGGGAGGGAAGTGTCTCACACACACACATTTGACACATCCTGCAAGCTTAGAGGAACTTGTAATCATTTCAAATAGCACCAAAGTCCAGACTGTAAGAATTGCAGAAATTTCTAGCCAGCAGCCACCAGATGGCACTCCAATGGTTGCCTGTGAGTCCCACCAAATCAACAAAATAAATGAATGGAATTAATAATATAGTTGGAATTCTCTAGGTTCGTTCCCATGTAGACTCACTTTACTGGAATTGAGCGAGATTCATATTACACTTAACTTCAGGGGTTAGGGTTTCGGGTTTCTTCAGGGGTTTTGAGTTTCTTCTCATTCTTGGCTCATATTCCTTTTCTAGTTATTTGTTGGAGGCTACATACCAGAGCAAAAAGAGCTGAGACCATCAATAACCAAGGTGACAGTCAAAAGTGAGTCCAGTTTCTCATTGCCATTGTCACTGGGGATGTATGGCAATTTGGTGCTTGCTCACAGATTATCCAGGCATGCCCTGCTGGAAGTCTACTGCCAGTATTCACAAACTGTCAAACACGTGCTCATGTGAATCTAGGATTGGAACAAGCCCTAGTAGAATCTCTTCCTGAAGCAATCAATGTCCTCCTCTGATGTTTGGCCCACTTCTCTCCAGGCCGAAAGATGCTCCAAGGAGAAATTTGGGGACTGGCAGTGGGGAATATTCTAAGGGAGGAGAAGAGGAACCACTACTGGTTTCTATCAAATCCAGGTGGTGTCTCAACCCTTCCTTCTCATGAGGAGTGGGAAACCATTCAGATGACCAAAATCAGCTGTCTAAAACTTTTCAAGGTGCAGGGAACATAGAGGCAATCTTTGCTTCCGTGTTCCTTTCCATGCTCCATTGCACAGCTTTAAAATTCTGAGTTCAAACTGCATCCTTAAACACCTTAATTAAATGTGTCTTGACAATCTTTCTAAAAGACAAGAGAGAGAGAATCATGGTTCTTAAGGGGCCATGTTCTGAAGCTTTGGAGTGAGACAGGAGGAAGCCTTGCATGTGTGTCCAGCAAAGGAACCTCTGTGAGTTTTTACATTGGGACCCTTTCATATTGAGACTGGTGGCCCCTTTGACTCGCAAAGACAAAAGACAGGATGGCCTGTTATATAGGAAGAAAACAACTGTTTTACTGTAGTCACACAATGTCATCCTTGCCACAATCAAGGATGTGACCAGGATGACCATATTGTCTGCTTTGAGGAGGAATATTTCTTTCTTTTATTAATATAAAACCACAATGTCATTATGTCACCCATGCATCCACTGTGTAATTACCCCATTTTAAAGATAAATCCATTGTCTGGGGAGGCATCCATCATGGCTGTCACCTTTAGCACAGAAGGTGAGACACTAAATGGACACCTTTTACTAATATTAATTTCTATATAGTCATCAATTGCGAATAGACTATCCATTGTTCTCTTTTGACAGAGACAGGCCAATGATGGAGATTAAATTATCCATCTTCGTAGAAGCGGGAGGAATTGCTTTGAAGGCATTCTTAAGGACCTCACTTTTCAAGTTTGGGAAATATTCAGACTAAGCCACTTTGTGTTTTCATTTTACTCATTCTTTACATTGTTCCATACTCTGGCCAATTATACTTGAGATAGGGAGAACAAGAGGAGCGTGTGTGTCCTGGTTGTTTCTCAAGAAACAATTAGCAAATGCTTGATAATGGTTGCAAAGAATGTGACCGAATAAAAAGCTAGGACTCAGTCAAAGGCACCCTTTACCACCTTTTTCACATGCTGTAATGTCAGGTGCCACATTTTGGGCAAAATGTGGCCAAATGAAGCTTGGGCGAAAATGCCTGAAGCATCCAGCAAGCTTATCACCAGTAGCAGTTGTGGCAATGGTGTTTCAACCAGGCAATGCCCCCTCCTGCTTCATTTTGATCTTGGCAGCTTCAGGATGCGGGGAGAAAGCACTCTTGTCACACTAACTGGTGTCATGATTCCAAGTCATCATGTAGTGTCATCTGAAGTCCACCAGGGGGCAGACTCCATAGCTCCTACTGGTTTTGTTGAGCAGCTGGCACAACTGCTTTCAACAGCAGCTTCCGAAACGAGCTGAAATGCTCATCTCTGCAATGGGGAAGATCAACAGAGCTCCTTCTGCAATCTCCACTGACCTTTCCCATTCTGCAAAAGAATGTTTTGCTGCTGCCCAATTGCTGCAGGATCTGCTAGATGCCAAATGGGCCAGTGGTGGTTTGTGAGAGCATGTTGACCATGCTGGACACTACAGCAGAGATGCTAAGCCCTGTTGAGGGCAAGTGTCCAAGTCCATTTCAGGGGAATGCTTTCCTGTAGAAGGGGAAAATGCAAAGGGGGCTGAAGGTGAAAAGATAGGACTAAAGTGCCCCCAGTGCAAGCATATTTCGGTGATTGCTGAGAGTGTAGCGGGGTGGAGGGCAGAGAAGCCACGCAAAACTCAGGGAGTCACCAGAAATTTGGTCCTTTGTGTGGAAGTATGTGACCAGGGGAAGAAGGTGTGACATCTCAGGAAACCCAAAATGCCAAATGTGGACCCCTGATGGGCTGATTCTGGGCCTTTGGCTCTGAACACCACATTTAGAGCAGGTGCAGAAACATGAGAATCCCCAAGGCATTGGACATGAGCCTCTTCTGACCCAGTGTTTTGGACTCTAAAGGTCTGGGGCAGTACAACAATGATCAGACATGCTAGGTGGTGTCATCCAAGCATCTGGAGGTCATCAAGCTGGAGAAGGACGATGCAGATATTTGCAACAGAGACTTTTGGCTCCAGTGTCAGGGAAATGGTTTGGGTTTTAGCCCAAATTGTTATGGGGCTGTCCATGTCACAGAGCCTTTCTCCTCAGATGGGGCTGAGCACCATGAAAGTTACAACTGAAACCCATAGTAGATACACCATTCCACTGATATTGGAGGGCTCCCAGCCACTGTCAGATACTCCCTGTTGAATTTCTTGAGGTTTTATATCTCCTGTTTTCATTTTGATGGAAGCTAACTGGAGCATTTGAACTGGAGTGTTCATGAAAAAATACACCAAATGCAATAACACCAGGATATGGGGTCTATGATACTACACCTTATAGCCCTGTAGAACACAGGGTTCCCATTTTAGTACCAGTCCCAGGCTTTCAGGACGTAAAGGGCTGCCCCTGGTTTCCACCCAGTCCAATTCCTTCTTCCTAGTTCCTTCACCCAGCAACCCATGAGTTGTTGGACCATCACCCCAAGCCACCCGGGAGCAAGGATGATCATTTATTTATTAATTTAGACAGCTTCTATGCCGCCCCCATCGCATAAGCCTCAGGGTGGCTTGCAATCATTAAAATCCTGCATACAAATACAAAAAAATAATAATCATAGAATAAATAAAATACATAAAATAGTGGGAACAGCCTGGTCAGTTTAAAATCAACAAATAAACCTTAACAATTAAAATAGCATTTAAATAAAAAGGTCTTGGCCTGGCGCTGAAAAACAAATAACGACGGTGCCAGGCGGACCTCTCTGGGGAGTGCTTTCCATAGATGGGGCGCCACTGCAGAGAAGACCCTCCTCTGGGTGCTCACCCCCCTAATGTCCTTCATGGAGGGTTCCCAGAGAAGGGCCTTTCCCACTGATCTCAAGGGGCGGGAGGGCATATATGGACGCAGGCGCTCTTTTAGGTACCCAGGACCTAAGCCATTCAGGGCTTTGTAGGTGATAACCAGCACCTTGAATTGGGCCCGGACTTCAATGGGGAGCCAGTGGAGCTGACAGAGGACTGGGGTTATATGAGAACAATGCCCAGTCCCCGTCAGCAGCCTGGCAGCTCTATTTTGCACCAATTGAAGTATCCGAACCATCTTCAAGGGCAGCCCCACATAGAGCGCATTACAGAAGTCTAATTGGGAAGTGACCAATGCGTGTGTCACTGTTGCCATACAGTCATTCTCCAGGTAGGGACAGAGCTGATGGATCAGCCGAAGCTGAAGGAAAGCGCTCCTCACCACTGCTGTCACTTGAGCTTCCAATGATAGCTCTGGGTCGAGGAGCACTCCCAAGTTGCGGACACTGTGGAAGAATATTCAAAATACACCAAGTCCTTGTAGAAAGCTGAGGCAGTTCCATTTTGTTCTCAGATTAATGGCAAGTTGATGTCTTTATTGCCATAAATTAGGATATAAAATATTATATCTCCTTTGAGATCTCACCCTTGAATTTCCACATTAAAAAAAAGCTCTTTGCTGTCAATGCAAGGTTTACGAGCACTTTTTGATACAAGAGGCCCTAATGAGCAAAAAGTGTTGGAAATAAAAGTGACTACCTGGGGATTAATTTAGATATAGATGCATGTTCGGAATGTGTCTTTAGTTTATGTCAAGGATGCCCCTATGTCGGTGACAAATGCGGTTGTTGGGGGAGAGAGATACTGTATACACAAATATGTATGAATGCATCCGTGATCTGCTCTTATAATGCAAAGTTGCATCATTGCATGCATATATCATACCCTTCTATTAGTCCAACCCAAGCAGTGGTCCCTGGGGGTTCAGGGTATTATTCGGAAAAGATGCTGGGGTTGCTATTGCAGTGGTTACATGTATCTGGCTACATACATGTTGTATGTTGTAGGACCGGTTGTTCTGTTCTGGCTGAATCAGGTTCAGCTTTAGGGCAAATGATGAGGGGATACCAAAAGGCATGTCAGGAAAGAAGGTGAAGAGTCCAGGATGAGATCAGGCAAAAAGAAGTGCAGTCTGGATAAAAGTGATGGTCAAAGCAGAGTATAATCAGGCAAGCAGGTAGTTTCCAGAAGAGAGTCTAGAGGTCACATGAGGTCAAACCCAAATCATCAGTGAGACACAATGAAAGCCCAAAAAACAGAACTGAGGATCAGAATGTGGATGTTCAGTCCCCAGGGATACAAAGGGATACAAAGCACAGGAGTTGCTGGGGTGATCTTCCATCAAGGGTTGGTCTGAAACTTGAAGCTTTATGTAGCCAAAGCTTTCCGAGCAAAGCTCCAGTTCAATTGCTATTACTACTGCAATTACCTTCCATTTATATCCCAACTTCTTTCCTCTTGCAAGGAACCCACATTCACTTACCTAGTTCTATTTCCCTCTGTTTTATCCTCACAACAACAACCATGGAGGTATTCTATGAGCTTTATGCTTGGGTGAGGGATTGAACCCAGAACTCCCAGCTCCTCAGTCCAGCATTCTAACCCCCATGCCACTTTGACTTTCTGGTGCAATTCTTACTCACAAGGAGGACCTTTCTCTTGAGAAGACCTCCCTCTTCAAGAGTTTTTCATTACTGAGTGTTTCTTCTCAAAGACTCCTACTGGCTTGTCTCCTGAGGTGACAAGTTTCAGGGGCTAGGTGGTTACCTAGGTGCTAATGATTCCATCTTTCCTGAGGGCCTAGGCTTCCCCAGAAATCCTGACATGGGTGGCTGTGCGGTGGTGTCTCTCTATGGAAGCTCTGCTTCCTTCTCCTCAGAAGATTCCTCCAGTGGGGAGTAGTAAGAACCTGAAACTTGTGGGCCAAGTCCATCTCCCTGGGGTTCTCATCTGGTTTCCAAGATGGAGGCACCTGCTTCCAGCCTGGTGTGGGAAAAGCAACCTTTTATGAGAGGGCGACCGTCTCTCTATGACTGGCTGACCTAGAGTGCAGGAATGTTGAAGGGCATGCCGTGGCCAAGTTGGCTGGGCACCCTTTTGTGCTCGAAGAAAGCTTGCAGGAGAAAAGGCTCTACCTGAGTGTAGATCTTGTCTTTCGTCCTAATTAGGACCACAATCCATCATGCTGGGAAATTTCTATTCATTTTGGTGATTGGGGACATGACAAATGAATCTCGGAATAAATGGGATGTCAGGGCCAGGCCAGAGATGGATGCGTTCTGCATGGGATGAGCGTAATAAGTACAGTTAATGTTGGCATCTGGCCAACACCGTTGCCTCGTGCTATGCAGGTCACCCCGAGGGTCTGACCAGGGGCAAAACACCAATAAATGATTCCTTGCGTCTACCATTTATTAGAAAATGAACACCTTGTCAGAAGGCTTGTTCTTTGTTTTCCGATCTGTCACTTTGCTTCGGGATGGAAACTAATTGAGTATTAGCTTAATTGTTCCTAATAAAATACAGATCATATCTCTTTCCATGTTGCTGCCTCAGAGCCTCGCTTTAATTCTGCTCCCTTTCGAGTGCTTCCTTTCCTCACGTCAAGATCGATTATCTGCATCCAATGGAAAGGCCAAAGAAGCAGGTTCATTGAAGATTAATTTAAGGTGGGGGGGTGGCTTGCAGGAGGTTTTTTCCTCCCCACCCCCACCTCAAATTGAATTTGGTTTTAATTTTAGTGTTGGGGGGGCAGCACCAAAGGTTGCTTTGAGATAATTTATTATGTATGAACTCATCAGCATCAGTTTGGATACACACATTCTTTGGGGTAGGTGGTACCTGCTCAGGGAGGAAAGGTTAGGTGTCCAAGCATTAATCATCAGCGGTCCAGGGCCGAAACTAGTCACTTGGGCACCCAGTTGTCCTCTTCTGCACAGCTCTGGGCCTTGGCATCAGACCAAGCAGAAATCATATCACACCTTCCACGACAGTGCGTTGCTTAGCATTGTGTGGGAACCTGATCTGTCCTTTTACAGCCCCCCCCCCCACCATGAAAGGATGCTTCTGCTTCCTGCAGGGGGATTTTGAGAATGTCAGAGACATTTCTCAGTGGGTAAGGCTGCTCCAGCACTTGCCTTGCTGTAAGGAAGCGGCAGAGCAGTTGTTCCATCCTCTGGAGTCTTTGCTGGTTGTGATGTGCCATCAAGTTGTCTCTGACTTATGGTGGCCCTGCAAAGGAAAGCTCTCCAAAACACCCTGTCTATGACCACCCTGCTCAGCTCTTGTAAATTCCAGGCTGTGGCTTCCTTTATGGAGTCCATCCATCTCATATTTGGTGTGGTCTTTATTTGACAACTTCCGTCCCATTCTGTAAGCTCATTTTTCAAGATTGCATTGCATTTAGCTTATTATTAATAACAATAATTTTAATTAATCACACTTTGTCTCAGCCTTTTCCTCTTGTATTCAGGTTGCATAGTATTTGTGTGCTCTGTTTTAATGTCACAACAACCCTTTGAGGTAGGTTAGCCTAAGGTGCTAAGAATGGCCCAAAGTCACCCAGGGAGCTTCATGGCCAGTTGAGAAGTAGACCCCAGTGCAATCCTAGTGTGATGCTACATCACAGCATCTGGTTTGATCACATGTGCTCTTTGCACACTTTTTCCAAGAAAGTCCTGGATGGTCCAAACTTCCATTCCCCTCCCTCCAAAAGAAGTAGGTGCTGGAAGATCTCCCAGGGATTTGGGTAATTCCTTAATAGGAGGCTGGGAACAGGGACAACTCTGAGCATTTCTTCACCAGAATTTATCTCTGTTTTATAGTTTTGAACCTCCAGGCTTGTTTCCAGAGATCACTATGGAAACTTCCCTTTTTTATTTCCATTTCTCTGAACACCATGCAGTTTGAAAGTATGAATGGCTGCACAGAGAAGGGCATGCAATGTGAACAGAGCACCTGTCAAGTGTGGAACAGAGTACAAGCAAGTGGAGAGGGGACAACGGGGGC
The DNA here is from genome assembly GCF_004798865.1 of Varanus komodoensis. Classification (NCBI taxonomy): domain Eukaryota; kingdom Metazoa; phylum Chordata; class Lepidosauria; order Squamata; family Varanidae; genus Varanus; species Varanus komodoensis. The sequence goes on along the minus strand of NW_025335550.1, from coordinate 8,156,246 downwards.
GGGGTGGTTGTGTGTGCATAAGAGAGAGAGAGATGGAAGGGTTGGTAAAAGGTAAATTGGGCACATGCTTCTGTATATTTGTGTGAAAGGATGGGTAACATGCAAATGAGAGAGAAACAAGGAGGGAATGGAAGGGTAAGACTGTGGTTATCTGAGATGATCACAGTGACTTATGGTCTGATAGAGTCTGATAAAAGCAAGGGAATCAAGACAATGTTGAAAAATTAGGTAAAGGCAAATGAAAATGCATTAGCTAGGTAAAGTCTAGTCTAGTCTAGAAAAGTGCATCAAGAACAGCTAGGTGAGGAGAGAAACCCTCTTCTGAAAAGGGCAACCACTAGAAGACTATGGAGAGCTCAAAGCTCTCCTACTTGAAATATCGGAGATTGTTGTCTCAGTAATAGACTGAAGCCTTATCTAATCAGTTATGACTGGAGAGGTAGTTTGACTCACCTTCTCTGCAGAATCTGATTGAACTATTAAAGAGCCTATACCTGATGATGTAATCTCAAGCAATGCAGGTTCTGATGAAGCTTCTGCTAGGTGACCCTCCGCTGACACACAGGATCTTGGAAAGGGCATTTCTTCTGACCAATGACAGATGGTGAACTAGGCACTACTTGTCCTTTGCCTGGAAGAGCATCCTGGCTCTTTTTTTGGTCAGAGTCTTCTCATGTACCCTGAAAAGGCCATAGATTGGATGACTTTACAGAAGATGATTTTTCCTCCTTTATTTTGTATTTGGTCCATTCAAGGCTGCCTCTGACCTACCTGGTATTGGTATGTAGCCTTTCCTGATTTTCCACTGAAGATATGCAGCCCTCAGCTTCTAAAACTTGCCCCTTTCTTGTTCTAAAAATATCCAGTTAGGATTAAGTATGTAGTCCTTATTCAATCCTAAAGGCTGTTCACTCTTCACTTGCCTTTCCCAGGCTAATTTTAGACCCTTCAAATTCATTAAGCTGAAAGACCCACCTAACCAGCAGTTTGCTCTGTGTTTTGGTGTGGATTTCCCCATGATTCAAATGCCTTCCTTCACTTTCTGAATATATAGCAGAATGTTGATTCAGCAGGTTTTCTTCTGGATCAGTGATCAGTGTCTTTTTGAGCTTCACTCTCAGATGGGTGCCAACATGATGGATCCCATTATAAAATATGTCAGGGCTTCATTAGATCCAGCAGCCAGAGTCTATTACATTTGCCCATGTCAAACACAGAACATTCTATTTGGAAGATTCCACCACATTAAACTCACTCATCCCTTATAGTCTGGCTGGGAAGTTGGCTACTTCAGCAGAGAAAAAAGGTTGATAAAGTGTAGAGCTTCTGACACTTGTTCTATTTTACTGTCATAGGACCAAACTCATGGCTAGTGGAGTGGAATTCACTCTCTTGTCCACAGGCTATCACCGTGTAATAGAGGGAGCTGCAGATGAACAAATGTTAGGAACGCTCAGTGATAATTTGTGGAACAAGAAGGCTAATGCACTTTTCTTAATCACTTTCTAGGCAGAAGTAAAATACCAGTTGTGTAAAGTTTTTTTTTTTTTTAAATTACTACCATTTTGGGACTGTAAAACAAAGATGGGGTGTCTGAACAGGTATTTCATAAACAAATTAACACTGTGTCCACTTTCCATACAAAATCTCTCTCTCTCTCTCCCCAAACACTCCAGTCAGAAGGATTAAACATGCTAAATCCAGCTAGAATATACTGTGATCATATTTTTTAAAAGCAAAGCTGCAATAATCAGACATTTACAACTAATAAATTGGTGCTGTAATTCCTTTGCAATAGGGCTTTGAAATATAATCTGTCATTTCAGATTTACAGAACATGACTCTTCATAATTATAATTCTCAGACACACATTACTGGTTATAATTAAATTCAGTTTTCAAAAAAAAATCCTGATGCCTTTCTGTGGCTTATCTGTTCATATTATGTTCTAATAGCAAAATTAATGTATAATCTGTTGAATAAATTTGGATAGTTCTTGAATGTAACACACATACGCAGGCTGCTGTTGATCAAAAGCTGGAAAGTTAGATAAGAACAAAAATGCATATAGTTTATCATAAGAAGACTCTCACAAAACCAGTTTGAACTCAATTATAGGCCAAAAAGGAATAACTTTTCTGAATAAAGAGAGCTGCTAAAAGGCTTTCAAATTCTTTTAAAGGGTATCTAAATATTAAATTATAGCCAATGTGACAAAGATCTTTGAAAATGAGCCTGCTAAGAATATAACAGGGGATTAAATCTTACGCTCTTTCAAGCGAAGAATTGCTTTTTGAATTCCTGGAAACAAGTGTATTTATTTGTAATGATCGACTCAAGAATTGGCAAAATGAAGTAGCACTAAAAAAAAATCAAGTACCACTTGTGAAACATAGTAAGGTGCATATTTAGTCACAGATACTATGCAACTGAACTGATTTTCGCCTTCTTCCTTTTATGAAACCAAATGTGTGATATTTCCATTTAAAAGGGCACAGTGTTTCCACATCAACAACCTGAGCAAAGAGGTCTACCAGTATTTCTCAGTTACTTGTCCATTCAAGAGCAAACCATGATGACAAGGATGCTTCCAGAGTAACGTGGATCAAGTACACTAGTGGAAGTGGACCTCCCTGTTTTCTCCTTCCATCAGCATTCTCTCCATCCTCTTAACAATTCCTCACCGACAGCCAGAAGTCCCTGCAAATGGGGTTAGATGCGGTACATGAAGCAGGAGGACCCCCCCACGCACACAAAAATGGATGGAGATATCTTCCATGACCCAGAGCCTATGCATTCTCAGAAGGAATCCTAGCCTAATAGTAATAATAATAATGAATTAATTATTATTGATAATAATTAATAATTATTATTATTATTAGATGGGGAGATACTCATGACTCATCTATGCTGAAGTTGTTTTCTGGATGGGCCACCATGTGGACCAATCAATGTTTAATCACCTTCTGCGAAATGATGGAGGACTTTCATTTTTGTAGGTAGACTGGATATTGATCTGATTGTTTAGTAGAGACAGATTCTGAAGAAAGGTTTTCTATGAAAGAATGACAGGAAAAGATACTCCAGAGGATAGCCTCTCTCCCTGCTGCCGTATCGCAAATGAGTGCCTCAATTAATCCCAAGAGTCCTCTATTCATGGGGAACCTCTTGGTGTAGTGGATCCAAGGAGACCCAGACCAGTCACCACCCCTTAGTGCAGAAGAGCATAACCTGCAGCCTGGGGCCTACTTTAGAGCCCCACAGCGGGACACTGACCCCACCATCACTAGATACCGCCTGCCATTTTAGCTGCTCCCTGTGCGCTCTAGAATGTTCCCCAGAGGCCATCATGCCAATTTCTCCATTATCCTACCACAGCTGGAAGAAACATAAGCTGAAAGACCAAAAATAGAAAAAGAAAAGTGTGTGGATGGAGCCAATAGGACTTCGCAAGCACAAGGAACAGGTCGACACCCGCTGGATCAGACCGGCGGCACATCTTGCCCATCCATGCTGGGGCCAGCAAGCTGCTCCCAGGATCCCACAAGCTAGATACAAGGAAGCGCACACCTTCCTACTGGAGGTAGGATACGGCAATCAGGGCTTGTAGCCTTCTCCTCCAGGAACCTTCTCAATTATGATGGATCTTGTTTGATTTTGTTGGGAATAGTACATTACGTTCTTCCAGAACTCTTCCTCACCCCCGTCACCCCTGCCTGCATTGCCCAGATTCTTCAGCAATCTTGTTGCCAAGGCATGCCTTATGGTCTGCCTAATGTGGGGTTTATGGCTGACCTGTCTGTGCAGGCTATTGTACGACTCCCTCTGGTGGTGACAGTTTAAATGGCAACCAAGTCTCCTTGCATAGGTATCAAGCCCCAGTTGTTTGGCCCAAGGCTGGATGCAGGGTCCTAGATGAGATTCCTCATACTTAGACAACCCCAGATAGAATCACAATGGCATATTTAACAATAATAATCTTGCTGGAAGAAACAGCCTACATACCGAAATACCGAGCTGAAAATCAGCCGAGTTGGATCTGTCGGCCTGGATGGGTGTTCACTAGGGAAAAATCCATGGTTGTTGTCCTGAGTTCTGCGGATGAAGAAAAGTGGGCTATAAAAGTGCAAAATAAATGCAGAATCATTTAATTGGCAATGTTGCTGAAATAAGATATCGCCAGATTTGGGATATATATTTTCCAGCTCATGAAGCTTAAATGTTTTATGGACAGAGCATTATTTCTCTGGAAAATATTTTGGTTTTTCACCCTTTTCCTGCTCTGGTCCAGACAGGAGATGCGATTGGTGAGAGAAGAAAGGTCCTAAGGGGGAAAATTCCTAGCGATGTGTCTGGAAAAACGCTATTCGTTATCCTCCAGATTATGGCCATGCGCTGAGTCTGTAAATCCAAAAGTTTTCCTTTTTGTCAAGCATATCAGTGTCCTCTGTTTTTTCAGTTGGAAGCAGCTGTAAATCTGAGAAACTACACACAAGTAAGTTAATATGCCTTTCAGCAGGGTGCTATAGATATTTAGCAAGAAACTCGGATTTCTGGTTACTGGATTTTGTTCTTGGGCCTGTTGTAGTTTTCCTACACACTCCATAGGGCAGCTTTCTATTAAATCAGATTAATCACATCAGTGAAAATGCATTCACTGATCATCTAATATTTCAAAATTTTATTTATGTATATGAAACGCACACACACACACGCACAACGTACAAGTACGTGTATACCTGGCTCTAAAAAATGAAAGAGAACACAATGAAACATCTGTTGCCGATTGGTGAAAGTTTCCCCTTTCACTTGTCCCCAAAATATTACCTGCATTTCTCCAGCCATCCCTCAAACGTCTAGTAAGTGGGGCCACAAAGGTGGGAAAACACTTCCTGCTTCATCCTCAAGAGAGAGGGGGAGATACGCCTAAGGAAGCTACAAATTGTTGAACTTCTCCATTACATTGTAAGTATTCATGATTACTCTCCCCAAGACAGCTTTGCAAAAACCAGAACCTCTGTTTCCCACTTACTGTATCTGCTATAGATCCATTGCATTGAAAAGTGACATATCTTTCCCTGTAGGGGGAGCAGAGAATTTGTTATTCAGTCTGAATGGGCCAGAATCCTATGTCCAGTGTGTGTGTGTGTGTGTGTGTGTGTGTGCACATGAGCTATCTGCTCTTTACAATCCCCTCCAGGCCTGATCCATAGTCCATTTGCAGTCAATGGGATTAGCATACACACTATGTTAACAGGTTTGAAATTAAACTCTATTCACAAAGGACCTCATTTAAAACTGGTTGCATTTTTTAAAAGGAAGGAAGGAAGGAAGGAAGGAAGGAAGGAAGGAAGGAAGGAAGAAAGGTGGGATTCTGTTGCATTTGAAAAGTCTAGGGGATCTCATAAACCCTCTTGGTCACCATTGTGTTGTTCTGAGGACCACCAGAACATCTTCATTTCAGGAACTCTTCCTTATTTATTTTTATTATTATTTTTAAATTTATAGGCCACTGAACAACCTGTCAGGGCTCTCTAAGAGGTATAAGCAGTAAAATACAGGCCAACTTTACAATTCCAAGTTACGGGGTGGGTTTGGGGGGTGGGGAGAAAGGTAAAAACTGTTGGTAACAGAAGGAGCTCTTACAATCAGTGAGAAAAATCAGGTCTCAGAATACCTGTGAAAGAGGACAGAAATTAAAGCCGTGCCAGTGCTAGGCAGACCTCTCTGCAAAGCCCATTCCAACCGTTCCCATGTTGACGCCTCTATTTTTGCATTGATGTCCTGTGTTAATATAATGTTTTGCTCTTTAACATTCTGCTGTTGACCTGTTCACAGTCTGTTTACAGGTGGAGCAGCACATACATGTTTAAATAAATAAAATTATCCCAATCATCTGGAGGGAATCAGGTTGGAAGAAGCCAGCTTTTGATGCCCTGCTCTGTAGTTCAACTGCCATCAATACGGCCTAAGCTCACAAGTTGCTATCAGGTAGATATGGGACAGGCGTGGTGCTAAGGTACCCTAGTATTTAGTGGCTTTAGGCCACACCTTCTTGATTTGTGGCCTCACCCACAAGTGGAATGTTCCATGTCTCCCCATAGGGGCGCTTCTGACATTGAATCAGCCCTTCTCTGTGCGTGGAGACATGGTTGGCACCAGTGCCTAGCCAGGACAGAGAGGGAAGAAATTGCATTCTTCTCCTTCTGAATCTCTCTGTCTCATAATATATTTCTACATTTCTATAGCACTATTTATTTTTTAACGCATCCCAGATAGTTCCTTTTAATTGTCTCCAAAGTTGGTAAGTGGAATTAATGAGTGAGGCAAGAGCTGTCCGAAAGAGTTAAAAACAAAATGAAGTCCCCTATGGACTTATGCCTTTTTATTGACATTTTAATTAAGGCTGGAATATTCCTTAGGGAACCTTGCACTTAAATAGAAATCATTTTAATATGCAGCACTGGCAGAGTGTAATAGAAGGCATACAGACTCATATTCCCATATGTTTTATGGTACTTAGTGATTCTTTTGTACAATGTATTATGATGTTAAGACATTTTATGAGTTTCTATTGGCTAAGTTGAGCCATATCAAATTATAATTTTGCTCAGTGGATTTCAGCATAAGGAGATTAAATAGGGCATATTCCATATTTATTCTGCACTTCTGAACATTCGGACTCCATTTGCTCAGTTGCACTTAAGAGTTTTGCTGTAAAAAATGAATGGAACCAGCATTAGACAGGGCTGCAATTTGACCCTGCAATTGGTTTTCGGCAATTTCACATACACCGCAACCTAAAGGCCACCATGTTATCATGGTGTTACATCGACAGCGTTTTCATCTCGGACTGTAGAAGGGTTATTGGAAAATTTTGCTAAGTATGTCAATGCTATCCACCCAACGATAAAGCTCGCCAGCAACTCCACAATCGAGAACCCCAAATTACTCTTCTTGGAAGTCCTTTTAAGCATCGAATTGACACAGATGCTTGCTTTGAAGCACTGGATTCCCATCTTCAGCTACATGACTTATTTTCAGAAGCATCATAGGAAGAACACTACATAGTCTGACAATTGGGATAAGACACATTTGCGACGGTGAAGAACACTTTCAAAATGACGCAATGAACTTCAAAGAACATCTGCATCAGTACAGATCTTCCACCCATGCTGCTTGAATCAATTGACCATCCGTGATATAGCAGAGGTCCTCTTTTTGAAGCCGGGGCTAACTCTTGAAAGAAGAAGACCTCATACCATTCTGATGCTCCCAACAACCACCAGATTATGATAGGTAGCTACTGAATTGCATCCCATTGTCTCACTGAATGGAAGCCGTTGATTTTCCACCATGCTTCTCTTTCAGAAAGCCAGCCAATTCACTCAAATAATGAGATAAACTGGCCCTGAAACAAGCCATTTGCATGTGGCCAAGACTTCCGTGTTCTTCTACAGAAGCTGATAACCTTGCCGTGCGTGAAGTGGGATAAATTGCATGGAATGAATCTAAGATATGTAAATATGCCCAATGAGAATATTGGGGAGGGTTCTAGAAAATTTGGTTTTCATATAATCCTGGTGGGAAAAAAAGGCACAGTTCTGTTGGCACAACACCTCCAAAGAACACTGTATCATGCAGGTCATGTGCACACAGATATGAGAGGAGAGATTCAGGGCTGCTGGTAGACACAGAAAAGGAAAACAAACACACTTTCCACTGCTGTCCCTACATTTGCAGAGGCAGTGATGAAAGGCAGAGTGGGGCCTTATCCTCACTTGAGCATTTGAATTCCAAAAAGACATTCTTCCACCTGCCCTTAGCACATTGAATCTTCTCTCTCTCTCTCTCTCTGAAAGAAAGCAAAGCGATTCCCCCCACCCTCACCCATTCAAGTACTATTATTAGCTGGTCTTCGAGAGAGAAACACAGAAGCAAGATTTTTTTGCTCCCTGTGAGTGCAGGGATGTGTTAAAATTCAGCATTCAGGACACCTTGCACTGCTGAAACCTAGATAAAAGAATTGACTTTTGAAAAAGCCTGTACTTAAAATGTCCTTTGGATTAAAAAAATAATAAAAGAAAGAAAAGAAAAAAAGGAGGATTGGCCTTAGGCAGAGAGATCCATGTAAGCAATGGTTTCTACACATTCTGAAAATGTTTGTGTCATCCAAGATATATTTTCCTTTCCTGGGAGGGAAAAAGAGTGATTAAACAATGAAGGATAGATCCTTTCTTTACAACAGCTATTCCCTGAATATTCCACACTTTCTGCCTTTTCTGTTCTTACAGAATGATCAAAAGGTGCTGGTTTTTCTCTCTTTACATTTTAGTTTAAATGTCTGATGCTTCTTATTAATGGAAATAATGCCTCCCTTTTTGTTGTTTGTTGCATGCAATAATGATGGTTCAGACTATTTAATATAAAGATGACATTTAAATTCCACTTAGCTCAGAGAGACGGATGATAGAAAGGGATCGCTCTTTTACCCAAGAGTGACAACTCCCTCAGTTTGCATTTTGAATCATTGAAGTTTTCAAAGTAATCAGGGTCTTTTCTTTTACTTTTTTTCCCCTTCCAAATTGTGAAGACATCTGTTATGTTATTAATTTCACATAAATCTTAAGCTCCTTGAGGCCCGAAATGAGGCTTCGTCCAAGCTGAATTAATGAAACATGATTGTAAGTCCCTCGCATGAGAATGCTGTCATACGGTATTGAGTTGCTTATAATCACTGAATAATCTCTTGGGCTGCCGAGGGAGAGCTACTTTAAATCCTTCTATAAAACAATATCTGAAAAATATCAGAACACTAACTATATCCTGAAAGATTAATAGCAGATGAGAATTTCTCTGAAATGAATCATCCTTTCTCAGTAAGAGAGACAAGGAGCTTCCAGGAACAGCAGCTTTCTCTCCCCTTGTTATTTTTTACTTTTTAGAAAAAGAAAAATATAATATACAAGGGCACAATCCACCCATCCAGATGTGAGAAGTGTTTAAGCCCTGGGATTCATTGGAAATACCAAGTTCCTTCTAACAGTCAAGAATTTGATATAATTGAGAAAATGTTTCACGTTATGTAGGCTCTTTAATCCAATCTGCCCCAAATCCTAGTGGATTGACTGAGTCCAATGTCCGCTTGACCTTTTGTTTCTTTCACTGCCTCTTTTTCCTGGTTGAGATTTGCTGCATTAGCTCCCCCTAGATCAATGCGGCACTCTTCCCACCAGCCAGTAAGCCTTAGGGGAGGCATTCCAACTTTTTAGAATGTGGAAAAGATGGCCCAAAAGGCATGAAACCCCAAGCAATTGGCTCTTTGGGGGAAGGGGTCAAGCCCAGGGCAAAGAGACACCTGGTTATTTTGGAACCCAGAAGGTGTGCATTAGACTACCCTGTGTAGCGATGACGCTGATGCTACTACTGGATGGATGGATGGACGATAGTTGATAGTCCTTTGCATTCTCTGATTATTAGTTCTTAAGTTGCAAGAAATATGCATGTGCAAGCGCTCACACACCGCTTTTCTCGTCTTGCCTGCCAGCAGCTGTTAACCGCAGGAGAAACGTTTGATGTTGTGCCCAAGGGAAACAAGAACAGCTGTGAGCCTATAATTGTCAATGAATTGTGTCAGGTATCTTGGTCATGCTGTCACAACCAAGAGTTTCTGTGTCAAGGCCTAGTATTCAGACTGCAGGCAAGAAATACAGGCTGTGCTTGCCCGTTATCAAGTGGGCTCCTTCAGAGGCTGAGTGGCTTCATGGAGACCAGGGACTTGAGCCCCTCAACACCAGTGTTGTGACCTGAGGCTGACACCTGATGCACCAGAATATGTGTTTGTTTCTTCCTGAAATGGAAAAAATAGGCACAGAGTCCAGCTATATAGTGAGTCCAACCCTGGCATCATCTAACCCAACAATGCCTTTTGTGTGTGGTGGCAGCTCTTTGGTTCTGCTGTGGAAGGTCCCTAAGGTAGAGCTTAGTATTGAAGCCAGGGGTTCAATGTGGCATTCTACCGAAATTTCTGTGGAAATTCCCCAAAAACTTTCTCAGAAAAGGGTATTTTCATCTTACTCCATCAGACACATTCCCATGAAGGACAATTCCCTGTAATGTTCATGGTTCGGGGCCGCACTTCTGTCTGGGTTGAAGGCATAGTACTGGGAACACAGACGTCTACCTTTCATTTCATCATTTCATTTCATTTCATTATTTCATTTCATGTATTTCCAATATCCATAGCTCCCTTGGCAGTTGCAAAGATTACAAACCTTTAAAATATAAGATTAATATAAAAGCAGTTTAGCTAGAAACATATAAACAAAGAAGACACATATACCAGTACACCAGGTCTCAACTCTACAAGGTAGGTTACGGAGACAGTCTCTGGCTACGTGGAGGCCATCCTTACCATGTTGCACCACTTCGGCTGGGTTCACACAACATGATAAACCATGCCACAATGGCTTCTACTGCAGTTCAGCATGAAGAGTGAACCCAGCCACTCCCAACGATTTCATGGCAGAGTGGAAACTTGAAACTAGACCCCCTTCACCAAATCCCAGTCCAACACTTTACCCACTACACAACGTTGATTTTCCACCTTTGTCAGTGGAGGCCTCAGCAGTCTGAGAGGCAAGGTGTGCTTATCATCTGCTTAATCTAGCTCACCAGCTATGGATCCGCCTGCACTGAGATAGTTATCTTTGTTTCGGCAACATATAGGATTGACTGCTGCTGCATCAAGGACTGGAAACAGCTTCCCATTTGAAAAGCATTGTCACTGTTGTCTGGGATCATTCTTGTCAACTGCCCTTGATGTTTTATTACGCTTGATATAAATAAAGCTCTTCTAAGAGGCCTGCATCATTAGGACCTTGCTTTTCTGCATGGATTTCTTTAAAGGCTCATTTAGAGGTTTCCTTCAAGGAGTTGAATGATATATGAGCTCTCGAGAAATGCTTCTTAGGCTGTTTTCACTGATGCTTTGCAAATGCTTAAAGTAGATAAAGACCCCTGAAAGCCAACAGGCATTGACAGCTATGTAACCCAGTGTCTCTCCACTGATCTCCACTGAAGGGCTGCGGTTAGTCATACAAGCCCCCTGCTACTTCCCTCGAGACCGACCTGCCTGGTACTCATCATGCTGGCTTAGCTATTTGGATATTTTGTCGCAGGATGAATATTAACAAGGAGGAATACTTCACTTGGGTAGTGGCCATTTAAGGATTAGATTCCCCTCTTCCTTTCTGATGCAACCCAGAAAAAATTCTGACCTGGGCTTGCTTCTCTAGCAATTGCAGTTGGGGGGCATGTTTTAATAGGATTTTTTTTCATCATCACCATTTTGTGACATGGAAGCCCCCCGTCATTTGCCTTGCAATGTGCTTGAGGCATTTTGCTTTGCTAAAACAGCTCTTGCCTCCTGCCTGGACCTGAGATGGTTTGGTCAGACTCACACAGGGTTGGCCTCCGTACCTGGCAGTCTTGCACAGCTGCTGAGACCCAAGAAACCTGGCAGGGCCACTTAGCGAAGAGTCTTTGGCATTCCCAGGCTCCTGCCCTCCAAGCTCTTGAATTATCTCATGGTGATGCATGTTCTGACAAAGCACACACATTTCCAGCAGTGCTTGAACCGTGGGGTTCCAGAGCACTGATAGGGGTGCCACATGGAAGATCGTTTCCAGATCCTGATGTTATATAACCAGATGCTTTGTCTGAAGCCCAGGGTTGAGGAAAGCTCAGTTGAAGGGCTGGTGGAATACCAACATTCTCAGGCACTGGGCCACATTCCTCTCTTCCAAACGTACAAAGCTAGAGCAGCCTGGAACTCAGCACACAACCTAAGGATTGTGCTCTTCTGTTTCCACTTCCTTCCAGCAGAGGTCCACCCAGTGTGGCATGGTGGATGCAGAGTGGTACTGGAGATCCAGGGGATCCGGGTTCTAGTCTCTGCTTGGCCACAGAGGCAACTGGGTGATGTAGAAACATAGAAACTTAGTGAGCCAGGCTATCTAGTCTGACCCCCGGCTCCAGCCTGCTCTGCTTATGCATGTCCAGCCTATTCTTGAACACCCTCACCACTGGGGCTTCAACCACCTCCTGTGGAAGCCCATTCCATATCCTGGGGTCCTAACCATCAGGAAGTACTTTCTGGTATCCAAATTGCACCTTGGTTTCTGGAACTTTGCTGCATTGGAACATGTCCTGCCCTCCTCTGCAGGGAAAACAGGTCTCAACCCACCTCCGTGTTGCACCCGCTCCGTGTTGGGCCAAGTACAAACTCTCAGTCCAACCTACCTCACAGGATGGTTGTTGTGAGGATAAAACGGAGCCTCTCACAAGGGCATGACTTTATGGATAACAACCACCCCAGATGTGCAACGCCTTTCCAGAGAGACTCACTTGCCACCTACACATTGATCTCTTTGGCGCCAGCTGAAGACTTTTTTTTTTAAATTCCCCCCAGTATTTTAAGAAGGACTTTGATGCTTTTACATTCCTGCACTTGGACTGCTGCTATTTTCATACGCTGGTGCGTTTGTACTTGCTGCCACTGGTTTTCAGCTTGCCTGGATTAGGATTTGTATTTGTTTTATAGGCTGCCCAGAGAACTTGGGTGACTGTGGGGTTTTAGAGTATAATACAACAACGAATTGAATTGTTCTTCCATCACTGATGCCTGTAGAATATTCCACTGCATGGAGCTGAGCCCTTTGAATTGACGGCAACTTGTATCCCTTGTTTCAGCCTGAAACTATTTAACATTAATTAGTATAAGGAAGCGTGTTTTCTTCACATGCTGCAGCAAATTATTCCAGCACTTTTTGATCTTGTGCATGTGTATTTAATGGAACACTGGGTGACTCAGCTCATAGTTTGGTTTGAGCTACCTCCAGCCTTCAGCAGTTTTCCACTGTGTGAAATTCCTTGATGTTAATCTCCCTTTCTTAAAGGTGTTCTTGCACAAATGCTTACACTGTAGGGCAAAAAGAAAAGGAAAAATATCACTTCAAAGGACCAAGAAAGTATTGCCTCTTCTAACTTTATTTTCTGGTCTTGTTTTGGTTTCAATCTTCTGGTTTTGCTTTTTGGTTTTGGTTTTTTAATTTTTCTGGGGGTGGGAGGGGGGAGATAGTTGATGTTAGCAGTGATTTAGGCAAAAGCGTCAAGGGCAGTTGAGAAGACAACAGCCGGGCAGAGAACTGAATGCTAGGGCTGCAATCCTATATGGGCTTACTTGGAAGTAAGCTTTGTTGAACTCAGTGGGGCTTACTTCAGATAATCATTGCAGAATGGCATCGTGAGAATGTGGGTGGCAAGATTTACATGGAAGCAAATGGAGCACCTGTTTGTGACTCTGGGCAGGTTTGTATGAAGTTCATGGTTCTGTACAGCCTAGACTAGAAACAGGTATGTTGAACTTAAGGTGAAGAACTGAGTCAGGGAAGCAAAAAATAAAAAAACTACCTCTCTTCTCTGGTATGCACACAGGCAAAAATAGAAGTTTCAATATTGAGAGCAGATACCCTGGAAGGAGGTTCTGCATCTCTCTGCAGGAGAGCGGTAACTTAAATCTAATACAACTGATTAGGCCTGCCCTTTTTTGCCTTGTAGGTATTTTTATACAAATGTGTCTTTCATTTGACTGATTGAAGGTCTCCAACCTCCAATAAATGCAGCATCTGATCTCCTTGAATCCACATCACTTTTTCTTTGATTTTCTTCTACTTCCATTTCTTCCCTCTTTGTTCTATTTGCAGAGTCAAATTTCCCTTTAGAAATTGAAAGAATGTGTGTGGGTTTTCCTGAGCAATGCAGCTTTCTCCCACTCTCTGAGTACTGTGAGTTCTTTGCAGGAAAGGTCCTAATGGACAGTTGGGTATCATGACCATGTCAAATAGAGCAGGACATTGATTATGCCAATTAATTATGGCACTGCACATCATTCACCAAATGTGGTGTCCTCTCTCTCTCTCTCTCTCTCTCTCTCTCTCTCTCTCTCTCTCTCTCTCAACATGTCTCTCTATCAGTGCATCATCAAGACTTAACGTCATCATCATCATCATCATCAAAATCAGGTGCCACCAGGTATCTGAAAAGCCAGTGACTAAAAATCTTGCCCCGTGTAGATGTTGATGCTTTATTTTTTTAAGTCCTATTCAATCTCTGCACATTGTTAATCTTCCAGAAAGCAAACAGTAGCTAATCTGGGATATTTTCTTTATATAAAACATCAATAACTTAGTAATCAGAAAATTTTGGCTGAAAATCGAAGCCTTGGGAGCTGATGCTCTTAATGTGCCCTGCAATTAAGTCTTCGTACAAATCAGTTTGTGTAAATAGAGGGAGGCAGCTTCCTAAAGCCCTGACTGAGGATGACTCCAGTCTTGGTGCCTTTTTCCAGATGTTGGGGACAAAATGGATAGGATCAAACTTGTATGTTCCTCTAAAAAGATGAGGAAGGGCGAGGAGGAAGGAGCGGTTGGCCAAGCCCATCAAACTGGGATGTTCAGCAAGGTTTCACCATCTCCAGTGGGTGCGGTCTTGTGCTCACATTTGGAGCTTCAGGCAGGACAGGCTAGTGATCATGACATCACCAAAAGGCCATCTCACAGAAGAAGGCAAAGACTTATTTTATATTGCCCCGAAGATCAGTACAACGTCTAGTGTGTTTAAGAGAAAGTTTCAGAAAACATCTTGACGGTTGAAGCAGTTTGGCAATGGAACCTGCTGCCTAGAGGGGTGCTGGGCATACCCTCATTTCAGGCCTAGAAACAGATACTGGGCAGCCACTGGTTAGGGAGGTTCTACTTCTGGATTTCCTGAACGAAGCTAGAGTAGGGTGAGCTGGCCTGCAAGGCTCCCGTTAACTCTCTGGTCCTGTGAAGCAACCCTTTCCAGCAAGACAGCCATCCATACATTTAGGAGAGACTCATCAAATATTGATGAGCAGCTCTGAGATGAAATCTTGTGTGCTATTTGGGCACGTGTGAAGTGCCCCTAGGAATTGTGGGGGAAGTGTATGGAAAGAGACCACTAGAAAGTTGAGTCCTTCCACACTGTTGTTGACCTTGTCACAAGCGATATGTTGGGCTTCATAGGAAAATGTCAAACCCATGAAATGTCACTTGATAACCAGGTTTCAGTGCAACCTGAAAATCCTAAATGCAAAAACATGGAAGAGAAAGCATGCCAAGTCAGCTTGCTCTTAAGAATGCTTGAAGAGACAAGTAAACATTCCAAGATTAACTGCTGAGCAAAGGAAGAAGAAAGAAATTTAAGACTGAAATCCTAGACTGACTAGTTTGCAAATGAGTTTCATCAAAATCACTGGGACTTTCTTTAAAGATTCTCTAGATTGGGCTGCCGCCTTTCAGAATGCAAAGAGGCAAAAAAGAACACGTGCAAAACACCCCTCATATTTGCAACTGATGCTGAGTTGAAGCAAAGTTCTGGAATCCACCTGGGTGTTGTGCCATTGATTCAGTTACCTGCCTCAATGAGAAAACATTTGGGGACTGGTCAGAATGTGAAAACATCCTAGAAAAGGGTTGGTGGACCTACTTGGCTAAACTTTCGGGTGGCTTGGTTGGCTAAACTTTCTTCTCGCATGAATGAAGTAGGCTTGGATAACATCAGGGTCAAACCCAACTCTGCAGCCCTTCATCTCCCGCATCATTATCTTTGTCATCCAGGAAGAGTAAATCACAGCTGGGCCTTGTCTGAATAGATGTTTAGAGCCAGGAAATGGCACACTAAGGGGGACATCATTTCAAATATAACAGTAGGGATTTCTCTAGTGTGTGAGGATGGAAGATCAGATGGGTAATCTCCATAGACTGACCCATGGTCCAGAAGTTCCCCATTTCTGCTGATAATCAGGACATACCTCCATGCACAAAGACCTTAAAAAAGTAATGGTTGAAACTGGATTCAATCCAGTTGATTCAACTGGGTTGATGGTTTACTTGGCACTCCTTTGCTTGTTGCTGATATCCCTACAATTTATGGAAAGGCTGATCCATTAATCATAACAAGAATTTACTAACTTCTTTTTCATTACTTGCTAGTAGTAATTTCAGTTAACGACCTTTGCTTATTGAAGTACGGTTGCATTCAGAGGCAAACTCTAATCTGTGGGATCAATGTTCTTTTGCAAAGGGTTTGTTGCCCATCAGAATTGCCCTTCTGGAGAATGCAACTCTTTAGACTCTAAAATCAGTGATGAAATGTATTCATGTATGTTAACGCATAGTGCCATGCTTGACCATGCCAAGCTATTGCATAGTGTGTTGCACACGCGGTCTGTGCCCCCTGGACAGCCAGCTGAGAGTAGGCAAATGTCTCCTAGGTTGCTGAAGTGAAGTCTATTGTATTTTTAAGAAATGATAGGGGTTCTCCTTGACTTCGTACCAGTATCCATGAATTAGGCCATGCTTATAGACCAGTGACTTCCTTTTTCCCCACTCTTCTTTGGAAAGTGATGACCCAGTGACTCAGTATGCAAGAGTTATGGACAAATTCTCCAGTATCTGGTGTATATCTGCAGGATACTTGACCAGGTCATTCTACAGACAGTCCATGAGAAAGAGGATGACGACTGGACATGCAGTTTTCTGGGCTTGCCAAGATGACCTGATTCTTTCCATCTGGTTTCCTCTGGTTGCTTTGTATTTCACCTCGTTTCCTTTCAATATCCAAAGATTTGAACAATAGCTGCTGGTTATTATCCTGCACGTTATTGATTAAAACCTCTGCCCAAATAACTTCAGTCTCACTTCCCAGTCCAAGTGTGATTTACTTTTCTTCTTACACCCTGTAACAGATGATTAACGCTGATCTAAAGAGTCCTGGTGAGATGAAGCAGAGCGTCAGGTACGATTTGTCAGCTTGGAAGTATAGATTATTTTATGTTTCTCGAACTTTGTGAGTCCCAGAGAAAGACCGATCTTGATTGTTAAATCCATCCAGTCTTCCCCCAGGGCGATGAAATGCCAGAAACATTAAATAGCCCACTTAATACATAACCTCATTCTGTATGCTTGACTATTTTGTTTTTAATTTTTCTTCCCTTTTCCCAGGCTGCTCGAATGAAATGGGATCAAAGACGAAAAAAATTATCCTCACTGGATTTTGTTAAAATATTAATAGGTTAGGGTTGACTGGCTAAATTGAATATCTATGCCGATCTCACTTGCATGTTTAACTTGGGCTTAGGAAAATATGTTTCCTAGGTGATAACCTTTTATGTACCAGACTGACTTCATTGAAATGCATAGAGATAAAAGTGTGTCACACTCCAGAGCCATGCTATTCTTGTGTGGCAGCGTGATTATTCAGATGATAATTGCCCCCCCCACCCCCACCTGTAGACAGCCTCGATTCTGTAGTCAATCATCCCATTTGATGTTAAAATATGGAAACGTACAATTATATCATTTACATAACAAACCTGATTGAATGCCAGGCACCTCAGAACCATTGACAAAGAGGGAGAAAGTTGATCAATGGAAGCTGTGCGAGGCCATGCATTTGCACTTACATTTACACACACACATATTTGACTTCATAAGGCTCTTGTTTTTCCCATCTGCAAGTGTGGCTGCCATTGACCAGGTCTGAGTGGGGAAAGGGAGCTCGCTCAGCACCCAGATGGATTTGTGCAACCTAGAAGGAGCTGTTCCGACATGTAGGGAGCACTTGTTTAAAAGTGGAAGTATGTGTGTGGGTGAGGTTTCCTCTGATGCCACTAAGAAACTTACAGGAATGTGGACTTCTTTCAGTCAAGGATTTCTTTGCATTTCAGAGAAGCTCTTGGAAGCTGCAGGCTAACATTGCAGGGGTGGAAGGGTGCGGAAAGAAAGGCAAGATGGGACCACAGGAAAAGATGGTGTGGTTAAAATAACACAAATACCTATATTTTAGGATGAAGCTCTATTCATTATAAATAAGGTTTGGAAGAAATGTTTCACCTGTTAGAAGGGGGAAAGACTGCACAGAAGCTGGAGCCCACCAAATATTTAGGAGATGTGGGGCTCGGGAAAGGAGGAAGTATTCTTTGGGGAAGTCTATAGGGCAGGGATGGGTCTTCAGACAGGCTGAATTGGGCCCATGGCCTATGATTCTCCTTCACCTGTTCAAATGAAAAAGAAGAAAAGCGAAGGTGGCTGAAATATGAGGGACGAAAGAAACCTTCAACCTAGTAATATATTTATTGAGCTGAATAGACATTTAGAATGTCTCCTTCAGGGGCATTCAAAACACAACCAAACTGGTGGGCAAAGGAAGTTTCCAGGTTAATATTCTGGTTTACCAGACAGTCTGGGGGGCCTAGTTTGATTGTCTACCAGTGAAAGCACAGTAAGGCTCATCACTAAAGTTTCTGCTAAAAATACAGCATCACTGATGTGTCTGCATTTTACGTAAAGGCAAGAAAAGGACAGGCCCAGAGGAATTAACTGCCTAAACTTCAGCACAAGGAAAGAGCACCGATATAGGAAAGAAAAATAAAGGGGGAATTGAATTCATGCCAGTTTCACCTACTTAAAATTAGTTACAATGGGTCAGGGCCCCCCAGGGTTGGACTACAGCTCCTATCATTCCCAACACATCCAGACAACAGGGTAATTCTGTGGGAAAAGGAGTTCATAGAATCATAGAATAGTAGAGTTGGAAGGGGACATGAAGGCCATCAAGTCCAACCTCCTGCTGTTGCAGGACACCACATTACACCATCCCGCTCAGATGGCTGTCCAGTTCCTTTCTGAATGTCTCCAGAGTGGGAGAGCCCACCACCTCTCCAGGCAGCTGGTCCCACTGTCATATTGCTCTGGCCATTAGGAAGCTTTTCCTGATGTCCTGCCTGAATCTAGGTTGTCGCAACTGGAATTGATTATTCTGCGTCCTACGCTCTGGCATCAGAAAGAAGAGGAAGGTCAAGCAAGAAGAGAAGGTCATGGAAGAGGGAGGTCACGCAAGAAGAAATCTTGACCTTCCTCCTGAGTTATGCCCAAAGACTTTTTAAAAGGGAAGAGTTGTAGGGAGGTGTTTGAAGGAATAGGAGGCAGTATACCATGTACTACAGGGACAGAAAACCTGCCATTAATGTTCCAAAATTTGGAGTCGAATCCTAACAAAGGGTACTCAGCAAGCATGTTTTCAATCTTATTTTACACCTCTCTGAGTTTGGCCCACAATCTTTAATTACACCTGCTATCCCACAGTCATTAGACTCCACACCCTGCACAGGCGATCAAATTATGTTCTTCAATTAGTATTATCCTTTCTTCACTCCTTTTAATTTCAGACCCTTCAAAGCCCTGGTTTAGTAAATCAATTTCAGTGGGAATTTGCACAATACGAAATCCTAATGGTATTCAAAATTGACTTAGCTAATGAATAGTCATTGGCTTTAGGGTTAATAGTTTTTTTTTTTTGGTTTTTTTTTGGGGGGGGGGTTTCTCAGGTACTTCTACATTAAAATGTAATTTTAATATTGTACCAATATATTACTTCTGCCTTTCACCAAGACATCCATGCAAGGTTCAGCATCCATTGAAATGCAGCTATTGTTTAGAATTGTGGATCAGAGGTGTGAAATTTTCATTTGAGAAAGTCATTTTCTTTCTCTCTGCATTGTGTTACCTTTGCAAAATAATTTAGTCCAACATTTAATGGTATCAAACTCACCCAAAACTCTCCTTACAATTTTAGCAAGGTTGGATCCATTGCACTCTATATAGCAGGGGTGGAGTGAGGTATAGGAAGAAGTTATTGGGAGCATCCTGGAATGATTCCTTTCACATTTGGCCAATACAGCTTCGACTCTAGAAAGAATGATAAATAAAAGTAAAAGTTTGAACCATACTAATTAATGCATTTTTATAATTCCAGTGATTGAACTGGAATTCAGGTGCAAAGGATGAATGGAGAGTCAATTTATAAGAAGCAAGGGAAGCTAGAATTCCGTTCTTTCTCACAAAAGTTGTCCCTTTTCACTGCTGTCCACTTCTGAAATATTGGTCATTGGTTCTTCTATAAAGATGACAGAAGATACTCTTCTGTGCAGAAAAAGCATCTTAGATCATCTCGAGGTGCTAGAAGCTCCCCTAAAGGAAAGGAAACATGACCTGGGCCTGTTTCGCTTAGACGTGAAGGGAGAGAAGTGTAGAAAATTGTTTGAAGAAAGTGGGCAGGGGGATATTACAACCCTGCATCTTTCAGTGAAGCTGAGTGATGAGGGAAATGCATGGTTGAACTATGGAGTTCACTACCACAGGAGGGAATGATGGACAGCCCTTTGGGTCCCTTTAAAAAGGAACTGGACCAATTCCGAAGGGGAACGGAATCCACGGCTACTCATTAGGATGGCTGCCTGCTACCGCCAGTATAAGAAGCATGAGAACACAATAAGATCAAAGTCCATCTAGTGGGGCACCTGAGCACCTGACCATAAGAAGGACATGAAAATAGCAGACCTTTCCTGCCCAAGTTTGCCAGCACCTGCTGTCCATAGGTGCGCTGTCTGTGCTCCCGGAGGTGGTATTTATCCATCAGGACCAGTAGCCATTGATTTTGTCCAATCCCATCACCATCAGTTGAGCATTGGCAGCTTCGTAGGGTTGTAAGCTGTATTTTATTTATTTATTTATTTATTATTTATTTATTTATTTAGAGAAATTCTATGCCGCCCCATTCGCCGGAGCCTTGGGGCAGCTCACAATCATAAATAAATAAATAAATAAATAAATAAGATAGTGTAAAACAGTATAATTTAACAGTATAATTTACAGAGGTAGATCAAGATTTCTTGGCCACAGAGGAATGCAAAACTAGAAATGTGTGAATCAACGAATTGTGAAGTTCATTGAGGTTCTCTGAATTTCTCCTTGGAGTGCATCCTGTCTTGGGTGATTATCAGCTTGAAAGTTTTAAAAATGCATGGAAAACCATGCAGATTTTCATGTACATTTCTTCAAAGTTATGCATCAGTGCTGAGCAATGTTGAATAGATACGTGAGTAAAGCGTATTTTCAGACATTTTTTCCAAAGGCTTCAGTTTGGAAGCAACTGTTTTGTCCTCATGAATTGAATTGCATGATCATAAGTGTATGGACTTCAGCTACAGGTTGTATTTCTGTTCCTCTTCCATTCTAGGAGGTGTGGACTCTATTGATTCTGGTCAAAGGTGAACTGAAGCCAGTTTCTTATGTATCAATATTCAATCCAGAGTCAGTTGTGATCTTATAAACTTAGGAACTTGTCAGGCTTTTGAAATTCCACATCCAGCACCTGCTTCCTAACTCAGGTCAAAACTTTTAAAGCAGACGTTGATTCCACCTATTCCCCTGTCCTGCCATTTCTGAATTTGCTTTGCAAGCATAATGGTGCTCACAGTATGCAAGTCATTTTGAAAGAGACCAAAATGTAATATTGCTGTAAACATGAATCAAAGAACTTCTGCTTATGGACATGTATTTAAAATTGCTTAGTTGCATGCAAGTCCCTTTGGTGCTTGAAGGACTTTAATAAAATTGATTTTTTTCCCTGAGTATGGCATTTTAGCAGCAACAGTATAAACTTGAAAGATGAACACTTCATTGTCAAAACTGTTTCATACTTTTGCCCATGTAACGAATGTCTCAGAGAAAGAGAATGTGTTCAGAGTTGTTTTCAGCTGCTATTTTCCTAATTAAACCTGAACTAATAATAAGGTTTTTGTAGGCTTTTGGAATTGCCATTGCAGGAAGCAATATGTTTTGTGGTGTTTCATTTGGAGACCCCTGCAATTAGCATTTAATGAACTAGCTTGCTATGATGATAAGTAAGACATCTCCAGATGCCACTTATTTACCAAAGTGCAAACCAGCCATTTCCATTGATTGAATATTGCCACAATTCTTGCGAAGAGCTCTTAAGTAATTGTTTGGGGGAAACCTGAAATGCATTAATTGACTTTAATACCTGAAGCCTAATTCTGAGTATGCTAAAGTGTACTGCTTCCCACTTTGTTCCTAGTCTACAGTACAGTGAACAAGATCAATAAGGACACATTTATAATGCTAACATTGCCTTCTCATATATATCCTGCTCGCTGCTTTTACAGGAATTGATGCACATAAATTATTCTGGAATGGTGACAGCTTTTTCGGTGTCTTTCATGCAAGACTTAATCTGAACACAAGACCTGTTTCCCGCACTACCAGGACTCATCTGTAGGCGGTGTGAAAAAGAACCTTATCTGCTTGGTGCCTCTTGTTTAAGAAATGATTAACACACAAATGGGGCTGCAGGTGGCGCAGTGGTTTAAACCGCTGTGCTGCTGGTTGATCGAAAGGTCGCCGGTTCGAATCCGCACAACGGGGTGAGTTCCCGTTGCTCCGTCCCAGCTCCTGCCAACCTTGCAGCTTGAAAGCATGCAAATGCAAGGAGATAAAAAGGTGCCACTTCGGTGGGCAGGTAACAGTGTTCCGTGCACCTCGGTGTTTAGTCATGCCGGCCACATGACCACGGAGATGAGCACCGCCCCCCCAGAGTCAGGCATGACTGGACGTAACGTCAAGGGGAAACCTTTAGCTTTTTAACACACAAACATCACTAGCCAGTTTTCCCAACTTATGAAGTTCCCCCATACTATCAGACCATCTTAGCTCAGGAATAGGGATGAATGAATCCATCAGTTTCCATGTTGCTCAATTTTTTCTGTAATGCAAGTTATTTACATCCTGTTTATGTTTCAGGTTGCATTGAAAAGGAGGGGGGAAATCCACACAAAACTGTGCCTGCATTTCTTCCTATATACACATAGTGTGCAATTTTCCCTAATAAATACATTTTTTCAGAGAGTCGTTCCTAACATAATGCATTTTATATTTTCACTAACATGCATACATTATTGATAACATACCCATAGTGGGATGAATGTTTTCCCCAACTCACATATGTTGCACACATTTTCTGATTGCACACCAACCTTGCCATATTTGGGACAGTTTGAACGTTGAAGCCATACTGTGGTTTCATTATTGATTTGGGCACATTAATTGAGTTCATAGTAAGTTGGGAACTGATTGAATGTATTCCCATCCTACACTTATAGTCTTCTTTGAGGGACTCACTAATTTGATGATCTAAAAGATCATCAAAAAGTGAGCTAAAGAGGTGATTTTGTGTGAGGGAATGAGGGGGGTGGGGGAGAGAGACTGGAAGAAGGAGAAACAGAAGGCAAAAGCATAGAGAAAGAGCAAGCCCAGAGGCTGAGAGGGAAAGTAACAGTGACATAAACAGATGAGGGTGAAGAAAGGACAATGAGGGAAGAACTTCCTATGTCAGAGGCGTTCCTCATCCATTTCAGTCTTTCTTTTGAGCGCCAAAGGAGCTATCCTTGGTACTGAACTCCAGCCCCAAATTGGTCCCCCACCATAGAAAGCAGTGCTGATCTAGGAGGCATCACCCTCCTGGCTAGAGGCTGAGAGGACAGGAAAGCAGCAAGGCCAAGGGGTAGAGGGGAGAGAAAGGGCAAGGTTAGAGGCTGGAAAGGGAGAGAAAGAAGGCTGCGTTAATATTTCCTGAGGTTTTTACTTGTAAAAGTCGTAGCGGAGGGGGGAGAGAGGAGAGTTCTGTGGGCACTGCTGGAGATCCCTGTGGGCATGGGGGCACCCATGGGCATGGGCAGTGCCAGGAACTGCAAAGAAGCCCAAAACATCTGGAGATCTTCCACCCACCTCAGCAGAAGACGAAATCTAAGGAAATCCTGTGCACTGACATGGTGCAGTGTAGGGATGTGTGTGGAATCTGATTTGGAGGAGGAAATTTATTGGATTCTCCGGACTCAGCTCCCCAGGCTGTGCTCTGTTTTTTGGGATATGCTTTTTATACTGAAGAACTCACAGAGAATTAGGATCCTACTTGGCCTGAAGTTTACCCTACCAGGATTTTAATTCAATGGTTTATCCCTTTTTCGATTTTAGTCAGTGTAAAGCAGTGCCTTATATTTGCAGCATGGTTGAAAAGGACGATGCACACCAGTATTTCAAGGGCTGATATGGAGAGAGAGTGTGTGTGTGTGTGCACGTGTGTGCATGTGTGTGCAAAAGTACACCTTACATGCAAAGAGATTCACACTGTAACTCCAAAGCCAAATGAAGGAAACAGCCAAGTCTGTTGTTGCAAACCCATCTGGAATAAATACAGTCCTGACCTTCAGAAACCCTTGCCTTTCCTTGTGAAAATCAGATTTGATCTGTGAGAGGTTCCAACTGGGATGAAAGAAAAACACGAGAACGTTTAAAGATGGGAGTGTTCTCCTGCTCTAGTGTGCTTGCTCTTTGCTTGGTTTGGTGGCAAAGAGTGACCAACGACGGATGAATCCTGGTTCTCCTTGTTTTCCTGACACCAACAGGCGCTCTCTTCCAATGATGCTTCCTTTGATAGTCTGGCCTGGGAAAGTGTTGAAGGCAAGTCATAAATGCTTGTATTTGATCCCACTTTTCTTCTTCCAGCTGTACAAGAAGAAAATCCCATAGAAGAGGATGCCTTCAAACAGAGGGCACTCTTCTGTAAAAAAAACCGCACCTGACCACCTAACCTGGGAAGAGAAGAACTGAATACAGAAGCAACCAGCCAATTGGTCATGATGTAGCAGGAACGCAGGAAGCAAAGAAGGGCACGATGGACTAGCTGCTCTGGTACACTGAGAAGGCCCTGGATATGGAAGAGCAGTTGGTTGCACGGGAAGAGAGTGCCCAAAGTGGACTTGTTCTGGAAGGTTTTGCAGCATTGGGTAAAGCAGAACATTCTGTCTCTGGTGAGAAGAAGGTCCAAGCCAGGGCAAGAAGGATGCTGTGACGATACGCCTGCCTGATTCCTGCCTGGCTGGGCAGAGATACCCAAGTGGTACCCATGGTGAGAAAAAGATGGGGAGTAAGAACAGCTACAGGAGTGCCATGAGAAAATAGACTCACTGAGGGAGGAGGCCCCATAGGGGTGTCTGGCCTGAGGGCTCTCCAAATCCTGAAGCTGGTACTCTTTGCCTGCATTTCAGCCAAGAGTGCCGCAATCATGATCGCAGCAAGGATGACAAGAACTGAAATGACTAGTTTTGCCTGCACTAGTTTTGACGCTAGCTTGTGAGCTGAACAAAGCTGACCAGTGAGCTCTCCGTTTTCTTGTCATCGCTCAAGCAACACTAAATTATAGGGAAAGGGAATGGTTTGGGCAGGGAATAAAGTCTTCTATTCAGGTTCTCCAACCTGCCCCAGTCGTTTCCATCCTCAAATTGCAAGCAGATTTTCTTCTAACTGGTTGGAGGTGCTGCACCCTTGGAATAACACTAGAGAGCAGACTGACACAAGTATTACAAATGAGATCTGAGCTAGCAGAGATGTGTGAGAAATTTGCTCTGTCCGGTGGGCTTTGTTTGTTTGTTTGTTTTGTTTGCCTCATTTGGACCTCTCAAATTCAAATGCAGAATTGAACACACTTTGTGGTTGGTAATTTGCCTGTTGCCCACCTTGTGATGTGTGTTGCAAACGCAAAACAATGTCTGGGGGCATACACACTCTGAAAAAAGCACAAATAAAAATGCATGTATTTCCAAACCATAGCCTTCAGTGCATACCTCTGAAAGTGTATGTGTTTAAAAATCAGACAAAACATTTGTACGTTGGTAAGTGTGAATTACGGAAGACAAACACATATTTTATTTAAAAATAAACTTGTGTGGGAATGGAAGAGAACAAACCTGACTTCAACATCCAGATCATCTCGGTGAAACAATATTGGCAGCTCTTCAGAAGTTCTGATTTTACCACTATAACTTTAAAAATTCCTTAATAAACAAGTTAAACTGCAGAATACTGAAAAAATATACTGGGAAGAGAAAGTTAGAGGACATAGATAGAAATTAAAGATGCATCACAGTGCGTGTTGCTTGGCTTCTGTTGTTTATTCCTTTTGGCCACCTCATTATGTAAAACAAAAAAAAATCAAATTTGTCTTCCTTTCCTTTCTTCTTTTTCTCAAATGATTAGCACCCATTAGTGTGTAACTGATGGTTAACTTCCCTTACCTACCTACCTACCTTCCTTCCTTCCTTCCTTCCTTCCTTCCTTCCTTCCTTTCTTTCTTTCTTTCTTTCTTTTGGCAATTATAGATACAAAATATACTTTTATTAATAACTATGCTTAATCACGTTGATGTTGCCAAAGAACATGAAAGCCAAATAGAATCTGGTGATTTAATCTTCAGGGCACAAAAGGAGGAAAGGTACACATGAACTTAAATAATTTTGGTGTTAAAAAAAAAAGTATATGAACCAGCCCAGGATTAGATCATTTCAGACGAAGGTAAGGCTTTGAGTTTGAGTATGGTATATTCTGCCAATAAAGACAGCCCCAACAAACACTTTTTAACAAGAAAAAGACTTGGTCATTTCTCCTGGGAATTTATCCTGGGCACCTGGCTGAGTGGGATGTTTAATTTTATTTTTAATTGTGCCAACGTGATCATGGAGTGGTATGCTTAGGTTTACTACATCATTTTCTGCTTGTGTGAATTGCATATTATTAATAATGATAACAACAATAATAATACCAGTTTGCATTTTCTCTCGCACAGAATCCAAGGTGACTTACATAGCTTCCCTCATCTCCATTTTATCTTTATAACCACCCTGTGAAATAGGTTAGGCTGAGAGTGAGTGACTGGCCCAAGGTCAACCTGTGAGCCTCATGGAGACTGGAACCAAAGCCTCCCAGGTCCCCACTGCAAACTTCTAATCCCACCAGTTGAGCGCTCCAGTTTACAGAACACGGCCCTCTATTTGGAGGGCTGCCAGGGGTGAATATTAAACGTATGACAGTGCTTTTCAGAGGCTGCCCTCTCTAAGTCCAGCTGAAAGGACAAGAGCAATAAGAAAGGAGAGTAGGCTGAGCCTTGGCCAGCAGCAGTTAGTCCCTGGTCCAACTGAGCAGGTCTCCTTGCTACTCTCTTCCACGCCATGGTGGATCTCTTGGATTTCTGTTTAAACAATAGTCATCATTTTGAAATTTGCACACACATCCTAGGTGCATATTTCATTCAAATCTATGCCCTCTTTTTTCTTTGTGTGTGTGTGTCTGTGATATTTTCTTATTCTTTCCAATTTATAAATGACAACCGTACAAACTCAGAAGGAAACCCAACATCAAAGGCCTCCCAGACCCAACCCTGGGCAAGTGCTCCAAGTTCAGAACTAGGAATCTGGATTTCAAGTGTTGTTTCTTTGCCCTTGCAAGTCATCCTGGTTTTCTCTGTGCCAGCAGCATTCTGGGTACAAGGATGGAAGGAAGTCTTTCTGGCAAGTCTTAAGAACACTGTATTAACCATCTGTTGCATAAAGTTAGTGGGGAAAAGAACCTTCTCTTGCACACTACACCGACATTTCTCAAGAGATCTTGACAGTTAGCAAACAAAGCAAACCCTCTTTGCTCAAGAAGGATGTTACCCAATCTAAAATAAGTGTGAAAATAATGATGCTGCGTTTGGGCCATATTTGATTTCCTCTCGGTTTTGCTTGTCTTTTGGGAGTTGTGGAAAAGGGCCAACCAATTTTTGCTGCCGTGTATTTGTTAACCCAGGAATGTGTTTTGGCAGATGTAAAATTAGAAACAAATTTTGTACATTCTGCAATGCCCTCCAGTTCTGTTAAAGGACAGGAACCAAAGATGTGGCTTTGTCACAAGGACTCCAGGAAACCACGAAGAAACAGAGTTTAGAAACCAAATTGGGAAATAAATATAAAAGGATATGTAACAGATGCTTCCAACATTTTTAAACTGGATAAAAGAACTCTCTCTCTCTCTACACACACACACCAATAACAACACCGTAGCAATGTTATTTGCCTTCAATAATAGGAACCATAATTTGGAAGAAAAGAACAGGTAGCAAGTATATTTTCAAATAATAATTCCTAAAGTTTATTCCTTAATTCTTGTGTCTTCTTTTAAGGGGTGGTGGTGAAGAAATAAATGGCTGCCCCAGAAGAGTAGAAACAATGAACAACCAGTCCATCAAATTAAATATAGACAGTTTTCCATTTTAGAGATTGCTTATTTAGAGATGATGGATGGCGAGTTATATGTCTCTATAATGAAGTTTTCATTACAAATAGTTTTAAAGCATGAGACATGCAAGCTTTCATCTATCTGCACAAGACATGTTGCTTTCTCAGGCAGATATGGACAACTCTGAGTGCAAACAAGCTTTGATTAACTGAGCAGTAGAAAAAATGGAAAATAAACCCAGACTGCAGGACGATTTCCAGTGTACATGCTAATGCCACTTAGGCAGAGCTATTCAAGGCAGTTCAGTGAAGGGGGCAAGACCAACTTCCCTCAAGCTCCATCTGCTCCCTGAAAGCTCATTGGTTCTCTCAGACTTTTCCTGGTTATAAATACTCACAACAATTGGGTCAGACCTTGCCTAGTTCGCAACTGATTGAGGGCCTCACTTGCTAAGCTCTCAAAGGTCCATCCAGGTTTGCATTCACAAATTCTCTTTTTAGGTTTTGAGAATAAGGTCTCTGAAGGTGCAGACTCTGGGAGAACATATGCTCGTAGGAAGAGTCATTGTTGGAAAACGAACTACTCCAATATCAGGACTTGGACTAGGAAAGCAGAGCCCTTGCGTTGCTCCCTAGTTTCCTCCTAGAACCACCCTCCATCTGCCACACACTCCAAGGTTGGAAGAGGTCCTTGAGGGGCATAAAATGGGCATGCCAAGGGTCAGGGAAGGGAGGAGACTGGGACCACAGAGTTGTTCTGCTTCCACCTTCTGTCTCCCTCCCTGTTGACAAATCCAGATGTCTGAAAATGGTTGTCTAGGTCAAATGCATGATGCCAGACATGGCGGTGGCAGAGATGACTACTACTGAGCTCTGTGCCTTTCATCCGATTTCAGAAGTCCCTGAGCTTGGAGATCCACAAGCTTCTGCTACAGGAGAGATGGGCTTGGCTGTGCAGGAATAGCAGGAGAATTCACAATATGAGTCTGGTTATCATTATGGAAAAAGTAATTTCTCCCGCATCTTCTTCAAATGCCCTAGCTGTAGGGCAGACATTACAGTCTTTAGAGCACAGTTTAATTTCTGTTGGAGGAATTCACTCACCGGTGAGATTTAATTTTCCTCCACTATTGCCTCCAATCCTGCAGGCAACATATGGCCATCAGGGATACTAGCTGTTGATAGCTTTATCCTCCATGAACTCGTCCAATCCTAAGTCATTCGTATTGGTAGCCATCACTGGTCAATCATTGCAAATTGCCCACTTTAACTCTGTGCTGTGCATAAAAGTACTTCTGCAAACCTGTGCTGAATCTCCCACTGATCATTTTCATGGGATGACCCTACTGGGGGCAGGTGTTACGGGAGGAAAGAGGAAATGTGTCCTTATCTTCTTTCTTTACTCTGTGAAAATTTCTCCATACCTCTGCTATGTCTCCCCTTTTCTTTATGCCCATTTCTTTTAATCTCTCTTCGTTAAGCCCTTTTCTTTAAGCTAAGCAATCCCAGATGTTGTAACGTTTCCTTATAAGAGGAGTTCTCCAGCCCCTTGATCATTTTATTTGTCCTTTCCTGCACTTTCTGCCCTTAGGGGCAGTGTCAACTGTGGTTACATCATAGATTTGTGTCAGGTCAGCATGATACCGGTATTTTTTAAAAAAAATTCTTTACATGGTTGTGTCTAACATGGAATTCACTATCTGAAAAGTCAGCCTAAGGTGTCAAGATGGAAAGAAAACTGTGTGTGTATTTAAAAGGTGCACTGCCCTTCTCCTGCAGAATTTCTAGAGATAGACGGGGAAGGATTGAAGTCCAAAGAACATGGGCTTACACACAACATAAACCCTAAAATATTTGAAGGAAGACCAAGTATATTTCCAAAAGGCTAATAGGAAGAGTATTTCTGTGGGGCCACCTTGCTGCACCAAGGAAGGTCCTGTGTGACCAGAGCTCATGAGTTCCACAAGGGGCTACAACCAAGTGCTTGTCTAGGGTGTTGATGAAGCCCAGACAGCACACAGGCCATGGCAATGAAGCTCACATGGGGTCCCCACAGCAGGGTAGCAGTAGCAGAACCAGTTAATTCCTCCAGAACAAACCAGTTGTCCAGCTGATGGAAGTTCCTATTCACCGTATACCAACCCCAATGATCTAAGAATCCACATCCTCAGATATCTCCATCATTTCTACCTTAAGCTACCTTCTTAGATACACATTTCTACTCTTGTTCAAAATGTTCCTCAGATTCTACATCTTCCAGAATGCCTTGGGCAAGAAGCTTGGGCTCCTACTTCTCCTCTGGAGAAGGCTTTTCTAACAGCTCACATCATCTTCAGTCCTTCTAAGCCAGGGTGGACAATCTGAGACCTTTGGCATAATTTCATGCATCCCTCAGCATCAGTCCCAAAACTCCTGATTTGTAATCAGTCCTGATCCCTGGCATGAATAGCCTCTGTCTCCCTTGCCAGTCTGTTGGGTAGGTAGGAAGCAAAGAGGAGAGATTACAGGAGAAAGAGAGAAAGCCAATTTTCTTGATGCTGACTTCCTTAGGGCTTCTGCAGTGTGGGAATGAACAAGGCAGCAGATGGAAACCACGGTCAAGGAATGGGGAAGGTTTATAGAAATAGTGAGGTTGCAGAGCACTGGAGAAATGGGCTGTTTTGCTGCATTTCGAAGCAACACTGTATATCCCATTCTGTATCAGCTCATTCAGAAACCAACCTCATCAAGATGTTTGGCTACACAAAGGCAGCTGACAGAAGAAGACAACAACGAAAGTTGGAAAGACTGAGCTGGTGTTTGAAAGTTCTTTGCTGTAGAGCAGCCTTCTGCAGCCTGGTGGCCTTTGGACCTCAGCTCCCAGAATTCCCCTCCAGAAGGGCCATCGACTGGGAATTCTGGATGTTGCAGTCCAAACATGTTTGGAAAGCACAAGGCTGGGGAAGTCTGTGTGTAGAGTGATTGTTTATTATTTATTTATTTATTAAAACATTTTTATGCCGCCCCATTCGCCGAAGCCTCGGGGCGGCTTACAACAAAAAAATAAAATAACATTTTAAAATACATACAATAAAATACAAATATATAATATAAAACATACACTATAAAACAAGCCGCCCTGGCCAAATAAAATTCAATAATATTAACATTTAAAATACTGCTTAAATAAAAAGGTCTTCGCCTGGCGCCGAAAAACAAATAACGACGGCGCCAGGCGGACCTCTCTGGGGAGCGCATTCCATAACTTAGGCGCCACCGCAGAGAAAGCCCTCCTCCGAGTAACCACCCTCCTAACTTCTTCCATGGAGGGCTCCCGGAGAAGGGCCTCTCCCGCCGATCTCAGGGGGCGGCTGGGCATATAAGGATGTAAGCGCTCCTTCAGGTAACCAGGACCCAAGCCGTTTAGGGCTTTATAGGTCATAACCAACACCTTGAATTGGGCCCGGACTTCAATGGGAAGCCAGTGAAGCTGACGGAGAACTGGAGTCATGTGAACATAACGTCCAGTCCCCGTCAGCAGCCTGGCAGCTCTATTTTGGACCAATTGAAGTATCCGGACCGTCTTCAAGGGTAGCCCCACGTAGAGCGCGTTACAGAAGTCCAAACGGGAAGTCACCAACGCATGTGTCACTGTCGCAAGGCAGTCATTCTCCAGATAGGGGCGCAGCTGATGAATTAGCCGAAGCTGGAGGAAAGCGCTCCTCGCCACTGCTGTTACCTGAGCTTCCAGTGAAAGCTCTGGGTCGAGGAGCACTCCCAAGCTGCGGACCTTGTCCCTAAGAGGGAGTGCAACCCCATTCAGGACAAGGTTCAATTCACCCTCTCCGAAGCCCGATCCGCCAACCAACAGGACCTCCGTCTTGTCTGGATTGAGCTTCAGTTTATTGGCCCTCATCCAGCCCATTACCTCGGCCAGGCACCGGTTCAGCACAGCCACTGCCTCACCTGGATTGGTGGAAAACGAGAGGTAGAGCTGGGTATCATCAGCGTACTGATGGTTCCGCAGCCCACACCTCCTGATGACCTCTCCCAGCGGTTTCATGTATATGTTGAACAGCAAAGGGGACAAAATGGACCCCTGCGGTACTCCATGGCATAGCTGCCATGGCGCAGAGCCATAGTCCCCCAGCACCACCTTCTGGAACCGGCCATTGAGATAGGAGCGGAACCACTGCAAAGCAGTGCCTCCAACCCCCAATCCCGCAAGCCTATCCAGAAGGATACCATGGTCGATGGTATCGAAAGCCGCTGAGAGGTCCAGCAGAACTAACAGGGACGCACTCCCCCTGTCCTTCTCCCTGCACAGGTCATCATACAGGGCGACAAAGGCAGATTCAGTACCGTACCCGGGTCTGAAGCCGGACTGCAATGGGTCCAGATAATCAGTTTCATCCAAGAGTGCTTGGAGTTGTCCCGCCACCACTCGTTCTAACACCTTGCCCAGAAACGGGATGTTGGCCACTGGTCTATAATTAGTGGCCATCTCTGGATCCAGTGACGCCTTCTTCAGGACCGGTCGGACTACCGCCTCCTTCAAAGGGGCAGGCACCCGACCCTCCCTCAGAGAAGCGTTAACCACTTCCAAGATCCAGGTTCCAATCCCGCGCTTGGAATCATTTATTAACCAAGACGGGCAAGGGTCCAAAAAGCAAGTGGTTGGACGTACTCGCCCAAGCACCTTGTCCACATCATCGGGCCACAATAACTGAAATTCATCCAATAAATCTGGACCAGACGGCAGCGTTGGTGTCTCCTTTGAAACCTCTGAATCAATAGTGGTGTCCAGCTCGTGACGAATCTGAGCGATTTTCTCCCTGAAATGCCTGGCAAAGTCGTCACAGCGGGCCTTTGAGGGTGGAATCAGGTCTTCCTTTGGACCTGGACGGACCAGGCCTTGCACCACTCGAAAGAGCTCCGCCGGACGGCATTGTGAGGAGGCAATGGAAGCGGAAAAGAATCTCTTTTTTGCCGCCCTCACCGCCACAGCATAGGCCCGATAGTGGGCTCGTAAGTGTGTTCGGTCAGATTCATCTCGTGATTTCCTCCACCTACGCTCTAGTCGTCTCCCAACCTGCTTCATCGCCCTCAATTCAGGAGTATACCAAAGGGAAGAGCGGGCTCTGCCCGGTGGGAGAGGACGCTTAGGAGCGATCGTGTCTACAGCCCTGGTCATCTCCCCATTCCACAGTTCGACCAGAGCCTCGACAGGAGCACCCGTCTTGTCAGCCGGAAACTCCCCCAGGGCCTTCAGGAATCCTTCTGGATCCATCCGGCTCCGGGGGCGGACCCACATAATCGGGTCCGCACCCTTACAGAGGGAGAAGTCGCTCTCGAGCATAAACCTCACCAGGAAGTGATCTGACCATGACAGGGGAGTCAAGCATAAATTACTCACCCTCAGACCACCCTCTTCCTGCCCCGTCGAGAAAACCAGGTCCAGAGTGTGTCCCCGTTCATGGGTGGGGCCGGTGACATGTTGAGACAGCCCCATGGCCGTCATGGAGGCCATGAAGTCCTGAGCCGCCCCGGTCAGACTAGCCTCGGCATGGAGATTGAAGTCCCCCAGGATCAACATCCTGGGGGTCCTCAACACCAGGTCCGAGACAGTCTCCGTCAGCTCAGGCAGGGAGACTGTTGGGCAGAAGGGTGCGCGGTACACCAACAGAATCCCCAGTCTGTCTCGGTCGCCCAACACCAAATAGAGACACTCCAGCCCTGGTCTCGAAGGGACCGGAAGTCCCTTGAGGGAGATGGAGGCTCGGTAAACCAAAGCGACCCCCCCTCCCCTCCCCTCCGGCCGTGAGCAGTGCTGGACCAGATACCCGGGCGGGCACACTTGGGAGAGGGCAACATCCCCCCCCTCTCCCGCCCAGGTCTCCGTTATGCAGACCAGGTCGGCCCCCTCATCCACAATCAGGTCCTGGATGAGGGCAGATTTGTTATTGACCGACCTGGCATTAAGCAACAGCACCGTCAGGCCGGAGGGGCAACTGACGAGACTCCCTGGCACCCTCTGGCTGGGAGCAAAACCAGAAGTAGGGACAGGTGTCAGCCATCTGTCCCTCCTTCTTCTATGCGGACACGTTAAGCTCCCAACGCTGTTACGTCCCCTGCCCATAACCACCTCAATGGCGGCACCCGTGCGCTCCCCAGGAAACATAAGCGGCAGCATGGCCAGGGACGACTCCATAAAAAGATTTAAAATACTACTAAAAACACACACACACACACACACACACACACACACACACACACACTCACCCCTCACTCACAGCCCAGCAGGAGGGCCTACCATCGCCAAGCGCAAGCCCCTGGCCAGCCCCGCCCCCTGCTCGGCCACCCAAACGGTGGCGACCGTGATTGATTGTAGAGTGATTGTTGCGGCCTTTCCAAGATCAATCCTTCTCTGGAGCAATTTATTAAAAATACAAATATTTATTTATTTATTTAAAACATTTCTATGCCACCCCATCACAACAAAGCCTCGGGGCGGCGCACAACACATAAATAAATACAGAAGTAATAAAATAAATAAGTATTAAATTATACAATCAATAACACCCCCCCCCCAGTGTGAAGTTCCCTTGAAACTGAACCAGTAAAGTCGTTTGCCTCCTCCAAATGCGTGCTGCTTTAGCAGGCACACAATACGTTAATTAGGCTGTGATTAGGTATTATTTGTAAATGTCGTATTAGCACGCTAGTTTTGTTTTAAAGCTACAGTGGAAGGGATTTCAAATTTTGGGATGCCACAGGCCATCTCCCTTTTTTTCTCCCATTTTCCCCCAGACACACTTATTTGTTTGTGGGTACATTAATGATTTATTAAGCGGCATGCTGGTGTCTGCCATACGGGGGAGAAGCCCCGATACCTCCTTGTTACATTGTTCGGAATGTCAGATGCCTTCTTCTGAAAACACTTAGAAGTCACACTCCACCTCGGTTGGTAGTGATTAATAGGTGTTTCGCACTGAATCACAAGTGAATTAATGATGACAGGGTTTTAAAATGTAGGCATTCCCTTCCTCTAAATCATGGCCCGGGAACTTTGCACAGCTAATGCTGGAAAAGAATTCATGATTGGCTACCATGGTTTTGCCACCATCCCAACATTTGATAGGACCAGATGCTGAAGATGAAACTCAAATACTGTCAATACTCAAGTACTGTTCCTCCATCTGGTGCTTGCCTCCAAACATCATGGCTGGAAGTCATTGCTCGATCCACGATATTGGAAACTCCAGAAGGATGCTGTCCTTTCAGATTTCCTACAAGCCATTGTGACAGAAAAGCAGCACAGCTTAAATTGGAAGGAGAACCATGAGTGCGCAGTGCACAGCTAAGTGTGTGCATTTGTTCATCATCACTGAAATAATTTGAACTAAGCATTTGGCTCTTGTAACCTTGTTGGCAATGTATGGCTGTGAGAGCTGGACCATAAGGAAGGCTGAGCGCAAAAGGATTGAGGTCTTTGAATCGTGGTGCTGGAGGAGACTCCTGCGAGTCCCTTGGACCACAGGGCGATCAAACCAGTCAGTCCTAGAGGAGATCAACCCTGACTGCTCTTTAGAAGGCCAGATCCTGAAGATGAAGCTCAAATACTTTGGCCACCTAATGAGAAGGAAGGACTCCCTGGAGAAGAGCCTAATGCTGGGAACAATAGATGGCAAAAGAAGAAGGGGACGGCAGAGAATGTGGTGGCTAGATGGAGTCACTGAAGCAGTTGGTGTGAACTTAAGTGGACTCCGGGGGATGGTGGAGGACAGGAAGGCCTGGACGAATGTTGTCCATGGGCTCATGATGGGTTGGGCAAAACTTTGTGATTAACACACACACACACATTGATAGACAAGCACACAGACTTGCACAAAAAAACCCTCTTTGGTGTTGATCTTGCAGCTTTGCAGCTTTCCAAAAAGCTAGATACAAAAATGTGTAGCAACTTTGGTGGTAATATTAATGGTAATCATAATGGGTGGATTGTGATCCCTCTCCGTTCAAATAAATAGGTGCTTGTTCTGGATTTAAAAAAGGAGGAAGCAAAATTGCACCATTATTTGACAGATGCTTGTAGACAGGAACAGTGATTCACAACACTCTAGATGTCCTGATCCAGTTTTTTTATTGGATTATGAAAGAGACCTTTGTTTCCCTTCGCCAATCAGACATCATCATTTCCATAAAATAACAGTTTGTTTAAAACAGCACTGCATCTTTATGAATAAATTGGATTCCACTCCCAGCACTGTTATCAACCCGCTGTGTTCTGACTGGCTTAGAGAAAAGATTATTATATAGCCCATCAAATCAGAGCAAATACTCAGGGAGGTTTGCTTTTGTTAGGGCTGTTTTTATAAAGAATATTTTGTTGCAGACTAGCCAGAATTCTAATTTAAATTATGCCTGGTGTGACCTCATTGATTTCAATATCTTTGTGATGCTTTTCAAAAAAGCATTTTTCCCCCAACCTAAAGCAATCAGAGATTTGCCAAAGGTATACAGAGTTATTGAACTCAAAGGAGTCCCCAAGGGAAAACATGCTAAGCTGATTTCTAATCACTAACATTTTTGCTTTCTATCAAATAATTTGTCTAAGATTAATGGTCAATTATTTGGCCATCTGATTTATTTTTAAAGTATGGATTATATTTGCATGTCATAAACACTTAAAAATGAGTAGTCTATGAATAATCTTTTTCAAATGGACTTGGGGACTTCTTTACACGGCTTGATCAAACCTAGACCAAACATACTTGTAAACATGGATAAACGACAAGATAGCCAGGGGTTATTTTAATAGACTATTGTTGGAACGAATGGGCACTTGTAAAGCTTGTTCTGCTCATCTGAATAGTTGTATCATTGGCCATTTGCTGAACAATGCAGGAAAAAAAACATTCTTAGAGCACATCACTCTTCTCCCTGTTCATGAAAGTTTGGGTCCTTCGGCAAAGAAATTATACATAATAAAAACTGGGATTCTTTTTTTCTCCTTGTTGCCATATCACATGTTTTAATACTTCAAAAATCCATGCTCAGCAGCTGATTGCTGAAAACGTACCATAAATGTCCGAGGAACAAGGCTACTGTCTATTATCATGCAGCCTCATTCCCCAGAGAATTCCTGGTGGGTGAGGAGAGATCCGCATGGACCCACAGGAGCCGCCATCATTTTCCGTCAGGCATGTCCCTTGGAATGATGCTATGT
This sequence comes from Varanus komodoensis, assembly GCF_004798865.1. NCBI lineage: Eukaryota > Metazoa > Chordata > Lepidosauria > Squamata > Varanidae > Varanus > Varanus komodoensis. The sequence continues at coordinate 8,118,987 of NW_025335550.1, read as the reverse complement.
GATGATGGAGGGTCACTCCCAGGGGCTTTTGCAGTATGTTTTCACAGCAGCCAAACCGTTGCTTGACTTTTTCAAGTACCGGAAAAGGGCTAGTGGAGAGGAAAAAGCCCTACCTGGAGGCCACAGGACAGCAAGAACTTCCTGACAAGAGCCTCCAGGCCTTGGTCTTCCTCTTCACCATGTCAGCTGCTCATTCCCCTGCCTCCTGTCCTGGCCCAGCCAAGTGTGCTGGAGAGACGGAGGAGCAGAGACTCCATGGCCACTTCTCATGGGCTTGGACCTGAGCAAGGAAGCTGCTGTAGCAACCATGAAGAGAAGAGCCAAACCAGCTGGTGACAACAGAAGCTGGGGGTGAAGAAATTGGCCGCAGAGAGTGACCTTCCCAAGGAGCCAACCAGCACTTTTTATGTGTTCCTGCATGCGCACACATGTGCACGCACGCACAGAGAGAGAGAGAGAGAGAGAGAGAAAGAGAGAGTTTTCTGTTGCCTACCACGCTACCTTGGGTCATTCAAACAACCTAGCCTTCAGAGATGTGGGGGCCAGATCAACTCTGTGTGGCTCTGTCTTCTTTCCTCAAGCCCTTATACTTTACTATAACAAGGGCACGAAGCAAGGACAATCTCAGCCTTTGCATGCTTTACAGCTATTGCTCCCAACTAACATGGCAACAGCAGGCAAATAAAATGACAAACAACTCCAGATACAAAACGAAGGAAAGAAGCCCTAGAAGAAAATGCAGTGTGTCTTTTCAGGGTTGAGGAAGATCAATGGGAAGAAAGAATAAAACTTGTGGCTTTTTCCATTGTATTTTTGAAGTTATTAAAAACAGCAGCAAGAAAGAGAGGCCAACATGTAGACATCCACACCTTCTTTTCCACTGGGGTGTCCTTACATAACTTTCCATTGATTTTATTCTTTTTCTCTTCGTACTAGTTTTGGAGAATTTGCTTGTGTTACCTCCCTCCTAAGTAGCAAAAAGGCAAAAAGACACATGCACGCAATAGTTTTGATATGCTGGGTCTAATGTTACGAGTACCAACCAAGAGACTGGAGCTATAGATGGAGATCCAAAGGCAAGGTTGGGTAACGGCGCATGGAGGGTCTTTATCATGGCTTCTTCCAGAGGACCATTGCATTCATCTCCCAGGCAAGCAAAGTGATGTTCAAAGTGTTGCACAGTGCTTTTTTTGTAAGAAAAAAGGTGCCGGAACTCATGAAATTATTTACCTTTCGCATGTAGTCAATCACTGTACACACACCCACACACGTCAGTTGTGTAACAAAACATAATAGTCGCCACCCACAAGTAAGCACTCAGCGTGTGACCAAACGACCATTCACAAGCTGAGCAGCGCCATCACAAGCAGCGCGGGCCAAGTACGCATGCATCGGACTTGACACACAAGCAGCCCGCATGCACCATTTTAATGATTTTGCCGCCGACCTGCTACGCTTGACGGGGTGATTCAAATCCACGTGGATCAAACATCAAATTTGCAAAAATTACTTTTAAAACTTGGAAAATCTGTGGAAAAAAGGTGCTGGAACTCCGTTCCGGTGTGTTCTATGACAAAAAAAGCGCTGGTGTTGCAACTAGGAATGCTACCCTATATGGAGTGAGAAATCCCAGGCACAATCACCGGTGGCAATTACCTGTTGGTCCATAGGGGGAGAAAGCAAACAAGCTAAAGCTCCATGTATCCCTGAGTTCTCGGTGTGACTAGTAGGGTATCCAACATTTCCGTTGTATCAGATTAGATTCTTTTATCAAATTCAACCTATTAGTATTCATTATCCTTTTAGCCAAGGTTCTTTAAAGGGTATAGCGAGAGATTACATTATTGGAGTAATTGAAAGGAAATGAGGAAAATCTCTCTCATTTCCTGTTTAGATACTTGCAGCCTAATTGCCATGAGTGAGGCAAAGATTTTTACATAAGGGTTCAGCCCAAAGGTCCATGTAGTCAGTTAAGTTCCAGGAGCTGAGAACACTCCATGCATTTTGATGGGCAAATGAGGCTATACTGGAATTTCAGAAGTCAAGGTAGCAATCTTCCCTAGATGTATCAAATGCAAGCTAAACTACAAAGACCGGAGGGATTGCACCTCTGCCTGAGAGGCCACAGTGGGGTGAAATTCACCCCTTGCTTGGTCTTGTGGCTACATTTCTGCATGTAAAATAGGGCCATCCAATTCAACAGTCCACAGTGCTCTGAACTCAGAGGAGTATAGGTGCTCAGTTGAGCATGGCGGTCCTTGCCTCAGTGCTTCTCCCCTGACAAAGATATAGTGGGCCAATTTCTTCAGTCGTCTCTGCCTTGCCTGGAATTGGGGCTGAGGCATTGCTGGGCTCTAGGTGGAGTCTCAGCCCTTCCCTCCTCTTCTCTTCTGAATTTGGAGCTGCAGCTACTACTGGAAGGACTGTATCAGCTGCAAGGGTCAAGGGAGCACCCCAGGTGGACAGAGTCCCAGTTCCAACCTTCGAACACATCACCAAGGTAGGACTCCAAACTATCCTGTGGTCATCTAGACAGCATCCAGTGACCATAGGATTGGTTCCCAAGATACTTAGAAAAGGTTTGCTCTCAAAAATACCTTTCTTTTCACTTTAGCTATGAACAGACAAAACCCTGAGAAGCCACAGCAAGGTTCTGGAAGTTCCCTAGGCACAGTTAGCTCCCAGACTGCTCCCAGACAAAGCACCCAGAATCCATAGGCTGTCCCATTCAGTAGACCAACAACAGGAACAGCTGCAATAGAAGGACCAGTTCCTCAGCTTAGCAACCAGAGGCACTGCAGTCCAGCATGGTTTAATAAGTGACCACACAAACCAAATCCTAAGTTAGGCAGATACCCCCTGGAAGGGAGTGAGTCATATGGAAGCAGAGGGATGCAGCGTCTTCCAACAGGTAATGCTGCAAAAACTGGATGGAGGGTCTTCCAACAGCAGACTCATGAAAGGTTTCCTTCTCCCATGGAAAGCGGATGCGGGAGCAAAGTGTACAAGAAAATCAAAATAGATAGAGGTGACCCAGGCTGTAGTCCTGTTTTGTGGGGAAGAGCTGGCAAAAATGGTGCTACTAAGAGCAAACAATGCACTCTGTGGATTCCTCTATCTCCATACCTGTTTGGAGACCAGGCCTTCCGGACTGAAGGCCTTGGTTCCTGCCGCAAACTAGCAAAACCCTGCAATCTGCCACCAGCACCACAAACAGTTAAATAAGTTGAGCTGATGGCTTGCGCTAAAGCATGAGAGCACATGGGGGGGGGGGGGGTCATCACACAAACTCAGCTCTTCCAATTCAGGCTTAAAAAACAAAGGTGATCCTTCTTAATAGATTTGGGCGATGGGGTGGGAGAGAGAAATCCAGCTTAAATAAATCATTAACTTTCCCCAGGATGTTATCCACCTTGTTCTGACCTGCGATTTGTTTTGCTGATGAATAGCATGTTTAAAAAGAGAAAAATAAAGCAGGAAGCCCAAGAGCTGATGCCAGAGTCCTGAAATGACACCTGGATCCAGGGTCAACGGAAGCTGCTGGACCAAACTGGACATGTTGCTAAACAAGCCTTTTGCAATCAAATCAGGTTTTTGAAATATATATATATATATATATGTGTGTATGTATGTATGTACGTACGTACGTATGAAGAACAACCTGGGTGTGTGTGTGGGTGGGTAGGTGTTGGGGATGGTCATTAAGAGTACATTACCTGGGGAAAGCAGGTGTAACCCTTTTCTCTCCACCACGGTACTCACCAAATATCACTGTCACCTCCAACTGCTGTTAGCTTGGAAGAAAAATTCCCCTTGAGGGTTAAACCTTCAGTTGCTGTTAAAACTGCCCCATGCTGGTGCTTTCAGTTCATTGCCCCTCCTAATGCAGAAGAAGTGAGGAAGCTGTTTCTGGTTTCCAGCTCCCATCAGTCCAGAGAGCATAGCTATTGTTCAGGGATGATGGGGTTTGGAACCCAACACTATCTAAAGGTCCACTCGTTCTCTTTCCATGAGCAGATGGATAGACAGAGAGATGATGATTGATGTAGACAGACAGATATTGTAGAAATGATGATAGATGGGTGAATTTTATCGAACAAGGATTCACCCACAACTGCACCAGAATTCCTCTAGAATGCATAGAACATGCAAAAGATCTATAAAGAAATGTGGTCCCTATGATTGAAGACAACCAGATCTTTCTATGCATGGCGGAAGTGACTGGATACTGATGGGGTCCTGAGATGTTCATCTTGAATGCATGCTCAGATCATCCCAACAATGCTTAGACTCTTATTTCTGTTTTCACTTTTAAAATCTTGTGTTTGTCTTCATCACTTGAATGTCTCTATGTTGTCCTCGTAGATAACTATGGAGATCCTTCTTAGCTGGAACCCAAACATCCATTTCAAATATCTGAACTGTAATTATAGGTTTCCATATCAAGACAAGAGGAGAGGACGGAGGAGAAGAAGGAGAAGGAGAAGAAGGAGAAGGAGGAAGAGAAGGAGAAGGAGAAGGAGAAGGAGAAGGAGAAGGAGAAGGAGAAGGAGAAGGAGAAGGAGAAGGTGATGGAAGGGCATCGATTATTTCCCTTTCTTATTTGTTACTTGGAAATGTAGGTCATGAAGTCCACTCATGCCTGAATCTGCTTCTGCTTTGCTGTGGTAATGGAATACCCGCCTCCCAGTATAATCCCACAGGGAGCCTGGTTCACAAGGAGGGCACAGGCACTCCTATGAGAGGGTGGATTGACTGGGGGAATCCACTAGTCTCCAGTGTACAAAGCCAGCTTTTCATGGATAGCCTGAGCACTGGAGACCCTGCTGCATGTTCCAATTAACGCAAACAAAAATTCATTAGCAGCAATCTTGGATGAGAAGAGGGTGGCATCAGCTGCCCCAGAAATTCCGAGCAGGGCCAGACATGATCCCATACAATGCCATGCACACATTTTCACCTCGTTTTCTTTGAGTGAGTGTAATGAGGTGTGCTGATGCAACGCACTAATCCACATTTGAACTCCACTGGCACAACAGCAATGTATGTGTGTACATGTGCTTGTTTTTTCCTTCTTTCTAACCCAGTTGGCCTCCGTCTAGAGTTCCCAGATTCTCTGAATTCAAGGAATGGAAAAAGAAAGGGCGGAGGGAGCAACAGGTGGAAATAATTTGGGGCAGGGACTTCGTACATGTCTGCTAATTGGGGAACAATGAGCAGTGACAACCCGTAACCTTGTACATCTCTAAGCTGGGACTTCTTCCCCCACTCTGACCCTAAAGACCCCTGTGATCAATCCAGAATGGGCTTCTGGATAGATAGGACTTCTTCCCACAAGACAGAAGGATCCCCTGCCCCTCCACATCATAACAAGTACCAATCTGGTGGAACACTGTCTTACAATGACACGCCACTTGGTGAGAAAGCCCTGGCATTGTTCTCAGATGAAAGCATGGCCACTATTATTCATACCATCGTGATATCAAGGCTAAACTGCTGTGGTGCATTTTTTCCAGGGCTGGAAGTGTCAGCACACGCAAAACACTGTGGCCCCATTTTGGATGATGCAGGTCACCGAGAACACGTTGTACCAATGCTTCCATGCCAGTACTGGCGGTACTTTGCTTTTCCTGGCTCAGTTCAAGAAGCTGCTGATGAGGGATAAAAAGCTCTAAACTCACAGGGACTATCCAACCTAAAAGAACACCTCTCCCACTTTTTTCCTAGCATGGCTTCCAAAACCAACCAGAAATGCTTGCACGGTCATCAATCTGCAATCATATAATGGTGAGGGTGAGGATGATGATGATGTATGGCTGATGAGGAAGGGCTTAAGAAAAAACCCGAATACATGAAAAAGTATTGCAGTCCTGTCTGATTGCCCTACCTTGAGAATTTGTTTTGGTTCCTTGAAGTTCTGGGACTGTCATACTTCCGTAACAGATATTGGTACTTGCCCTTTGAAGGTGGAACATAAGACCAAACCCTTTTCTTTTCCAGTAGTGAATCTGTGATTTTTTTTCTTCTTTTAACATAGCTCTTTTTAGGTGGAACTGCATTTTTCAGTCACAGTTGTAGATCTCAAATCATAAGTCCATCTCTAGTCTTACTCAATAGGGTTGCAGGAACCTCTCTTACTGGGACTAAACATGAAGAAAAGTCCAACCAGTATTGGTACTATTCCCAAAACCATGCAAATTGAGTTTTTCAACACACTCCAGCGTGTTATTCTAATAAAAGATGAAAGGGAATATATTGACTTCAACTTCCCTTCTCCCTTCATGAGAGCCAGTGTGGTGTAGTGGTGAAGAGCTGCGACTGGGACTCAGGCAATCTGGGTTCTAGTCCCCGCTCGGCCATGGAGCCAACTGGGTGACTTTGGGCCAGTCACAGACTCTCAGCCCAACCCACCTCACAGGGTTGTTGTTGTGGGGATAAGATGGAGGAGGAGATGTAAGCTGCCTTGAGCCCTTTGCAGGAAAAAGGCAGGATATAAATCAAAATAAAGAGTGGCAAACATTTATTCATTAAGATGTGAAGATACTTACTTCAAGTTCTCAGAAAGGCATCTCAGTCGAGGTTTTGGCAATGCCTTACCAAAACTAAAGCTGCCATAGTTGCATTTAAGTTGCACTGATTCCTTGGTGAATGGATGGAGATTAGTCAACTAAAAGTCATTTAGCTGGGAGACACTGGACACTCTTTTGCTGCTGGGATTGAACACATGGATGGAGGAGAATGCTTGATGGACCTTTTCCCTAATCCAAGATAGGGTTCTTCTTAAGTTCTTTTGTGGCTAATGAGACGCTTGCATGCACTGGATAGACAAAAAGATAACAGAGAATATCCCTTGAAGAATATTCATATTATTCTTATATCAGAAATTCAGAATGAATCTTCCAGGTGTTGCTACATTCCATTGGCTGCACCCACTAGGACCCATCTATCAACTTGGAGTGTACGATTTGTAGGGCCAGTCTCCACATTCATGCTGGCCATGTCTCTTTTGTTCTGAGGAAAATGAAAGGTTTTTGAGTCATTGTTCTAGAGTAAACAAATTCAGCTGGTAGGAGAAGGCAGATAATAAACATTGTTCTTTTTTTATTCTCCAAACCTGATACATAATAAAGATCTTCCATCAAATTTTAATCATATTTTTAATGATTGCATGGTTCCTTCTTTTTAAAAGACCAATCTGGCTGAACCCATTAGTGCATTTTGATTATTTAATATGGAGGGCTCCCCTCGTTGCACTTCTAGTCCTTTTCATATTAGTTCCACATCAGTCCTCGCTCTGGTTTTTAATCAAAACAGTATTCAGAATATGATTCCAAAAGATTATATTTTGAGAGATTTGCGATACAGATCTTGCTGGTATGACAGATTGTAGGGAGGTCTGAGATAGCTGGATAATCAGAAGCAGGACTCGCTTGACCTTTAATAAAGGAGAATTGGAGGGGGTGGGATAAATACACGTCTTAAGAGACTCTCAATAGGTCACCTTAATTCAGTAGTCATCTCTTAAAACCACACCGGCTGCATTTGAAGAGTGTTCTCTAATCAGCATTTTCTGCATTAATCTTCCTAACATGAATTGGGAGGGCTGGCAATATATCAGACAACCAGAACTTGAAAAGATTGGCTAAAGCTCTGAGTGGGTGAGAATTGCGTCCAGTTTACCTTTAGCTAATTCTGTACTTTCAAACCACTGTGTGAACCAGAACTTCACCATCATTCACAGTTCGCACTTCTGCAAATTCTCTGGTCATCATTTCCTCTAGCAGCAATGCATAAGTTTGGATAAATAACATCCAAATGCATTTTGTCAGAAAAACTGGTGTATATTAGGCACAAATTAATATATCCGAAAACTGTGCACAGAAATGCTTTGGAATTGTCATGTGAACTTTAACGGTGGGGGGGATTATAATAATCCAAAGTTCAGGACAAGCCTGAAGACCAAAGAAATTCTCAAAGCTTAAGATGAAATAATTTTTAAATAGGAAAACTGAAAAAGTTGACAGAAATCAAACTTACTTACTTACTTACTTATTTAGAGTATTTGTATGCCGTCCCATCGCATAGCCTCGGGACAGCTTATGTAAAATAAAATAAAACACAATACACATAAAATCCAGATCCACCCTGGCTGCAGATTAAAACCTATATAGCGGATGACAAACGTTATTAAAATATTGTTGAAATAAAAAGGTCTTAGCCTGGCGTCGAAAAACAAATAACGACGGCACCAGGTGGACCTCTCTGGGGAGCGTATTCCATAGTCGGGGTGCCACCGCAGAGAAGGCGCTCCTCCGGGTACTTTGCCTCCTAATGTCTTTCACAGAGGGTTCCCGGAGGAGGGCCTCTGCTGCCGATCTCAGGGGGCGGGAGGGCAAATACAGAAGAAGGTGTTCCTTTAGGTTTCCAGGTCCCAAGCCGTTAAGGGCTTTATAGGTAATAACCAGCAAAAACTTGATGAATTTTGCTGATGTCGGATTTGAATTCTGAACTGGGCACCCAGTCCATTAGGTCTAGTCTTGTACACGAAGCACCTTGCCTCTACCTTAACAACGGTTTGATCTTCTGCCATTCCCAATACTAGCCTAGAATTCTGAGCACTACAAGAAACACGGCATGATGCAGTTCGTATTAGCCAGAATTCGCCCAGTCTGCTTCTCCCAGAACTCAATGCAATCTGCATTCAAACTGTGCACCTTTCTGAGCTAATGATGGAATTATCTAGCCAAGCCACAAATGCTACACTTTTCATTCAGAACTCTTTGCAAGCCCTTGTACCAAATCCACACACTTATGCTTAGTTGATAGTTGAGTGGCCATCTTGGCTCCTATGGAATGGATCATTCCATGGCCCTCAAACCAAAAATGATCACCTAGTAATCATAATGATGTTACAATGCTATCTAGTCATTCACTATGTGACTGATACCACTAAAGGCCAATGAAACCTTATAGAACATGGGCAACACTTATACTGGTCACATGAGTGATCCTAGCCAATCAGATAACTTTAACAACACAATCCTTACTTCTGCCAACTCAGAACTAAGTTCTATGGACTTCAGTGGGTTATATTTCCAGGAAGTGTGTATAGGACTGTGACTTACGAGCCACCTTTTTGTAATGACCCTGCAATGCTGAATGGAAGGGAGATTTTTATTTTAATTCTTAAAGGTCCTACACAAAAACCCCATTCCCTCTGCCTCTGCACCAATGTGATTATGTAAAGATCATACTTTCCGCAAGAGGCTCAAAGTAAATACATGAGAATTTTAGCCAAAACTTTGTTGACGTTGCCAGTGCAGTCAGTACTTTGGTGAACTCTTAGTCTGAAAAAGGCCAAAGCCAAAGCAGGACAATTGACAAAATAATTGGCAGGAGTCACTTTAACATCCAAGATCCATGTTCCACAAAAGAGTTGACCGAAAGAAAAAAGTCGCTGTCTGTTTGCGTGCCCTTAACATAACAAAATGTATGAATTGTGCATCATTCAGGGTCCTACACTAGAAGAACGCCTCCCAAAGAGCAACACTATGCACTGCAGAAAAGGTTCTCTTATTAGTCCTGCCAGATCCATCCAAACGTCCTGTTGCATTTTTGCAGCTACTTTGGTGACCATGTTTGTGCCTCTGTTAAATTTGTCCTCAATTATCCTAGCCAATCTGGGGCCACATACACCGAAATAACTATTTTATCTTCTGAAAAGAGCTGGATCCATGCACATTAGCCTGTAATACCTAGCTGAAGAAATGTGGGAAATATAGCAGCAACTTGCCATAGCACCGGAATGTACCTGGGGTCTCTCCTGGAAAAGGAAGGAAAGAAAAATCAGGAAGGCTGCCTTGCAAAAGCCTCTGAATGGGCCTAATACTCTTTATTACAAGCACTAATCCTTCAAATCCGACTTGAAATAATGTTTATCTTTTCACAGCTTAATTTCTTTGCCTCTAAGCGGCAGGTCACTCCACCAGCTTGTGCTGCTTCTTCCTTGATCTCCTGGGCTTACCCAAGAAGGATGCAAGGAAAAGACCAGATGACAGCCAGACTCGAAAATACCAGAAATGCCTTTATATGTGGAAGGTCCAAGGTATGGATCCAGGAAGTACTGAATATAAATTAGTGTGCACATAAATTAGTCTACAAGAGACCTCATTGTATCAGAGGGTGTTCATGGGACAGTCGCTCTTATAAACACCCATGTTTTGCTCTCGGGTAGAACTGCCTGCGTAAATGCCTGCATATTCAGCACCCAGTTCTACCTTGCAGGACCAGTGAACCGCCTCCACTGAAAGGGTGGTGATTGAGGTGATGCTGGATGTTGCTATGGAAGCTCTGCTGGTGGCAATGGATAATCCATGATGGCAGCTCCACCCTTGCAAACTCTCTGTAATTAGTGCTTCAGGTGCTTCCTGGCAAGCATGAGCTGAGCTATTCACAGACCAAGCATTTCCAAGGGTTGGTATCTATTTATGGACTCTGTAACACACAGAGGGAGCAGTAGAAACGATGCATTAAACAACCCAAACCCTTTAGAAAATCATATGGAGAAAGCAACCAAGTAAAAAATACATGAATGCACACACACACACACACACACACACAGAGGATCCACACCTGATGTAGAGTCCATTTTCAGGTTGCTCCTGGCTGTGTGTTTCTGGCTAATGTCAACAACGCAGCAGCGCCTGTAAGTCAGGGACCCCACTAGCTTGGAATCTTCATACTTTCATATCTGGTTATACTTTCTACATTTGGATGGCTATGCAGGAACAGTTGCCCAGACATAGGTGCTGCACTTAATTGTATGGAGCACCCATACATGGCCAGCTCCTTGTTTATTTATTAGATTTATACCCCACTTTTCCTTACAATAAAATCGATTCTCCTCCTGCTGCTCTCCCTCTTATCCTCGCCATAGCAACATCCCTGGGACATGGTTGGGCTGAGAGTCTGGATCACCCAGTTGCCTCCATGGCCAAGCAGGGACTAGAACCCGGGTCACCCGACTCGCAGACCCACACTCTTAGCCACTATGCCACACGGGCTCTCACATGTAGGCTCCTTGTTCTCATATGTAGATGCCGCTTTGCAAAGTGTGAATGTCCAAGAATCTGGAGGAACATTTTGCTTACACCGTTCCCATCTGCTCTGCTTCCTCATGATGTTGAGGGAGGAAGCAACTGCTGGGAGCTTGGGTAAGGTTTCAGTGCAAGAGCTCATGGGATGTCACAGAAGTCATGAGAGTTTTGCAACATTGGACAGAATGTACAAAATGGTATCAGGGCATCCCTCTGAAGCTACAAAACCCAAAGGAGATAGAAGAGAATGGTGAGAATGGCACCGTTAGAGAGAGTGAGTGAAAAAGGCAGAGCAGCCCAAACAAGGGGGGAAAGTGTCTAGGTTGACATCGTCAATTTCATATCATCCCAACCAAAATGCTTTTCAGTGGAGACTGTTCACCCGTTCAGTTGTGCGCCATCTGGAATAAACTCATCCAAGGTCGAATAACTTGTGTATTGTGTGCATGTATGACACAATCAGCCTCTAATAGTTTGATTTATCTGAACGGAAGACCTGGCTGCCAACTCTGAGGACCAGGCTGCTATTGCCCCTTCGTTGCCTCCAATCAGCTCATCAATCCCTGCTCAATACCCAGATCGATTCCCCTGATTTATGGAAGCAGAATCCATGGGGCTGTATTGATCACAAGTGATTTACTGTAAAATGTTGACCCCAGTGAACTTGGGGAGAGGCTGGTATTGGGTTGATCTATAGATGACCTCTTAATTAGCACAGCGATTAAATTATGGGCCGGGATGGTAGTCATGTGGGGAACAAAGCCACATTCTTTCCTTGGCCTCAGCTTGGGTTATTAGTCTGTGAAGAAAGTGTTTGGTGACACTTTTAATTAAAGCCCAAGAATACCGAAGGGTGTGCGCCTTTCTGTCAAATCTTTGTCAAGGGCAGTGTTGCTCTTTTAACTGAATTAGAATGATGACCCATTAACAATGGCCTACTTTGCCCATCCCGGAATGTAGTTATTCTCTCCCGGAAGGAAGTGTTATGGCCCCTCTCAACAGGTCAGGCAGACTGAAAGGAAGGGGAGTTCTCATGCTCAGTCCTAAGCCCAAATTCCAGGACCAACCAAGATCAGCCATCTGCGGAGGACCACATAGTCTGGCGAAACTCACAGTCCAGTCCAGAGAGGTTGTGGGGATGAAGCTTGCTCTCGCGCGCGCGCGCGCGCTCTCTCTCTCTCTCTCTCTCTCTCTCTTTCTCTCTCTCTCACACACACACTCTTCTGCCCTTCAAGTTCAACACTTCTGTTTCACAATGCTCATTTGAATATTTTAATTAGAGTTTTTTAAAAATACTTTACATTATATCTTTGTACAAGGACAGAAAATAAACAAACCTGTATTTGCACTATTAAAGAATCCTCTTCAGCATACCAGACAACATGGCTGACAAACACATTTCATTTAAAAATCGCAAATTAGAAGCAAAAGGGTAACAAAAAAGAGTGGTAGGGGAGTGTTTTTGTTTTTGCAAGGATAACAACTGGTCCGCAGAAAATAACCCCTTGTACCCTACACAGATATTTTGAGAAGGAAGGAAGGAAGGAAGGAAGGAAGGAAGGAAGGAAGGAAGGAAGGAAGGAGAGTCCTTTCCATAACCACACTGAAAGTTTGCATTGTACATAGGACATGATCAGTCTACAACAGAGGCCATCTCTTCCCAGAAGTTCAGAAATCATTTGTTGAACCTTCCTAGGATCAAAGGAGTTCAGCTAAACTGGGTGTCCAAGCCCAGCACCTGGAACATGTTCAAATAATATAGCATAGAGAAGTCTGCACACTTGCTTTCCTCTTGGGGTGCAACAGTCTTCATGGAAGTTGTGCATATATAAGAATATATCTTCTCTTTAACCACCTTGAGAAGCTGTAGCTGCAGATCATGCTTCTAAGAGTGCAGAGACAGAAACACACACAGAGAAAGAGAGAATTCACACTGGGCATGAGGGCTGCTGTTCCTGGAAAGCCTTCAAGTTTTGGACCTTCTTGAGATGTTTCACTAACACACTGGGCTCAATGAGCCTATAAGAAAGGAAAGTAACAAAAAGCAACAACAAAAGAAACTTTCATTAGGACCTTTCATAGTAGTGGATGGGATTTATAAAATCAACATTATCAACTGCTCAGAAAGAAACTTACCTTGAGGGTAGGGGTGGGAGTATATTATCAGAGTAATTACAACATAAAAACATACATTTGTTAACCTGTTCTCTTGTATCCTCAAAGGTTAATGCAAATAGAGGTTAATGCTGACTTTAATAATTAAATGAAGACTATCTTAGGCATGCCTGTATTAACCAAATCTTAGTCTGCTGATTGTGCGCGTGTGTGTGTGCACGCACACACACGTGTGCAGATTTATATGGGAGGCTGGTAGGTACAAATGGTTTGACTATGTTGAGAGAAGAAAAAGCAAGTGTTAAATTGCAGATGTGGGACCCCCAGAAAATCATTCTCTACTTTTGAACTTACTGATCAAGTTTACATATAAGAAGAAGCCCGATTTCCTCACAAGCCCTCTGACTGCAGCTGCAGTTTAGAACTGCTGCAGAAGTGAACCATGGCTTGTTTTTGCATGTGAACCCAGCAAGGGTAGGTCGTTGTGGTGGTTAACCTGAAATCCTGAAAGACAGGATGAGCTCTGAGTGGCTTGTTAACCACGCCAACAACCCATCCTCACCATGTCTGCACATAAGAGCAAGTTAAAACACACCCTCCATGTGGATCAAATATTTTAAAGAGTTGCTACCAAAGCAATGAGAAGCTGTATGGGAAATTCGCCTTCTTATAACTTGCAAATTGGGCCTGTATCAAACATGCCCGCTGAACCTGGAGGTGTTGCCAGACAACCTGGCTTGCGACTGGAAATGGTCAGAGGTGGCATCCAACCACATTCTAGACCCAAATGTCTAGACATCTGTTAGCAACTCACCTTTCTCACCTCTTTAGGACTGGTCTGAATGCTGTCCTCAGTTTGTCTTTGTGCTGTCCAAGACAAACTTCACTCAGATCTAGAGAGCCTTGAGTAGTTTTCATGCTTCTCCCAAAGCCTGTTTTAGCAAGAGAGAAACAGAACTAGATTTAGCTGTAACAAAAGAGAAGCATAACCTGATCAGGGTCAGCAGGCATGTTTTCCTCAAAATATTGATGGAGAATACCAAATATTAAACATCAGATTAGATTCAAAAGTGCCTCTTAGCTGTGATCCCTTGTTGGACTTTCATGTTTTCCTTGACACGGATCTCTTCGGCTGCATGCAATCCTGTACCCACTCACCTGCTTGGAAGCCCCATTGAAGCCAAGGCATTTACATCTGGGTAGAAATGCATAGGATGCAGTAATATTGTTGCTGGATTTTGTTTTGCTTGGCTTTTTCCTTGACGGTGTTCTAGTTTTGTTTCAACTGTGAATTATGCATTGCATTTCAATACATTGGACGCCACTCCAAGAGGATGTTTACCTTGAAGTTTCCCACAACTGGTTAATACAAATAAAAGTGTGGAACTGCTTTGAATGTCAATTGTGCATGTGTTTAACAGATTAAGAAATTTGCAACAGCTACCAGAGAGAGAGAGAAAGCATATTTAGAGACAACTTCTCCTTGCAGGTGTCATTTGTGTGTGTCCGTGCAAATGCACACATCTGCAAGTCTTCTTTCAGACCTACTTTCCATTTGTCTGAAAGAAGAATTAACATTTGGACCCTGGGTCCTTTCTTTCCATTCCCCAACAGCCATGGAGCCAATACGGTGACTTTGGGACCCTCTCTGATGCTTGGCCCAACCTACCTTTCAGGGTTGTTGTTGTTGTTGTTGTTGTTATTGTTATTATTAGAACATTTCTATGTTGTGGAGATAAAGTTGACAGCAAGAGCAGGAGAATTATGTAAGCTGCTTTGAGTTTTTTGTGAGAAGAAAGGCGTGATATACATCTAATAAATGTATGACTAGGTGGGATATAAATAACTAGATAAATATGCATAACTAAATAAATATGCACCCAGCCAAAGTATTCTATACTGTTTAGTGGCCATTCCATATGCAACGGTATTCATTCATTTCTATACTGCCCAAAAGCCAGAACTCTCTGGCAGTTTATACAGTCCATTAAAAAAGATGATAAAAATAAAAATATCACAAAATCAGAAAAATATTAAAAAGTTTAAAGCTGCTAAAACAAAGAATAAAGGCAAAGAATAACATCAAAAAGAGTGACTCTGCAAAACACACAGTGATCCTTCTCAAGTCCCTGGTTGGCTGAGTCTTTAAAAGCCACAGGAAATGGGCCATCTTCTCTGGCACTGAAAAGATGGCAGATTCTGTCTCAGCCAGACCACAGGGGGAGCTGATTCCATGGATGGGAGCCACCACAGAGAAAGCCATCTCCCTTGTTGCCACCTCTCACACTGCCTTTGGAGTCGGCCTTCAGTGGGTCCCAGAGGTTGAGCGTAGGGTCTGGGTGGATCATGGCTGGAAGAGGCACGCTAATGTGCATTGTGGTCCTAAACCATGAAAGCTGTTAGAGGTTAGAGCCAGCACTTTGAACTGGGATGCAAGTGGGCTGGATTTACCCTTCCCTGTGCAGATCTCCATGTCCTGGTTATTAATCCACTGGCTCCCCATTGAAGTCCGGGCCCAATTCAAGGTGCTGGTTATCACCTACAAAGCCCTGAACGGCTTGGGAACTGGTTACCTAGAGGAGCGCTTGTGTCCATATATGCCCTCCCACCCCTTGAGATCAGTGGCAGAGGCACTTCTCCGGAAACCCTCCGTGAAAAATATTAGGAGGGTGAGTAACCGGAAGAGGGCCTTCTCTGTGGTGGCGCCCAACTTATGGAACGCGCTTCCCAGAGAGGTCCGCCTGGCACCGTCGTTTCAGTGCCAGGCCAGGACCATTTTATTTAAATGTTATTTTAATTGTTAATGTTATTTATTGATTTTATTGACTTTAAAATTTCGCCAGGATGTCTCCACTATTTTATGCATTTGTATAATGGGATTTATTTATGATTGGAAGCTGCCCCGAGGCTTATGCGAAGGGGGTGGCATATAAGTTGTCTAAATAAGTAAGTAAATAAATAATCTGGCTGCCACATTCTGCCCCAGCTGCAGCTGCTGAACCTTCTTCAAGGGCAGCCAATGTAGAGGACATTGCAATAATCCAGTTCAGAGATCACCAGAGCATCGACTACCAAAGTCAGGCAGTCCCCATCCAGAGAAGGACATAGCTGGGCCACCCACTGAAGCTGGTAGAAGGTGCTCCAAGCCCCCGTGCCACCCAAGACTCGAATGAGAAAGATGGATCAGGCAACACCTCCAAGCTACAAAGCTGCTCCTTCCAGTGGAGTGCAACACCAGCTAGATCCGATCAGACTTTTCCAGTCAACGGACCCCCCACCAGCAGCATCTCAGTCTTGTTTGGACTGAGTTTCAATTTGT
Organism: Varanus komodoensis; assembly: GCF_004798865.1. NCBI lineage: Eukaryota > Metazoa > Chordata > Lepidosauria > Squamata > Varanidae > Varanus > Varanus komodoensis. The sequence goes on along the minus strand of NW_025335550.1, from coordinate 8,102,457 downwards.
TAGCCCCCATCCAGTCCATTCTCATAGCCAGACACTGCTTTAGCACACCCATATCTCAACCTGCTGACAACGAAAAGGCGTGTATCATCAGCACACCAATGGCAGCATACTCCAAAACTCCAGATGACCCTGCTCAGCACAAATATCTATGGGAACGACATTTCTCTTCCCAGCCTGCCTGCCATGAGAGCCATCAGATGACAAACTCTTGGTGCAATCCATTTGGGATCCAAACAGATTCTATGGAACTCCTAGACTGTTGATTTCAGATGGGCACCAATGTTATTTCCTTTTCAGGCAGGATTGGAATCAAATAAAAGACACATTTATGAGGATGTTTGGTCCTATATAGTCCATCAGTACAATGATGCTTTGCTCCAGCTCAAGGAACCCAAGTCTTTTTGGGTCCGTGCACACATTTGTAAATTGGAGAGTCTTGTGGACCTTTGCACCAAAATGCTGCCCGGATGGTCCATTCATAACATGAGATAACAGATCCTGGCCAGTCACAGAACACACATTTCCCAGAAGACAAAGCAGTGAAATTGAAAGGAAAGTCCCTGCCCAAGAATGCAAGTAAAGGCGGAGGTGTGATCTGAACTCCAAAATGCAAAAGCCAAAACAGAAACAAAACTCCAAACTGCAAAAACGAAATGAACCAAACCGAACTGAAACGAAACGAAAAAGCAAAACAACTTCTCTTTGGAGTGAACCAGCTTCTCCATTAAATATTGATCAGGATGGACTGAGAAATAAAATTAAGAGAGGCAATGAACAAGAACATCTTGAGAATGGTCAGTTTACAACCCATGGTCACCATATTGGAACCAGCCATCAAGGAAAGAAGTGTTAACATTCTTATATATGTAAGAACTCCAAAGAAGCAAGTGAATGACTGAATTTAGTAGGTGTTGAATAATGCCCTCAGTGGCACAACACAGTGCTATTCTATTCCTCCCCTGCCCCAGTTCTTCCCACCGTACTTCCTTCATGAGGGCCTGCACAAGTTTCTGTCTACCCATTTTATTCTTATAACAATCCAGCTTGCCTGGGGAGGTTCCCCACCTACAATGCCTAAACGGGACCTCAGTCTGATGAGTTCACTGGGACATGCAAGCCTTTTGACTTGCTTCATTCACAGGTCTCAGAAATTGATTTTAAACTGATATGAATTTAAGGGAGATAAAGATCACTACTACAAGCCCAGATTGAAGGCCCATCTGCTTGCGAATAGAGTTAGATGGATTCTGAGAGTGAGATGGATTAATTAAATCAAGGAAGGCACAGCCTTGAGTTTACAAAAGCTGAGCAGGACTTCAAAGACAGATCATTTGCAGAGGGGTGCAGTCATTCACAGGCCCACCATAACTCGGACACAGCTTAACAGTGCATCACAACAACTATTTACAAATAAAGTTAGAATTCAGGTGTACCCAAAACTACTCCAAGGGGAACAGTCATTTCTATTGATATTGCTGTATTGAAGGATTTTTGTTTTGGGGAATGGGAGGTGAAGATCAACAAAAAATGGGAAAGAAAGACATTAGGTGGGGAAATTGTATGAATATGGGGGGGGGGGGGTCAGAGAATGGCAGAGAATTGAATGCTCTTGGACAGCATTGGTGGAATTTCTGACTGTTCCTTTGACCAGAATGAGTAGTGCATCTGATCGGGGGAAGAAGGGAAAGTCAAGGTGGATATCTACCTTCAGTTCCTGCTGCATATTGACAGGTGTCCCCCAGCATAGGGTATGAAGCATAGTTTAGTGAAATAGACTGCAGGTTGAAGGTAGAGTTCTTAAAGATCTTGGTTTGCTGGGCCAGCTCCTCCAAGGTCTTGTCATGCATGGGTTGAGTCCGCACAAGACTGCCCGAGGGCCTCCCCTCGCCGCATTGTCCGCCACCACCAGGGGGCCTCCCCCTGAGCACCAAACAGTCAGGGCTGTCCGTCCGTTGAGCAGGATGGGTGGTGGGCCCCACAATCACATTGGCCCCTGCTGTATGGGCTAACGACCAGATCCTGGGCTTCTCCGGGACTTCATAGCATAGGCCTTGAGTTCCAAGGTTGCCCACCAGTGTGCTCCCCTTGTGGCCAAAGAGGTCCCCTGCGACGGCCGAGTCACCCTTGGCACAGGGGAAGGCATGGAAATGGCTGAGCGGGGTCAGGGTGCAGCGGCTCTTCTGGGACTCGGCCAAGGTGCCCCCGATGATCAGGCCTTCTTGGAGGAGATGCTTTGGCTCCACTTCCCTCTTCATCTCTGGCTCCTCCTCCTCTAGGTCCTCCAGATCACTCAGCCGTAACTCCTTTTCCTCCTTGCAGCTTTTGTGGTCTGCATTGTGGATTAAAATCAGGAGCAGGGAAAGAAAGGTGGGTGTAGAGAGGCAAGACAACAAGCAACTTCACTTATCGGCTACTCCTTATGACACAAGATAGAACAGCATAAACCATCTTGGTTCCTCAGAAGAGGAAAAGGCAGAACTTCATAATTAATAAGCACAATGCTTCCACTCCCTGGCCTCATATATGCAAATTAGGGCAAAAAAAAAAAGCCTTATCACAAGAAGAGGAAAAATAAGAACATTAAAGACTGAAATGGCTCCATCTCTGGAAGGACTAAATGTTTCCCATATCCTCAATGCCCTAAAAATACACCAAATACTCAAGAGTATTTTATACTAATTGGGAAGGGCAAGATTATGATCCCTGCTTTACAGAAGCTTCATCAGCCATCACATGTTCATGAATCTCCACGTTCAGCTGGAGGTTCAGGTCTCTAATTCTGGAACAAACCCATGGGAGAAAGGTCACCTGCAAAAGTCACCTTGCATAAGTGCTTAGGAACGTTCTTAAACATGCACGTGTACTTATCTGAGAGGGTGTTTCTAAACCCTGTTTGTGGGTCTCTGGGAAACATCTGGCTGACCTGATTTTGAGAGCAGTGTGCTGGACAGTCTTGCAGTCAGATCCAGGTCGACTCTGCATAGGTATCCTTTTTTCCTGGAAATTAGTTGCCCATTATTCAAACAATGGTCTTTCTGTTCCAACCCTACCTTTGTCTTCGTTTTCACTGCCACAATCTTCTTCGTTCCTTCTACTGTCGTCTCTCCTCTCTTCTCCTACTTTGTTTTTGGGAGACCAGGTCATCTTGTTCTCCTTCTTGAGCCGCCGCCGGGCGTTGGCGAACCAGGTGGAGACCTGCGTGAGGGTCATCTTGGTGATGATGGCCAGCATGATCTTCTCGCCCTTGGTCGGGTACGGGTTCTTGCGGTGCTCATACAGCCACGTCTTCAGGGTGCTGGTGGTCTCCCGGGTAGCATTCTTGCGCCTGGCTGAGCTGCTGAAGTCCACCGTTCCATACCTGGCCAGGGTCATACAGAGGAACTGTGAAGAGAACTTGGGCAGGGAGGGCTGGAAGCTATGGAGCTCTGCAGATGGTTCTGCAATCTCAGAATGAATCGGTCGTCTCTGTAACTAGGGGACTATGCAATAAAGACCCTGGCTGGCGAGGAGAGGCAGGATTGGTGCCACGTGTAGGCATCCTTGAGCCCCCCCTCCAGCAGGCGTGCATAGTCCCAAGTCCCTTGGCTTGCTCTTCTGCTTCCCCACTGAGACCTGATAGTTCACTACCTATTGTTTTGACCCCCAGGGTGGAAGGTGGGTTTTAGGACCTGGACTTGTGCTGATCCCACTCTAGAGTAACAAACTAGGGTTGGGGCCTTGCTGCTTAGGCACACATTGAAATCCCTGTCTGTTTTGGTCTCCATCTCCATCATCTCCATCATCTCCACCTCCATCTCTTTCTTCAACCCTATCTTCTTTCTGATATGTTTTATTTGGGACTCTCCCATTTCCTTATGTATTACAATTCTACTTACCTCCTGCTTTTTTTCCCCTTCAAGGAACCCAGGGCACCTCCCTGAAGCCTCCTCTCCATTTTATCCTCACAACAACCTTAGGAGGCAGACTGGCCAGAAAGTCAGTGACTCGTGAAAAGCCACCGGTTGCACTTGGTGGATAAACCTGGGCTAGATCCAGCACTCTTACTACTAGACCACGCTGGCTCACTTGGATTGGGTCCTTCCTTCAGTGCACTGCAGGCATGTCTAGCACTGCAGTCCCTCTGGCTGACTCTCCTGCAGAGCTAGAGAGATTCGCCAGATTGCCTGGCCTTAAAACACGCCAAGGGCCACGAGCGACCAGCAGGGCAGGATGAAGACTGCTGGGGAGCTGAAGTGCTTGGCTCACCTGCTCAAAGTGCCAGTTACCTGTCGTACTGGTACTGCCCAAAGGAATGCTCATAGGTGTAGTAAGCAGTCGCTCCAGGCTGCGCGATCCCTGCGTGCAAAGCGGAGGAGCTATCCTTCATCTCATACTGAGGATTCTATAAAAGAGAGGAAAAGCAATTTCAGGTTCTGAAACACCCTCCCTGCTCCCCAGTCTGCTCATTCGGGACAGCAGGAATCCCAACTAAGCATGAGCAACAGCTGTGTGGAACGACCTTTTACTCTGGAGTAATTCCATTTACATTTGGAAGCATGAACGGGGTCCAGACTGCCCTCTGTGGTATGCTTTTCTGGGACCAAGTCCTAGTGAGAATTACTTTGGAGTAAGTACAGATAGGCTTGTACCATGGCTGGCCACAAGTTCCTGAGACCTGTGTCCTCACCTGGACACCAGCAAAGATTTTTTCTTTTAAATTACAGGACTTGTCTCCACTCCTTTCACACATGCACAGTTCTCGTGTTAGCTGCCAGTTCCACAATGCAGTCCTAAGCCTACAATCTGAGAAACACTTCAGGGAATCAGACTCCCTGAATGCGTCTGTACTTTCCTCCAAGTAAACAAACACAGGCCTGCATTGCTAAAATCTTTCCCATCTTATGTGCCAAGTGTCACTCAGTTCCCTGGCTGTACTCCAGCCTGCTGGTGCATTTGATTGTGTGTGTGTTTGTGTAAAATCTGAGTGTTTGGACACAGAGCTGGTGCTGCAGCACAGGGCGTGTTCTATTTCGAATGAGTTTTCCCTGAGTTTTGGAAACTCCCTGCATCTTGATAGATCCAAGAGAAGAGTTGAAATACTAGTTAGATGTAGCCCAACTACCTTGAATCCGGGACTCTGTAAGCACATGTAGAATTTTGCTCTGCATACCTGAGCAACCAGGCTGGCTTTAAAAGGGGGGTGGAGAGTCTGCTAGAGGGGAGGTAGGCTAGCCATGGGCTTTTAGCCATAGCCTAGCCCCAAAAGCATGCCTAAGGGCACCAGTTCCTGAATGCTGCATCCTAAGAACTGACCCAACAGGGATCTTATGTTCTTAGTGAGCTTCTCTCCCCTTTCCCCCTTCCTTCCCTTCACCCCCTTTCCCTTGCTGCTAGAATATACATGGTAAGCGATTTGGGAGCAGCAATCAGGCTGAGATTTTTGCAGTATAACTATTGATAGTATTGTAAGTCCAGAGGGCAGGGATGGGGTTACACAGGTCTGATATACCTCAGGATGGAACCCATGTTTACCCTTCACTGGGAAATGGTTCCCATGAAACTCAACGGCATCTCCTTCTGGGCGGACTTGAGTCGATTCGAGCAGGAAGAATGGCTAACTTGGGTGTTTCATTTGCAGCCTCCCAAGGAAATCCCACATCATGCCCTGGAGCTTACTTCTAGGTAAACCTGGATAGGATTGGAGCCATGAACCTGGATTCTGTGTGTATGCTAGGAGAAAAGTTCTACAGAGTTCAGCAAGGCAGACCCCTCACACGCACATACTCAGACACGCAAGATCCCTGAGTAAAACTGCACAGCTGCCTCCTTGCCCGTCCAGGATCAAAAGAAGCATCTGCAAGTTCAACCCAGAGTATAATGCGTGGGATTGGCTCCTGAGTCCCTAATCCCAAACAGGTTTACTCAGAAGTGGGTCAGAAGTGGGTCCTATGGATTCCAGCAGGATTTTCTGCAGTGCAAGTGTGCTCCAAGCAGTTAAGGATGGGCTGCAGGAGGGAAAAGAGACAGATTTTACTTCCCAGCCTGACTTGCAATCCTATGCAATTTCCTCAGATAATTCTCTCCCGAATTCAGTGGGATTCACTTCTGAGTAAGCACAGGAAGTTTTCTTTTAAGCAAATCAAACCATGGCCCAGTCAATAGGGAGTGGGAACTGCTCTCCAGGGATGGGCAGGAATTTTTCCAGTCCTGCTTGGAGATGCTGAAGCCAAAGATGTGGGGTTCCCCTCAATTTTCTATGCCCCCCTTTCCTTTAACCTCCAAATACATCTTTAAAATGCATTTTTATATTTTAAGGGTCTGCAAACCGGCTGAACCATCTGCCCTCACCCCCAGTTCCTCTGGCCCAAGAACATTTGTGTGAGCTGCTGGCCTGGACATTTTAAATGCAGCTGGACCCATCTTCCTGCACATACCTTAGCACTGTCCTACCCCCATGCTCCTGAGGTGCCTTGCATGCATTTGTCACAAATATTTATTAATTTCATTTCTCTGTCCTCCACAAGCAGAAGCTCCCTGGGTGGTTTATACAGCCCATCCATTCAGATGATAAAAGACACAGTAAAACATCACAAATCAGGAAAAATATTTAAAAATTTAAAACAACCAAATAACAAGGAATAACAAAAAAAGAGAGACTTTAAGAAACACCTGGCAAGTCCTGTCAAAGGAGAAGCTTAACCTGGCTACAAAAGCATGCGGATTCAGTCCCTGCCAGGCTTCAGTGGAGAGGTTGCACCATGGATGGGGCCACCACTGAAAAAGCCCTCCCCTCGTTGCCACCCTCCTCGCTGCCCTTGGTGTTGGCACCCAGAGGAAGGCCAGAAGGCTGAGCAAAGCATCTGGATGCACCTACACGCTGCGTTATCTTTGGTACCCAGTGAGCGCAAAGATGCTCTCGAGGTCTGAGCATCCCCGCGCCAACAGGACTAGCGCCCGGCTCATCCAGCGTGGGAACCGAGTCACTCACCAGCGAGCCATAAAGAGCCGAAGTCTCCGCGCCGTACGGGAGGTAATTGGCGTAGCCCTGGCCGGCCGCGGCGGCTGCGTAGGGAGAGCTGTACATGCCCAAGGCCGCATTCAGATCCGTCCTGGAGGTCGCCAAGAGCCGGTTCTCGTAGGAGGGGCAGCAAAGCGTGGCCGTCTGAGAAGATCCCGAGGAGGCGTCCGACACGGATCGGGACCCGGAGTCGCAGCGAGTGGCGCCGGGGCTGGCTGAGACGAAAAACTGGGTTTAAGGAGAGAAAAGTGAGAGGGTGAGCGCGCGGGGAGAGGAGCGAGCGCGCGCGCGCGCGCGGTGCGGGGGCCGCGCGTCGCTTGGAAAGCCCATGCGGGGCGGGGGCGGGGGGGGCAGGGTCCTGAGCCCCCAAACCGGTGCAGCGCGCCTGCCAGGAAACCTGCTTGCTGAAACCTGGCTGGCCGAAGGAGCTAAATTCAGCGGAGGCTGGGAGGAAATGGAGAGCAGGAGCGGCCGAAGGAAGCGAGCATCCCTCGGACGCGGCGAAGGAGAGCGAAGCCCGCATCCCCGACCGACCCAAGCCCAGATTTACCCCAGAACTCCCATCACGGATGCCAAGGAGGGCGGGAGAAGAGACGCAATTGCCCACCCTGACAATCCAAAGGAAAATCTTAGAAGACCCCGCCACCTCCTTAAATTGTCGGGGGGGGGGTGTTGCAGGTGTAGTATTATATTAAAGCTTCCTGTTTCATTCACGGGGGCGGGAGGTTACACGGAGGAAGTAGCCAAGTGAAATGGCATCAGACAGGCGATGACAAACGAAGCACAGTTCTCTTTCTAAAAGTCCAGAAGCGAACTAGGAATCGGCTTTTAAAAAGGAGGCAAACATATAAGAAAGATGTGTTCATTTACCCATTATTCCAGGTGCGTTAATAATCTCACCGGGAAACAAATAAGGGCTCGGGAATTAAACAGCAGTCCAAGAATCTTGCCTAAGCATATCTGATCAACTGCGTAAATGTATTATTTACTATATTTGCAGTAAATCTCGCTCCCATTTCCCTTCTCTTTCTTTCTCTCTCACACACACGTGTTCGAGAATTCAATAACTTTGATGAAACAGAACGCAATGGGAGAAAATGTTTACTCAGAAGTAAATGCCGTTTTAGGCTGGCATATCCTGCCCGGAAATGTGTGCCCATCGCTTTAGGTTATTGCTTCGCAACCTTAGCAATAAAGTCGTTCGGCAGAAATCAATGATGTGCAAACGCTTTGGTGTTGCTGATAAAAGTTTAGGTTCCAGTCGTCCCGATGAAGCGCCCTAGGGTCAGCTCAGAAGGCAGGGAAGGGGGTACAAAACTGATCTCCCCAAGTCGTGCTTTCCAGACCAACCCTCTTCCTGAAGAACCCCACTCTAAGGACTGCCAGCCCAAGGACACCCCCTGCATTTGGAAATCAAGAACAGATTTGCAGATGAGATGAACGTCAGGATTGCTTTCACGTGCCCTCCTTGCACACGCAGGAACGAGTGACTTGCTTCGCCTGCAGTCCAGTCACTGGTGGGGTGAGAGATGGAATTAGGGGCTGAAGGACTTTCCTGGGAGCCCGTCCCGTTCGCATCAGCGGGATTCACTTCGAAACCTACCTGGGCGAGACCCCGTCCACGGTGCGCGAGCATTCGGGTTCATTCAGAAGCGCAACGCTCCGGAGAGGAGAGCGCGACGCAGCTTCTCCTCCAGTCATTTACACACAAACAAGCAAACAGCCCGCGAACCAAGAAACGCGAACGGAGCTTTGAGAAAAGGAGACGGAACACACCTGCACTCGAAGGACACGCCACATGCCGCCCCCCCCCAGCTCTCCACTCCCCCAAAAGTGAAGGACTTACCTGAGAAGACGTGCTGTAAGGATAGCCGAGCTGCGAAAAAGACATAGCTGCTTTCCAATTTTTCGTTTGTTTTGCTAGGCTGGATTTTATTTTATTTTATTTGCGGGGGGGGTGTTCTTGGAATAGAGGTTTGGTGACCCCCTCCCCTCCCAAATCCTGTGTCCCTGAGTCTTCACCCCCTCCTTCCAACGTCCTCACACCCCATCTGCCCTCTCCCTCTTGATGGCCATTAATTATTGTTGCTGTTCTTAATTATGTCTCCTCTTCCCCCCCCTCCCCCATCCCACCAGCCTCAGTGATACAGGATCGCAAGCGGTCATCTGCGATAAGAGGCTTACCGCTCGGACCGGAGGCCCCCCCCGTCCCCACCCCCTCCTCCGCCTCATCCTGACGTTCCTGGAAAAGAATAGTGCAAATTGGGGATCATTTTTGGATGGCCAAGGAGAAAAAGGATCCGTGGGAATGTGTGTGCCCCCAAAAGAACATGAGTTTCGCCGGGAAGGCAAGGAGAGGGGTTGTTGGAAAGAAATTGGTGATGGAGGGGTGATCGTGATGGGGGGGGGCGGAGACGTCAAGGCCGGCGAGCTCTCGAGGAGTGGGCTTGCTCGCTTTTGCCTCTGCGCTCGGGTCCTCGAGCGCGATCTGAGCAGGAGTGACGTCAGCAGTAATCCCGAAATCTTTGCCAATCATCTCGGAAGATCTTTAAGATGCGCCCGACAACACTTGTTTCGCCTTGGCTTTAATGTGGCGTTCCGGGGCGCCAAAGGCAAGGCTGCTGCCCTCCCTGACGCAGCTGAGCTCGTGGGGGGCGGAGGAGGAAGGGTTAAAGCCGGCTTTCCCCTTTCTCCCCCACCACCACCACCTGAAATGTGTGCTTGCTTGCTTGCTTCTCTCTCTCAACCCCCCCCCCACATTAACCCCATCCAAAACTGCAGTCGAGAAAACAAGGGGCATGATTACCCCCCCCCGCCCGCTTACTGCACGACTCCCAAAACAAGGCCACCGCCTAAATGCAAAGGGACACTCCACCCCCTTTCCTTCTCCCTCGTCTCAGCCCGTCTTTCCTCCTTTTTCAATCGTCCCCCACTTCTGTTTGCCTTAACCAACCCAATTGCCCATGAGGAATGAGGGATCTGGAGAAAATGGGGGTTGGCCGCCTGCAGCCACCACCCACCCAAATATGGCACCTTCCCTGGGAGCAAGGGACATCTCAGACCTCTTTAGGGTGCCTACACGCGCGCCCGTATTCAGACGTGATTGCCCTGGAGTACGTCCTCACCATTGCCCTCAGTAAGATTTGCGTCCTCACCATTGCACTCAGTAAGATTTGCTTCTGATTAAATGCGGATTGGATGGTGGTCTTCATCTTTTCTCCTCCTCACTTTCTCTCCATTCAGAATAAACTGCATGGATTTTACCAGGGCGTGAAGACACTTCTTCCCCAACACGGTCAACTCCAAAGCTTCACGGCCCAGTACAGAGGGGTGCAGAATCTATTCCAGTTCACTCTCAGAGGGACAGGTAGCTAGCCACAAAATGATGACAGGCCCGGGCGCTTGTCCCTGCTGGACACTGCAAAAGTGGCAGAATCAAATGAAGGAGCCGGGTGGCAAGGGAAGGAAGACGCATGAAGAAGGGCCTTTAGTTGTAACCATCCCTCTTATATTTTCCTTTGCGTATAAATATAGATTGCAAACTACCTGGGTCAGAAACCTTGCGTTGTCATCTGCGACTCAGCAATCATTATGATTGCTAAAAGTCAGTGCTTCTGCCTCCTACCTCCTTAACTCTTCTCTATCCATCACAACAAAGAGCACAAATAATGAAGGTACAAATCAATTTTGTAGCACCTGCATCTCCAAGAGCTTTAATTCTGTGGCTACAGGCAGGCAGGTGTTGGCTTGCCTTTCAATATGGATCTGGATATTTTTCTTCCCATCCCTACAACCCCACGACCTGCCTCCAGTAGCAGTCGCACTTTATGATCTTCTGAACGGACATATCTACCGCTCTAGATATGCAGTAAGGGCTGAAGGCATTCTCCATGCAGGTCTGGGGCTGGCCTGAGCTAGGAAGGGAGACCACTGGGAGCCGCTTGGAGCTTCACCATGGGAGAAAGGTGAGACATAAAGAAATCAATAACGTAGATGGCACTTATTTTAAGGCAGGGTGTTGCTCGAAAAGACATTCTCTCTCTGATGCTGTTGGGGGTGCAAGGCATTTTCACAGACACATGTGTCCCCGGAATGAATTTTTCTTCTGCAGAAAAGAAGGAAAAGCCCTGGGTGTTTATGAACTGAACGTCACTGTTGGAAGATCCCACAGAGAGGACTGCTCGGATGTTAGTCGCTTGCAGCACACCAAGCGTCCTGCAACAGCATAAAATGCACAGGGATGAGTGGACGATGAGCCATGTTGTTCAGGACGTGTCTGCTCAGAAGTAAGCCCCTTGTTGATCAAGCGGACTTACTCCTAAGGAAACACGTTCAGGACTTCAGCCTAAGACACTAGAATTCTGGTCACGCTGCTGTGGGGAAAAGATCTCTCCTGAACCAGAGCAAGGCTCCCTGGTGAACTACAACGCATAGGATCCAGCTTTCTTTGTGTGTGCTTGACTGTGTGCATTGGGGCTCCTGATACCCCCCCCGCAAAGTTGATTAATCTTGTCTGCTTTAAAATGTGAGTTGATTCATTCATAGATGTGTGCATTTGAGTATTAGTAAAGCAATACCAGTGGGTAGAGATGTGACAAAAACCTGCTTTGTTTTTGAGACAATGCATGACAGGGACATTGTCACGGAAGTCGCATTTCTCTCTGTCTCTCACACGGAAAGGCAGGAAGTCTCTAAGATGGGCGGCTGCCTTGTTTGTTTGTTTTGCATTTTGAAGAATTTGCATTCAGTATGATTAAAGTTTTCTGCCTGATTGATTGGAACATCTTTGCACTTGGTTCAAATACACAGAGATTCTCTTTCTCGCGCGCGCACACACGCGCGTGCGCGCCATATAAACAGAGTGTGCTTTAAGGTGCCACAGGACTCTTCGTTGATTAAAGGGATGGAAAATGGGTGTTTCTTAGTGTAACCTTCCCCAAGGAAGGCGCAGAAGGGTGTGGGGGGGTGTCCGTGCATTGCAGCAAAATCAAAAAGAAAAATTATTATGTGGCATAAATATGGATCAATGCCTCCTTCACCAGGGGCACAGGGAGTGTTCCCTTAGACTGACACATGTGTGCGCCTGCACACACACACAGGTGCGCATGGGAGATCAGAAGCAAGTTGAGCTGAGCAGGACTTAGTCTCAGTTAAGGGTGCGTAGGATTGCCCTCTCATCTGTTCTAGCCCCGCGCACATTTGGACGCGCGCGCGCGCGCACACACACACACACACACACACACACACACACACACAGAGGTACCCTGTCCGGGGAAAGCAGAGAGAATGAAATGCTCACAGGAGACCATCAAGGAAGAGAGCAGGGATAAAACACCTCCGAGAAGCAAGGAGACAGTCCCGCGGAGGGGGGGGGGGCTGGCTGTCCAGCTGTTAGCCCCCAATTCAGATCAACCCTATCACGTCTGGAGGTCCACTTGTTCCACACCCTGCCCCAGACTTCTGCCTGCCTGCCTGCCTGCCTGCCTCACTCTGCCAGCCACATCTGGATCAGCGGTTTCCTTCCTTCCCTGAGTCTATCTGCAATTCTGCATCCGTGGTCCAGTGACCCCCCTCCCCGCCTCAGTTCTCCCGCCGTCCAATAAAGGAAGGCCTTAATCAGAATCCGGAGAAATGGACCCAATAGACAGAAAATTGCGAGGGTGGGTGGGAGGGAGGGGGAGAGAGGGGGGACACTGACAGATCAATGGTAAGATGATTGATGGCTGCCTGGAGACCAGCCTGCCCATTAGCACTGGTGCGTAATTGCCTCAATTAACAAATGGAAGGCCCTCGTTTAACCAGTCAGCTTAACACGCTTACTTGCCATCTCTGTAAGAGCTGGCACGGAAAGGGTCTCCCTCTCGCTCGCTCTTTCTCTCTCTGTATACTTCTGCAGATGAAAGCAAGCAGGAGCTTTTCCGGAGGTACATGTGATAAAAGACTCAAGACCTAGTTCTGGATTGTCTGTGTGCTCTTTTCCTGACTCTAGGAGAAAAAAAGCATCAGTTACTCTCGACTCTCTTGCTTTTGGAGTCCGTGAGAGAAACACAGCGCTTCTTCCCGAGTCTCTCTCTTTGCAAATTCGGAACAGGTTGCACGTGTACACACGCACACACGAGTTATTCCGGAGTCTCTCTTCCTAGGCGGGCATGTCCAAACGCAAATCAGGAGTTCTTTCCGCCTATTGCTGGGACTGCGTTCCCACGTCCAGGGCGACCGGCGCTTTCCGGCGCAAGCTCTTCCTCCCGGTGCGCGCACGGAAACCAACACCAAGAATGTCGCCCGACTAAGTGATGTCAGGCACAGTAACAAACCGTCAACCGTCGCTCCCTTCGCCGCAACGGATCAAGGCCTGCTTTTGTTCTTTCGTTTGGTTTGTCCTGACTTTTTTCCTCTCTGACATCCTCATCTTCAGACCCCGCATCCCCAGTGCCTGATCTGTGACACTTCAAATGCCCGCAGCAAAGCTGGCGCACACGCGCATACAATCGCGTGCACACACACGCACTCGGCTCGCTAGCAGCTCAGTTGGAGTGGGCGGCTTTTGGTGCTGGGCCTTGGCTTTATCCTCCCCTGTAGCTCCGCGGAGAAGGAGAACCAAGAGAAAAGCTTGGGCGAAGGGTGTGCGAGCGGGACAATCTTTTCTGTTGCCTGCTCGGAAGCGATGGAGGCGCAAAATGCTAACCATAAAAAGGGGTGGGGGGGGGGAGAAAAAAAATCCGGGAAAGAAGTGCAGTTGCCCAGTCCCTCTAAGGGTGGCGCTAGAGAGCCGCGAGAGAAGCCGTATCTCTGATCAAGTCTGGATCCAGATTAGAAGAGGGGGAAGCTAGGAAGCCTTCGTCCTTCTTCAGCTAGCCAAAATAGCGGAATAAGAAGGCTGCTTCTGCAGGGGATGCAATACTCTCAATTGCAAAATCTCTCTGCTCCCATATTCTCTCGGTGCTTTGCACATTCCCCTGAAAACTTTGTGAACTCTGGGCTGGGACCCTTTCCGGATCTGTCCTTCTCCCTATTGCATGGGGGGAAATTCTTCCTTCAATCCCTGGCCTGTTTTACCTTTCCCAGAAAGCATATTCTTCTGTTGCAGATGGATGTGGCAGTAATGTTAAATATGCCTGCAATGTTGCATGTACTAATCGGGTTAACTGGTATTTTTAGCAACTGCTTTTGCAGAGAGGGAACATGAATTTTCCTAGCTGTATGCCGACAGGCGTCTTCGCCATTGAGTTTGCGGGGCAGGCTTGTTCTACAAAAGGTTTCTCCAGCTGGGGTCAGAACTTGCAACAGCCTCAGCCTGGCAGGAGATGGCAAGAGCTGTCATTTAGCACAGCTGGCAGGGAGAAGGCTACTCCCGGGGCTGGAAGTGGGCCCTGCGTTCTACCGTTTGCTGCTTCCCTCTGCCCCCCGTGATTAATTGCATGCTGCCCACAAGTGGAATGGAGGCAAGACCTCCCCATAAAAGCTAAACCCTTAGGGTGTAACATGATGCATGCTTAGCCTGAAAAATGGCCCATGTCTCTTCACATTCCACAACCTGGCTGGCTGGCTGGCAGCATTGCTGTCATTATGTGCCGTCAAGTTGTCTCTGACTTGTGATGACCTGTGGATGGAAGCCCTGCAAAAGGTCCTGCCCATGACATTTCCATTCAAGGCTGCAGCTTCCTTGATGGATCTCGCATTTGGCCTTCCCTTCATCTTCTGCCTTCACCTTTCCCTAGCAGGATGGTCTTCTCCAGGGAGTCTTGCCTTCTACAATGTGTCAGAAGTATGAGAGACTCATTTTTGTCACTTTTGCTTCTAGAGGTTTGATCTGATTTGATCTAGGGTCCACTTGCTTGTCCTTCTGCCAGTCCAGGATATTCACAAAGTCTTCCAGCACCATGGTTCAGATGTTTCACTTTTCACCCTGTGGTATTTGTTCACTGCCCAGCTTCTTCACCCAAGAACTGCGGTTGTGAATGCAATGGTTTGGGTGATGTCACTCTCTTACATGCTTCAAGAAGCCAGCAAGTGCCTACCTCTGTGATTGTGTGCGTGTTTGGATGAAAGGAATGGCTGCTTCACGATAGCAACAAATTAGGAATATGAAACAAAAGGAAGTGAACTAGCAAGCAAGAATTCTGTTCTCATCTGGACCCAAGGATGATGTGCATTGTGATCTCCCTCATCATCCTGACCCCACAACTTTCTCCGATAGGTCCAAGCAGGTATATGAGGGAGAGGATGATTATTCTGGTAACCTGGCCCAGTCCTTTTAGTTTGTAGGTTGGCACCGGGATTTTAATTTGGACTCTAAAATGGATGGGTTAGCAGTTCAGCCAGTGAACGGAGCAGGTTTCTTGTTTTATGTCAATTGTGACTCAACTTTATAAGTTGGAAAGCAGAATTTTTGAAATGCTAGCTTAAGCCTCCACTTGTTTGTGATTTCCATGTTGGCTCCAATGCATTAAGAAGAGATTCATGAAAATAACAGAAGATTTTAAACAGCACTTTTGTGTAAGAGGTGGTGGAAATCGACTTTCCATTCTTTGTCCTTTAAAAAAAAAAAACCATCTTGTCTTCCCCTTCCTCTTTTTTCTTTCTTTTTGTTGGTCTCTTCCTCCTACTATTCCTTGTCCTCCCTTGTTGCCATCTTCATTTGCTCCATCTTCTCCTTCTCCTTCCTCTTCCTCTTCCTTCTCCTCCTTCCTCTTTACAGACGTTGGCCAATAACACTACATAGCTGTTAATGTAGCTAAAAGATCTGCATAGGAAGTACCAATTGGTTCTTCCCAGGTCCACTTCCTTAAAATGGATAAAAATATGCTTTGGATCAAATGTAGGAGCAAAAGAATGCTGAATCTCTTTTTCTTTTTTAATGAGAGAGAGAGAGAGAGAGAGAGAGAGAGAGAGAGAGAGAGAGAGAGAGGGAGAGAAGAGGTTTCCTCCCACAACATATAAGCATGCCAAGGTTGAGCTATTGTTAACAGAGACAAATGTATATGAAAAGTCATTAAGAACACCCTAGGGTGGCATTAGAGCTAATTATTTAATTGCATACCTCCCCAGTGAGGAGAATACATTAATTACAGTAAAATAAAATTACTTGTCTTAGATCACTTGGCTCAACAATTGTTACCTATGCATGAATGTCCGAATATTTAAGAAATCCTCATTGGATATATATATATATAGAGAGAGAGAGAGAGAGAGAAGCAAGCAAGCAGACAAACACAGCTCCTGACACACTTCTTAAATTTTCTAATCACATGTTATTTGACTCTCTTCTAACCAATTGAATAGGAAGCAGTGACATTCTATGTTGAATCGTATGTATCTGATTATTATTTTGGTAACTACAGTATGCTAATTAAATTAAATTCTCTAAGTCTGGTTAGAGTTACAAACAAATGGAGAAACAACTGAAACCAGAACTGGACAAGGAAGAGGGAAATCATCAGTTTTTGATTTGGATCTTGCAAATCAGTTCATTGGTTAATTAAAAAGAGAAAAAATAATTACCTGAAATGAAAGGTGTCCAGTAGCTGAGGTTCGCTTTGCAGGAGCTTAAGTTATCTGCCTTACTGCCCTTTAGCCATCCTTGTGTGCTGTAATCCGTGTGGATTCATTTGTACTGCCCATTGAAACCTGGCCATATTAAATATGAAACCAATTCAACTTGTGTGGATTCTTACCAACCCTCGCTCTGCGTTTCAGGATATATAGGCTCTGAACCCATGTCTCCTTTGTTGCTTTGCGATTCCACACAACTGCTTAAACTGAATCTCCTTTGTTGCACTTAGCAGTCTGGGAAAATAGCCTGTCAGAAGTCTCTCAAACCTCTTCCTTGGAGGGAGTGGTAAACATTGGCATAAACCTTGCATTAATGGATTCTCGGATTCTTGTCTCAGTTTCATGGAAAACTAATTCTGAGTTTCCAAACATCTTAAAATCATGTCAGTCACTCTGCCACCCCACAATAATAACATAGTATCCATGGTTCAAATGCATGCAATTTGCATTTATATAATAGATATGCATGTACGTGTAAATATGTATATACTATATATAAATACATATAGTATATGTATATACTATATATAAATATATAAATACAAACAAACATAAACATGGATCGCTAGACAAAAATTGCAGCCCCACAAGCTATATTTGTATTTTTTTTCAAATGAGTTTTGCACAAGAAACCACTCCTCTTAGAAACTGCTGTTTCATTCCATTCTAACGGTGGATTAGCATGTGCATGCAATTCTTAAAAATCCTCAGTTTTGACATTTTTTTCCTTTAAAAGCTAGCTCACCAAGTGTTGACAGATGTATCTTTTAACTGCACCTTCCAAACAGGAGCATGAATAACAGCAATGGTTGAACTGAATCAAGCATTTAAAGTGTCATTCTGTTAAACTCTTTTTAAGGGCTGGGGAGCCAGGGCGGGGGGGAGGGAATTGGGTGGCAAGAAGAAAAAGAGAATTCAGAGAGCCTGAAATTTAAGAATACGATCTTGGGGGTCGAAAATGCCATGGAGACTAATGCTGATTTCTGGTCTACAGTCTGATTTGTGTGTTTTTATATATAGGGTTGTATGGGGAAAGTGGAAATCGTACAGGCCTATGCATGAATAAACACATACATCTGGACTGGCCTAATGCATAATTTATACTGATCAGTCATTGCAGATCTAACCGAATAAACCCAAAATGAACACTAATTGTTTTGACAAACTGGAATATATGCTGGCTTGTTTGCAAAACCTTCCTGATTATTTTTGCCCTATTTCAACAAACAAAAACAAAGACACACATCTGTGCTAGGACAGGCAGGGATGCAGGGGGGTGGGGGACAAGAAACCTGCGAATATGCATAATGTCAAGAAAGCACCTACCAGGACGATGAGGAAGTGTTTTAATTGTTTGAAATACGGAAGTAGAAAAAAAGGGGCCCTAACATCTGAAAGGGAAAGGTAAATCAGTGTAGTGTGTATGACACCTGAGTTGATTTGATAGGGGAGATAATGTATTGTGGGTGATTTGTCAGTCAAGGAGAAATCCAGGGCACAGTCTGGAGGAGGTGAATTTATGCAATCACATTGTTAAATATGAATCTGAAGACCTTTCTGGAGCATTTGCCTGTAGAAAGATGACACCTCCTGTCTTTTTTGTCTGGTCGCCTAGAAAGTTATATCCAGCACCTTCACTATAGTTAGGTGGAGTTCCATATTCCTGGAAAGACTTCTTTTTAAGCCTGTTGAGCTCCCTCAGCCTAGGTACTGAATTCACCGTCAGAGGTTGTGTTCTTTTAGGAGATGGGGCTGAAAACCAAAGGGGTGGAGCCAACGCCCCTGCATCTCTTAGTTTAAAACATGCCAGGCTAAAGAAATGATCTGACGAAATGCAAGGGCAAGAGTGTCCCAGGGCATTAGTGCCCCCACATCAAAGGCCCCGATCCTTGCCCTGACGCATCAAACACCTAGAGAGAGGATGAAGAGCAAGTACTGTAGAGATGAATCTCAAAATTTGAGGAGCTCCATATTAAAATAAGGTGTTTTAACACTTGTTGAATGATTTTAGGTATTTCTAAATTTTCTGTACCACCCAATAATGGAAGTTCTTTGGCCAGAGAACAGTAGTAATAAATATAGTAACACACAGTGCAATATGAAACGACAATAAAAGATTGTATAATTGCATTTAAAGAATCAAACACCAAATTTTTACAACTAAACAGATGAAACCAGTCCATACTGCTAGGCCTGCTGAAACTATTCCCCAGCCCCTATGTGCTATATGGAGCTGTTAAATGCTTCACCAAAGAACGGATAAAAACTCGATGTCATGAGTTTGGGAATGTGCAAGTTTCACCAAAAAATGTGCTCCTTTAAAGCCTGGGCTACCAAATGGTGCAAGTTCTGATTGAATAATTTGCATGCTGAAATGAAATAGCCACGAATCCAAAGCAGCAACATCCTTAAGTGCAAGAGGAGAGAGAAAACCTCGACTACTCATTTCTTTCTTAGATGATGGATGTCTTTGTGCGTGTGCGTGTGTGCATGCACCGGAGAGTTTTATCTACTAATTGATTCCAATGAATAGAAATCTAAAAGTGTCTCTTGTCTAGAAGTGAGTGTTAAAAAAGTATGTTAGGTTTAGACATAACTGAGGGCATTAATAGTTTGCTCTACCAACACACCTAGGAATCAGAAGGTTTCCCTCCTTCGTTCTGTTCTGTTCTGAAGGAATGTTTTCCAGGAAGGTAGTTCAAGGAACCGAAGCAAATAGTGGTGGCAAAAGATGCCTTTCTCAGTCTTATTGACAAAACTGGCATTTAATAAATCACCAGGCCCAGAAGGCATCCTTCCTAGAGTTCTTCAAGAATTCAAATATAAAGTTGTTTATCTTTGAACAAAAATATGTAACTTGTCTCTTTGCTCAGTCACCATAACAGAGGACGGGAGAGGGGTCAATGCAATACCCATTTTTTTAAGTGATCCAAAGGGGATCTGGGAAATTACAGGCAACTTAGGTTACCATCTGTTTTGGGTAAATGGGTTCAAAGTATTATCCAAGATTAAATCAGTAAGCCCTGCTCAGGAACAGGGACAAGCCCTGCTGAGAAAGAATCAGCATGGCTTCTGCAAGGGTAAGTCTTGCTCACTAAGCCTTTAGAGTCCTTTGAGAGTGTCAATAAATAAGTGGACAGGGAGAATGTGGTTGGTATTTTTTACCTGGACTTCCCAAAACCTTTTGATGATGTCATTAACAAAGACTTCTGAGAACCTGAGCACTGATAGAATAAGTGCAGGTGCTGATCTTGGGTGTCAGTGACTGGTTGAAGAACAGAAAGCAAAGAGTAGGAATACATGATACCTTCTCCTAATGGAGGGATGTAAAGAATCTGTCCCAGGATCTGTCCTGGAACCAAGCTTTTCAACTGATATATTAATGCTCCAGCATGAGGACTGAGTTCTGCTGTGGTCAATTCTGTCAATGACAGCAAATTATTTTGGTGGGTAAGAGAAGACAGTATTGTGAGGAGCCTGAAAGCAATCTCTGGAAATTGGGAGAATGGGCATCAATGTAAGCAAATATAATGTGATGACTATCATGCCCCCTAGTTTAATTATACGCTGTGAGCTAATAATGACTAAAGAGCGATCCTGGAGTTGTGGAGGACTTCCGAGTGAACCATATCAACTTCAATGGTCTTGTTCAGAAGTTAATCACATGGATTTTAGTGGAACCTAGGCATGGAGAAGAGTCTAATGCTGGGAACAATAGATGGCAAAAGAAGAAGGGGACGGCAGAGGATGAGGTGGCTGGATGGAGTCATGGAAGCAGTTGGTGTGGGCTTGGGTGGACTCCAGGGGATGGTGGAGGACAGGAAGGCCTGGAGAAATGTTGTCCATGGGGTCACGATGGGTTGGACACAACTTCGCAACTAACAACAACAAGGCATGGATAGCTTTTGGGTGCTGATCCCTCGGACTTTACCCCATGCAGGGTGGGTGAGTGGCACCATAGTCTCCCCTCCTTCTTTTCTACCCACACCTTCCCTTTCTCTAAGATGTTTTGTGAGGGGGGGAGGAGGCACTGTCAAAGTTCTGGTTCTCTTTTTACGATGTTTCCACCCTTCACTCCTCCAAACCTACACATAGCCAATTGAGCTAGAAAAGCAAACATATCGATAAATGAACCTTAAATGCCACTTGCCCGCAAATTCAGCCCTCCGATGCCTCTTGCTTCTCCTGCAATTGCAAATGTGCTTGGCACAAGATCAGGTTTTCAATACAGTGGAAATGGTGCAGCATTCATTAGCTTGGGCCCCAACTGTGAAAATGTGGTTTGCATAAATGCTGTGCTAATATTCTTTCATAAGTGGAAGGGGCTCTAGCATAGATACGGTCCCAGGGTGAAAAATGCAAACTTCGGGAAAGGCACTGAAAATAAAATTGACAAGAATACTCCCCTTATCCAGTGATGTGGCACAAGCACATGGAGAATTCTGTGCTGAGTTCTAGTTATCCTGCTGAAAAAGGATACCGTAGAGCTTAAAAAAAGCAAAGAATTGGACACCTAACATGTTGAAGGGTCTGGAGAAATGCCACTATTAGGATAGGTTACATCCGTCAGGGATCTTTTTTACCTTGGACAAAAGGTAGGCAAGGGGAGACAGAGAGAGGGGTGCAAAATTATGCCTGTGAAGTCAGTGGGCAGGATGTCTTTTGTCCCTCTTCTAGGGAAGTCATCCCATAAAGCTGTTTGGTAGACAGATAAAGGGAAACCCTTCTTCACGGAGCATGTGATTCAACTGTGGAATTCACGTCCAAGTGGCGTAATGATAGCCGCCAATCTGGATGGCTTTAAAAGAGGACCTTCAAGGACTTGAAGGTTATCCATGGGAAGTAGCCTCCATGGCGTTAAGCCTCCTGCACTATCACAGCTTGAATGCCAATGTGCACAAGTTGTCGGCTGTTGCATTTGTGTCCCACTTGTGTGCTTCCTCTCAGGAGCTGCTGAGCCACTGTGGGAACAGAATGCTGAGCTAGATGGAATCTGTATCGATCCCACATAAAACTGCTTATGTCCTGATCATAAGGATCGAGAACTTTGTTGCTGCCAAAGAACCTTCATGGGGGATGTAAGAACAGATTCTTAGTCGGATGAGAAGAAGAATTCAACAGGGAGAGTTGAACCAGGAGTAGAAGAGGATCAATTAGCCTCAGGCATGTGGGCAAGCAGAGCAAGCTGGTTGAAGGGAAGGTTGGGGGAATGGGAATAATTAGTCCCTAGGGGAGACGTCTCCTGAAAAGGGGGAATCATCTCAGAAGGCAGGCATTCAAAGCAGTTGGCTCTGAAGCATGAGATCCACCTTAAAGGTGGAGTGTTAATAATTCGAGCTTAGAAGGCAAGAGAGACCTTCAGTCTGAAATCAGCTTCTTACTAGGGGCCCACACTTCACATTTAGACCAAGCACTTAGAATTCTAACTATGCTTGGTTCTTTTGCTCTTAGTTTCTACAATATGCTTCATTATACTTTAAAGCCAGCCTTGCTGGTTTGCATTATCATAATAAAGCATTCCTTGACTGTCTCTGCCTGCAGGAAAATGAGGGAGAGAGAGAGAGAGAGAGATCCCTACACTTACTTTCTCACTGTCTCCCCTTGTTCACGTTGCCCATGTTCCACCGCTTGCATTCTGGTTTAACAGAAATAATGACAATATTAGTAGTAGAAGCAGTAATAATATCAGTATTCTGGTGATAACATTTGTGGTATTTTGATTCTATTCTTCAGCAGTTGCACACAGAGTGGCTTGTAGCCAATCCAGAAATAAGACCTTCCTTACAGCTGACGGAAGAGTCTGAAGAAAGAAGCCTTCCCTTCTCATCAACCAGTATGTGTGTGCAAGCCTGCATTTTGGGTGTGTCAAGATTTTTTTGGGAAGGAGACTTGGCCAATGGTGCAAGGTGGGATTTAGATGGCTCCACCATGGGTGGGGTAAGGTGGTCACAAGTAAGGAAGTGCAGAGGTTGTGAATCCATCTGGCCTCTGTTTCATGAGTTGTCTGGTGCTTTCTGTTGGATTGTTCACCCACTGATGGAACTGGACTTTGTACAAATGTGTTCATACATGTTTGAGGAAATTGGCAATCCCAAAAATGAGCAAATCCTATCAATATGCATGAACCCCCCACAAATGTGAATTCATGGCAGGCCAAGTTTCAGTAAGAGACACATAGAAAGAGAGAAAGGAATGAGCTGGAGGAACTGAATCTCATATGGCCCACATGTCATTCTTAGGGCAAAATTCGGAGGGGGGGGAAATATGAGGAAGCAAGAGTAGTTTTGGCTTGCAAATGTTGCAGTTGTTTGGAACTCAAGGAGTCTACTCTAAGCGTGTGTAGTGGGAGATTCTCCTGAGAATTTAGAAACATCACAAAACAAGTCAGATTGGAGTCTGACTTAGTCCTCATTTGAGTAGACCCAGTGGCTGACTTCAATTATAGTTCTGCTTAGAGTAAAAGGTAAAGGTAAAGGTTTCCCCTTGACGTTATGTCCAGTCATGCCTGACTCTCGGGGGCGGTGCTCATCTCTGTTTCCTGGCCGAGGGACCCAGCGTTTGTCCTCAGACAGTCTCCGTGGTCATGTGGCCGGCATGACTAAACACCGCCGTTACCTGCCCACCAAAGTGGCACCTGTTTATCTACTCACATTTGCATGCTTTCAAACCGCAAGGTTGGCAGGAGCTGGGACGGAGCAGCGGGAACTCACCCCGTTGTGCAGATTCGAACTGGCGACCTTTCGATCAACCAGCCCAGCAGCACAGCGGTTTAAACCACTGCGCCACCTGCAGTCCCAGAGTAGACTTAGTCCCAGAGTAGACTTAGACCTGCTTAGAGTAGACTCCTTGAAATAATGGGACTCACAAGATTCACAATGGATACAAACCACAGAATTCATCATACTCAAAGTTAACATAGGTCTTGCTGATATGAAACTGAGTAGGACTAAGTATGAATCTAATTCATGAGGTTTTTTAAAAGTGACATCTGTCTTTTTCATGTCATTCTGGCCACATGTGTGTTAGACTGGAGGACCTTTTCTTGGGATATCCATCTGTTACATGCTGCTGCTCTTGGGAATCTGGGACCATTTGTGTTTCCACACCCAAGCTGCGCTAATCTACAGTAAATCTTGCCAAATCAATAGGGTGAGGGGAGAAATCTCAGAAGTATATCATTTTTAAAGGGGGAGAAAAACCTCACAGGAGACATGCCATTACAGGCAGAACCTCCTTTACACCTTTGACTCATTGCAACTGCAATTAAAAACATTCCATTAATAAATCAGGGCTCTATCGCCTTTAAGGCTTTTAACTTTTCATCAAGGTTCAAACTGGCATCCCCCAAAAATGTGCCAAGACTTTCACAATGTATTTTTATAGACTCATAAATAAATATGACAATTCATCCTAGCTGTATTTCTTCCATATCTGATGACTATGTACTATGACATTCACTCATTTGGTGTACAAAAAAATTCTAAAGCACTTAAAATCAGATTTCAAACTAAATGTTTTATGGGAAAAATATTCTATTGATCATCCTTTTAAAGATACTGTGAGGGTGATTCATAGCCAAGCTTTTTAATGAAAGGAAGAAGGAGAGATAGAAAGGTTACAAGGACATGGTGGAATGTTTGCTCTAGAAATTTCCAAGATTAGATTGGCTTCATATTCTTTTCCATGTTTACTATTTACTTTAGATGTTACATTCGCTTTCTAGAATTTCTTTCTCTGTAGTCTCTCAAAACTGTTTGGAAAATTAAATTGACATAAACACACCCACACACTGGCTGGGTTCACACAACATAAGCCCTGGTTTGGAACACTCTATAAACCACCATGGCTTACTGTGTTGTGTGAGCATATATTTGGAATGAAAATAGAACATGCATATAGCCCTTTCTCTTCTGGTGGGTAAGTGCCACAGAAATGAACCACTTGAAGGAACCACTTAACACCATCTCTGTAGTTTAAAACCCTGAATAAGAGCTTTTACCAAAAAGGTAAAAAGAATGTGGAAAAAACAGCTAGATACTGAACTAGGGTGGCCTTCTTCCTGCCCACAATTTTTCTGCTTGGCTCCTCAGCTTTAGTATCCCTATCATAGTCCATCATGGGCCTCACCAGGGTGGGAATGTCTGCATTACATGAACAAAGGTGAGCATTTTGCTTTGCTTTGACTTTGATTAGAGTTGACCGACATTCACCAAGTTCCTCCTACGTGGGAGAGAAGTAGCTCTCCGTCATGCACAACATGGTGTTTGGCTCGTTCGTTTCACTTGTCTGTTTGGTCATTTGGCCTGGGTAGCGACACAGGGACCGCGGGACTCTTCCAGAAGAACTTTGCTTGTAAGCCGCCCTGAGGCTTCAGCGAATGGGGCGGCATAAAAATGTTTTAATAAAATAAAAATAAAAAAAACCAGAAGGTAAGGCAGCTAGGGGCAACGCTAGGAGCCATGTCCTCTCTTTCAATGGCACTTCTAACCAGGCTCACACCAAAATGCCTTCCGGTGGCCTTCCTACCGGTTAACTTGCTCCACACCCCAAGAAGTACCACCACAATTTTCAATGGTCCCTTGCACATGGTTTGCTTGGAAAGGAAGCACTGTGGAGATGCCACACGCTAGCTTCTTAGCTGCCTTCATCTGCTGTTTGGCACCCCGATCCAGAGAGCGTGGATGGTGGTGCGGCTCATTCAAGTTTTGGTACCCTCCACAGGGCTGCTGGGCCAAAGCAACCCCTCCTTTCTACACACAGGTATGCCTGGCTGCTTGCTTGCATCTTCTCTTGCATTGCCAACATCTAATATTTCACAGAACAAGGCTTGAAAAGCCCAAGTCAGCAGGGACGGTGAGAGCAGTTCATATAAATAGCAGCTTCCTTTTATGAATCTCATCCATTGTTGAAAGAGTCTTGCAACTGTTGGTAGATAAATATTTTCCTGGAGTCGAGAACAGAGAGAAGAGCTTGTGATGCTTCAATTACCAGTGTACACATTTACATGTAAATAAGCAGAGACTTTGCTCTATAATTCAACAAACCTTATAATTATGATCTTATTGTGAGATTTTCATAGCACTTGCAACAACATATGGTACATCAGGATGCAAACAAGGGAAGATACAGCATTAAGGAATTTCTGTGATGTCGGAGTTTCTTCTCCCCCTTCTTCTTCCTCTTCTTTTGTGTGTTTGTGGCTATAGCTTAGCCTCTTTGGGTTCTTTAAATAGCTCCTCGCTTAATTTGCCAGTTGATATAATTGGAATGAATCTGCATAGTTGAGTATTATATACCCAGTGGCAAATATTTTTGTATTTATATTACCTCTGTGCAAAGGTTTGTTTTAACTTTGCATGGTATTCTCCCCATTCTGCCGTGCACTGTGTGGTGAACAGGAAAAAAAAAGAATTAAAGAAAGAGAAAAGGGGAAAAAAGAATGTAACCAAAGTTAAACTCCCATTAAGGTCTCTAAGGACCATATATTGCAAAAGTGCATTTTAGCTCCCCCACAATATCCAGTTATGTGGAATAAGATGGTTATGTGGTTTTGGAACTTTTTCTTTTTGTGTTTTTGCTTGGAGCCATAAAATATGATCTTAGTTTTCGGTGACATCTGTAAAACCAGAATTTCTAAGTACACAATTCAATTCGTTGCTACAGCATAACTTGGAAAGGTCGCTGTCCCAGCGGCGGGGCACCCTGCTAGTCTGACAACCCAGTGCGGTTAAATCCCAATGCTCCAGCTGTCCCTATTCACCAGGGATATTCACAGTGTTCTAGAACTTCTCCATGGAAAATTGTTGTGAACTATCCAGAAAGCTAGTTCCCCCTTACTCAGCACTGGTTAGGCCTCATCTGGAGTCCCGTGTCCAGTTCTAGACACCACTGTCTAAGAAAGATACAGACAGGCTGGAATGGGCTCAGACTGGGGCAACAAGGATGATCTGAGGACTGGAAACAAAGCCCTGTGAGGAGAGAGTGGAAGAACTGGGCATGTTTAGTGTTGAGAAGAGATGACTGGAGGGAGATAGGCTAGCGCTCTCCAAGTACTTGAAAGGCAGGATACAAAGAGGATGCACGGGATCTCTTCTCAATCATTCAATTGCAGGCTCAACTTGCAGGAAGCCAGATTCTGGATAGAAATCAGGAAATACTTCCTGGCTGTTGGAGCAATACAGCAACAGAGTCAGGAGGTTGTGGGTTCTCCCTCACTGGGGCCATTCAAGGTGCAACTGGACAGCCATGTGAGAAGGATGGTTTAACTTGGAGTCCTGCGCTGGGCAGGGAGGTGGGCCCCTTGGTCCCTTCTAACTCTACCGTTCTGTGATTCTATGATTCTCTGGCTTCCTGTGCCATGCAAACCTGCCCAGCTTGTAAAGCACCTGACATAGAAACATAGAAACAGAGTGAGTCAGAAGGGGACTCCTGGGATATCTAGTCTGACCCACAGCTCCAGCCACCTCATGACATGTCCTGCTATGCCACCAGGTGATAAACATCAGGTGAGTCACCCTTCTGCTACCCACTGTGATTGCTGAGGCTCCCAGGGAAGGAAGAACCAGCTGACCTTCCAATGCATTTTGTGTCAGCCCCATGACTTGATGAACTTTGTGACCTTCCCCTTCCCCAATTTCCTTTCCTTTTGTGTCACATCTGAGCCTGCAGACGGGGGCCATCTTTGCAAGCTATTCTAGGAGTCTTGCTGGTGTCCAAAAATGCTTGGAATGGATAAACAAGCTAGCTCTTGAAGATGAAGATTACACATCACGAACCATAACAGTTCTTTTGTTTGAATATGCCATGCAAAGCATGGATATAACCATTAGTTAGACTAATTTAGTTTCCCAACTGGAGTTGCTCTAAATGCAACCATGTCTGGGAGAGAAGGAGATAGTGAAAGAATGTAAACGAGTGAGGTAAGCAACAGTTGCAGCTGTTTCAGATTTCATGTTGATGAAAGGTCCAATCAGCATGGTTCATGGACGGGAAGACGGGGCGGACAGCACCACCGTGAGGAGCTTGCCAGTGGTTCTGTATTATTAATATATTTAACCCAGCTCAAACATGCTCTTTTTTGCATTGATATCGACTTATTTGGAAAAGGGCGTCTTCAGAGGCTCGAAGTCACATTCCTAGCTGATAGAGCTTGGTCAGCCAGTGGCTTTTGGAGCAAGTGACGGGAACTACCTTGTATCCCAAAGTGGTCATTATAGTCAGTTACGGTGGATGTAGTCAGTGTATTTATAGAAAAGAACAATGCAGCCCTTAAGGTGCTTACTCACATGTAAGTTTCATTGAGTTCAGTGGAGCTTGCTTCTCAGTAGGGTTCTTTTAGGGTGCAAGCCAATCCATACTGACTGAGGAATGTGGAGAATTGTGGGACGTTTTCCTGCCTGAACATACATGAGATTTCACTTTAGTCATGCGAAGCCCATGCAAAGCATGAATAAACACACGTAGCTTGTGCTGCTTAGTATGATTCAGTGACGCATGCATTGCAACAGAAGCTCAGCTCAGGAGCAAAATATAGCTTCCCTAGGGTGTCATGATGGCCCCATTCTAAAATGATGATGATGATGATATTATTATTATTGCAATATATTGTACTATGATGTATTATAATTGTATTATGCACTGTACAATTGTCCTACGATGCATTACAACCATACTTATAGTCCTATATTATCATAATAATATATTCCACCTTTTTTACTTTTCAGTTATGTGGCTCACATAATTATTCTCATACTCTCACAGTTATCCTCACAACCACAACCCTGTGAGGCAGGCTGGGCTGAGACTGACCCAGAGACACCCACTGAGCCCCATGGCTGAGCAGGGACTAGAACCCAGATCTCCTGAGTCTCCGCCCTGTGCTCTTCACCACTGCACCACACTGGCTCTCCAAATACATCTTTGCTGGGTATAAAGGCCTTCAGCTACCACAGGGTGGCAAGTGGGGGTCCCACTAAGTTTTGCTGGCCTCCCGACCACTGGAACTCACCTCCAGGAGCATCTCCACAACTATCTGTGTTTCTGTTCATGTGTTTTGCTCTCATGTGCAATATGTCCCACGTGCAGGATCGAAAGGAAAAGAACAACACACTTCGATAAGGACCAGTGCGTTGTTGTATGTGCGCATAAACCTGATCCCAGAGAAGCAGCAGACTTGCAGTGCAACCCCATCATGTTTGCTCAGAAGCAGGTCACAAGTGTATTCAGCAGGTCTTACTCCCAAGAAAGTGCATTTGGGATTGCAGCCTTAGGCACACAATTGCCCAGATGATTCCGGCATATGCTCACAGAGCGTATAAGTAAGGCAAATTTACCAGTGAAACCATCAATAAAACATAACAGTATTTCTGTCTGTTAAATTAGTAATTGATGGTGGAGGAAGGGAGAAAAATATAAAGGAGATACATACACACAGAGAGAGAGAGATTGAGAGAGTTACTTTTAAAATCTTGCCTTGGGTTAAAAGGTATTCTCAAGCCGATCTGTATTTAAGCATCTTGGAAGAACCCCAGGGCCTTATTGCCAGACTGAGGTATCAAGGGAGACCTAAACCAAATTCTAATAATGGTTAAGATAAATGCCTTCAAGTACCATTTGGGGCTTGCTCAATCAGAGCGTCTTCCAGGGAGGTATATTTTATGAATAAGCTACTGGGAAAGGGGTGTGTGTAAGGAGGTTTTGTTAATTCACATGTTTGCTGTCATTTTTATTGAGCACAGAACACTTGACTTGCTCAGCAGTTGATGCGGCTTGCTGTTTAGAATCCCGCTTTCTCTCAGTGCGGTACGGCACGCCATGGCACTGATCCCGTGATTCCCAAATCCAGGATGCAAACATTGCCAGAGAGACGCAGGATAGGTTTGTGCAGAGTGTGGGGTTCTTGCATAACTAGGATCTCTCCTAGGATCTAGGATCTGGCAGGCCCCTCCTAAAGCAAGAGAGCTCACTGCCTCACAGGCTGAGCAGGTAGCAACATTTCCCACCATTCAGTTATGTAAAAATGTCCAGGGTGGCTTAATTAATAGGATTGAACATGTGGAAGCAATACAGAAAAGCACTTACCCAAAAGCAGTGGCATGAAAACTCCAGGGTAGTGATGCCACACACAAATCTGGCCATTTAAAGCAGAGAGACATAACACTAAAATGGACTGAAATATACCAGGTTGAAAGCAAACTAGGAGAGAGTCAAATGTACCTCCTTCAGGAGGGGGTTCTAGAACTGTGGGGTTGCCACTGAGAGGGCTCTCTCTCTTCTCCCTGCTGGCCTGAGACTGGCATTGCATCGCTCTGGGGTATTGCAGGATATTAGAACAGTAGCTGCTCCATGCTGAACTGTGGAAGAAGATGTTCAATGAGGTTCAGCGCACAGACTGTTCACGGGCACTGCCGGCTCAGTGGGCCAGCCTGAAGATGCTGGGTGAGGCTGCGGAGGACAATCCCCCCCCCCCCCGGAATGGGGCTCGTCTGTGCATTCCTGCTTTTCACAGGCTGCAGGCGTGCTGCCAGATCTGACCCCTGTGTTAACTCCAACCAAGCGCCTCACTTCAGGTTGGAGGACACTTAGGAGGAAATGAAACCTCCTGTGCCGAAGAGGACGTATAGTCTATTTAGTAGAGGTATTGGTGAAAGATATATGTGGATTATCTATGAACAAGCAGGAAGGCGAGGCAAGGTGAGGCTTACAGACATTCCATTAGTCCCAAAATTTCATACAACTGCTCCAGGGTCACTTGGACACCTTGCATCCTGATGCCTGGTGGAATTCCCAAGAACAGCACTGCTTGTACTTCCTATGGTATGGAATGGGCTTCCACGGGAGGTGGTTGAAGCCCCAGCGATGAGGGTGTTCCAGGACAGGCTGGACATGCACATGGTAGGCATGTCATGAGTGGAGCTGGGTGGAGCCAGGGGTCAGACTAGATGGCCCAGGAGTCCCCTTCTGACTCAGTCTGATCCTGTGTTTCTATAATTTTATACAGTCCCTCTCGCCTTCCATTTCAGATGTCACTATGCACAAACTGACCACCTTCCTGAAAACAAGAGGAAGGGAGATTAGAGAAAATTCAGGTAGCTCAATTAATTTCAGCAAAAGTGTGAGTGAAGGTTTTTCTTTCAAGGATGAGGTGACGTTTTCACAGTGGGGATCTCCTAGCAGGTTTCTTGCAGCATTGAAGCTGAAAAATATCTGTGGCTACACTTAATACCTGGAACTATCCATAGCCTGCTCCTTATCGTAATGTCTTCTGGTTGTCAGTCTCAATACCTTCTCCCTTGCACAACAGGCTCATCAGACTCCTGAAAAAGTTATCTAGAAAGTGAAGAGGCTCCAATGAATTCAATGAGCTGTGATACATTTTCGAATGGGAGATCCTTGAGTGGAGTCCTTCCTTTGGTAGAAGTCCCTTCCCTGGGACCCCTTCCTTGGGATCCAAGCCAGGTTGGTCAAGATGCTCCTCAGCTGTACCAGTTCACACAGTGAGCAAAGAATTGCATGGCTCTTTCTTCTCTAAAACTATTCCGTGTCTATAGAAAACCACCCCAGGTAGACGTAATCTAGACAATAGATCCCCTTTCCAGATGATACATCTGCACGGACTGAAAGTGGCTGACATCACATAAGCAGCCTGAGGTGGTACAGTCCAAACACAAGCTGACTACCTCATTTGCTGTTTGTGAGAAAATAGGCTCATGAAAAGTCAAATGTTTGGAGCTTAGCAGTCTCTGTTTATATTGGCCAATCTATCCTATTCAAGCTGGAGATCAAGGGATCAGCACTTAATTTTCATTCCTTGAAATATATATATATATATATATATATATATATATATATATATATATATATAATCTCCCCCCACATGGAAATAACAGAACATTAAAGGTTAAACCAATATGGAGTTTCACTGCTGAAAGGGCATTTGCATTGCAGCTGTCATGAATGCAATTCGCTTGTTTAATGAATTTTTTATGCTTATTTAATGAATTTGCAAAGGTTTGGTGTAGGGTTTTTTCTTCTTCATCATCTTCATAAAAAGGATAAAGGCTTCCCAGGGTTTTTATTATTATTGTTATTATTATTATTATGAAATAATAAAAATGGAACTACAGTTATGAAAGGAACAATCTCATTAGTTTGGCAGATACAGTGAGATGAAAGCAGGTCTCTTCCTCAATTATTACCAGCGATCCCTTGCCCAGATTGTAAAGTTGTTGTAAGACTGTTGCAATGACAACTTTAGTTAAGACATCAGGAAAATCCTGACGAAAGGAAATTGTGCTCAGGAAATGCAGATAACAATATAATTAATAGTCACTGTACGATGTATGGTTACGGGTTACAGCTCTCTCTTTCTCTGTATTAGTTAGCTGTGCAAACGAAGATTTTTCACAACAGATGTTCAAAGAAATACAAGAGGCACTTGCTTTATTTTTCTCTGCCACTGAAATTCCCCATCAGTTTTGGACACAGTCTTGGGGGAGTTTCTCCATGGACTGCCAAATTGGTGCTTGGAATGAGCATCTATGTTGTGGAGGCATTGAGTAGACTCTGATGTTTATCTGATGTCACTGCTCGGACAAAACATGTTCATTTTGAAGTAGCTAGACTTGTAAATGCATTTCTTTCATTAGTATTCCAGGTGCTATCTTTTCTTGTATTGGTGTCATGATTAGCTAGCACGGATGTCAGTGACCTGTTTTAGATTTCATTGGCTGCAGCTACCCCTTTCTCTTTTGAGATCCCATCATTTACTTCATCATCGGATAAGCCAGCTCTGATTTGATATGGGACCCTTGGGGATCACTTTCCTGAAGCCACCTCCCACCCAAGCCCTTCCCTGTCAATTGCAACTGCTCACAATTTCAGGGTCAATTTATTTCAGGTTGTCAGTTTCCTTCCACACTGCAGTGCCTTCACAGTCTGCTGCTGAGGGTTGCATCTTCTTTTCACTTACAGCAACCGTGTGTGGTCCAGATTTGGGCTGGGGCCAGCACACTTTGGCAGGGGAAGATAGAGTCTCCCCCCAAAGCTGGCTTCCCATTGAACTCTTTCCTATGTGAGGAGCTTATAAGAAGAAAAAGAGTAGGCAGATGCTTGGGTAAAGGCTTAAGAACCCAGAGTTTACACAGTTGCATTAAAATAAAATGAAATACAAGCTTCCACTGAGAAATCAGAATAACACAGGTGGAAATATGACTCCTGTGAAAACCAAGAAAACCCTGGACACCTTTCCTGGAACCTGCAAAAATAACCTACTTATTTATATATCTTCCTGGCAGCTAGTTGCAGTGAAATAGGCTCCCAATGATGCTGAACCCATAAGTTCAAAGATGTTGCCCATTGGTTTGGGTCTCAGGCCTCATTCTGCTGTGCGTTTGGTCCTTTGGATGGGTTACTTCTCCTTTGCTACCATGACAGCCATTTTGTGAGGGTGCCCAGGACTCTCAATTTTGCTCACTGCCCAGAAAGTTTGCTTATCATCCCAAACTTTGAGAATTTGAAAGAACGGCAACCTAGAAGTGCTGAAGTGCCATTTTTGAGGCTAATGGTGTTTTATTTTCAAGCTGGCTCCAAGGTATGAAAGTAGAGTAGCTCATGAGGAGATGTACTGTAACGTGACCAAATTCCTGCCCTATCCTTAGATCTGACCATAGTAGTCTTATTGATTTATTGTACAGAAGTGTTAAATGTATAAACATATTTTCCTAACATACCAGCATGGAATAATTGCATGTTTTATTTAAATCATGTATTTACTGTATGTGATAGTATATATGACGGGCAGAGGAATATTTAGTCTCCTCTCCGTTTCTGGTCCCAGAGATGGCTTTTGAAGGGCTGAAGTTAAATTTCTGTGAATTGCAATTGCACTTTTCAACACCGAGAGTAGTGTGAACACTTTTCTCAAATGAATGTTCTTGACAGCACCGAACCGCTCCAGGTGATCACTAGGAAAATGGTCCGTCATTAAAGCAAAACATTAAGAAGATAAAATGAAAAGCACTGGAAAGAAAAACAGTGAAAGTAGGAAATTAGAACAGTTAGCTTATGGAGGTTAATAAGTGCATGGAAAGAAAACAGTACCTTGACTTGGGTAGTTGGAGTGTTAGTGAAGGAAGCAGCCCTTCTCTCTCCACCGCCCCCCACCAGAACGTCCATTTTAAAAGGAAATAAGTTATAACTTCAACACACGGGATGTTTTTGGTTTCCTCCCCTCCCTTTCCTTTTTTTTTAAATGCCTCTCGGGAGTACAGTGTTTCTCGCTGCTTCTTTATTCTCTTCCAAATCTGTGCAGCTTTCCTTTCAAGGCAACTTTTGTTCTGAAAGAATAACAAATATAATTTTGAAAAGGGATAAATAATTAAGAATTTGTGCAGGCTGTTTTCTGAACGTGCCAGTTAGAGGATTCCACCATTAGAGGCAGCCTTCTCTTTCTGCTCTTCCCTATCCCAGAAGTGTCTTCATCAGAGCTGTGCAGGCTTGGTGCCTGGCTGCATCACAGGGAGGGGAAAGACACCGGGGGTAGGGGGTCATCTTTATTGATCTGGCTGGGACCACTTGGTTCCCCCTCTCCCTGAATTGTTTCTACGAGCAACCATCCAACACCATCACAGAAGTCTTGGGGCAGGACACCACTTCCAGATTGACTTGGGACAATACTCCAGTGGTAGGTGGAGCCCAAGGTAAGAGGGATGGGCCACAAATACCTTCCAGAAATATGTTGCAGCTTTTGCCTGTACATAAGTCTTAGGAGATGCACCTATTAGAACATAGAGAGGGATTGCACCCAAACCCAGAAGCTGTCAAATACTTGGATCTTAGAGACAGGGAAGCAAACCTGGGCCTGAAGTTCCAGGCCTGAAGTTCCACATACTTATACTGCACTTTTGCTATACCAGGACTTCCCGGCTTGTTATCCTCACAGTGTTTCGGATTACATCTCCCAACAGCACAAGCCAGTAGGGCCAGTAGTCACAGATGACGGGATCTCTGGCCCAAAATATCTGGAGGAAGCAAGGTGATGGGAAACATCTCTTTATGTTCATTGAACATGTAGAGGGAGAAAAGGTTTTCACCCACTGGAACTGTCCTCTCTACGCTGAACTGAAGTTCTGAAAGAGACATCCTACTTGCACAGAGCTGTCCTTTTTGTCAGGAATATGGAATCACACTTTTGGTGTGATCCTTCTGTACCAACCTGATCATGGAGGTCATCACCTGAGGCCCTGCTCCATATTCCTCCCCACACAATGAAGCAGAAGGGGACACAGCAAGGAGGAGCGCCTTCTCTGTAGTGGCCCCCAGCAACAGAGCTGGCTTCCCTCAGAGATCCAGCTGGCATAATCTCTTCATTCTTTTAGACACCGGATAAAAACATATCTATTTCACAACCATTTTGACAGGTGAGCCAATCGCATAAGGTTTTAAGTGTTTTTACATTGATACCTGGACCTGTTATATTAGGATATTAGAGTTAGAGAATTTTTATTTAATTTCATTATGTATAATTTTTATTTTATCTGCCTTTTAGGTTATTTTAAATGGCTTAATATATTGAATGCTTAATTTTATGTCCCCCTCTTATAGCATATTATATTGGCTTGTTCTATTTTAGCTTATTATATTGGACTAATTTTATTTATTGCTTTTATTCTTTTTTGCTGGTGAATACATATTGTGATATGTATTTGAATTCATACTTTAATTGCTGCATCATATGTTGTGAGCTGTCCATATATCCTATGGCTAAGGAGATGGCATATACTTCAAATAAATAAATAATAATTGATAATAAATAAATAGTTGGAGAAGGCAGGATGGAAACTGGGACATTTCTGAAAGAAAAAGACTTAACGGGCAGGATAATAATTCTTGGTACCTTCCTCAATGTATTTGATTCACATCACCTGCTGGAAAGATGCCAGTGTGAGAATCTGGGAAGCTATTTCTAGTCAAAGTAGATTTAGGGGTTGTCTTGAGAAGAGGGTTAGAGATAGAGAGATCGGAGGCTGTTTCATTTATGGACAGAAGGTCATATTTATAGACAAAGGTCATGGTACAGTGAAAGATGGTGGTATAGCTCACCGGGTGACAATCCCTTAAGTAAGAGATTGTGTGGTATCCAATAAACGTGGAACAAAAGATGTTGTTAATAAGAGGTGGCCAAAAAAGATCCACAGATTGGCATGCAGAAGCCAAAGTTGTCTTCTATCCATTAAATGTTTTGTGTTGTAGTCTAATCAGAAGTTTCTTAAATCCACCCATGCACCCACAAATCCAAAAAGTGCTTGGGGAGTCCCACAATGCTCTGAAAGTTGGGTCATTCCGCCAACCAGGAAAGCAGGTTGGATGTTGTTTGTTTATTTATTTATTTTAACCTTTGTTAAATAAATGCCCCCCCCCCCACTCCAAGGGAAGTCTCTGGGTGGCTCACAGCATTTAAAATTGTACTCATATTAAAATAATAAAACTAATCAAAACAACCAATTCCATAAAAAAGCAAAGAACTATCATCAAACCATCAATAAATAAATAGGTCATGTTATGTTCTCACTGGGGAACAACCATAAAATGATATGTTATTGGAAATCAGTTGTTAAAAATTAAGATTAAAATTTATTGTTCAAATGACTAGAAAAGAGAAATATTTTTGCTTGGTGCTGAAAGGAGAGCAGTGTCAGCACCAGGCAAATTTCTCTGGTGAGGTGATTCCACAGGCAGGGGGCAGCCATCGAGAAGGCCCTTCGTGTATTTGCCATCCCTCTAACCTCTTGAAGGGATGGTTCCTTTAGAAGGATCTCAGTGGTTGGGCAGGTATATACAAGAGAAAGTGATCTCCTTAGTCAAGTTCTAAGCTATTTAGAATTGTTGTCATTTTCTGCCTTTCCCTTCCCTATTCCCTGTTCTTTCTATGCTGTTTCTTTTTACATAGTAAGCCTATAGGCAAAGACTTCCTTGTTGAATTGATTATATGTCTTTCTTTGGAATCGTCTAAACTGTGGAGCAAATCCTATGCGTAGAAACATAGAAATAGAGCGAGACAGAAGGGGCCTCCTGGACCATCTAGTCTGACCCCTGGCTCCAGCCAGCTCTACTCATAAGATGCCTAGACAGGTCCTAGTCTGTTCCATCTTCTCAAGGCATTCCTTCTCCTATTTGAAGGTAGTATTTAAGGTCTCTTCTTAATATTATTTCTCCAGGTTAAGCATACCTGATTGTTGTTCTTTCTGAATGCTGCTGATCAGTGTCTCATTTGGAATTGGGAATCTATTGGTAACAATAATCAGAGTTTCCTATGTTTAGAACTGATTTAATGTCAGCCACCTTGAGCTTCCACATGGTTGGAAAGATGGATGGAATTTTTGCATTGATATATAATTGCAAAATGTTATGCTTCTTTTAAAGAACAATAGCCAAGCATTATTCATACAAATTACCTTTCTTCCCTCTTGCAGGAGACAAAGATGTTCTTCTTTACCATCCAATGGAAACAGCAGCTCCACCTCCTTATTTAAATGCACCTTCATTGCAGTTTTATGAGCTAAAGGGGATGGAACACTATGCCAAATCATCATGGTGTATGGTATAAAATGGCTAGGCAGAGGATAGTACAAGTCCCTGGACAAGTTTTCAGTTGAATTTATTCAAGATACGATAACGGTGTGCATGTGTGTGAGAGAGCACATGCAAGCTCATGCACATGTTTAAGGCAGCCTTCCCCTTTTTTGTTAGGCACAGTGGAAATCTCATATTTTATCGGAAACTTTGATTTATGTTTAATAGATCTGCTACCTACTAAAAAAGACCTTGTATTAGCAAATGGGTACAGATCCAGTCCATTACCTTAGCACAGCTGAAAAACTCAAGGGTTTTGTGAACTAATGCAATAAAATATCATTAAACACCAGAGCGTGACAAGGGAGACAGAAGGTTTGAGTTGAGAGTCAGGAGAAGTGTTTGGAATGAAGCAAAATGGGCCATCGATAGGCAGGGAGAACATCTGGCTTCTATTTGGAGGAGGTCGTCAGAGGACCTCGATGTCTGTGATGTAAATGAAGAACAGAGCCCTCAACAATTTAACTGTCATCAGCGTGAATGCTTTAACTGGCATTGTAAAAGCAAAGCTCTGGGCCCCTTTGGAAATCTCCATAAGCTTCTGGACTGAATTATAAGCAAGGCTGTATTACCTGAAGATGAAAGGAGGCAGGTCAATTCACTTAAAACCAGAGAATTACCACTGCTAAGAAATGATGAGTAGCAATTGTATGGCCTTCCCCCTCCTTTTGGGGGAATGCGGTTACATGTTCTGAAGGCAAGAAGAGAGCCACTTTGGACAGGAGTGATTTGCAGTTCAGAAGGATTTTCTTGACACAACAAATATTGAACAGAACAGGGTGTGTTTGGAGGGGCGTGCTCCATGACGACAGTGACGATGAGGGTTTTGATCCCTTCTGTTGAAATTAGGGATGCTGGAATGGTTCAGTTCTGGCTGGGTCCGATACACACTGGCCCAACTGGGTCTGTCGCATGCAGGTCAGAAGCTTTTATCTGTGTGTGCATCTCCAAATTTCACCACACAGCTCAAAATTGTACCAAAGTGCAAGGACAAAATGCATGTAGAAGTGCAAACACTGGGAGAAAATAGAAGCATAAGTACAATGTTGTGCAGAAAAGTATTCAAAAATATGTGTGAAGAGACATACAAATCCATCCATCCATCCACCTACAGAGAGAGGAAGGATAGGCTCAGAAACAATTATTGGACCATATAGAATTGTCATGAATAACTAAAATTCTCATTGCAGGCGCTTCTACAAGTTCACCTTGTATCTCAGGCACATTGGATGGCCAACCAGAAAAAGACCTCTACGGTGATGGCACCTTTGTGAAGCTCTCTCAAGGGAAATTCACCCAGCACCCACTCGGAGGTCTTGAAAGTCATTTTTTTTAAGTTTACTTTTGTTGACTCATTTTATATTTGAAGGCCTGCTTTTACTCAGTTGCTCTTTCCAGTGTATTTCAATAGATTCGTTAACAATATTTTGTACTCTGCTCTGATAATCTATTTTGGCTGTGGAGTGTCAAATTACAAATGAATAAAATGTGTAATCAACTAAAACTGTTGGTTGATGAATCAGCTATGAAAAACCAAGCACTGAAAAAACAAACCATTGTCAAAAGCATGTGACAGTTGGTTCTGGGCTTGTGTTTTGTGTGTTTGTGTGTATATAGCATATTACAACACACATCAGAGCCCCTTCTGTCTTCCATGCAGTTCCCTTCCCAAAATTCATTGCGGAGCTTTCAAAACAATTTATGCAAACAAACATTGAGCGTAGCTATTTGTATTGGCAGCACATTCAAGTTAACAACCTACAACAAGGAACAGATGGTCCAGGCTCTGGAAATGGCTACAAAGAAAACAGTAGGCGCGAGCCCATCAAAAGGAATCCCCAACTCGATCTCCCATCCAATTTTGTGAAGATTACAGCAACGCTCTTGTTTATTTCTTTGATTAAGCTGTTATTTTACATACTTATGGATCTTTACTTTTCCATTTCACAGAACAAATTCACTCAAAGTTAACATACTCCAACTGAGTATGGTTTACAGAAGCCCTGTTTCATGAGCTGCGCTCTTTATGTCTTACTGATCCAGTTTTCTGAATACTGTCTGGTAAAAAGACAAGCAAGGGGGAAGAAAGCACCCATGCACACACACAAGCATACAGATGTCTTACAAGGGAATGAACAAAATTAAAGATGAATGCTTCCTCAACTCACAGTATCCCTAATCCGTGTAAAGAACCACATTGCTCTTGAAGCTTCAATTCATGGACCCAGATTAGATGCCAAAATAGGAGCACTCACACCCCAGCTAGGATAGCACAGATGTTGGGTACGGGCAGGTGGAAACTAGTTTTGATGAAAGCATCAAGCAAGCGTGTGGTTTCTGTGAAAAAGCTAAGGCACCATGTTGGAGATCACTAGGAAGGGAAGTGTAAATAACACTGCCCATTTAATGTCCTTATGGTGGGGTTTTGTGCTTGCTCATGGAAGGTTCTTCCACCGCAGCTCAACAAAGGAACTGCAGAGCTACAGGAGGGGTAGGACATAGCAACCAGAAGGATCAAGGGGCTGAAGGAACGCCCAGTAAGAAAAGGTTACAGTTTCTAGGCATCTTTAGCTTAGAAAATGGTTGGGGACATGATAGAGAGGCAGGGTGTAATGTTCATAAGGAGAAGTCTTGCTTCTGTTCCAGATTATAATAATACTATAATCTAGGGTCGTTCCATGAAACTGAATGATGCAGGATTCAGGATAGATAAAGGAAGTGGGTATTCAGGTAGAGGCAATGCATAAACTATTAACGTCACGGCTGCAGATTGTAGTGAAGACTTTCTACATGGCATTAAAAGGTGCTTAGACAACATCATAGAGGATGACCAAATCAATGGATGGTAGTCATGATGGCTGTATGTTAACTCTAGTGTCAGGAGTGCCATACCTCTGAAAGCAAGGTTCTGGAGAACATGAGTAAGATGATGCTATAGTACTTATATGCTGCTTGTGAGCTTCCCCCAGGCATCTTGTGGTCACTGTGGGAACAGAACACTGTGTGGCTAGATAGGTGTTTGGTCTGAGCAAGCTAGGATCAGTCATGCTCTTAGGCCTTGTGACCATTGCTCGATGGTAGAACACATGCTTGCATTCACATGTTCAGAGGTGCCATCAGGTTGGGAATCGCTCTTTGGTCGCTGGGAAGCAAGGGTGGGGAGCATGTTTGGAATTGCAACTGCCACTCCCCTTATCCTTTCCATGGACTATGTTAGCTAGATTTTATGGAAACTGAAGCCGAAAAGAATTCCCCTTTCCCCATCCCTCCTTTTAAGTATGTGTGTGAGAAGGAGATGGAGATGGAGGTGATGGAGAAGACATTTATTACTTCCATATTGAACTCAAAGCAGCCTTTGTGGCAGGACTGGAGAAGCTCTTTTGGCCTAAAGCCCAAATTCTATGTCAGAGAAGCTGTTTAGAGCCACACTGCAGTGCTGGGTGTGGCAAAGGCATCATAGGCAGTGCCAGGTGTTTTACCTTAATTCCTTAGTGCCACTTACTAAGCTTTAGGAGATGCATTTCAGATGCATGAAGCAAGGAAATGCCTGCATAAAAGCCAGAAAATCACCAAATAATCCGTGGTTGTGGTGCGGGGGGAGATGGGCTATGGGCATCCTGGAAGCCTTGGAGAGCCATATTTGAATTCAGAGAGCCATATTGGAGGCCTAGGCCTGGTTTGGCACCACTAATTGGCCAGACTAATAACTGCTTAACTTTAGGAAGGCTGGTCTGAGACTTGTTCTATTCTCTGTCCTAGAGATACAGAGATTATTCTTTATAATAACAGCAGTAGCAGTATTCATTGGAGAGCATTATCTCAACAGTTCCTAAAAGTCAGAGACTAGATGTTGGGCTGGTGGGATCAGATTCCCTTTCCAGAAAAAAAAAGCAGAATGCAGCCATGTTCTTGCAATGTGGTTTCTGTTTTGTTGTTGCAGATGCTGGTAGATTATCACAGAGGAAGTTAATGTGCACTTCGGAATGGTTGCTGGAGCCATGATACAGTGAGATCAGTTTCCCCTGCGCTTTAGCGATGACAAAACAGAGCCACAGAAAACAAGATTTTTTCCAACAAAAACAATGTTAATTGTCAAGTGTCTTGGTTTAGTGTAGATTATCATGTGAAATTCAATGCTATCCAAACACGTGGGACATGTCATCCTGGATCACCGAAGAAAGAGAAACCAAAGAGGATATATTTGCTAATCAGTGGTTACAAGTGGTATGTGATTCAACATGTCCTAGGCTATAAAGAAAAACACATCTAGGTTTAACTGGGAAACCACGCGATGTAACATCACTGGAAATGCGATCAGGCAATAGACAAAATAACTCATTATCCCACACTTGCATTAACACTGGGTAGGTTCCACATATTTGACTTGGCTGTTGCTGGGATAGCCAAGTAAACAGCAAAAGTGTGTAATAATGAGAAGTGTGTATGTTTTTAAGTAATAACTGACACCCTTGTTTTGGAATGTACACTGTAACATTTCATACTGCCAAAGCTCACATGGGCTTTCGTCTAGATTTCTGTGGTGAAGCTGGAAAAATGTTGTTTCGAATTACAAACGAAAAAGTCTGTACCAGCTCAGTGTGTTTTGGACACACCCTATTTCATGTGCAAGGTTTTTTAGATGGTCTTCTTTTGGGAAAGACTGCAGGTTAGTGACTGAGCACATGCTTTGCTAGCCAAAGGGTCTGGTCCAGTGGCCAACATCTGCATGCAGAGCAAGAAACACTTCTTCTGGAACCCCAGAGAGCCTTGGCTGCTGATCGCTGTCAGCCATACTTTGGTGGAAAGTTCAATGCATTGGCTCAGCGTGAGGTAACTTCCTAGGTTTGTCACCCACCTGTTGCCCTCCAGTTCCCTCCTTCTTCATCATTGGCCATTCTGGTTAGGAATGATGGGGTGTGAAGGCCAACTCCTATGGAGTGTGCTAGGTTGGGGAAGGATGGATGATCCCCAGAGTGGGAAAATGACTACTTTGGGATCCCTGAGAGGTGGCCATCAAACTCTGGTCACAGGTGTCTCACTGTGGAATTTCCACCACCTCCAAAGCACTCTTTCTCATGGTTGAATATACCTTGCACTCAAGACATTTTCGTCTGAAGTTTAGTCCAAGTCCCTTCTCTCATAATTTGAATGCGGTGGCACAGGTGTTTCCATTTGGAGCAACAGGGCACTAGCCTACGACACCTTCTACCTGGCAGCCTTCAAAATATTTGGAGATGGCTATCAGATTATCCCTTAATTATCCCTATTTCAGGCTAAACACATCTAGCTCTTTCGAAATTTCTTCATAGGCGATGGAGCCCAAATGAATGAGACCTGACATTATTCCAGATGTATTGTATAACATATTCAATCATTTTTAATGAAAGATGAGTAAGAATCTGGGGCCTTGAGAGCTTAGTTCTTGAAGGTCAGAGTTAAATCCTTGTGTATTCCACTGAAGTACTGACTTAAGGTTGCCACAACTCCTTTGGTTTCCCTAACAGCCTCCTTACAAACAGCTGTACTATAGCCAGTTACAATGGTGCGTACTGTATATCAGTGTAAAGAGGCTGACATTTCA
This sequence comes from Varanus komodoensis, assembly GCF_004798865.1. Classification (NCBI taxonomy): domain Eukaryota; kingdom Metazoa; phylum Chordata; class Lepidosauria; order Squamata; family Varanidae; genus Varanus; species Varanus komodoensis. Next base: position 8,059,696 of record NW_025335550.1, on the reverse strand, counting down.
TATGCTGCAATTATAATTGATCTATTCAACTTTCATCTATGCATTTTTATTTTGGGTGTTTTGCTTTTTCTTTTGTCACGATCTGATGACATTCTTAACAAAATTTATGAAATAAAATAGATAGATGATAGAAGGAAGATAGATAGATTTATTTATTTATATTTATTTATATTGTGATTTATATCCTGCCTTTTTCCTACAAAGGGCGCAAGGCAGCTTACATCCTTCTCCTCCTCCATCTTATCCCCACAACAACCCTGTGAGGTAGGTTGGGTTGAGAGTCTGTGACTGGCCCAAAGTCACCCAGTTGGCTCCATGGCCGAGCGGGGACTCGAACCCGGATCCCCTGAGTCCCAGTCCCATGCTCTTCACCACGACGCCACACTGGCTATAGATATAGATAGATTTCAAGGTACAAAAGTAACCCTCTTCCCCCATTTTTATTCCCAACAGGAGGCATTCTACGGTTCCTTATCTCTGAACATGGAACTTCCAAATCTCCACCATAGCTAATAGGTGTTGATAGATCCTCTCCGTCATCACAACCCCTTATCAAGACATGTGGCCATCCATCAAACTTATCAAGATGCAAGGTGATCCACCACAACTTACAACAATGAATTCCACAGAGCCACTACTTTTTTTGTTAGTGGTGGAACAGGCCATGACAAGTAAATTGTACCCAATGAAATAACAGAAATGTGGATCCATTTGGCAGAAACTGGATTTATCAAAAAATGGAGATGGTTGAGATGGAAAGAATAGCCTCAGAAACACACTGAGTTTGTCATACTCAGTGGACTGGAGGAAGTTAGTATGGTTTATTCATTGAAAAGAACTTAGTACATGCGATGTGCAAATTTCATCATATGCAGGATGAAAGGAACATCACATATTCTGGCAACAAACTCTGTGCATTAAGTATAAATCTTTCTTCAAAAAGTACTGAATCATGGTCTAACTGAAATGACTTGAGTTCCCAAAGAAGAGGATCATGCTCTGTTTTGGATCTTATGCATGGAAGTCCAAAGAGTGTCAGTGCTTGAACTACATGAGGGATACAACTTTCTGAGCTGATGGTGGCATGCACATATTCATCGTGACAACACCCATGCACATGTCCTGAAGGAGAAGCCAGAAATGCAAGTAGCTGGATGGATCGATGGATGAATCTGGCAATCTTCATCTTCAGCAGCAGCTATGCTTTCCGAATGCTGATGTGTTTCAGTTTCCTGTTAGAATGCAAGGTCATGGCTCCTTACTTTGCTTTGTAACAGGAAGAATTCACAAATACATATACCAATGCACAAGAAAAATCCATCTCTCTTTTACTAACCCCTGAGGTCTCTGTGATCGGAGACAGTGCTGCTTCAGACATCAGTTGCTGAGGGCCAATCACAGAGGAGAGCTAACCATCAACCCTTGTGAACCTATGGAGAAATCTGGTTGGTCAACTTTCAAAATGGAATGTTGGGGTAAATCCAGCTTATTAAATGCCTGGACTTGGGTGTAGTGTTGGATTATTATCTATGGTCATTAGCCATGCTGGTTGGGGTTGATGGGTGTTGGTGTCCAACAACATCTAGAGAACCACATATTCCCCATTGCTAGCTAGATGAGCCTTTGGTTGATGAAACCCATGGCATATATGAGGCAAGCAAGCAAGCAAAGCAATGGCAAAGACATTTGCTTGATCAATCCGCCCTGTAAAGCACATTTGGGAAACCGTCCACTCGAACAATCCCGAATTTCCACTGGATGTCAGTATTCCACAGAAATGCAGTTAGTGGATCATTTATCCGGCAGTTAAAAATTGCTCCTCTTAAGGGAAGCTGTTCAGAAATGACAGTTCTCTTGCTGCTCAAATCCGCCTTAATTATAATGCAAACCCTGGCAGGAAGATTATGTTTACAGTGAAAGACATTTAAAATGACTTCCATCCTGGCAGGCCAGAAAAAGAAAAGAAAAAGAAGAAGTTGGATTTAGTTTCAGAGAAAACAAATGAACATTTTTCACTCATCTCCTCACAGTTTTGAGATTTTGATATGTTGTTAAAGGGAGGAAAAAGGGAGGTAGACTTTTCCCCTTTCTGACACTTCCCCCTTCTATTTTCTTTCCTTTTTTGTACAAGAGCCACACACAATTTCACTTCCCCACCCCCCAAAAAGAGCAAAGGCATGGACATGTCACAAAATGATTGATTGCTTGGTGAGTTTTGGCCTTTGATAATTAAGCCCAACACAATATCTCCTCTTTGCCACTGAATAGGGTTGCATCAGATCCAAAAATCTTTCATGGTAAAAAAATGAAATTGGGAAATAAAGAACCCTTTTAATAACAAAGGCACCCATCTGTTGCATGGGGCTGAAGGTAGAATAAATGTACAAACCCCCAAAATCAGTGCAACAAGGAAAATTCGAAGGGTTCTAATATGGCGATGAACAATTTAATCATCACCCAGAAGTATCCATATATGAAAACATGAGCATCGTTGAGGGTCACCCAGAGGGTTCCTTTGAGTGCCTGGAAGTGCTTATTCATGCCCCATGAGAATTTTGCTTGCATCCCTCCCCATGTTGACAATTATGCATGTCCGCAGTCTTTGCCATGGAAAACTGGTGTTCAGCCACACCCAAAACCTCATGGGCATGCATACCATACTTGCTTTAGGTTTTGGATCTTGCTCTTGTACCTCTGGAGCACACAGCAACTGGTCAGTATGACCCTCTGGGTTCTGACAGGTGTCACTGTACGAACTGCATATCCTCTGTTGCCTCCTTTGCGGTCCTCCTTTCTGAGGGCTCCTTGGTACTCTCCACAACTCAGGAAGTTCTCTGTCAGACTAGAACCAGATCCTGCACAAGACTATCAACTGGACAAGTGAACTACTGAAGCCAAGGGTACAGAATCTCAGGCCATGGACCACACCTGGCCCACACAGGGTTCCAATCTGGTGTTTCCCAGGTTGGTCGAGCCCTTTCCCTGCCTCCACTTCCTTTCTCTTAAACATCAACCTTTGGGAGAGAAACTTGCTAGTTGGGTTCCAGTGGTAACTAAGGCCAATGGCAAAAGGGGCAAACTAAGAAACTCAGAAATGCCCAAACACTGTTCTGTTTTTTCCTAAAGCTGCTACTGACTGTAACTAATTATTAGGAGAAACAATCTAATCTTTTGGAAAGGAGAACAATGTGGGAAAACTGGTGAAGTGGGTGGGGATAGGGAAAGAATCTTGCCCATCTCGGTAACCATAGAGGACTGATTGGGGCCCCAAGCAGTCATGTCTGACCCAAGGGTCTGAGGGTTCAACACCCCTGCTTGCTCAGACTGTACCTGTGTTCCTTGTGATATTGTCTTGAGAAGCATATGTGGTATAGCAGTTAAAGTTTGGTTTGGGATCAAGAAGACCTGGGTTCTAGACCCAACTTGAACAGATGGCTAATTGGATGTCCTTGGATTAGCCCTTTTCATCTTCGCTTGCCTCTTTTGTGAGGGTAAACTGGAGAGGATGAGGGAAGGAGAGAGAGAAATGTAATGGAGACATAAAGGGCTTGGGGCAAGATATGTGAACACTTTCTCTATAGCTAAACTCCATAATCTTTCTTCTGCTGGCCATCAAAGGAACTTACTGTGAAGCAAGCTATTTGGTTTTCTATTGCTTACTTTCTGCATATTTAACTCAATGTCTACTTTAATCTTAAACCTGTTTCCAGGCCCTACATGAACTAGAGACTAAACGATGCAGATACCGTGATCTGTGTGAATGTAAGACCTTAAGGAAGGCCTTGCACATGGAGATCAAACAACTTCACAAAGACCCACCTATCAAAAGCCCACAGGCAATGAATGACACAGGTGACCAGATTCTGGTGACCGTGTTCTGCCCTGGGTCCACGCCAGCCCCCACGTTTCTACATTCCTCCCATCGAGAGTTGGCTGCTCTTTAGGAATCACGTGCTTTCTTTGCTCTTGATGAGGAAATGCTCAAAGATTCCTTGAGCATTTCATCTATTTGATGACATCAGGGTGCATAAAATATTGACTGGCTTCCCTCTTCTTCTTGCTTGAATTTCTTTGACATGATTTTCAAGAGTCACATGTCTTCTGAACTCCCCAAGGGTTTAATCTAAAGTGTTGGATGCTCATCACTGCTACAAATCAACCTGTCAATCTTTGGGTTGCTGGCACTTTTTGTTTATTAAACCAGGCACCACCTGTGTCCAGCTTCTCATTTCAAAGTTTCATTTCATAAGAGTTCTCCCTGTACAGGAAAGCAATGGAAGTCATGATTGTCTTCTGCTTTTGATACCAACCTAATTTTAGTCTTCTTACACTGAGCTTGTAGTAGCCTAACTTAAGACATGGCTCTTAAGTAGGGATGGTGCTGAATCCCTCCTCCTCCAAATTTCTCCTGATATTTGGGTGTTTCTGGATTTGAGGGGAATATTTGTGAACTGGAATCATTGCATTAAGAAATCTGAATTTGCTCGTTGTGTCGTTTCCACTTGTGCATGCATGAAGCAGCACACAATGATCTCCATCGAATCCACACTGTGGATTAAAAAAAAGATGAGGAGTGGGCCTTTCCCTCAAGAAATCTTACATAAGTTGATAATCTTACCAACATTATCATCAGCTGTTGCACCTTTTCATCTCATTGCTCTCACTTCCTGGGTCCACTGGGAGAAAACAGTAAGCAAATAGGCAGTAGCATCTCCTTTTTGCTATCTCACCACCAGGGGTAATTTTATCTTTTTAATTCATGCACTACACTTAGGAAAGTGTTATGAGGAGGAGGAGGAGGAGAGGAAGAAGAAGAGGAAGAGGAAGAAGAAGATACAGTTGTTGCAGGAACTGAAAGCTTCTGGAATTAATTGCAGAAATCCTGCTAGTTGAACAAGAATTTGGGAGCAACACAGCGGAAATCAACTTATTTCCTTCCTTGAATCTGTCACTCTTCTCCTGCAGTGTAGTTTAAAGTAAAAGGGGAGATCTTCTAAGCAGATGTGATGTATGAGTGGACCAAGCAGGTATATCCAATTCACCTCTCTGCCACAGTTCACTTTCACAAATGTCTGTTTCTTTTCATATATTTGGGCAGGGTAGGAGTTCTGTTTTAGTTATCAGAAAGTTTAAAATGACTGATCTAGAAGGACAACATTTTTAAAACACCATACATACCTTCTCTTTGGCTATCCCTCTCTCCCTCCCTCTCTCTCTCTCTCTCTCTCTGTGTGTGTGTGAGTGCGTGCTTGCAGGCTTAGACCTTTGTGTGGTTTGCTTCCCTCCACTGACCCCAGGTTAAAGGGTTGTAAGATAGCCCTCGTCTGCTTTCTGTCAGCATTTCCTTTCTACAGGAACTCCTGGAGATGGCTTGGTGGGAATCCAGTGATAAAAAAGTAGAGCTTGTTTCTCACTTGCCAAAAGGAAAACAAAACCAAAGGAAAGAGCACTTCCTGCAAGACTTCAGTAAGTCGATAAGCTTAATTGGCTAGGTCTGTCTCCTGTACATTGATTGCACCTACTAATAAAAGAGCTATTGATTGGCACGTTATAGAACAGTAGCTTGTATGGGCTATAGTTCCTCTTAATGTTATTACTACATCAACCTTTTTCCTGTTTCTGGCTCTTTGGCATTATAAATTATGTCAAATGCCAACAGATTTCCCCGGCTCCCCCATTGCTCTCGGACTTCAGAATAGTTTCCTCTTATTCATTCGTTTGACCTCCTTATCGCCTGGCAAGTCCTCCCGAGAGTTGCAAAAGATCGTGAAAGAGGGAGAGCTGCCACATTGCTACTCAAACATAGTAACATTATGAGGGCTATATTTCATGTTTTAATTGGGCCTCAAAAATCAAATAAATTGATATGCCCTGACATTGCTTTAATGTGGTGGTGATTAGTGGCCACAGAAGCAGTCCAGCTAAAAACCCTCTTTTGGGAAGCTTACGACATCTTTGGTAACCTTGCTAATGCCAGTGGAGGTCAATGCAAAAATTGTCATCTGGTCTGTGTATTTGCCATGCTAGTAAGATCAAAATCAGGCATCAGTTCCACTTAATGGGTTTACTGGTAGCATCTGGCTGGTTGTAGCAATGGATGAATCTGTCAATTACAGTTTCTCGTTTTTTGCATTTTTCCAGTCTTAACATCAGTTTGTCCCGTGCACTGAGAATCTTTCCAATCTTAAGTCTCCTTTGTCCCAAGCAAATATCTATAGAAAGATTGCATGAAAAGTATATACATTGTTGTGTGCATGTCTTAAGTACACATTTTTGTCATTTCTCCTAACACAGACATTTGCCCATCAATTTCTCCAGTGTAATGCATTCTAACATTTGCACTAAAACATGCATTTCTGTGCTCACTTTTTCCTAACAGGCACATTTTGGTATCCTTTTTTAAACTGAAGAACTCCATAACAAAATTCGGAATAGTGCAAATTTGGAAGAAGTTCGGTTTGCATGTCGATTCTAAAGCAAGAACCTAGTTAAGTTCACATTCAAGTTTAAGCCTGCATTTTTTTCTTCTATCTCCAGCTTACTACCATGGGGAACAGGACATGATTGACTCATGGTCTTTTGTACCTAAGTTTTTAGGATCATAAGAATGTAGGATGCTGCTTATATGAGTCGAACCCTGACACCTGACAGTGGCTGGGTTCAAATAACGTATGAGTTATTTCATATGATGGGTTCAAAGGATAAGCCATGGTGGGTTTGTTCTGTTTGTTTGTTTACCATTGTTGGTCTGTTCTGTTGTCTGAACCCAGCTGTGATATTTCACCACAAAAAGTTTAGCCTTTAGCAATCAGGATAAGTATCATTTGTTTGTTCTATGGTTTCTCCATACCGCCAAACCCAGGATGGTAGTTTTGCAGAATGCAACTACCATAGAGTACCCTGGAAAGAGCAGCCCCTCCAGGAGTCTCTCCAGCCATGCCACCTCTACTAGTTTTCTGCCTCATAATAGACATGTGGACCAATGAGGAAGGGGCAGGAGATGTAGACAGCTTGGGACTGGATTTTAGGTGTGCTGGCTAATAGGATAAGGACCAGCAGTGAGAGATCTGAGTGGTGAGAATGGGAACTGCCACAATTGTCCGTTGGATACACCATGGTGGAAAAACTGCCATCTATGGTAACCACACAGGACTGCTTCTTCTGTTTCTTTGAGGGCCCTCTTAAATTCAGGGTAAGATGGGGCTGAATGGAGGTTGCCAGGGAGGTATTCCAGTTGTGGCACCACCATTAAAAAGTCTCTATCTAGAATATAATACATGTAATAATATAAAACTATTTTCAGGTTGTGAAGAAAGCTGGAAGAGCTCTAGAAAGTTAGGTCTTATTTCAGTGTCCTTTCTATATAGAGAGCCTGTATTTTACTTCCTTTGATGCTCCTCATTGTTCAATCCCCTTTTCATTATAAGCTCACCACTATATTTAGTTTCATAGCATGCTCTACATAAAATCTTACCATAATCACCCACCGAACAACATTTCTCTATAAATCTTTAAATGCCTGGCATCTGATGATAATGCAGTAAAGGACTATAATGTAAATGTATGTACTCCATTGCATTTCTTGTTTAAATGAAAGATGAGTGTGTGGGTTGGGGGAAAGGAAGATTAATTAAAGATTTAAATATTCTCTCTCTCCTGATGACATTTGAATATCACTTCTTAGAATATGATGAGGATATTTTTTCTCCCATTCTTTCAAGGGTTTTACTAATCCTGGGGATTGTACAACCATCTTGAAAGGCTTGTGGTGTTATTTCACATTATTTGCAAGTTCCAGACAATAAGTTGTGCTGTTCACTCCTACATATGCTTGCTTAGAAGTCAATCCCATTGACTTCACTGGGACTTTCCACAACAGCAGGTGTGGAAAACATCACAACTATACAACCCAGGCTTGCAAATGTTTACTTAGAAGTAAGTACTAAGTAAGAAGTAAGTATCTGAAACTGTGATTATTTGTTTGCTTGTTTTAGTGAAGATACAGCATTTGAGGTGGCACCTCAAATTTTCCTCAGGTAATTTTGCAGAGCCCAAGTGGGCTGGGGTGACTGACCTAGAATGTCTCACGGACATGTCTGTGGTGATTACCTCTAATCAACAGAAGAAATACATATGACTTTCCATTTCTTATGTAAATTATCTGCAGGAAAATGCAGTGCTTTGATTTACCAGTGTTCCTCCAGTCTGGCTTGCAAGCTAATGCATCCACGAGCCACAGAGCATAACCTTGTCAACTGAATCAAAAGGAAACAAGGAATTTTGCCAAAAATGGATTAAATAATATGTTTAGAAAGAAAGGGCAAAAAAGTACCTAGCATCTGAAGTCCCATTGATTTCCTCTGGTGCTATATCTTTCTTAATGAATTGATTTGTTAATTTAAATGTGTGGCTCAGAATGAGCTGAGCATTTTAAATTCATTGAACAAGTTCGTATGTAATTAAATGGCTATACATTGAACATATGGTTCTATTAATTGCATGCATTGAACACATCATTCTATTGATTGCATGCATTCTCCAAGCAACTATGGGCAGGAACTCCCATCATATCCTGGGAGAGGGTCAGGCACAGCAGGTCCTTTGAAGTTCTTAGGATATATTGGGAAAATGGTCCCAATTGGTTTATGCAGGAATACAGACCCTCAGGTACAGGGGCTCAGATTGCTACTTGAAGTTCTCCAGATGTTCATGCCTCATTTTCTTAGCCCCAGCTCAATTCTGAAAGGTCAAGATACCTCCAAATACTTAGTTACTGGCAAGAAGAACATTAAGCTACAATGGCTAAGTGTAGTAAGTATGGCCCCACCCCATTCCTTTGGCCACACCCCTTGTCTTCAGCCACACCCACTGCTGGAATGCAGCCCCTGAGCTTGTCGTCAGGTTGGAAAGGGTTCCCCACCTTTGCACTTCCCTGGAGGAAAGTTTCATTGAAATAATGGGATTTACTGTGGAGGACATACGGTGGTGATGTCAGTGTACCTTGCCTCTGGTGTACGGAGCCCAGAAAAAGATGAAGCCAATGAGACCATGCAGGGTGCATTCCTGAACAATGCCATAGACAGCTCTGGAGGATCCTGGAAGCCAACCCAGGAAGATCACCTGCCCTCATCAGCTGGCTTCCAGAAGTAAGTCATTTGTGTGGACATAGCTGTCATTCTGGCTTGTTTCATAAGGTTGTCTGAAGTTGTGCATGGAGTGCCAAGCCTGGACACCTGGATACTAATCCCAACTTAACCAAGAAGGGAAAAGAGAAGGTGAACAAAGTCAAAGTCCCTCTTCCACAATACTATTTCTCCCAGAAATCCTTTTTGGATGCTAATTCTCACTGCCCCAAATCAGATGGAGGTAGCTAAGTGATCTTTCTCCCACCTGGCTCTGAGCAATGGTAGGAGGAAGACCCTTATGTTTCCGAAGGTCCTGATAGAGGGGAGAGGACTTCCCACTCCATGTGCTCCCTGGATGTGTGAAAGCAACTTCAGCTTTTGTGAAAGCTTGCTTTGCTTCAGGCGGGATGGGTGCTATGCAGTTACCCAATTACCGTAAATGCATTTTTCCCTTTAAAGAGCAGGGAGCGTTTCTGTTCAGAGTGGGAATGATTTTCCAGTCCCTGGTTCATCATTTAAGGCAAGAGGAAGCATAACTCAATGAAAGACAGAAACATTAAGTGTGCAGTAAACCTGTCACGAGGCAATGATGAATTCATTTATTGATCAAGGCGATCAGGGATATATTTTCCCTAATCAATATTAAAAGTCCAGGACAGTGATTGAAATGTTGGGATGTCATGACAATTTCCTCCATTTAGAAGAAGCTCTCTCTCCTCCTGATGCTCTGTGCCTAAACACTGAGGTCAATGCTATGGGTATGGACAGGTTCAAATATCTCCCTTATTCCTTTCGGAAGAATTCTGACAACCCTGCTTGTAAGTTGCAGGGGCGAAAGTTTCTACGTGAGGACATTGCTTGGAAGTTATGCTAGTCCAAAGTACCATTGAACTTTCTGAATTTGGTCAGGCTGAGAATCAGTGACTGATCCAAAGACACCCATGGGCTTCATGCCTGAATGGGGACCAGAGTCCAACACCCCAACGAATATGCCGCACTGGCTCCCTTGCCTTACTTTGCCCACCATCATTCCAGTTCAGCCTCATCTTACTTCTGGTTCTATCCCTACCTCTAGCCACACAGATTCTCTTCGCCTTCCCCGCAACTTGGGGACTCTGACTCTGGTGCTCCACCATTTTTCCTGTGTAAGTTTTTCAGGTTCACATGCTGTGTTACAGAGTCAGTCATTGCTTGAACAGGAAAACAGAGGGTCTGAATAAAGGGGAGGCGATGGGTGGAAATCTGACATTCCACTCAAGAATGAGTGGTCTGTTCCTAGCCTGTAACAATAATGTGTGTTTGTAGAATGAGTAGAAGTAATAGACGGATAGACCTTCTTGGACTAAAGATGTTTTTAAACGCTAAGGGTGCAGTCTTATGCATAGGATTACACTCCAATGATATTAGGGGTGTAGAACTTCCGGCCCATTGGCCATGCCCTGCTTTCCTGCTGGTCCAGTTGGGACCTACCTGGGTTCCTCATTAGTTGTCCCCCTTTCCCTGGCCGCCCCCCCTCTTTCTTCAACTGCTGATCATTTGGTTTCTCTCATTCGTGCTTCTCCTCCATTCTGAAATGCCCTTCTTAAGGCTTGGGTACTACTCGTAAGCACTTTGAGCTAAAAAGAGGTGGGACTCGGACCCTTCTCCTTTGCTTAAACCTCCCCCACAACTGGAATTCACCCTCTCAAGAGTTTCTTGTTCCTTCGGTTGAAATAGGTTGAGCACTCCTGATATGGGTAGGTAGATCAATAGATATATTTTACTTCTTCATTTGCAGCGAAAGAAACCTCGCTGCAGGCACAATCAGACTGTTGTTGACAGTTCGGCTTCTCACCTAGGCACTAAACTGAAATCAGAAATACTAGGATTGACTCTCTATGGTCACCCGGGGTGTTGACATAAGCTGCAAAAGTCCATTGTATTTGTGTAATGGTGTTGCGGGAGCTGTGATGTTCACTTCTCCTCTCGGCTCTCAGTGTCACTGTATTTATGAGCCCTGAGAGAGTAACAGTTGAAAACAGAAGAGTGGAAAAACAAAATCAAACTGATCCTCTAAAGGTCAATAAGTAAGTCAATAGCATAATCGATACCGTAACTAAAATGTTATGCTGAACGTTAATTAAGAAGTCCCACATCTAGATCTTCAGCAAGTTCAAGGACAGCATGCTACATTTAACCTGAGAAATCAAAGATTTACCTGTAGCAGATTTTCTGGATTTGGTAGCCTCTACAGGTTTTAGACTACAGTTCCCATCATCCCTGCTTATTGGAATTGCACTTCAGAAGACCTTGAATTGAATTCGGAGTTAGCATTCTTTTGAGTAGACCTATTAAAGTCAATGGGACATATTAGTCAGGTTATAAAGTCTGCTTTGATATCAATATTGGTCAACACTATGCCTGAATAAGGTGGGATTCATCCCCTCAAGGGAAGCATGTTAGGGAAAGTTTGATAGAAAAGCTTCTCAATAGAAATAAAAAAACAACTTATTATCCATCCAGTGAGGTGGCACTGAGAGAAAGGTGCTGGACCTGGTGCCAATGCCACCATTTTGTCTGGGAAAGACCTTCAGGGAACTCCATCCCTCAGTGAGTCTTACTTTCTCACCACTACATCTCACCACTTGCTTCCTCACCAGCTCTCACAGGTCCTCATCTTCTTTCCCATCGTTGCTTGTTGGATGGCACGGAACAGTAAGAAAGTATCCCTGCTTCTCCTCACTGCCCCCTCCACCATCACCTCCCCATTGTCCGGGTCATGTCAAGAGGCCGGTGAACAAACCAAATTCAGCGGTGAAGGAAGATCAAGCCTAGGGGAGCTCTTACCAGGGGACCGCAGAGACAAGTTTGGCCTCAGGCATGTGCCCAGCCAGGTTCACCATGATTCTAACCTATATGTCTTTTTTGTGGGGGAAGCTGCCTCAGTATTCAATGAGGTTGGCTTTACATGTAATGAGGTGTTGATAATGTTCCAGCTTAGCCGCTTTCTTCCTTATTGGAGAGAGTAATGGGAGCAACCTGATTTCCCACCGGGTTTCTCTCGCAGGGTGGCACTTTTTACCCCGAATTTTTAATGGAGATCTAAGTGTGTTCATTTGCTTTGGGCAGATTTTAAGGAGAAATATAAATATGCATCTTCTCCTTAATTCACAAATGCATTTTAGCCTATAAAGAATTCATGTTTGCATATGAAAACAGTGCCTCTTGTTCATGCTAAGTTCCATTCTCTCTCCCCCCCATCCCCTCCCGCTCTGTTCCTTTGCACCACCCAAGAGCGGGGTGTGTGTGTGTGTGTGTGTGTGTGTGTGTAAACAGCAAGAAGAGAATATTTACTTGCAATTGTGAATTCCAAACCATTCCGAAAGCCCTAGAGTCATATTTTCAGGCCTGGATGGCACTTAAAGGGCCATAATCTTTTGGAGAATGGGTTTTGCAATACACAAGCTGAGGCAAATGATTCAGGTTAAGGAGCCAAGGTGCTCTGGGAATTGGGGGCATGGAAAACAGTGCTTGCCATTGTTTTAATTATTTATTTATAAAATGCTTGAGTGGGCAAACCAGAGGGGATGAGACATTTTTCACGTATTGTTAGCTCTTGGCAATCTGTGTAGTGCCGATTGAAGGAGGGTAGGAAAAAAAAGATTATATTAAGATAACAGTACCTCATCTCACCATTCTTCTTGTTGCTAAAACTAGTTATCCTGTTTCTTCTGTTCAGAAGTCCATTTGTTACATGATGGAGCAAGAGAAAGGAGCAGGAAATGGTGACAGAAGGAGGAGGAGAAAGAGGAGATGGAGATTGAAGGAGAAATGCAATGTCTTTTCAGCCTGTGGAATCATCCTACCTTGGAACACTTCTACATTTTAATTCAGTTTTTAAAACAAAGCTCTCTGTATGCTTGCATGAACACCCACCTACTCAAATCCATTCTGTTGATGGAAGAAGATCCACTTTCAAGCAATATTGGTCTGAAATTTGGAGAAAAAAACACAGTAGATATCTTGTACCTTAAAGAGCTGCTATGTCATAAACTTTAAAACTTATGCCATAATAAACTGGTCACTCCTTCAAGTGACAGAACTTCCTTTGTTGCTTTTGCATCGACGGGATACCATACTTACCTTGCTGGAAGCTGTTACCAAGAATTTGGAAGCATGCTTTCTTCAGAGTGAGCAACTTCTGGAAGTCTTGATGAACATTTAGAGGAACTATAAATATGCCATGCGTTATCTTCCCAGCTGAAGTGAAAGTCAGTTTAAAATGATAAGGTCATTGGTCATATACAAGAAAAGGCAGGCTCTGATAATTCTGAATATACAGTAAGGTCCACTTGTCTTAATTCCCAGTGTCATTGATGGGAAGTGTTTTGTTGAATTCTGAGGGCCCTACCATCAATTTCCATTGTTTTTGTGCCATTTGAACTGTAATAAATCTCATTCTCTTTCTTTCTTATGCACACATATGCATGCAGAACTCAAACTGCAGTTTCAGGGCCGAGCCAGTGTCAAAGGTTGGCATAGCTGAATATTTGCCAGTGTCCACATCCAAGTAAGAGCTTACCGACCTGCCGTTTCCTCTGCCCCCTGAGGCCTGGTTTTGCAGTGAGCTCCATTGGGTGGTTTGCAGCATTCTGAGATCAAAAATGCAAGCCTGAAGCATCACCTTTCCTAAACTGAAAATCTTGATTATCTTGGTCAAATTGCATCCTCTAAACCTGGATTTTTACTTTGTTTCTTTCTGGGGGCGGGATTGACCATACAATGCTGCTTTCATTTGTGCATTTTTTCTAGTTGTTAGAAAAAACCGAGGCCCCAGTCCTTTTAGTCCTCTGGAAGAGTGCTTCTCTTCTGTTTGATATTTTTCTTTTATTCCCCCTACTCCCCGTCAGGACTGTGAACATGTGTAGATGACATTCTCCACCAAAGCACCTAAAGACAGGCTTTCTGGCATGAACTGGGGTTCTCTTTTGGCAATGCCAATGTAATTTAACTTCAAGTTGAAGAGACACATATGCCAACAGCTAGGGGCACTCCTTTCAGCAAAAAGCTTAAATGGTTTTGTCTTTTTCACCCTCTGGTAAGGAAAAATTGGCAGTTCCTACTAAAGGCCTACTCATTTTTCATAACTTTTGTGATGCATTCAGCCATGGAAGACAAAATTGAGTTTCCTGTGGAAGATGTCAAACCCTTCTTAAGTGTCCTGTTAAATTTCTGTTACACAGAGCAAAAAAATGAAGCACTACATAAACTGCTATTGTGGCAACCGCTCCTCTTTTTGAATGGCTGTAAGAACATTTTCAGTGTGAGAGCTGAGTTCCATGCTGGGAAAGCTACCAGGGCATCCTAGAAAGCTGCAAGCCAGAAAATAGAAACTCCAGGTCTGAAAGGCTAAACACAGAGAAACATAGAAAGTCAGAAGGAGACTCCTGGGCCATCTAGTCTGGCCCCAGGCTCCAGCCGGCTCTGCTCACAACATGCCTACCTAAAAATGACAGGATTTGTGGATTTGTGCTTCTGGGGGAGCTCAGAGAGCTGGGTGGACACCCAGGACCTGAAAATTTGCCTCCCTGGCTTAAAGCAAGGACAGGCGGAAGTCAGGAGATTAGCAGAAGATCAGTAAAGATTTTGGACTTCTAGAATCACAGAGATGGAAGGTACATTGGAGACCCTCTAGACTCCCCCTCTTCAAATGAGATGGGTGTCCAGCCTTTGCTTAAGAATCTTCAGCAAAAGGAAAGCTATCCCTCTCAGCCTATGTGACTGATTAATGGAACAACCTCACTTCAGGGAAGTTTCTCCCAATGTTAAGCTTAGAGTTCTTTTTTCTAAGTCTACGTCTCTTCTATTACCCACCTCCCTGTTGCATCTCAGAGATCTAGTAAAAAACAAATCAGGCTCAAGAAGCCAGGAGCAGATCCTGTCCAACCCTGGATTAAAAATTCTTGAAGGGTAGAACTGATGGCCGTCTACAGCAGAGATGCTGAGAAATCCACATCAGCTTCAAATGAGCTTGGATTCTATGAATCCTGGCCTGAAGAGTTCTTAGTGCAATGCTAGCTGCTTGTGCTTTATTCTGCGTTGCACAGGGAAGTCATTTTGGTGGTAGACGGATTAGTGCATATGGAGTCACATGGTACCATAATACAAGGCAGGAAAATTCTGGACTGGGACTCGGTTAATACAGATGAACTTTTGTATCTTGTTTAGAGAATATTCCACTTGAGGCTGAAAACACCAAAGATTGCACTTAGCAGACCAGCTTATCAAAGTCAACAGATTTTTCTAAGCTTTTGCAGGGATGTGTGTAACTTCACATTTGCACTAATTTGCATTAGTGCTAATGAGCTAATGGTGCATTACCATATTTGCACAAGTGGGACAGAATTCTCTACCCAATTCACTCAAAGAGTGGATGGCAGAACGAATGATCTGCAAAGCAAAGATGGAACAGACTAGAGAAAATCCATACTTCCCTGTCTGACTTGCATGCAGTAAAAGGAGAATTCTGAGTGAAAGGCTGGGCATGAACCAAAACAGTGGAGATTTTTGATTGTAAGAAAGAGCTTTTGTTTATCTAGCAGAAATGGATTTTGAAATGGGAAAATTAATATTGTGGGAACTGACTTTTGGAAACCAGGATCTGGGAGGGAAAAGAATATTTAGGAAGAAAATATAATTGATTCCTGCTTTTTCTAGGCCCAAGTTTTTTCTAAGTTTCCTTTTTCTAAGTTTCCTTTTTCTAAGTTTCCTTCTCATAGAAATATGCATGAGGTATATACAAGACATATTGCATTTTATGTACGTAAGTGTAGAAGTTTCCTTCTTCTCATTACCCGTCTACCATTTGGATGGTGAGGCAGCTGTGAGGGACATTTGCTCTTGCTTGTCATTGCTCAACCATCTCACACATTGCTTCTACTCTGAAGCAAGATGCCAAAACAGGACAAAGAGACACTGAACTTCTTTCAGTCTGGAGCTATACTCAGACCCACATTCTCTTGGTGGGTAGAGCTGAAGGGATAGGCAGTAGCTCCAAAGAAAAGAAATAAAGCAAAATTACCCAAAAAACCAAACCAAAACAAAATGCGGACAATGGAAGGGTGTGTGGTCCCTAGAAGAAGACATTGGCGACTGTCAGGGTGACTTAATTTATATTGTTTTATAGGATTCTATTTATTTATGGTTGTGAGCCGCCCCGAGGCTTCGGCAAATGGGGCGGCATAGAAGTTCCCCTAATAAATAAATAGCCTTCTATGGATGTTTGGAAGGCTGTACCAGGATGCCAGGTAGGCCAAATTTACTGATGTAAGATACGCCTTGTCTAGTCCGACTCAGTCCATATACAAGGTGGTAAAAGCAACAGGTGAGCAGAGAACATCTCTACCCAGGTGTTTCCTGTGCTCATTGGACCCTTCTCCCTCAGTCCTTGGCACATCGAGGGAAATAATAACTGTACAAAAGGAACCTTTGCTATACATGCAGAGGGTTCCACATGAGCTGGAACCTTGATACAGAAGACTTCTGGGTTATTCACAGGTGTAACTGCATCCACAAAAGGCCCATCTCTGCATGAATTTATGATACACCTGGAAGCCAAGGAGAGTGGCTCATGGGAGCACATGACTTTGGAGCCAGAGATATTCAGACTTGCACCAGCCCCTTGTTAGGTGTTGCTTTTTCCACAGTGCACAACAGCACTAGGAAGAGCTTGTATATCTATCAATCTGCTCTCTCTCTCTATTCACCCCATATATGTCATGCACATGGACTCACATATGGTTGCACGATGAGTTGTATTTCCTTTCAATGTGTCATTATTTAAATATTCAATTTCTTGGTGTGTGAGACTGTTTACAAACAAGAAAATGGAACCCAGTTTGCTCTGGATTTGTTACCTCCCAACCAACTGGTTAAACTGGCTAGGAGCATTTTCAGTATGTCTGTATGGAATATGTATGTGGTACTATAGGCAAACCTAGCAAGCTCCACTTTGCATACAAGATAAAGATCATATGAAAATTTACATGTTAATAGAACATTTTAGAGGGAAAATTGCCCTTTGTCAATTGATTGTATAAATATTTTATCAAGTGTAATATTAGGAGAAGGCAAGCGTGAAGGTATTCTCTCTCTCTCTCTCTCTCGTTCTCTTTTTGAGGAAGAAATTAGGACATTATTGTTGAAGAAATAATATAAAATGGGGAGTTACAAGTGCTTGATCTAAACTGTAAAAACCTTTCATGCACTCTGGCAGAGAGAACAGATTAAATCCATAATGAAATGGGTAACTTTAAGTCTGCATAAATTTCCCATGCAGGCTCAGTTTCCCGGGAATCTCTCTCGGCTAGATTAATGGCCGGCAGCCTGCCATAATGAACTAGCTTGCCTTGGCAGTGTGCTCATGAATTTATTATGATGTCCACCAGTGTGCTATACGGCCTAGACATCTTTATAAATCCTGGATTTAGAAGTGCCGCGATGAGCTATTTCAGTCCTAATGGTAAGGTTGATTTATATTGCCCACGGTTTGCTCACTCCGCCCCCTTCCTTTCCTCCTTGACAGTTATAAAAAGGAAAATACAGGTCATATCACTGATGGAAATGCAATGTGAAGGTAATTAGATAATGCCAAATGGATATGAGAAAGGGTGCACTGTTGAAATGTTAAATATGTTGGTAATTTTTTCCTTGGAGCAATTATATCGGGTTGATTTATTTTTACAGTTTATAATCACTTAACTACCTGTGGCTGATTTTTACCAGATCTTATGCCTATGGAGATGGAGAAGAGGGGCTTTTCACCCGGTAATTGTTTATTGTAAATTCATTTATCGCCAAATACCTAATTTATTATGCAATTTACACACGTCACAGCTCATTGCTGATGGGGAATAATGATTACCCATTTGGTTTTCTTGTAAACTCCTTCTCTTGGGCTGCTTTAGAAAAGAATTGGCTGCCAGAGCTGTAAAGGTTTAAACAATCTATGCATTTTAATATATCGAGAGAGAGAGAGAGAGAGATTTTGAATAGTCCAGAGGATAACTGCAAGTGAGAAACTAATGACCAATTTATTGGTCATTTATTGCAGTTCTCAGAAAGCAAACATCACAACAAGAAAAGAAAATCTAATATATATTGAATTATTATAACCCCACTCAGAGGCATTTAGCTGTTAAGAGCATTTTAGGAAATATAATTATTGGAACAGAGCCAAAGTTATTGACTATTTTGATAGTATTGAGGAACTCTTTCCCCAGAACCTTATGTGATCTTTGGCACTACCAGGAAAAATGTTCACCAATTCTTCTATATTGCCTTCGCTCACCCTGTCCCCGTCGTCCTCAGTTGCCTTCATCACCCAAGGTCCGAGAAGAAGTATGTATTGGATTGGTACTACCTAAGGGAACAATCTAGTGCTTGCCCCTGTGAATGAACATATAGCAGAGTCTATCAGCAGCTCTCCTTGCAGCAAAAGGAAAAATAAGTAGCCTGAAAAGCTGTAACCCTCTCTTAAGCATTCTTCTAGAGAAGGTTCCTCATCTATCGGATCAGTCAGTTTACTTTTCTACAAGAACTGAATGTTGAGAATAAGAACAGAGAAGGATCCCGGCGGTATCAGACCAAAGATCCAGCTTGTCCAGCTCTCAGTTTATGCAGGGGCCAACCTGTCGCTTGCAGGATTCCGTAGTCATTATGACTGATAGCCGTGGCCAGCCATCTCCTCCATGAATTTGTTCAACCACCTTTCAGAGCTGGCCATACCGGTGGCCATCATTAGATCTCATGGAAGGGAATAGTCGTCACTGGTACTGGTCATGTCTTCCCAACCCGATGATGGCGGGCTTGTTGGCATGTTTAACAGAACTCAGCATTGGCCGGGTTTGAAGGATGCCGTTTTTTCAAATTGTTTGTGAATATTCTCATAGGCCTAGTCACAGGGAATAATGGGGGGAATAATGACCTCATTCTACCTGGAGTGACAAGTCCTAAAGAGCTGCACTTTTCTTTTTTTTTAAAAAAAGTCTGTTTTATTGAATTCAATGAGACTACAATAAGTGTCCTTCTGGAAAAGGGTCAGGAAGAAATTAAATTTTACTGCTCTAGTGCTTTCAGTTGGTAGACAGAGCAATCTTGCAGAAGCAAACTTGCTTAAAAGTGAACAAAGTCAGTCCTGAACTATCTCTAGGCCATTCTTAATAACACAGTGGACCAAATCATATCACTGCAACCTAGCATGGCTTTTTTAAACCATGGTAGTCTGTGGCACAGGCAGGAGGTCATTTTGAATATTCAGCACAGTGGTTTGTGGCACACTGGAGAACAGCCATTGTTTACTGTGTCATCCAAACCTGATTGACAGGTGCTGCGTGAGAGTGGAACAAGCCTCCAATAAGCCTAGACTAGACCATGGGTTCTTGAAGGGTTGCTTAACCCTCAAACAACCCTGTCAACCAGGACCAGAGGACCCAACAAGCAGATACTGGAGTCTAAATGAGCAAGCTGGTGCCTGCAAGTACTTTAGAAAATTACGACTTTAAAAGGCCATGGGGAGCATCAGGGATGTTGCAAGCCAGTTAGGTGTGGAGGAGCCCCAAGGAAGTGATGTCCAAGTGGGTGGAGCTTTGGTGCATTAGTTTGGAGGAGATGGAGTGGGGAGGAGCTTAGCCAAAGCTGCAATTTCTTGCCATTAATCATGGCAATTTTACTACATTTAGGATGCTGCAAATCTGTCTGCAAGCTGCCATTTATACCTTTCTTAATTAACTTCT
This sequence comes from Varanus komodoensis, assembly GCF_004798865.1. Classification (NCBI taxonomy): domain Eukaryota; kingdom Metazoa; phylum Chordata; class Lepidosauria; order Squamata; family Varanidae; genus Varanus; species Varanus komodoensis. Next base: position 8,039,799 of record NW_025335550.1, on the reverse strand, counting down.
AGTCCCCCCCCCCCCCATTACTGGCATTTAAGGAAACTCTTTTCAAAAGTGCAACTCTACTTTGCACACCCAACTTTGCAGTTCCCTTCATATTCAGTGATACTTAAGGAAAATACTCCCTTTTTTTCTAAAATCCCATGCTCAGTTTTTCTCAGAAGGAATGGAAGGAGCCTACCATCAATCCTGTGCAACATTATGTGCTGGCAAATAATTAAACACCCATTCTCTCTACCTTCCTTATTTTTTATCACATCCACCCCCCTCTATAACTTAATTCTTTCACAATATAAAAGACACAGAAGAAGGAGGCAAAGCAATACAAGCTAGGAAAATCCGGTCCAGTCGTCTCTGGTCAACATGGCCAATGAGCTTGTTGGACAGAGTTGAGAAGAGTGGAGTCCAACCGTTGACATATGCCAGGATGGTGTAGGTTAGATGAAAGGATACGTGAGTGCTTTTGATGGGAGATTTAAGACAGCTCAAAGGACATCCTTCTTCACATGGCGTGTAGACTGACTATGCAATTCACTGCCTCAAGAACTAGGGACGGCCATCAATTTGGATGGTTTTCAAAGGGGATAGGACAAAATTATGGGGAACATGAAGGTTTGCTCATTGCTTTGTTTCAGCATGCTCAACTCTATATATTTTTGGTCCACACCACTTTTGCATGTTTCTGGCATAATTTGAATGCTGCTTAATGGGCCAAAGAAGTGAAAATTTTGGTGGATCTCTAAGTTCGAATTCACAGATCAGACTTGGCATTGTAGATCTGGCCATTTCCACTAGAGTTTTGCAAAACTTGGATTCCTCGAACATCCCAGTGTTGTGCCATTTTAGTTGGATACACAATCAGTGTATTGCTCTTCTCTTATTTATTTTATTTATTTATTAAAACATTTTTATGCCGCCCCATTCGCCGAAGCCTCGGCTTTTACTACTGATATCACTTTCTAATAGACTAGAATAAGCACCTCTAGTGTTTGGCTTTCCTATATCCTTGTATTTTAATATGGGAAAATAATATCATGCTGGAAAACATTTTATTTTTAATGAAACTTTGGGCAGACATTTCTTCATTGCAAAATAACTTTCCTACAGGAACTTCTTCCTCTTTTTTCATGCTTTTGGGATTGAGTTATTGTTATTTCTGCTCCCTAAGGAGCTTGAGACTTGTCTGAAATCATATTTCCAAAGCACAGGTGGCGGCGTTTCTAAAAAATGAGATTATTAGAAATGTAGTGGGGGTTCTTTTGTTTTGTTTGTGTTGTTTGGTTTGATTCGGGGCTTTTCTTTCCATTCATCTGAGTGGCAGTGGGGATAAATTCTTGTCTTTTAAAAAAGCTGAAGCTTTCAAACTGTTTAAAATAAGTTTTCAGTTTAAAAACAGTTTTCAGACTGTTACATGGGGGAAGGGTCGGAAGCATACAGGAGCTTTGATCAAGCTACCTTTCCCCTTTTTCTTTTTAAAAAGTAGAATAATTCTCCATGTTTTGTTGTGTAAATGAGTTTTTCACCAAGTATTGGCATCAAACAGTCAACAGTGAGAGTGGAATTTCTGAGCCTTCCTGGAGAAAACTTGATAATGATGCATATTTGATCAAATATTTGTTTCATAACTTTCCAAAGAAGATTCGCTTATTCCTTTGAGCATGAATGTGGTTGGCATGGTTCCATATTTTGCTTGAGGTAAGCTTGATGAAAATGGATTGTTTTCGGCCCATGAACTTATTCTTACTTTTCCTCAGGATCTCTTTCCTAGCACTTAAAAAAAGCCATTTATTTTGAACAATATGGGCTTGAATTTTGTCATTAAATATCTAGGATTCCAGACTTTCACTCAGAAACCACAAGCCTTGATGCTTTGCCTCCTATAGGGTTCTCTTTTTTAAAAATGTGGTCTTTATCCTTCAGTTTTACCAGGCTGCTTCTTCAGTTTCAATTGCAGGGGAAAGAGCATGTGTTCCGCACATTTTCTTGCACTAAGGGTTTAATTTCTAGCATTTCCTATACTTTATATTAAACAGCTACATGATAGTGCTGTGCTACAGTGCAAGGATGGAAAATGCATGATTTCCTAGCATTTCTTCTTGCTCTGGGAAATAATGCTGCCATTTCCTTAAACACACATGCCATAAACATGTTTGGAGAACCCAGGAGAGTCTACCATTGAAATGTTCATCCATTTGAATGCTGATAAAATGTATGGTTCAGCTGTCCAGAATAGCTCTGGTCCATGGAGTTGTGAACTGTGTAGGCTTGGTTCACCCAGGGCATTACATTGTGCCTCTGTCCTAGGAAATTCCTGGTTTGTTTGCTGGATTTTCATGGACAGCTCTGTGCATGGAAGTTCTTGCATGTCAGGAGAGATCCTGATAAAGGTAACATGTGGACCAATTGTGGAAGCCTGGTGAAGGATGACTAGGGATTGATGAACATTTGGTTTATAAAAATCATCCTTTCTCTTCATTGGAAGGACAAAAAAGAATGTGTGTGTGAACGTACAAGATACCGATGCAGACAGATTCATTCATCTAAGCTCAAGGCTCGGAGCACTGAGCTCCTAAATCTGACTTCGAATAGGTAGGTTCAAGAATGCTAGTGATGGATGAGGGCTGCCCGGCTTCCATTTTTTTCTGTTCTATCTCCATGGCAGTCTCCATCCTGGAAATTGATATACCTTTTGGATTTAGCCAGGGCAGATGGGCAAGAGTTGAGTTTCAGTTCATTTTTTGGATAAGAATGTGCCAACATTCACATCTCTTTCATATTCAGGGCAGAAAGAACTTGATAAGAAGGAGTGCAAAATAAAGAAAAGGTGATAGATTTGTCAGTCCTTAAGCCAATATCACAGGATGACACCTCCACTCCAGGGCTGTCTCTGCTGTCATTGTGGTGCTTGAATCCTGTTATTAGTGACTTAGAATGGCTAGTCCTAGGCATGTTTTTGGTGGTTGTTGTTGCCACACACCATCAAGTCATTTCCACCTTAGGGTAACTATCCCCAAATGGATGAAAGCTTTCCAAAATGTCCCATCCTTGACAGCCCACTCAGCTCCTCTAAATTCAATGCTGGGTGTTCCTTTATGGAGTCCATCCATCTCCTGTGAGGTCATCTTTTTCTTCTCCCACCTTTGCCTTTATCTTTAGGGTCCTCTTCAGGGAGTTTTGTCTGACTTTATTTGATTGTTTTCCTGGGGTAACAGTGTGACCCCAAATGCGAATAATGCTAGGTTTCATATTGAGGCAGAGTGCAGGTAACAAGAAATTAAGGGAGTCACTGATGTAATATGATGTTGGTGGGTAGGCCTAGCTCATGTGGGGTTGAGCACTGTACTGATATAGAGGTAATAAGAACTTGTTGTGACAGCTTGTGATTTCACTTATTCTCCTTCACTGGTCCATTCTCACTCATGACTTCAGTGCCTGAGTCCTCTGCCTGGGCAATGACCCCACAGTCCATCTGTTGCCAGTATCTTAGTTTCCCAGTGACAAGCATAATGGCATGCTGAAAATTGCATTTAGCTGAAGTTTAAGATTTAAAAGATAAGCACTGCTCAGTTGACTAATCAAATAGTCATAAAAGCTCTTTTCTGAGCCATAATTACGTTTATTCAGTTCTGGCCTTGATTTATTTTTTATTTTAATTGTCAGCCCTGCTCCACTATGATGCTAATAGAAATGTTATTGCAGCCAATATGGACTAAAATGATGTCTGATGATTATTAATGAGAGCAATAAGGAGGTATCTTCATATAAAGTCAGCATTAAAGGAGTAATTCATTTCACCTGATATAATTGGATTGTAGCATTTAAATAGCCTGGGACTTCCTCTTAATTGTGATTAGTTGTCCTTTCCTCCTTTTAGTATGGCATTGAACTCTTCCTCCACTACTTTTTTCTTCTGTTTCTTTTATGAAGTAATTAAACATGAATTGCCTGGTGTCTCTTAATAAATACTTCTGAGGATTTAGTAGCTATTAAATACAATAGTTCCCTGTTAGAAATATTTATGGAAAGCACCCATAGTTAGCAGCGGGAAGCTACTTTGAGGTTTAGGGATATGCTAGGCTGAGTGTAATTATACAAATCCATCAGTCATCGTTGGGGAAATTCACCTTCTATAAAGACAATAATAACTTACACTAAATAAAAAGTATCTTGGCTCCCAAAGGGACTTGGTGCTAACCAGAATTTTAAACATTAAAAGGCTATTTTATTGTCTTAGTTGGCGGCTCTCTCTCTCTCTCTCTCTCATACACACACACACACGTCTCTCTTACACAGATTTTTCTATATCCTTCTCACACTCACTCAGCACACATATTTCCTATCCTGTCTGTATTGTACTGAAGTCACAAAGTATGTTCTCTGAGTCATTTAAAGACAAGAGTGATTTTGCTTCTGTGAGCTGGAAATTCTCATTCTCTTTCCAGTATATTGTCAGGAGTTCAAAACATGATACAAAATTCATGAACCAAAAAACAGAAAAAAGAAAAATAGAAAAAGAAGGAAGGGGAAGGGAGAAGGGAAGTTTTTCCAAGCTTTCTGATTCAGCACAGTTTGTGGAAAATGTGCACAAAATGCACACATGATGTGTATAGTTTCCAAAAAAAAAAAAAAAAAAGACATGCTCAAAGAAGCATTTCAGCAGGACAAAATAAGGTAAAGGTAAAGGTTTCCCCTTGACATTAAGTCCAGCCATGCCTGACTCTCAGAGGCGGTGCTCATCTCCGTTTCCTGGCCGAGGGAGCCAGCGTTTGTCCACAGTCTCCGTGCTCATGTGGCCGGCATGACTAAACACTGAAGTGCATGGAATGCTGTTACCTGCCCACCGAAGGGGCACCTGTTTATCTACTCACATTTGCATGCTTTCGAACTGCAAGGTTGGCAGGAGCTGGGACGGAGCAGCGGGAACTCACCCCGCTGTGCAGATTCGAACCGGTGACCTTCTGATCTACCAGCCCAGCAACGCAGCGGTTTAAACCACTGCACCACCTGCAGTACAAAATAGTGGGGTTCAAGATGCATACAAAATGTGTGTATGAACAAACCATGTGTAAAATACATGAACAAAAAATAGTAACCATTCCCAAATTTCCAAAAATTTCCAAAATTTCCCTATGTGTGAGATATGTTTTTCTCTTCTTCAGTTCCATACTTCACCTAGTGAGGTGTTCTGGCCTCTCTATGCATTTTTCTTCTGTGTGCTTCATGTAATAAGATGTTCTGTTATTGCTCAAAGGAAGTTAAAAAAAGGATAAAAAATCCTCACATATATTTTAAATGAATGTACTAAAGATGGGCCACCAGATTTATGACACTAATAAAACTCTGATGAATTAGATTCTTGGCTGAAACCTGAAGATTATTAGAGTATAAAAAGGCATATATTAATTCATCTAACATTGATTTTTTCCCTCTACCTAGTAGGAAATGTGTACTAGAAAGGATTGTGCCAAATTTCTGAGGTTTGCATTTGGTATTGAAACCTGCCCTTTTTAAAAGGTGGAACAGGATGTTGAATCTGTGAACATGTGAACCAGAAGCAGCCATGGCAAATATAGCTCAATTTATGCAGCTGTTCTCTTTCTGTGTATATTAGCATTTGCCTACCATGACTGTTTATTCTAGAAAGAACATGTGATTTTAAAAAATGAAGGAAGAAGAAAACAAACCCAAACTATCTATCCATCTCAAACTGCGTTGTTGGATGAACAGGGGGGTTAGTATCATTTGAATAATATCTTACTTGTCAGGATATCAGATATGACCATGCCTTTGGAGAACTGAGGTTGATGGAAAAGAGGTCTCAAGGAGAATAAGAAACCATAAACAGGAATGCCAGCTTAAGAGGAATGTTGGCAAAAGCATTCATTCAATTCAGGTCGTGGCAAAGCATTTTAAGCTGGGGGGCAAATCTGAATTGGTAGTTCAGTCCTGATACAGCATCAACAGTAATGCATGCCTCTTCCGGAGAATTATTATTAAAAACCAGAGAGCAGCTCTGCAAAATGGAGTCCTTGCTCTTGTCATTTTCCTTTTCTGGAAAGTGCCAGAGAGGTTCAGAGTTGAATAGGCAGATCACCTGGGAGTGATTATATGGAATTTAGCCATACAGGACCAGTGAACTACAACGGTAGAAAAGTGCATGTTCCCAGAGGCTAGGGATGTTGGAATAACTAGTTTCTCTGTGGACGTCTTAGAGCCATTTATCTTTTACTAGGAAATGTCTACATGTCTCATTTAACACCTTTTCTGGAATGGTGTCTGGACTGTGAAAACAGAGGTGCTAGAGAAAGAGAGAGAGAGAACAGCAGCCTCACAATCTGTTTGCTGAGTTTCTGGCATAATGCAAGTATTTTATGATTTGCTACAATATACAAAACCATGGGAGAATCTGCAGATTTCCACCTGTGCTTCTAGACTCATACACCAACCTGTTAAGAAAGGAACCCTCTGCCTTCTTCCTTCTCCAAGTGCCATCAAATGGCAGAAATACAATGTGCATTGAGAAAGGAAGTGCCCTTCCCAGTGATGACACACCAGTTTTCAATGGCCACACCAAAGGAGATGGAATTGGTCCTGCCTTCATTTTCTTTTCTGTGCCAAATGCAATCATTCCTTTTTGGAGATTGTAACATTTTAGATATTGAAACTGAATCACACTTTTAAGGCCACCTTGATTGTGTGCTTATTTAGCTTAGTGTTGATGTAGCTGTGTGTGTGTGTGTCCATGTCCATGTGAGAAACTGTTGGAAATTTTCACCCAATTTTTCTGCCCACAAATAGGATGAGGGATTTTGAGAGGTCTTTGGCACCCAATAGGCATATGCACATGCATACAAGGTCGCAAGGGACTTACAAAATCTTCTTTCATTCCTATTCCTTCCTCCCATTCTCCTTTCTCCTTCATTCATCTTAAAAAGTTTGCTCAAAGGCTGCCCCTTTCTCCCCTCAGACAAGGACAGTTAGTCCCGCTTTCCCCTGATCAGCTGGCAATTGCCTATGAAAGTCACACTGATGTAAATAGACATACAACAGTTATAGATATATGTATTTGTGTGTTTCATATAAATAGTCTGTATTATGTTATGATATTGTGTTTGTAAAATACGCAAAGAACTCTGGCTATTGGGTGGTTTAGATATGTAACAAATGACATGAGATGAATGGAAATAATGCAACAGGGAAAACAAAGCATTGTGATCCTTCTTGGTTTAGTGAGTTTGTATTGTGTGGGAACTCCTTGATAGATTAGGCACAATGCGTCCACTGATAAATACACCATGTAAGCCATCTGCACTTGATCGGAAAGCTTGATATTTGGGGTACTCTGTCAAGTTTTGTGGATGGATTTGCATCATTCCCAAATCATAGAAGGTTTCTTCTTCATCTCCAAGACTACAAGTTTTCTCATTGTGGGTTCTGCTGTTGTCACCATCATCATCTGCCTTTCTGAAATGGACCTGCACATTCACAAACACACACAAGTGCAGAGGGAGGGGTGGGGAGAGAAAGAGAGAGGTGTCTCTTGATCTGTCATTAACATTTGCTTCAACTTTGGCCTTCCTTTTGCATTTTCTCTCAGAGGTAGGCGAGGGTGTTTAGTTGATCTGCTTTCCATTCCGGGATATTTTCATCCTTAATTGTAGGTCAAGGAGTGGAGCTCTTCCTTGGTGTTTTGTTTTGTTCTTTCCTCTGCCTATGCAAATGAAAGCTTGCTCAATTTTGCTGTTGGGACTGTTGTCCCTCTGGGGTTACTTACACGGCAGATGTATTGCCAATCTTCTTATTGTACCAATATTGATCCCACCTCCCCAGTAATGAACTGTAACATCTACTCTATTACTCCTCACCACCTGATTGGCTGAGGATAATATGAAATTAGCTGGCATGCATTGGGCCTGTCAGTATCGATTTCACTATCCAGATTACTTGTTACAAAAGAATAGAGCTGTCTGTGCGTAATTGAACAAGTTAACTCCTTGTCTCATAAAATGTAAGCCTATATTGATTGCCTACTGTAGTATGCAGAAGGAGGAAAGTTGTAATGTATTTAATCGCCAGGGTGCTGAGACGACCCTTCCCCCAGCCGCACCCCTGAGCCGCCATCTCCTTCGAGAACAACAGGACAGTTGGGTTGGAAGAACTCAAAGGCTCCCTCGCTGACTCAAGCCTGAATGGAGCAAAGGTGCACTGAGAGGCCACCAGGGCCCTGAGAAAGGGACCATCAATGACTCTGCATGCAGCCCCGTGGGCAGCAGGCTGATAATTGCAGGAGTCAAAAGCTCACATGGAGCTGTCCTCCTGCTCCATCCCCATTCCCCAAACTTAAAGGCTTTTAGATTAGTGGCCATGTTATTCTGAGTGTTGACAAGCACAAGAAAAAGGAGTTGTTTCATAATAGGAGAACTTCAGAACAAGGAGCCCAATGTGGTCAACCTAGAGTTCCAATCCTGCTCTAGAGTCCCAGTCCAGCTCCACCTTTGCCCAACCACCAAAAATTTGCTGGTTTCCTAACACGCATGCAGTTTTCACTCATTCTGAAATGTAGAAATTCTTCTCTTAAGGTTTATTTATTGGAAGCAAGAGCAAGAGGCCAAACTATTTTGGCCCTGCTGCTTGTCCCTTTGGCCTTAGGACCCACCCACTACTTGGTGGCTCCCAAGAGTTACCTCAATATGGAATTCAGCCTTTGGGATGTCACAAAGGCTTGCATGTTTATCATGGCTTCAGATTTCATGGTGTAAACCTTTCTTTAGAACATAAGAAGAGTCTTTCAAGATCCGAAAAAGGGCCATGTCATCAGTATTTTATTCCTACAGTATCCATAGAAAACCAACAAACACCCTCTTGCCCAAGCTCCCCAGAAAATGGTGTACTTAAGACTGTCTGAATACTGGAGGTAGCATATAACCTTCTGAACTAGTAGTCCTTGATATTCTTCTCTGGGAATTTATCCAATCCTCTTCTAGAAGCATCCAAATGAAAGGCTATCACAACACCTTGTGCTAATATATTCCACATCCTGTGTGAGGAAGTGCTTCGTGTATTCTGTCCTGAATTTCCCACCAATCACCATCATGGGACCACCTCAGGTTCTTGTGGAATGAGAGAAACACCTCCTCATTCACTGTTTTCTGCATGAAGCATAATTGTATACACCTCTTCCAGGTGCCATGTCTGCCAATATTACCTTCGCAATTAGCCAGATGCTTGTTTACTGAGCCCCTGTTCTCATTTCATGGTGAAAGTGCACTTCCTACTGATCATGTCAACTGCTTGCTTGTGGTTAATCCTAGCAGCTGCAAGTATTCCTCTCCTTTTCCTGTGCTTTTTCCCTCCCAGGTTGTGGGGGAAGGAAGAAGGGAAATAGAACCCAAGGAGATGGTGACAGCTAAGGTCTTTTCATTTTGTTGATTCCCAGGTTTCTGGTCTGCCTTTGCCTACAGCATGTCCAGGGCCTTCTGTTCTGAGATATTGTGGAAATTATAAGCTTGGCTTTGTTTTTACTCCTAGGGAGAAATTTGATACGTATTTATTTCTCCTAGTAAGCCCGGCCATATTATTTATATAAACTACCCTGTATCGAAACTCAATATTGCAGAGAATGTTCTCATTAGGGATGGTCCCACAAGCAATACTTGAGCTTGTCAAGATCCTCAAATCTCTTTCTCAAGAAAACTCCTATATTTTGTGTGTATTTCTTCCACATGCACCCATTGGTTGTGTGCCTCTTTGCAACGTGCATAACCTTTTCCCAAAGATTAAAGTGTTTCTACATGTACCTTTCAAAAATACAAAATTTTCCATGCACATTTTTCAAGTGTTTAACACATTTCGTTTGGTGCACAAATTGTGCTGCAAGCTTGGAAATGCATGGACTTCGACTGGAGGCTGAGTCTTTGTATTCTTTTGGGGATATACAAATTGGGTAAGTCCTAAATGGGAAATCATTTCTCATATATCCCTAGTGTTTTAATGGGAGCCAGTGCTTTAAAATTCTGTTACCTACTTTGTTTCTTGAGATAAAAGATTTGTGTGTTTATTATGAGAAGCTAAGCCTATTTTATGACAACTTGCATTTTGTTATGACATATAATTAGTAATGAATTATCTGGAAATGTCAGTGCATTTTATCAAGATTTTTGCGGTAGCTGAAAGTTGTTTTGAGTATGGTTTTTCTATGGAAAAGCAGCATATAAACAAACTGAAGATAAAGGTGATGTGGATGATATTCCCAGTGCTACCAATTTAAAGGAAAAGGAAGCTTTGCAATTGTATGGGTCTGCCCGTTTGAATATTTCCCGTTCGTTAGTTAATTCTTTTAACTAGATAGCAGACTGTTTTCTAAGCCTGCCAATTTCTTCAAGTCAAGGTGCCTGATTTTTAGTAAGCAAACAAAGGGCAAGAAGTCACATTTTAAAAACAGCTTTTCTTCTCTACACAGGATAAGAGAGCTCTCCTCAAGCCAATCTTTCAGAAGAAATTTTTGTACAGTATTGTGACGGTTCCCTTCACACCAACTCACTTCCACTGCTTAATTTTTAAGGAGACATAACAAACTTTAGCCTGGGAAAGCTGACAAAGTGTGGAGATAGCATTTTAAAAGTGTCTTTCCTCCAAGGTGCCAGGATTTCCCATTGCCTAATTTTGTGCAAGAGCCTTTTCCACTTTCTCTCAGGAGCCAAGGCAAATTTCTGTCTATTGTGGCTGTTCTGATCTACATGCAATTCTATACCTAATAACCTTGCCCTCTAAGCAGATGAGTATTTATTTCAGTCAGTTACCCTTTATAATTACTATATTGAACCTAGTTGTCTATAAAATGGATGGTTTGCTTATACAGTTTACCCAAATAGTTCATTAGGGGTTAAACAAAATGAAATCCCATTTTGCAGGGCATATAATAAATTGTTTCATCTGTGAATTTAGCTGTTCTCCCTAATGCAGACATGGATGTTACAGTAGTTTTCCCTTGATAGGGTTATGGGTTAATGAAATGCTTTTTCTGTTGCTTATTTTCCTCTCTTCTGTGCTGAGTGATAAGTAGCTAACCAACGAAGCTTGTAATTGCAATCTTACAGAAACCAGCCCGATCTGTATATAAATCTCACCATCCAATTACAAGATGTAATAATTTTGCACTCAAGCTGGTAATGAGGTCTAATACTCGTGCACGTGATAATCCCCTCTGGATGCCGGCTTGATCAGATGTTGGCTTTGTAATTAGACGGGCAGAAAATCATTATTTCATGTTCAGAAAAAAAATTAGGTTGGTGGGAAGTTAATTTTCTCTCCGCTCTCTGAAGCGTAGACAAGAATTTAATGATTTAATCATGATTGTTAGCTCTTTTGCAATCAATTTGTAATGATTGTGTAGAAACTCTCTTCAAGGCAAGCTGCATCGGGGAGGAGCCAGCAAACAGCCAGCTTGGAGTGTTGATTATAAACAGTATCACATGCCTCCCAAGCTCATTAAAATGATCTTTCTGATGACGCACTGAGCTTCCTACAGTGGGTGAATAAGCCTGAGAGGTGACCTGAGTTGTGGACATCAGGGTTACAGTTTTTCCCCTCATACCTCATTTGATCCCCTTGTTGATCTCTATGGACATTGTTGGAAATGCTCTAAATCAAGACGGGAGATTTAAGGAATCTCTAGGATGCAACATATATATGTGTGTGTGTGTGTATATATAAATGCATTTGTCTAGGCCAATACAATAGATTTTCACAGAAAATAACTGCTCTATTCTATTTTGTTAAATTGGAACGTTCTTCCTTTCCCCGTTCCCTCTTTATTTATTTATAATTTTTGAATAAGGTCCACTACCAAATGGTCTCAGGATGGTCTTACAATGAATCCCTGTTCCCTGTTGCAGTTTTCCCTTCTTTCCTTCCTGTTTTGTTTCATTCTTTTCATTTCATTTTCATTTTTGCTACTGTTGTTTCAGCTCCCAGGTTCCACCAATGTTTTTGTGTATGCATGCAGCATGATTTGTTGGATAAACAGACATCCTTAGGCAGTATTTGGAATGCACTACATAATAGGTTACATAGTCTTAAACTACCAAAGCATGTGATTGGTCTCATGCAGTTCTGAAATTTAAAATTAGTTTCGGAGATGTTTGTGTGGGATTTGATAGTCTAGAAGGACAGAAATACTGCTCAGATGTGACTGTTGCAAGAAAACATGTCAACATGCATGGACACACACAACCTCAAACATTCCTTGGACTTGTGAACTGCTTCCGAATTTGACTGAAAATAAGAGATCTTGACATGTCAATCAACTCTCAGCAATGTGTTCTGCTTTAATGAAGCCTCAGTGGAAATCAGTAACAAACTTCAATTAAGATCATGTCTCTCACCCAGCTGAAAATGAGAAGGCCTCAAAATCAAAGTTTCAAATCTAGTATTGAATGTAAACATACTGGATAAATGCTTCCACTTATTGGGCACAGTTGGGCTTTTCAGGCCTTGTAGGAGCTCTGTGTCCATATTTGTGCATGGATTTTATTTCCAAGCTTTACTTCCATGTGCCTGTTGCTGCATTTGCTAAATATAATGGGCCAAACTACTTGCATGGAATTAAGCAATTCTGTGACTAGGAGCATTTTATATTTTTTGTTTCATGTTTGCAGTTGCAAATGCTGACAAATCTTAATCAGTTATTCAGTCCAGAGAAATGTTGGTTTGGGGTGACAATATTTTCCCTAAAATGTGTGAAAAGTGGATTACTGTCATACTTCAGTGCAATCCAAAAGGAGGCTGACAGCTAAAGTTTATTCGTAAGATATTCCTAGAAAAACTGGCCTGCGAAATACATTTTGATATGCTTCTAAAAGATGTTCATTTTGGGTGCATCTCTAGAGAGTTACCTACTTTAGAGCAAAGACTCATATACGAAGACAGTGGATTTAAAGGGAATCCATGGCACTAAATTTACTACAGAACTCTATACTCATTGTTATAACAGTGTTACTTAAAGTTTTATTTTGAGATAAACTGTAAAACAAAGTCAACAAAAATAAGCAACAGGCATAGCCATTTCATCAACATAATTCATTAAACAGAAATCAACCTCCAAAACTACAATCGTTACAAAATGAGCAACATGCAAGGAGAGCTCACTAACTGTCATGAAAGTTTTCATGTGCAGTTTATGCATCACAGGATAATGGAATCTGCTTGATTGGGAACCAGAGGTAAAAGGTGTTCAGGAGTTAAAAGTTTTCTACACAGGAGGGAAACAGAAAGCATAATGCTGCTTCTGCTTGCTGAGTGCAAATGTACATAATCAGATTTTATCAGCTGGCATCACAATCAGTATTGTTAACAGTATTGTTATTGTCATGGTTGGCACATACTTTCATCTTCTGTGGAAGTGTCCAACATTGGGAGAACACTGGAACCTAGCATCTTTTCCACTCAAAACTTTCTTTGCATTAGACAGCAGCTGATTCCAAACGCACACATCATTACTCCTCCAAACCCTATCAAGACTTGCTTTCACTTTTTAAATCAGCATTTTAAAGCAGTCAAATGTAATGTGTTGTTACAAGTCATTCAAGCAAGCAGCAATGGACCGAAGAAATCTGAGTGGCCCATCAAAAAGGGCACAAGCACAGAATCTCAATGGATTTCCATTGTGGGAAGAATCACATTCCAATCACATTCCGATCAAAGACATCTGCACACATAAACACACGCATTCTTCGTAGGCAAGCTATCATCTCTCAGTTCTTCAATTATCTTTAATAACATTGCTCAGTAGTCAACCCAATTCTCACCCTAAACCTACCAGTCTGTCCATCTCTTCTAAGCAGATCATTTGCTGGTGGTCTCCTTAAGTCATGTCTTCTTATCAGCCCATTCTGGCATCTTCCCATTGCCTCTAAAGCCCCCTTTTCATGCCTCTTTAATGCCTCTGAAGTGTTTTCAAGTGGTCTTTGATAAATCATTGCAAGTGTTATTCCAGGTGCTCAATAGCATTACCTGCTCAAGAGGCTCTTCTGCTGCTCCCAAGACACTCATTCCCTCCTGCCTTCTTTTACCAGTGACAGTAATTCATTCCACTTGAGCTGACTAGCTTATTTCACATTTATTTGCACATTATGAGTAATGTCACTCTACTTACCCTCCAGACAGTAAATGGTTTTGTGTGTTTGTGTGTGTGTGCGCATGCGCGCAGTTGTAACACATTTTAAGCAAGGAGATGGAAAACATTTTTTTAAGGGAAAATGGAAGGTCCGCGTCTGAAGCCCAAATAAAAACATAATGAATAAATGATGGCTTAGAATTATCTCAATCATCTGATAGATGCAAAAATCAAAGGTGCAGCATGAACTGGTGCTATTCCACTGAGAATACATTCCATGCTCATCCTCTGCCAGTCACTTTAGCTTCCCCAATACAGAGTTAAATAAAATATTACCCCATCAGGTCAAGAAAATAATTAGTCCTGCATTATTGCCTCCTTCCACAGCAATCAAATTTGACCCATATGTATTATGTATGCGTGCTACCTTATACCTCAGGAAAAAAAATGGGAAAAAGCAAGAAAAAAAGGAAAATGCATGTAGAGTACATGGATAGATAAGTTTTTCCTAAACACGTACCATCGTTACACTTCTTCAGAGTGAGAAAGCTGTAAAATCTCCCAGTTCTCTAGAAATCTGAGGGACCCTACTTGCTACCTGCCCGCTTGTCTTTGGACTTTCCCGTTTTGCGTTTATCCTACCTGAATTACCCCCAGGATCTCTGAAAGGGAACTTGTCCCCTTTTCTACAACAGGTTGAGTCCCCATAATAGGTGGACAGTTTTCCAGTTCCTCTCCTTAAAAACTACCTTGAGTTATACTTTTGGACTCCAAAATTGGCCACTGCAATCCAAATCAAAACTGGCCAGCACATGCCTTGCCATATCTCTCAGGTCCTTTGCTCAGCTGTCTAAGGTAATGCTTGCTCATGGCATGATTTGATTGCATTATCCAAAACCTTTTCCAATTGTATTGGATATCCAAGAAAGCACCTTGAGTGTTTTAGGGATAGGTCATGACAGGCAGATGTTTCAAGCTGCACTTGAACTATGTCCATTAAAGGGTGGTGGGAATGCAAGAGAACCCTGACCTTTCTTTACTGGTGACATGATATCATCTCAACCCTTCCATTACATTACCTCAGGAAGCTGCTGAATGAACTTCAGTGCTGTTCTCGCCAGAGCTGTTCCGTATTACCTATTCATTAAGAAGTGGCTTTTGTTCATTTTTTATGACAAGGATCAACATTACCAATGTTAATAAAGAGAAGGACTGCTTCCCTTTTGTGGAAATCAAATATATAAAGACGTCACGTCTTTGATGTTTCTGAGGCAAAACAATATATATTTGAGTGTGGATAAAAGCCATTCTTCTAGCAGGCAATCCTCCAAGTCAATTTTTATGAAATTTAAGAGTCGTCTTGTGGAAAAGGTTAAAGGGAGAGAAGAAATATCAATGCCGGGTGAGAAGTGTATTAATGTGTGACCTTCGGGTAGCTTCAGTTGTCCAGCTAAGGTCAAGGGGAGGAGAGTTGTCAAGGGGCCAAACTTCAGTGTTGGTTCTTGAAGGTGCTGTTCCTTCACCTGCCTCTTCCCCTGACCAAGACAGCAGTTGGTGTGTAGGAGGAGGAGATGTCATGGCCAAGTTATCTCTGATTTTCTGCCTGTCCAGCAATCAGATTAGAGTGGAAAGAAGTTACGGAGCAAGAGCAGCTCGTGAGCATGATGGTGAGAAAAGAGATGCACTAAGGGTACCTTGCCCAAGGACCTACAAAGACACTTCTTGTGCCTTTTCTTCATCATTTCAGCATGGATCCAAGATCAGTGTTCCTTTTATTGGGTGTCCACATCTCTATGGCCATTTACAGACCATTTCTAGACTCAAGGCTATTTGCAACAAAATTAAATCATGTCACTTTTGGAACAGCTAGAACATCTAAAACATGGTATACCTGGGGGCAGGGGAATGTCCCAAAATATGGATCCAGAAAAAATCAGTACAAATTTCCATGCAGAAAGAGGTAGATCCAAAGTGCTTCTTGCTGGTTCTTGTGCTAATCTCTACAAAGAAAGGCGCTCAAATACAGTCCAACTGAAAATCTTGATTCCATACTCCATATGCATGGAAATAGATGAGGTTCCTCAGTTTATGAAGGTTGTTCCATTGATGGTGTAAATGGTAATGGAGAAAATCAATCTCCTATTGAATAGGATTCACCCTGTGAATTTCTGATGAACGCAGCAAGATTATTCCTGCAATACTAAACAAATGAACCAAGGATTATAGAAGAAGAGATAAGCACAGGTGGGAATGATTTGGATGATCGCATGATTTTTACTCTTCAGGTTGAAGTTTTATTAACATCTGGGTTGGGGTGCTTTCTGGAAGGTCAAATTTGTTGCTGATGTTATTTGCCCTTTAAATTTTGTCTAAGAACTTTTGACAGGAAAAAATCCAGGGTTTTGCCATCCCAGCAAAAGTGTCCAGAGAACAGCAGATTTTTTAAAAAAATGAAGCAACAATGAAATCCAGTTTGCTTGTTGTTCTTTTAAAATCTAAGTTGTACTTGAGCTTATGAAAATGTATGTGCTGTGGTTTTTCTCCCCTTCCTTTGACTGAAAATATATTTGTTACAGTGGGGGAGACTTCAGTGACCAGAATTAATAACCCCTGCTCTGTTAACTAGTTCTCTCAGCTTGGGGAGAAACTTTTCAGAATCCATGGAGTGAACTCAGAGCGTACTCAGGTGGGCTTCCTCAAATCAGCCCTGTCTGGAAATGTTTAAGACCCAAACACACAAACAAAAAACAGTAAAAAAACAGGAAGTAAACTGCTTTCTCATTAAAATAGGCCCGGGCAAGGGAATCCTCATTTTGTATGCTACTCATTTATGAATAATAGAGCTACACTGCAGCCCTTTGACTCACCAAGCCAAATGCAGCCAAACTTTCTATGCATTTATCTTGGGAGGCCACAAATTGACTAGTGCGTCTGAACTTTTGGGCTGGTCCTCAGATGCACGAAATGAAGGGATGTGGGAGCAATTTGTTTCATTTTGCATCTGGAACTGAATGTTTCTGATGTCACACTTTCAAATGAAATCACAAACAATATACAAAAATAATTACTGCTGTGCAAAAAGGAAAAACTCAAAGGCCAACCCCCACCCCCGCACAAAACCCACTCCTCACATTATCCCAACATTCCTCATTCAATTTGCTAGAAAACAAATTGCTTTTGAGAAAAAATCAGAGGTGAAACAAATATTGGAGAAATCTTCAAGGAATGGGCTCAAGTTTCTTATGTTTACCTCACTTGTGAGGTGCTTGTGGAATGTCTTTGTTTGTCCTTTCTTCCATTGTACAATCATCTCTCTGGCTATTTCTGGCCTTCTTGATTTTCCACACTTCAATAAAGGTCCAGGGAAGACATCAAGGGATAATTCAGGCATTGGAGCCTTTTTGGAGATGGAAAATATAAATAACATACACAGAGAGTATGTTTGACTATCACACATGGATTCCATAATCTCAAAAACATTTCCAAAATAAATTATAATATACCCTGAGGATGTGTCTGAAAACAAAAGCCCTTGAGGAGAGGAGAGGAGAGGAGAGGAGAGGAGAGGAGAGGAGCTCTGGTAGAACCCCTAGAACCACTGAGAAACAGTTGCAGAATTCCTCTTCTTCTCCCTATTGCAATCTGTTGACCTTGTCCCCCAATTTTTCTATCTGCAAATAGGATGGTAGGTTTTAAGAGGCTATTTCTGAACTCTTCAGAAAAAGGCATAAGAAGCACATTCTTTTAGGAGAGTTGCTTGAAACATGTGCTTAATGTTGCTTGAAACTTTAAGTGCAACTGCATACAAAAATGGTTCCAGCAAAGGGGCCATGACTGCATGAAGCATTCTGCTCAGGCTCAAGTAGAACTCCTTTCCATGTATCCCTGGCTCCACCCAGCAAGGTCTGAACCGAGAGGAGTCATGGTGGTACACCCAGCAACGTGAGCAAGCTGAACCCCATCCTGGCACACCCTCAGAGCCCTCACCTGCTTCTTCACATGCCCAAGCAGGGTTGGTATGAAACCCACATGCATTCTTCTCCTGGGTTGCCTTTGCTTTTTCTAAAAGACACAAGTTCACCATAAATCCAGGATGTCTTCACTATGTCAAATTATTACACTGCAAACCCTCTTGTAATTACACAACTTTACTTGTCTCATTTATGGCCGTCAGATTTTATTATGGGCAAGAAGAGGATTTATTCCGGCACCTTAAAATGTTAATGTCTTCCACATCCTTGCTCAGGCTGATCCAATGACTAAATCGATGGCAGCGGTGATGCCAATGGGACCAGATCAATAAACATGCAAAATTTATCATATGCTTTCACTGGTCAACAATAGTTTGCCCAGGTTAGTTTATTAATACGTTTCTTTTTCTGGGGCTGTGTGTTCCCTTTGGCCTGAAATATGCATATTATGAGCTTTCTGCATGATATTAACAATTCAAGAACTTATACATGGGATACATTCAACTTTCTATATTTGAAAACATGGATAGCAAGTGTGCACATGATTTTTGCTATTTTATGAACTATGCAGAATGGTTATCAGAGGGATTCTCTTCCCCCCTGACACTAGAATATTGATTTTATGACTACTTCTTCTAGATCTGCGCATATAAGCATGTGCTTATATTGCATTGCTCACAGTGAAAATGTGGTTTTGTGGTCTCAAGCCTCTCCTGTTCAATCCAGTGGTGTTTGTGTAGGACAAGTTCCCCAGAACTTATGAAAATGTGTGGTATGAAAAAGTGTACATGTTTAGGACTTCCATGTATACTTTTTAAAATTTTATTTTACTTTATTTGGTCAAGGGGCATGCAACATTGAGATCTGGCAACATAATGGATGTCTGGTCTTCATATTTTGTTTGGCCTCATCTTTGCTCTTTCCTCATCATTAGGGATGTACAAAAACTTTGTTTTGGTTCACAAATCATCTGAACCTGTCCTGTTCTAAACCCTGAACATGAACACACACAGGAATGCATTATTTGGAGGGAGAAAAAGCTCACCTGCCTGAACATTTCATACTTTAGTGGCAGAGGGATGGAAGTGCCCACTGTTGGAAACTTTTCCAATGCATATTTCCCTCCTTCGAAAGCAAAGAGTTTCATGTGAAAATGGGAATGAGGTGAGCTAAGACCTTCCTCTCTTTGCCTCCATCCCAACAACTGCCTACCTACAAAATGCCTACCTGTTTGAAAAGGCTACCTACATTGGGAATTAAAAATTGGGCTAAGGGAGGGTTCTCTTGAAAAGTGAACAGCAACCAGGCGGGTCCACAAGAGAAAGACTAAAGAATTCTCTCCCTGTGAGAACTGACTAGGCCCCTCTATGGTGGCCTTCAGTAAGGCAGCCTCTGTAGCATAGTGGTTACAGTGCTTGACTGGGACTTGGGAGGTCCGGGTTCTAGTCTGCCCTCAACCATGAAGCTCGCTGGGTGACCAACTCTCACAGTAATGAGGATTAAATGGAGAGCAACAGAGGGATTACGTGTACTTTGCAGGAATAAAAGTTTAGATATAAATATAATAAAATACATAAATACTGAGCCCCTTAAATCTGAGTGTTATACAAATTCTTATGAAGCAAGAACTAAAGAACTCCAAGAGCTCAAGAGTTTCTCCAGAATAGATGCCTGCTTTTCAAGGTATCCCATGTGTTCCCAACACTGGTATCATTCCAAAGATGAGCTTTGCCCACTCTTATCAGGAAGACAGGCAATATTTGAGCTCTGCCTGGTTATCCATTCCTGCCAGATGAGTTTGTAGCTCATCTCTGACCCTGCCTGGAGAGCTTCCTTTCTTGGCATGCTTCCTCGCATTTCCCTTGCTTATAACAATTCTGATTATGTCGGATGATCCAACTCCACTGAGACATTGCTTAAACAAAAGTGGGCGATGCATAACATGGTAAAGATTAGTGTATTGATGGAACGTAGTCGCGAAACAATCGGGATCTCCTGTCCAGGATGTACCAGTAAATATCCTACAAAGTAATAATTTAGAAACATTAGCAGGATGCTATTGTCATCTCTCATTAGCATTTTGCAGTTGCTCCTAACGCCATGCATTTCAGAGCTGGCACATATGCCAGTCCTTAAAGAGCCTTTTGTGGGATATTTGTCACAAGCAACCAGCACTAAAAAGCTTGAGGGCATGCAATAAACATGCATTTGCATTAAAACATAATTACAGAGGAATTTCAAGCTCCCCCACACTTCTCCTCTTGAGATAAAACACAAACTTTGTGTAGTTTCTGAATTAAGAACAGCAATGCTCAGGATAGGCCTCTTTGGAGAGGCTAACAAAACAGTTCCCTGAAATGTCAAGGGTAAATGAGAGCTCTTCCGCCCGCGTTGCACTAACCCTCATGTCTGTGTGCATTTCCCCACCACTCCCATCCAGACGGGGGAAAGCAAACATTTTAGAACAATAACTCTTTGCTTCAGCTGCCTGACATATGGTACCACCTAATCTCCATTTCATTTTGACAGTGCCAAAAAACAGCAGCCTTGGATGAATGGCAGCCTTACGATGCAAAAAGGATGAATAAGATACACAGTACCATAACAAAACAGCTGTGCTTAGTGTATATAAATTGGAGACCAAGTTTACAAATCCTTCCCCCCCCCTTTTTTTTTTTTGAGGGGGGGAGGCAGTTCCATTATCTGGGCATTAGTCTATGAGGCATTCCTCCCTTTCAAGGGGGATTGGAAAAAATTCATGGAGAAGAAGGCCACCAAGGGCTACTAGTCCTGATGATTAGAAATTATAAGTTTCAGAGGCAATATGTGTACATGTACCAGTTACTGGGGAAAATGGGCAAGAGAGTGCTCTTGGCATGGCCTCGTTCAGCCTCTCAAGTGTTCTTAAACTGAAGCACTGGGATTTGACCCCAGAAGATGCCATGGGGAAGGCCAGAGCTGAAATGCCTTTCAAACCGGACTGGACAAACTCATGGAGGAGAAGCTATCCAGGACTAGAAGTCCTGATGGTTATAGGCTACTTATCGGATCGGGGACAGTGTGCTCACGCACCTCTGTTGCTGGGGCGCATGGGCGGAAGGGTCCTGTTGCTCATCTCTTACCTGCGGCAGCATGCCTGAGTTAACGGTCTGTTGATCTGGCCTATCATCGATCTTTTGGCTGCTCCGCCAAGGATGTTTTCGTCTTTCTTTTCTTCAGAAAGCTTGCAAGATTACAGATATCCGTGCAGTCAGATCTTGCAGGACTGCAATTCCCATCAGTCTGAGCCAATATGACACACAATGGGACTTGCAGTCCACAACAGCGGGAGGGCCACCCTTGCGTCATACTTTGCCACATGTGAAAAGGTTGCTACAATCCTTGGACGGCTTTCATTGCAGGTCCATCTTTTGGGCTAACATGGATCGTCATCATGGTGGATTGGCATGACTCCTTTGTAATTTGCAGGTCATTTATCCATTTTCTTCTGCCTGTAATGCCTGCACACTTTCTGCCTCCTTTGCCTCACTGACCTTCCTCTCCATCCGTCCTGTAGCACGGTAGCAGCATTTTAACAGAAAGATTACAGTAAATTTGTTCTCTGGTAAACTTACACCGAGCAAAAAGAGCATGAGGCGCTTCCCCAAACCCATAATGACTGTGTGTCTCTCCAGTGCGGCTCACGTATCACTGGAAATGACAAAGTGGTTTTGAAGCTTGCGAGAACATCAAAGGTTTTATGTTTGTTCAAGGTCTCGAACATATGGGAGCGGGTGTACAGGGAGCCTTTATGAAAGTCATGGTTGTTTGCCAACTGGAATGGATGAAACCAAAATTGGATCAAGATGCAGATGGAAAGACAGAATGTTGCATGAAACAAAATATTAAATTGGATTGCTGTGATTCACTGCCCCCAGCAGAGGAACTGGGTGCAGAGGGGTAAAGAATATGTTAGGAAATTGGAATTTATAAATATCTATACCTCTGTCTGTCTGTCTGTCCATCTATTTATCCATCTATCTATGAATGACCAATTTCATTTAACAATAACTAAAAGCCCATACTCAAAAGGACAGCAAGATCCCTCTTAAGCATATTTAATTCCTGATTATGTTGATTAGATATAGGGAAGCAATACACAATTACTTTAAACCTTCACCTGCCATGAGCACTGAGAACCACATGTTTAATTACTCTCTGTGATTAAGGAAGCACACCCTTGTACTCAAGCCAGGCACACACACCAGATTCAGAGCACAGAGGAAAGAGTTCTCTGAAGCTGAACATCACCTATACAGCTTCTGCTCCTCGGTGCTGTGTACGAGTCCAAACCTGTGAAATTCCAGAAGGATCATAAATAAAGCAGGCTTTCCAGTTCCTCCACAGAAGCTGCACTTTTTGCTAACTTTCTATTGCTTACAGTTTCTTTAGCAGTAACTAGGACATTCAGCCAATCGCTGGGGGCAGGAAGGCTGTTCTCATTGACCGGAAGTGGACAACCTCTTTTCTGTCGAAGCCTTCCTTCCCTTGTAGGGGTCTCTTGCAGAACTCATGCCTGTGGTGTAGGGGGCAGCAATGGGGTGTGGCCACCACCCAAGGCAAGTGGCTCACTTTCTCCCCTCCTTTCCCTTTCTCTCCTCCTTCTTTCCTGTTCTCCTTAGGGCTTCCTATGAAGCGGGCCACTGGGAAAGGAACCATGGCTCTTGCCAGGAAATTGTCACTAGTGCTGTGTTGAAATGGCTTCTTAAAATTCTCCACCTAATTGTGTGTAATGAAATTGGGATTGGGGAAGACAGAATTTCACTGAATTTCTCCAGGGTGATTACCATTTCTCCATTACTGTCTCCTGCCTGCCTTCCTTTCTCTTTGTTTTTGGGGGAGGCTAGAAGGCTGTGTGCGTGCGTGTTTGTATACTGCTAATGCAATTGGCCTGCTTGCCAGGGAGTTGAAGTTATGGCCGTGAGAAAGCAGGTGGTGCCCAGGGAGCGGAATCCAGGGATTCTGATGGATCCCTTCCCTGGAAAGATTATTCCCATGTCTCTACAACTATTTCTAAGTGATGCAGAGAGGATCTTTCTGGGAATGCCTGCGAGGCATATTTTTAGTAGGGATTTAAAACTTTCAGGGAGAGATGCCTGCTTCATTTTAGAGATAGGGGTTCCAGCAAATGGGACTATGTCACTAGAGGCCCTCTACTAACCTCCAGCATCTTGTGAAACGGGAGAACAGCATCACCTGCAATTGACCGACTGAGGAGGAGATCAGGTATCACCTTATATATCCTGGCCCTGATTTGTTCAGGACTTTGGAGACAAGCACCACAACCTTAAACCATGCATGGAAGCCTATGGACAGCCTCTGCTGTTCCATGACCTAAGATAACAAAGACCAAATGCCCCAGCCCAGGGAGAACACTTATTTATTTTATTTATTTATTTATTAAAACATTTTTATGCCGCCCCATTCGCCAAAGCCTCGGGGCGGCTTACAACAATAAATAAAACCAATAAGTTAAAATATACATATAAAATAATCATAATAATTTAAAACACACATTATAAAATAAGCTGCCCTGACCAGATAAAATTCAGTGGTATTAACATTTAAAATGTTGCTTAAATAAAAAGGTCTTTGCCTGGCGCCAAAAAACAAATAACGACAGCGCCAGGCGGACCTCTCTGGGGAGCGCATTCCATAACTTAGGCGCCACCGCTGAGAAAGCCCTCCTCCGAGTAGCCACCCTCCTAATTTCTCTCACGGAGGGCTCCCGGAGAAGGGCCTCTCCTGCCGATCTCAGGGGGCGACTGGGCATATATGGATGTAAGCGCTCCTTCAGGTAGCCAGGACCCAAGCCGTTTAGGGCTTTATAGGTCATTACCAACACCTTGAATTGGGCCCAGACTTCAATGGGGAGCCAGTGAAGCTGACGGAGAACTGGAGTTCAAAGACGGAGACTTCAAAGCCTTATAGCACTGCTCCGAAATACGTGCTGCCTAAAGCAGGTCACTTCTCTCTATTTCGGAGCAAAGCCAGCCCTGAGCCCATGCCATCCATGAGTAATGCGTGCCACGAACATTTACAGGGGACACCTAGTGGAAAAGGAGATCAAAGCCATTAAAACAGTATTTAAAGAAGGTGTCTCCACAGGGCTAAGTAATCCTGAGTAGCTTCCCTAGAGTGTCCATTGCCCAGAGCACCATTAAGTCAGACTCAGTCAATCAAACCTGAAAAGGTTCCCCGACACATATTTTACCATATTAATTCCAAATGCTTTTTTTTATTGCAATATAACAGGATTTGCTTTAATTGAAATGGCCAGATGGAGTGTTTTATTTTCAGTCACTTTAGTATTGGTTCAGAACCCACTAAATTATTACACTGTCATTACTTTAATTTATGAAGACTATTTAACCAACCTGTGAATCTCTACGAATGATTTAATTTTATGATGGAAGATTCCTAGAATATATATTTATCTTTCATGTGTGTGTCTTAACATCCGTTAAATTAAATACACTAAATATCTTTTCTTTTTTTTAAAAAAAGGATTTAAAACTTAGGCATTAATTTTCTCAGCTGGAATTTTTAATATTAATTTGTGTGCTTTGCAAATGACATAGAATATGAATGACTTCTGTTTTTAAATCTTATAGTATTTTTTATTTTTTTTTCCTTTTTCTTTCCTTCCAATTGTTTGATGTACATACTAACACTAAGCAGGGATGTATGAATCAGCAAAACTCAAGTTCTCCAAAGTTCTCCACATTCATATTCAAAGCTCATTCCAGCTCAAGTCCAAATGAGATCACAATTTTTTAAACATGAAAATTAATTTGTATTTGGGACACATATCTTTTCCAAAAGTATGCAATAATTCTAGTTCAAAATGAACATATTGTTATCCCATTAAACAAGCACATACACATCAATTTTTCCATCCCTTTGTTTTCTGTTGAATCCATTTTGGGAGGCCCTGAGAGATGAACCCAATGGCCTTCTTACACTGTTGGTGAGGGATAGGCACAACTTGGAAATAGGACCCTTGACTTCATCTAGCCATCGCCTGTTCTTGACTGTTCTGCTCACTAGCCTCTAGTCCCATGGGTTGACAGTCAGAACCATTGCACATCTCCAAACGTAACTATTTGGGGACTTTGATCTCCACAGCTCTAACACAGCCACTTCTGTTTCCTCTCTGCCATTTAACACCTGGGGATTAGAAGGAGTTTAATCAAAGTTTAATTTAAGGAGGATGGGCAGCAAGAATCACATTTGGCTTGTCACTCTAGCAACTAGGACATGGCTCTCTCCTCCCGGCTTGCTGTCATTGGGTTTTCCTGGCATTGTGGTTGAATCATAACAGGACCACACTGAGATGAGCAATGCTGTATCAGACCAGAGGCATGTCAAGCCTAGCACCCTGTCTCTGAGTGGACAACTCGGGGTCCTGGGGAGCTTGCAAGCTGAGCAACAGGGCAATTGTCCTCTGTCCCGTTGCACCCTGGAAACTTGTACCCAGGGGCACACTGCCTCACATCCTGAGGTAGCCAGCCATGGTGACAGGTAACCTTTGGGTAGCCTTCTCCTCAGTGAATCTTCCTCATCTCCTTGGGAAGTCACCTAGCCTGGTATCCATCACAACATCATGCCTCAGCAAACTCCACGAAGAACGATGGAATTCCCTGGGCGAAAAACTACGTCTGCTTTTACATCGCCCACCAATCAACATCAACTGATTTTAGGGGATTTGTGGGGGTACCTTTTGGCTGTTGGTTTAGGGGCTTGATTGAATGATCGTCCCTTCCATTTAGGGATGCCCTCTCCATGTCTCATTTTGGGGAGCCCCAGCCATAAGATGGATGAGAAATGAGGCAACCTTCTACCTTCTCTTCCATTAAGCAGTTATAGCAATGGTGTGTGTACTGTGGTGATTAAAAACAGAACAAACTGCCAGCAGTGCAAAGCTTTGAATTAAACAGGGGAAACACACATAGGTTATTGTCTACCCTTTAAAGAAGTTCTCCCCAATCTGGATCCCTGTGGAGGTGCTGGACAACTCCTATCATCCCCAGTGCTGCCCAAGGATGATGAGAATGTAATCAAGCACCTCTGCAGGGCATCAGAATGGGGAAGCCTTATTTAAAGTGTCTATTAATTCCCTTTTGTCAGAATAACAGCAGCAACAAAAGCAGCAGGCTCATGCACACACACACACACAATTCTGCAATTCTCTCTTTCATGAATGCACAGTGAGCAACAGAGAGAGAGAGAGAGAGAGAGAGAGAGAGAGAGAGAGCACTAATCCATTATATTTATTAGCCCATGTATTTTTGCAAAGCAGGGAGTAAATTTGAAAGGCATACCAAGTGAAGAGTCAATTTGGGTCCAATCTGTTGCAATTATCTAGCGGTTGGAGGGTTACATTAGTCTAAAGTAGCTGAAAATCTGCCTGAAGAAATCAGGTGCAGTTTTTATGTTTTAGTGCTGAGATTTATCACCCTCTTCCTGGCCCTTCTCCCTTTCTCTCATATAACTCAATTAAAAGCACTGAATAGTTATGACCGTTCATTCCCCATGGAGAGGAATAAAAGCAACTTTGGGTGCGACGGCAGTCCCTTCTCACTCTGAAACATCCCTCCTAGGTTGCATAAAGGGGACGAGGGATTCCTGTATAACAAGGAAACAGAAAAACTCTCTGTCAAGGGATGATGGATGGCCAGGCTTTCCGGTTATGCCTCGGGGTTTGGCTCTGTTGGCGTCTTGGGCTTAGTTTTTTGTAGGCACTAAATGCACTGTCAGATTCATGCCAAGGGGAAAGCAGAGGGCAGTGACTCCCTTGTGCCATGTGGGAAAGAGGGGGAGGACAGGGAGGCATTCTGAGCACTACCACACAGTTTCAACACGCTGTGTCATTTTTCCTGTAAGCACTATCCGTATTTCTGAATGGCACCCATCATTATGGCTTTGTGGCTTTGCCCTCGTTAATGTTCTTTGTTGTACATCAACCAAGAAAACAGATGCAAAAATGAACTAGAATGTTTATGTTACATGACCAGTTGGCTGACTTGCTTCGCATCTTGGAGTCGGTCCCTTTTCCTTGAGGCACCGTGTTTGCTTGTTACTAGAGACATTTGCAGCTATTTTTCTCCATGCCCAGACTGAAACTGTGCTAGATGATCAGGACCACAAGTATTTTGGGCAGCATCCCCCAAAAGGAAGCTGATGTGAGAAGGTCTATGTGTGTAGGCCTCTTGCTAGCAAGAATTTTAGATGGTCGGGTTTCCTTATTGTGTGACAAGATCCCATGCGGACAGCTGGACACACGTAGGACCTCCTTTCAGATCTCCTTCTTCAGATGTGCTGGGTTTGCACATCGCAAGAAACTGTTGTGTTTTGGGGGTTTTAACCCTTGTGGGTCTGTCATGTCAACCTAACTCAGTCACTGGGGTCCACTTGGTTTCTGAAAACCTCAAGAGGACAATGCTGTGCTCCAAGGGTTCCATGCTTCCTTGAGGCTACTCCTGGCGTCTGGACCAAGGAGCTCCGTTTTCCCATGCATGATAGGGAGAAAAACAAAATCTTAGAATCCGTGCAAAGAGTGGCAACGAAGGGGGACACTCTAGGAATCTGATTCTGGTATTCATGGCATCCTAGCAACCCAGGCATATCAACTCTCTCTTTGTCCCTATTGGCTGAATGGTGCATCCATTGTTCCGTTTACTTTCTGCAACAAGCAGAAAGAGAGTAAGTGGATGAATAAACGTTCTTGTACTTTTTCCACCTCAGAATGTTGGACTCAGCTCAAAGCTGAACACCCATGGAGCCAAAAGTCTCCCTCTCCTAATTCCACACAGATAGCAATTGCTAATTTTGAAACGGCAGGAGTTAGCAACGCAAGTGATAATTAGTTCCGTTCTTCCATATGTTGGCATGGAAATGCTCTCTTTGATGGTTCACAAAGTACAAAAGTGTGTACACCTTCAGGTCTTGTCATCTGGGTTGCTATTTTGAGGAGCTGCTGAGATCTAATGACTTGAGGTCATGTGCCCATTTTGTGATCTTGCGTTCTGGATCAAGGCAGTGGTGTGACAAGGTCCAGCCTTACCTGGTTCTCTTTCTAGTGACTTCTTTCATTGCAACGTGGTTACAAGAACTCTGGGCTCAAATTGATCTGCCCCAGTGCCAGGCTATTCTTAGCAATGGTGCAGCTAGGAATATTTGAAACATCACCGTTTCAATGAACACCCCATTTTTATTTAACCACTGAATTGGGCAGTTTTGAATCATAATTACTAAGCTGTTGGAATAATGAATAGTTATCACAAAATTGTGAAATAAGAGGAGGAAAATAACTTCCTATACCCATCCACTGCTATGAATTCAGACTAGCTATTTATTTAATTATTTGCTTTTCCTGCCCATGTAACACAGACCACGGAGGGAGGGGGATCCTATGAATTATGAAAGGGGATTCTAACCATTTTCATGTGGTCATAAAGCTAGAAAAATAATTCAATTTACATCCACATGTTCAGCACATTTGTCATGTTCTATCTTTGGGAAAGTTGTGGTTTGCCTTTCAGGATATTTTGCATACACATAACTTGTAGCATTTCACAGAAGAAAAATAGGGACAGGATCTTGCAGTGAAACATCCATATCTTCATGCCAAGGATTTCTTTTTGCTTTTAAAAGATGCTGTGCTTTAGATGGCCATTTTCTATCCTGCTTCACTTTTGAAATTGCTCAAGTGTTGTAGCACAGGCATGGGCCATGACCTGTTCTCTGTCATGCAAGATTGTGGGACGCAGAATACACACCTTAAGTCACAGAAAGCCAGACTTTGGTTAAATATCAACAAACACTGTTAGAATCACAGCAGTCAGAGCAGAGAAATTCCTGCCTGGGGAGGTGATGGACTTTCCGTCCCTGCAGGTATTCAGAAAGAAAATGCACAACCATGTGACAGGGTTTGGGTTTGGGCCAAAATGACCTCTTCCAACTCTATGATTCCAGTATTTCCCATCCTTCATTTGCCTTCATTCAGGTTTAGCCTACCAGTTGGATCTGCGGGTATGTCTGATTGGCATGTATCTAGTCCATAAAGTAAGAATTTGTAAGTATCTTCCCAGTCAGGGTAGAAAGAATTTGAGATTTTTAAGAACATGAAGGAAGAAACTGATAGATCCATCCAGCCATGCCCAGAATCAGATGGATTCCAACTTCAGATCTTAAATCTGAGTTGTAATCCCATATAGGTACTGTGTTGGTCTTATCATCTCTTTTACTTGTAACAATATGTGATAGCCACTTTTAATGTGGTTGTTCCCATGGACCATATTGTACGCATTCAACTTGGCCATCCCAGATGGGTAAAAATTTTATTTCAGTTTTCCTTTGATCTTTCTTTTCCCCCCAAATTTTTCAAATGTCTTCATATCTGGTACAGAACAAAAGGATGTTAGCTCTCAGTGGGGGGCAGACCCATATAACATTGCTGCATGGAATAATTAAGACTATTGACTGAAAACAGAGAAGAAGATGCTTTCTGAATGAAAGATGGGTGGTTGTTCTGGTCATACAATTCACAGCAAGCAGGAAAATCTTCCAGAGACTGACCAGTTGTCATAAAAAAAATCTCTGTGTATGTCTGTAAAACAGATGGCTTTGGGAGGCTTTATTTGCTGGCTGCACATGTTTGGAATTTCACTGAATTTCTCATGTTGGAGATGTAGGACTGGAAGAAGTTCTGTTTGATTTATAACATGGCTGAATGAGATAAACTCAATGAACCCATATTCCAAACCAAGGTAATTACAATGTTAAAGCTGTCACTAAGTGGCAGAATTTCATGTTTCACAAAGGAAGGCAAGAAGATTTCCGTAACAGTGATAAGATTTATCCCAAAGTTTCAAAGCCTACCGATGGAACATTTATTTATCATACTTATATCCTGCCTTTTTTTCTGCAAGGGGCATAAGACGAGTTAATTAATCCTTCTCCTCTCTATTTTATCCTCAAAATAACCCTGTGAAGTATGATGGACTGAGATTCAGTGATTGGCCCAAAGTACCCAGAAAGATATACAGAGGAGTAGAGACTAGAATGCGGATCTCCTGAGTCTAAGTCCAACACTCCAAGCATTCAGTCACACTGGTTCTCATTCAAAATGAAAGCGAAAGATCACAGAGAATTTGAGGAGCATATTTGTAATTTCCTAAAAGTGATTGTGAAGAACAATGGGATTTGCTTTGAAATATCGCTCACATCCCATGCCTCCGATCCCTCCTACCAGCCCAGTTCAAGAGGAGCCAATGAGTGCCACAACTCAATGAAGCCCTCTGCTGGTGTCTTGGCTGCCAACATAAGAGGGTGGAAAGTTCTCAGTTTTCAACTTCCCTGTGTTCAAACGTTCAGTTAAGGAAACGTAAGTGTAAATATGTGTTTTGTGTCATCTGGCTTTTGAGGCATTGTGACTTTAAGCTTATTTTAATTTGGGAAGGAGGTCAAGCCAAAACATAATATTCCGTTAAATATTCCACTTTGGAATCCACAACAGAACTTTTGTTTGTTGTTGTTGCAAGCTGTCCAGTTGTCTCTGACTTAGGGCAACCCTATAAGGCCCCCCCAAAATGTCCTATCCATGACAGCCCTGCTCAGCTCTTCCAAATTCAAGTCTGTGGCTTCCCTAATGGAGCCAACCCATCTCATATTTGGTCTTCCTTTTCTTCTGCTGCCTTTGACTATCCCCAGCATGATTGTCTTCTCCAGGGAGTTTGCCTTCTCATTGTGTGCCCAAAGTACAACAGCCTCATTATGGACATAAAATACTTTAAAATTCTTTCCAGCAGAAACAGCCAGAAATATCCAAAGACACACACACACACACGTGTGTGCTTGTGTGTGTGTGTGTGTTTCTAATAAAAGGATTTATTTAAAGAAGAACAATCATGTCTAAATAATTTGGAAAGCTTCACACATAGATATCTGCAAATCATTTAATGGTGCTAATTAATTAGTGTTGTTTTGTGAACTTCCAAACAGCTTCTTGCACTATGATCTCATATCCTAATTTGGGGTGTGTGTGTTATTGGAAGACTCAGGTGTTCGTACTAAGCTTTCAGCCATTTTCCTTTTTAGTTACATATAACATGAGCTGGAATATGTCCAAAGATGCAAATGTGGGGTTTCAAACCTTGTATTTGCCTGATGATTTTGATTTGGAGAAGATGCACTTTTCTTGGAAGAAACAGTAGGTAAGAAGAGGGGCAGAAACCAATGGTGCACTTTTGGATAAGTCCCTTACCCAGAACCATTTCAGATAAGGTGTTGCCAAAACTTGTAAGGACCACTCTTGCATTAAGAAATTGCCCGGCTCATAATGCTCCAAGCTACAAGAAAAGGCCTTCTACCATGCAGAGAAGACAGCATTTGACACCAGCGTAGAATCTTGCAGGAGAGATTTTTAAGCGATTTCCAAAGATGCTCAAGGGAACAGGATTCTACGCTTTCTACACTGGCCTAGGTCTACACTGACCTTGAGTGAACTTGTCTATCATGATGTTAACTGTTCTCTTCCACACCTTAGTTTAGGTATAGGAATCAGCACTAATTTTTGCTTCTTCCATCCCACATTGCCAATATTTATTGGTGACTGATGGTTTTTCTGAAGCAGGCACTGGTATATGTGTTTGTGGTTCCATTTTTGTTTTGTATTTTCAGTGGTTTTGTTGAAAGGTTGTAAAAATCAAAAACAAATTATAAATATTAAAAAGCATTACAATAAAATATCACTCAAAATTAGATCCTTAAAAAAAAGATATAGGAATATGCCGGGCTGAGGGAAAGCATCCTCAAATGACCTTTGTAAGTATGTATGTCCAGGAATGATAAAGAACGTGAAAATACAATATTCTCTCCTATGAATATCAATGGTCTTGCATTTGTATGGACTGAAACTCAGGCAATTTGGGTTCTAGTCCCCATTCAAGCCATGGAGCCCACTGGGTGACTTTCGACCAGTCACAGACTCTCAGCCCAACAACCTCACAAGGTTGTTGTGAGTATAAGATTGAGAACAGCAGAAGGAGAATTAAGCAAGCCACTTTGATTTCTTTAAAAAAGAAAAATAAATGCATCTATTTGATATAGATATATATCTAATAAATAAATAATGCAAAACCACTCACAGCTAATAATAGAAATATTAGTATATACTGTATATATTGATGTTCCCTAACTATCACACACATAAAGATACTTTGTCCGTTATCACAAATGCACATGAAGGTAAACTAGAAAAGCTTGATTGCATGATTTTAAATGTTTAACTGGAAATTAGGCAGTTTTTAAAAAGAAACACTTGAATTGCTCTGCAATGAGCTTCGCATCTTAAAATGTTTCTGATCACATTTTTGGCTGGGAGTTTTATAGTTATGCTGCAGTGGAACTGAGAATTATATTTTGCTTGTTGGTGGTTCTCTTTGTAATTTCACTCAAGCACAATAACCAAAATGGAAACAGTGTGGCCTGAGCAATACTTACTGAAAGGATATTAGCCCTCTTGACAACAAATTTTCTATCATTCTTTACAAGTCAAATTGTTGCTTTTTAGTATTAACTATCCCTTGGCAACATTGATTCAAATTAAACAGTTCAAAAGAATATGCACCAGGAAATTCGAGGAAGGAGTGAATTGTTATTTTCACTGTTGTTATTGCTGTTATTCTTGTGTTAGGCAGTGGAACTCCAGCTGCTGCTGTTCTGTCCCCCAGAACCAGAAAAGTAAGAAAACTGGTGTAGGAAAACTAAATCACCTTGTCTAATATGCTTCTTCTCTGCTTTTTCCTTGGAAAGAAGAATATAAAAAGAAGGGAGGGTTACAGCCATTTTGCTTCTCCTCCCATTCTTCCTGACTAGGAATTGAGTTCTCAGCTTTCTTCTTCTTGATAGCTTCACTCTTTCTCCAAAAGACATCTCTATACACATGCCCAAGAGGTCTCCATCTTCTCATGAGAAACCTTCAGTTGTCAAGAAGAAAAGCTACAGTTCCTAAAGTCTAAAAACCAGAGGTACTCATCTCTTCCGTTTGGCAGGCCATGGAGTTCTCCAGGGTTCTTGGTCACCTACATCCCTGGTGTTGCTGACCTAACCCTGCAAGGAAGGATGAGTTTGGAGACCCCAGAACCTCAGTAGAGTGTTATGTCAAGTGCCTGCAGGGAATGCAATGCAAGCACAAACAGGGAGCAAATGGTGGGTACCTTGTGCTAATTCTTCAGGACCTGGGAGAGGTCCTAGAGAGTGCAAGATGTTATTCTAAGGCAAACCTTCTGCAGATATTCAAGCTATGTAGAGATGAACTCAGGGTTCTGCCCTTGACCTGCATGATTCTAGGTTCTACCTAAAATTCTTCATGGTTTAGAAGAACAGGGAAACCATCTCCATCTTTCTGGGTATAATAAAGGAATTAAAGTTTACTGATACGAAATTTTAAGAACTGATTAGAAGTTTAGGGGACATTGTTGCAGAAATGTTTGGACTTACCACACACCCAGTGTCTATGAGATGATAGCATATCGCTATCGAACGAACAAGCATATCACAAGGAATTGACTTGCCATTTGACCTGTTGTAAAAAATTATCATCTTTGGCTATAAGTATATATGTTATGGTCGTGTGTGTGTGTGTGTGTGTGTGTGTGTGTGTGTGTGTGTGTAAGAGAGAGAGAGAGAGAGAGAGAGAGAGAATACACAGAGCCAATTTTCCTGGTTGGTTGCAATGGGTTCTTAAAGGCAGGTGATACCGCATTTAATTACTATAATCAACAAATAAGTTCTATTTCCACTGTGTTGTACTTTTGTATGCTGAAATAACCTACCCTGTACTTTCACCATCTAGTTAACATTCACAGAAAGTAGATAGAGGACCTTTTATGGTTATTATTTATGCCTTAGTAATGCTACAGAAAAATAATTTGTTAGAGGTCACTTGTATATTGCTAAACTGACCTGGAAACTATACAACAAGAGAGTTAAAGAGGTCCCTGGCTAAGACAAAATGGCTGTCCCATTCAGCCCACTGGCCATACATATATAACACAAGTTTGGATGCTTCCCAAAGGGTGGTGAAAATTGTAATACAATGCAGAGTACTTTCCTAGTGCAGTTCTCAGAGAACTACATTTCCAGCGTTTTATGCAGAGAAGGGCCAAAACGTTCTCTTAATTGAAAACCGAGCTCAGAAAAAGCTTTCATTTCAGTCAAAAGGAGTTGAAGATGACAGATCCCAGTGTTTCCTGGAATACAGTGGAGGGTAACAGACTTGCTCAGAAGCTATCATCACTACCAGGAATAATGTGGGAGCTTAAAGATGCTTCCCTCTGCCCTTCCACCTTTTGCTTCCTCTCCTGTCACAAGGGAGAAGAGAGAAATGTTCTCAGGGAATCCTTGGGACAACTGGTCCCATTCTCAGTTAAATACATACAGATCCGAACTTCAGGGAGCAGTTTGACACAGCTTACATTGGCTTTTCTGGACAAAGCACTATTAATTTTTAAAACCCCAGTTCTAAAATTCACCTCTAACATTTTCCTAGTGAAGAGAATGACTTTTCCAGGTATTTAAACTGTCTGGAAAGAAGGATACCCTTGGAGTAGATCAGGGGCTTGAAATTTTTCAGGCCTAAGGGCAGAAACTTTTGGAAGTGGGGTTCCTCCCTCATGCATCCAAAAGCTACAGACAGTTCTCCTTTGCAGAGCTTTCTTTATTGTCCCAAAAGCACAACACCTAGGATGAATCTCTGAGCATGCATGGAGCAGTTTGTTGAGCCCAGTCTACTAACCTCCTCCAGGAGTTGTCCTTGTGAGTGTGCCTTGGCCCCATTCCTTCACAAGGGGCTTTCTGAAAGGCAGCACATCTCCTCTGCAAGCACTGATCATCCAACTGGGCTGCCTTCCCCTGTTGATGCCATGTCATGGGTTCAAGAGCCGGGGCTGCCATAGCTGAGTCCGAGAAACTCCCTGCTCCGAGTCCCCCCAACCTTCCACCCTGCCAACTGTACATCCTAGCAATTCTCAGGAACTGCCAGTCCATCTGGGGAGTCTATCCTTGAGATAAGCACCTCTGCTTCCATCACCTCAGAGTCTTCTTGTTGTGCGCAAGTAACCTCTAGAACATCATCAGCTCAAGGGATAGGAGTGATGGGATTTGGTGGGATGGAGGTGGGGAATGAGGACTGCAAGGAATTGCTGATATTGATTGCCAAGTTCTTCAGTATTTTGTCCACCAGATAATGCATGTTGATCACAAAACCTCTTGGCATCGGTACTCCAGATGCATGCTTCGGAGCCGACCTGCCTTTATTGTCTTAACAAAATTACAGAAAGACAATATATTTGACTGTATATATTTGCCAAATGCTGTAGCTGCTGCTTCCCTTCCAACAAGCCCCTCAAGCGTGTTGTGGGGCAGGCAAGGGGAAAGTTTATTGGAAATGATTATATTTGAAAGGGCTTTGGTTATTCCCCAGAAAATCTAGGCTCATACACAGGGTTGATTTCCAGGTTGACCTGAAACCACAAAGTTGATAATCACCTGTCATTGCTTATCATATCTCGAAGCTGATTTGTCAAAAAGCTCAATAAATCTGCTATTAGGTGAGGGAAAAGTGCTTACATGCATTTTTCCCCTTTAAAAAAAAATAGACCACAAAATAAAAAGATTGATTGACAAGACATCAATAAAGCTTCTAGCATGCTCTGCTGACCTTTCTACTTTGCACCACAATCTGTGTTTATTAGAATTCTGCTCCTATAAATAGGTTTCTCTGGGGGTAGAGCAGAAAGTGAGCAGCATCTTCCGGACTTTTTCTCAGTACATTTCTAACTGTTTAAAATATGACTGTCCAAGGAATTCAGTCTGACTTCCCTTCTTAAAAAGTAGGCACACCTCCAGCATTTTACCTTCAGACGTTGAATGGATCCTTCTTAGAGAAGATGGAACTTACCAAATTATGAGCTCCCAATTATTGAGTGTACTCCTTAATTTGCAAATCACTAAAAAAAAGATTGAATGTTTACAAGTTACACAGATATGAGTTTAATACATCCCAAGTCCCGAAACCAGCAAACACCTTTATAAAAACTCTGTTGAATCCCATCATGGTTGATATGATCCAGTATTCCAACCTGTCTAAAACCCCTTTAACTTGTGCTGTTGGTTTTCCCTTCCAGCTTTGGCTAGCAAGCCAGGATGTATAATATCCTGAAATGTTTTCAAATAGCAGGAAGGGTTGGCCATTTGAAAGCGGTGTTTTTTTCAGTTACAGATGGCCTTAATACAAAGATGCTGGACTTCTTTTGGCCTAAGGGTTGACTTCTATTTGGAAGAAACACTTGAGAGCCAGTTCCAGGAGTGGTCAGGAATGAAGCCAAAAGTGATGGGATCAAAGGCAAAGGGGGCCAAAACCACTGCAAATTGCAACATATTTTGCCTTAAAACTCTTACTGGCAATGCCTAAGCTTTATTAGAAGCGTTTCAACATTTTAGAATGGGCAAAAATTGTGAAAAAGCCAAGAAACAAATAAATGAGTAATGGCAAGAAGGGGGTGGGGATGGCCATGAGGAGAGCAAATTAAACCCCAAGGTGTGAGGCACATTGTAGTATACTCAAAACTTGGTTGAACCCTGGTAAATTTCATCTCTCCTGTCAGATTCTGAAACAGGAAGTTAAAATACAAAATGATTGGTTGGATCCCAACTTAGTCGCCCTTAGAAATACATACTGAAATCAAGATAATTTTATTTAGTCAGAATCAATGTACGTCACATTGATTTCAACAGGTCTGCTCTACATTTGACTAAGTCTGGATTAAAAAAAATCTATGAAATCCATTTAAAAAACACCCCCAGAAAGAAAACAGCCTTGCTTAACAAGTACTTCTGACCATCTAAGGGACATCCTTCTCATTTGCATTTGGAAAAGCTGGGTTGTCAAATTCACTATGCATCATGGAAGCTCTTTGTTTTAAGTGCCATCTTCAAGCCCTTTCAAAAGGTGGAATAAATTGGAGCTTGGATCGTAAGTTAGTTACTGCCTAAGGAGTTGCGTCGTTTATATTGTAAATAGTCCTGAAGAGGTTTCGTTCAATAAAGGTCTTTTTTGCCTTAGGACTTGCTCCCTCTGTGGTGTGACCTTTGCTTGACATCTTAGATCAAGTTGTTATGAAGAGAACCAAATGTTTATCTTTTATTTTATTGGGTTCCCCTCCCCATTTTTTTTTTTTTGCTTGACTTAAATGAATTCTTTAAGACAATAGATTTCAATGTGAGATGTTTCCTTCTTTTTCTGTAAAGCTGCTTTGCCTTTGCAAAAGGAAAATGAAGACATAAATTAGAGGGATGGGATAGAAGCAAAACATTTGAAGAAATATCAGTGTACCATTGATTTTAATACCCGAGTCAAACATTTCCCAACAGGGCTTATAAAAATGCTGAACTCTGACATTGTGCTTATTTATTTCATGTGTTTTTACTTTTGGGCTGATTTACGATTACACTGCTATCCCTTTTTTTTTTGGCAAGGAACCCAAGAAACCCTGCATGGTTCTCTCCTTCACAGCCACATTGTGAGGTAGGCTAGGCTGAACATCGGTGATTGGCCAGAATCACCCAGGAAACCAGAAACTTGCGAGTCCTACTTCAACACTCTACCCAATTTAATGTTTAAATTGTTCTTTGGCTATGTGTGTTAGCAATTTCGTTCTGTGTCTGTATTGCCTGGTCTTTGTAATTTGTAATTTTTGTCAACCATGTAGTGGTTGTTCAATTGCTCAATATAGAAATGATGAGGATAAAGGGGAGACTATTTGGGGCACTGGTTTTTCTTCGTTTGGGAAGGTGGGCAAAAATGCACCCTATAAACAAAGGGGTGGATAAATCTGAGGAATTTATGAGATGTCCATGCCCACTCCTACCTCAAGCTGATACAAGAATCTGAAGGGGGAATAGAATTAGTGTGGATGCTGAGGTGCCCAGGGAGTGAAGGCCTTCTGCCCTAGGTCTGTAGACACCCAACTGGACAGGGCAGCTTTACAGCTATGTGGAAGCCACACTCAGATTGGGTCCAACAATGTTTATCCCTGGGCTTCTGAAACCTCTCAGGGAAGCTATTCGCATTGCTCCGGTCCCTTGATGCATCTGCCCTTTCACAAGCTGCTGTTGCCTTTCTCCCTCTCTTTCATAAACGGCTTGTCTGACAGGTAGAGATGCTGTGAGCAAGGAGGCAGGAACTGCCGCTGCTCTCCTTTTTGCCACCCTGCTGCCTGGCAAACAAGACAGTTGCACTAATGAAGAGGAGAAGCAAGAACAGGGACTCTGGTGGTGGGCCCTCCAGGGATAGAAGCCCGGGCAGGCACCTGACATGCCTTCTTTTGGCTTCAACCTTGCTCCTAGCAAACAGCGGGTGAAGAGGGATCCCTCAGAAACCGGATCCACAGGATGCTGGTTCGTTGTGCCAATGCAGCTCTTTATATTCCAGAGGCTTTCCCTCAAAAGCGATCACACCTGAAGCCTGAGAACACCTGGAGTAGCTGAAGCTCTGCACTATAAATTACCGAGGCTCCCCTGAAACTTTGACTCCCCAAGAAATATTATAAACAGAGTTTCTCCTTCTGTTCTTCAGATGTCTCAAAATGAACTTGGTTTTCTTATTTTGTCCAGAGATATGAACAGAAATGTATATGCCTCCATGTAC
The DNA here is from genome assembly GCF_004798865.1 of Varanus komodoensis. NCBI lineage: Eukaryota > Metazoa > Chordata > Lepidosauria > Squamata > Varanidae > Varanus > Varanus komodoensis. Next base: position 8,000,969 of record NW_025335550.1, on the reverse strand, counting down.
GACACCCTGGAGACTTGGTGGAGGGCAAATTTGGGGGTATCTTGCCCACCCATCTGCAATCTCAACAAGACGGGCAAAGCTAAGTGGACCATTTCCATTTCAAAGGATCATTTAATATCTTTTCTGCCAATTTTTTAATTTGTTTAATTAAAACTTAGCACTCCATTCCACTTCATTAGATCTATTTAATTTTTCATATATCTAAGCACTTTTCCAAGTATCTAATTAAAAGAATAGTTTTATAACATCAGTCCTCCCTCCTCCCTCCACCCCTGCTTTACATTTAACATGCTCATGAACAGAAACGATATTTTCCTGTTGATTAACATTTGATGGGGACGGCTTAGTCTAATCTATAAGGGAGGAAACAGAGGCAATATGAAGCCCTCCAGCAAACCAAGGGGCAAAGGACAATCTACAGTAGTCCTTTTTTTACCACCACTGAGATGCCTGACTCAGTAGCGTGTCATGTGAGGCTCACCCCAACCCATCCCACTGGCACGGGTCCCCATCACACCCTGCAGTTCTTCAGACTCGTCATGTCTCACCTTCTTCATAGGTTTCAGTTTTTCCTAGTGTATGTGCTAAACTTGTGTGTGCTAAACTTGCAGTACTGCTCTGGGCATGGGAAAAATGTTGCCAGTCGTCTGGCAGGCTGCTAGGAAAGGATAACCATCCAACTGGGATTTTTTTTCTCCCCCAAACAGCAGCAACTTGGTTATCCTTGAGCGTCTCACGCACCTCTTGTGTTATTGCAGGATTATTCACTTCAATGGGAGAAGATCGTGAATGTCAAGAGTATATACTTTAGGGGAAAGGTGCATGAAGATTTGTTTGTTGTTTAGTTGCAAAGTTGTGCCTGACCACTCACAACCTCATCGATAACTTTCCTCCAGGCTCTCCTGTCCTCCACCATCCCTCAGAGTCCACCCAAATCCACACCCACTACCCCAGCGACTCCATCTTGCCACCTCATCCTCGTGTGAAGATACACACACACTTTCATGCAAATAAATAAATAAATAAATAAATAAATAAATAAATAAATAAATGCAGCCCCCATGTGATTTAGATTCAGGTTAGAAAGAGCTGTGAGAAGGAATTGGCAGGGCAAAGCTTCACTGAGATCAAGTCTGGTTGAATTGCATTTCTCTACCCACATCCCATCACTGGCCTGACATTCAGGTTGGGTGACAGAACCCCAGTGCTTTTGCTTGGATTATTTGAGCCCACCGGGAAAATAAGAAGAGATTTTTTTCTCATGATGCTGGACTTTCATGGAGATGACACAAAGGTGGGTTGATATGATGACCAGTACAGGCTAGCTGGACTACCAGTCCTACATGGTGCAAGGCAGTTTCCTGTGTTTCTAATTCCTAAAATCTTGCAATGAAAATATGCTGTGGCTGAAGTTTGCTGTCCTTTTTACAGCACATGTTTACAGAAAGCTCGTTAAAATATTGTTGATTTATAATCAATTTGAAGAGATGGAAAATTTTGTTGGTATGGAGAATTGTAGTCATTCTTTTCTTGAGCTTCAATCAAGTATTGATTGACAGAAAAATAGAAATTTTTGGTCTCTTCGGAAATATGCAGGTTATGAATGTATTGCTTTACTTATTTAAAATCCCTTGGCATTTTTTTTTTTTGACCTTTCCCTCCTCCTTTTTTCCGTTTCTTATTTATTTTAAGGATTGGAAGATCCACAAGTCCTTCCCCAAGCCACCATTGCCTCAATGTCCGAGATAAATGATGTCTGAAGAGGACTGGACAAGATGTTCCATGTGGTGAAGAGAACCTAAGAAAGGGCCCTATGCGCTAATAGCAATGCATTCAATTATGGATTGCTACCCTTGGACAAACGTTTTCATAATGTCCACCTTTGCATCAAGGTTGAATTGCTATCTTGCAAAAGTGTTAGGAATTTCAGAATAGATGGCAGGCTTCAGATGATGCCAAGTCTGCATCTGGGCTCTAGCATTTCTGCACATGTTACCCTTTTTTCCAGAAGGAAATATGATAGCACTGCTTTGTAGCTCCCTTGTCTCTCATCCATGCAGAGAGAGATGAGCAAACATTGTGTAGAAAGCAAGCATTGTGTGCTTGCTTATGCCATCACAGGCACATGCTGTCAAGAAGGCTGAAGTTGTGCATAGTGGAAGACTGGTGTACACTGAATGAGATTGCAGACTGAAGGCAAACTCTCCTTCAGGACTGAACACATGCATTCATTACTTTCCAAGGAAATAACAAATTATTTAGAGATAAGTTTGTCCATTGCTAGCCCTAAGCAGTTACATGCACACGAACAGTAAGTCACCCCTTGGTGGTTGTCTACATTCAGCTCCAGCCTAGATTCAAACCCAAAATATCTTAGCTGACGGCCCCAGTAAGGAATCCCTGCTGTAGATTATTATCATCAGTGACATTCTCAATGTATGCCTTGCATTAGAATTCTTTAACACAATGGAGTAAAAAAAAGAGTTGTGCGTTGTCTGACTCTCCTGGGTTTCTTGAAATAATTCAGAAGTGTTCAGGTAATTCACCACTGGTGAACACTGTTAAACAAAGATTAATCATAGATAATGAGATTACCATGTACCATGATCTATTTATTTAATGCTCTGTAGAGAATCTGATCAAAAGCCGGCTAATGTCAACGCGAGTATTTTCATTCTTCTCCTGTAGACTTTGGAAAATGCCATAAATTATTTCCCCCTTTCCTTCTGCAGCACTGATTTGAGGATATGTCATGTTATGGACCGGAACTACAGTAGCTGCCTCCTTGGGCTCTTTTGTAATAAAAGTTCAACATTTCCCTGTCTGTAGAGGGATGGACTTCAGAACCTCTTCTTTTCAGATATGTAACGGCTAAGTCCCAGGTCCCCCAAAGGATAGAAGAGTGTGCTTGAGTGTTACACAAAGATAGTCTTTGTCAAATATTAAACTTTTAAGTAAGAGGTAGCAGCATCACTCTTCAGTGTGATTCATCTGTAGTGTTCCCAAATCACTGACAGAAAACTGTATTTGAATAACGGCATTCTAGAAATGGGCCACATGGGAATTATGGACATATTCACTTAGCCACACCTGCCCAGCTGGATTGGAGATTTACTACTGTATACAAAGACAAGAAATCTTGGACCTCATTGGTTATTTCAAGGGCCAAAGAACAAAATGTATATTATGTGTCATCTCCACGTAGTCCATGGCAGTACCAACTAAAGCATTGACATCCGTGACGCCATGTTCGCTCCCCACCCCCCACCCCCAGGCGAATAAAATTTTTTCACGCATTTCTCAAAGGTGGCGTTGGCCAGTCAGTAGCGCCATTTATTTTGTATTTCCTGGGTTTACATACTATCATTTCTATAATTGGCACCTCCCTCCCTCCTTTGTCTCATCATCTCCTTCATGCGCCTTCCCACTCACTCCATGTGGGGGGGAAATGATGCTTCCATCTCTAGGTCCAGTGCAGGTTTCATCCATTTTCAGGATGATTTGGGTGAACAAAGAAATTTGGATCTAGAAGATGCAAGGCCTCTCCCAATCCACTCCACTGGTGGACAAGAAATGGTGCTGGTCAAGAAAGGACTTGTACAGTGACTCCTTCCCGATCTTTGTGAGCAGATCTTCCTCTCTGCACAGGGAGGGGAAGCTTTGCAGCACCAGAAGGCCCCTGGGATGCTTTATTGGGCCCCTAGGATTACACCCTACATGTTATCTAATCAGCCTTAAAAGTTATTCCTTCTAGGATACCACTGGGTGGGCAAGGAGTGGGGAGAGACTCTTCCTCCATCAGAAGGTATATCCATATTAAGACTTTTTTGTTGATGAGATGCGTTTGATCTCAACTGTCTTAGCTTTGGGACTGTGGATGGCATAACATAGTTTTTAAAATCTTTAATTTCAAAAGAAACTGCCTATTTATAATTAACACCTATTCCTTCAAAACAGAAAATAGAACAAATTCCCAGCCACAGCTTATCTGAGCGCAGTGCCAAGAGTATAAAGCACACCAAACAATGCTATAAATAAGATGTCGATGTTCAGTTGCCAGATGTTAGACATCATGTTTAATTATAAGGTTCCCAAGAAGTTGGGAAACTTACAAGAATCTGCAGGCTTTTCTGTAAGCATCTCATTGTTGTGTCAAGTAGAGAGGAGATTGTTGCCATCGGAAGAGTGAGATGTTGGGGTAGATAAACATTGCACTGAAGCATGGCACAAGCGTGTGTAAAAGGCAAGATGACAAATTCCAAATTAAAACCATTTGTCTGGAAGGTTATTTCTATCTTCTTCAAGCATCTGATCACAGAACAAGGAAGCAGCAAAACAACTCTGCACAACTTCACATAATTCTTTTCAAACTCCAGTAGCTACCAGCATCTTCTGTGTGGTTCGGCAACTGAATATTGCACTTGATTTTGATGCTCACTGGACTTGACTTGGGACATGCCTTAGTTGTAAAATCCGTAATTCTCGAAGGTACTATCCACAGCTTTAGAAAGCTTGAAATCCATGGGACACCTAAGCTAGGTTCAGACAAGGTGGTAACCAACACTCAAGGGTTGAGCATGGGTCGCTATTCAACTGTGGGTTTTTGCTGAATCATAGGTCATGATGTTGTTGACCCCATCCAAGGAAGAATGGTGAGCACCAATCTCAGTGAGGGCCCAACCATGCTTATTTCAATGACGGCCCTGAGTCTACCCACTGACTGGAGCAGATGGGTGCTGAAAACCTCTGGAGCACACCAGGCTGGGTTGTGCTGGTCCTGTTGATGCCAGTTTTTATTGTTTCCTTACCTCATAGAGAATCATAGAGTTGTGGGGGTAGAAGGGCCCAAGAAGTTCATCTGGTCCAACCTGCTGGTACAGGATGCTGGACTGTCCCTGAGAATTCTACTTGGGACAGAAGGCCAGGCACCAAATATGTTGCAATGCAATCATACACATACCTCCTGCTAGGGAGAAAACCCCACTCAGTCCAATGGCACCCTGAGTAAATTAAATCACATTCAATTAAATTAGCAGGGAGCACAGAAAGCCAACCTTCACTAAGTCAATTCCATTGGGTAGAGAAAGCAGTTACATTTTATGCATGGAACTCTGAAGGTTTGCCTCCTACTTTTGATTTGATTATTTTTTTTTCCTAGTGCGACATCTTACAAGAGCTTAGGCTGGTGGCGCACTGCTGAGGCAGGGTTATAAAACTCTAATTATCTCAGAACTATTTTCATGTTGTTGTTTTGATTTATTTTGAAGATTTTAATGAACAACACTTGGGCAGGAGATTAGGTGATTTTGTAACATTTATTTCCTTTTATTCTTCCCGATGTGGCTCGTTATAATTTATGAAATTGTTTAAGTGCTTCTTTGCTTTGAACTAGCAGGAGACTGGCAGCGTTTCCTTCTTTCACTTTTGCTTGCGCTCTCTATTCCTCTTTGTTTGCTGTGTAAACGGAATGCACCGGGAGGTTCTGGCTTGAAAGCTTTGAGATTTACTCGCAGTATCCCCATGAAGTCTCTTGGCATTCTCATCAGCATGAATTTGGGTTGGAAGACAGGGTGTGCTGAAGCAGGCAACAAAGTTCCACCTTGCATCCAATGAACAGAGGGCACCTGGATGCAAGGCCCAGAATGCTGTAGCTTCCTTTCTCACTCAGCACTGTGAAGTTAGCCCATGTCCATGTGCCAGCAAGGGTAAAGGTTACCCCGCATATGCATGCTAGTCATGTCCGACTCTCTCATCTCCATTTGTAAGCCGAAGCGTCAGCATTGTCCGGAGATGCTTCCATGGTCATGTGTCCAGCATGACCAAACAACGACACGCCCTTATTCATTTGTGGATACCAGATCAGCAGCCACATTTGTGAAATCCGAATTTATCTCGCGTTGCTCCCAAATTATAGAATGCTTATGCTTTTATTGTTTTAAATTGTTTGGGGATGTGTGAGGAGTCTGATAGGAAGTACAAATCCAATGGCTCTCCGTGATTCAGCCATCTGGATTCCAATTTGTTCCACCGCCATGGCACCAAATCACTGCTGTGTGAATTGAGCAAGCTGGTGGATGAGCCATGGCCATAGATTAAGACGAGCCGTAGTTTTCACATTCTTTTTAAAAGCACTAAGGACATTGGCAGAGGTCACACTTGTTGCTGCCTTTGTGCTACCTAGAAGCTGCAAACTATGCTGTTCCAGTGCATTTTGCACACCTCCAACTAGAACAATGTGATTTCTAACTTCCGGTGTGTACATTGCACGCACAACACAAGGTACATTTTGACCTCAGCCCATGGTTCAATGACAACCCACATTCAACCCATACTCAATGGGCTGTGCCCAGATCCACAATGGCTAACATGGTTAGACCAACACATTTTGCTGCCTATCTGGTCCAAGTAAACATGTATGGGAGTCACAGCCGAACGCTGGTGATGGGGAAGCATCCAGCTCTCCTGAAGGCAGCAAAGCAATTTTGGAGGGATGGGGCAGGATGCACAGAAGACTGTATTCCAAAGCCTGACTCTCAGGATCTGTCCACTGAAGGAGTCATCTCCCCATGCCTAACGGTAGAGCTGGCCCTGATGGCATTTCTGCCAGAGCAGAGAAGCCACCAAAGCACTATCCCAGAATACTGATGTGCAAGCCTTGAGTTTTCTGCAAGGGCATTTCACTGGGCAAGTTGGCTCTGATTCTCCCTTGGCTTGCTTATTTCAGTGTTGCTTCTCAGGAGAAAAACGGAAATGCTGCAAGTAAGGTGGCAGATCCATGCTCCAATTAGCAAGCACAGGAATTGGCATGAAAATAACTTCTGCTCTGTAGGAATACAAAGCTGACAACAAACGCTAATTAACATGGTAGACATGTCCTTCCTCCTCCCCTCACCACTTCAGATCAAAAGTAATAACATCACTTAAGACATTGAGGGCTTTTTGTTTAAGCCAAAGCATGATTCGCCTTGTGTCAGGCCATTTCAAAATACCTGGTACCAGGTTTTTAAAAAGTATATATAGAAAATTCTCTATCTAAGCTGAACTAATGTAACCTATTTGGCTTCATCATAAATTTAGCACTCTTCTGGGGATCTTTATTTTATTTCCTTTGTTATATTTACTAAAAAGTGACGCGAAGTGCTAGCTTCCTGTAATCTTGATTGGAAAGTAAACAGAGTTTTGTTCAAAGGCAGATGAATGAAGTTTGTCAGTTCAATGGTGGGAAAGGGATGGGAGATACAATGGGCCATAAAAACAAACTGTAATGAGAAGAACTCACATCGTTGGGTGAATTTCATGAATCATGTAAAGGTATGCATAAAAAATTGAATATGTACACTTTAGATCTCAGATCTGATAAATATTGCATTAGATTAAAAAATGAACTCTTGAAGCTTACCTGTGTATAAAACATAAGGTGGCATTACACAGTTAATGAAGGCGCTCTGTCAAATTAGCACACTGGGGACCTCACATTTGTGTCTGTCAAACAAAATAGTTCTAAGACTAAACTTAAAGGTGGATAGACTCACACTATCAAAAGAGCAAGTTTCCAGAAACAAAGGGCTGTTTCAATAAAATAACAAATGAAATCTACATGATACAATGTGGTCTTGATAAATGGATGCACCCAGGGAAACCGCAGAAAGGTTTTCTTATCTGAAGGGTTCTTTTAAGTACATGGAGTTTGCTATTGTGATTTTCAAATAAGGGCTTTTGCCAAAGATTGCATTGCATTTCCTTGCAACAGTGTAAGAACTCTGGTTCCCCGGTCCTTCCCAGGGCTTTTTTCGAGGCATTCTAGGACCTCTCTTCATGATGATTATTAGTGTTGCTTCTTTCTGATGCTTGGCTTTTGGTAGCTCAAACTAGGGAAAGATAGATTTGTGGCGATGGATCTTAGATGAGGGAAGGACTTTCAGAAGGTTGACTGATGTTTAGAAGATGGCAGCTGCACATGGAAGACCACATCTCTATGGTTCAAGTTTCTAATGCCACCAAGAGCGAAGGTGGATGACCCCCGCTGCTTGCAGACCTCCAGAAAGGGAGAATTCATCTGTTAGCTTGGCACGTTTTCCTCTCTTTCTATATTTAGAGACATTTCAAGTTGAGCTGAAACCTGAGTGGTATTTCTTGAACTTGATGTTTTCTCATGCAGCCTGACTTATTAGTGCAACAAGGTGGACAACAGTGGAGGAACTCAGCATCCCAACAGCCTCTTTCTATGCACTAATCTTCTGTCTACCAAACAACTCCTAGGAGGAGTTCACACATCCATGGGCATCTGTCAAAATCTCATTGCTTGGTTGCTCAACAAGAAGTTCTGAACCAACATTCGTGTGACGAGGCTTATTGTTGACAAGTATCTTTTCATGGTTTTCCCAGTTATAATGTATGACTGTGAGAGTTGAATCATAAGGAAGGCTGAGCACCAAAGAATTGGTGCCTTTGAACTGTGGTGTTGGAGAAGACTCTTGAGAGTCCCTTGGAATTCAGAGAGATCACATCAGTCAATCCTATGGGCAAACAACACTTACTGATCTTTAGAAGGACAGATACTGAAGCTGAAGCTCAAATACTTTGGCCATCTAATGAGAAGGAAGGACTCATTGGAAGAGCCCCTGATGCTGGGAACGATTGAAGGCAAATGGAGAAGGGGATGGCAGAGTTTGAGGTGGCTGGATGGGGTCACTGGGAAGGTGGGTGTGGGGTTCGGTGGACTCTGGGGGATGGTGGAGGACAGGAGAACCTGGAGGAATGCTGTCCATGGGGTCGCAAGGGGTCGGACATGATTTTGCGACTGAACAACTATCTTTTCTTGGGATCACAGATCTGCAGGGGATTGTGGGCCAGCTAGTCTAGCTTCTTGTTCAATGGGGGAAATCTGGAATTTAGGAACTGGTTTGATTGTCCAGCTGCTCTTCCAGTCAAAAGATTTCTCCCAATGTGCAGCCTGCAACTTAAGCCCATTGAATAATTGAGTCATGCTTTCTGGGACAGCAGACAATAAATTGCTGCCTCTCCTAGGTTTCAGTCCTTGAAGAATTTTAAAAGGGATACCATGGACAGGAGCTTACCAACCAATCGTCAACAGGCCTAGTTCTGCTTTGCAGTTATGCATATTACTCCCTGCCTCACAATTTTCTACTCCCTGTCTCACAATGGGGAATCAGTGTTCTTATATAAGCCATAACATACGCATATTATTGAGTGTTCTGAGTTTGGAAGATGAAAAGAAATGCATCCAAAATTACGGCATTGGGGAACAATATAAATAACATAACCTTTGCTATGATACCTGCCATGTTCTGATGATTAAATGGAGTTCATGTTTAACATCCAGATAGGGTTCCTGGCAGAAGGGGAAACTTGCCATATTAAATGTTCAGATCTGAAAGGTTCAATGCCGACTCAATTAAGTTGGATTGTAAGACAGCAAACCCAAAATCAAGAACACGTGGCAATATTTGACTCAACAAAGAATGTGTGTGTGTGTTCAACTTTTCCCCATATAACTTTAAAAGAATAAACATCCACATGCTAGAACTGAATGCCAGGAACATCAACTGGTTTTGATCTCTTAGCTTAGATATTAATATTCTACTCCATCTCCTTTGTTGGCATATTTTGGGGTTTTCCAACCAATAAGCAGGAAAAGAAATGCAGCCTTCACTTCTGCTTCTTCCAGTTGTTTTCTTTAGTACGATGCAAGCCAGACCTTACTGCAATATATTGGGTTTTACCTCACCATCTTGGATAACTTTTGGAGCCAAATGTAGAAAAGTCAGGTACCACTGGATTCTCAAACTGAATGTCCATCTGGTGGCATGACGTCAGCCAGAGTTAAAACAGTAAATTCTGTATTTGGCCTTCCAAACTCTACTTTTTCCTTTTGATCCCCAGACTGAGGCATTGGGTTGTGCCACAGTCTTTCCAGGAGGGAAACCTACGAGTATACAGGTAAACAGAGAATAAGGACTTAGAGGTTATTCATGTCTTGGAACTGGGGTTGTCAGCCTTTGGACTTAAGCTCCCACCAGTCCTTCCCAGCAAAGCCAGTGATGAAAGATCACGGAATGACAGCCCACCATCATCCCGATAAACTACAGGTAAGTGGGGCTCATCGCTAGAAGTTGTTCTCCAAACTCCACCTGACATATATTACAATCAACCATGCAGTGTTATGGTTCCTGGAAGTTAATGTTCCAAATAATTGTTACTGCTACAGATACTATTGCTACCTGTATTAATCCCATGGCTTTCTAAGGAAATGGTTTTCCATGGCTTCGGTGGCGGCAGATGAATAGAACAGTGCTCCGTTCTGCCCCATCACCTCACCTCATCCAGTCCTGAAACAACAGCTCTGCAATGCTGGCTTTGTTAATCTGGGAACCTTAAAAGAATCACTGTCAGAAATTTCCAGGGAACTTGGACTCTTTACAGCCTGAAGAGCTGTCACTACACCAAGACCTTTTGCATCTGCAAGTCGCAGCCTGTAATGTTACAGTTCAGTGAGTGACAAGTTAATGTTTCCCTTTTGTAAATGTTGTTCTGACATTAAAAATGTTCAGAGACATTTTGATTTAATTAAATATAGAGGCCACAACGTCAATGGAGTGTAGTGACATCTCATTGTCCAATTACCCTTCACGAGGAAGACCACAGTTCTGACTTGCATGTGGGGTTCAATTTTCCTTTCTGTTTTTTGAAAAGCCTGGAGAGAATGCCAGGTTTTTTCCAAGCTGGTGTGGAAGGAAGGAGGAATGAATGTGCCAGAGGGAGGAGAGAACCTGTTTAGCAATGGGAAACATGCCTTTACACTCTCAAGAATTCAGGAAGCTGCCTTTACCAGATCGGATTTTTGGTCCTTTGAGTCCAATACTGCCTGCTTTGGCTGGCAGCAGCACTCCAAGTTCTGACAAAGAGGATGTGTTTCTTGAACCTTAAAATTGGGAATCTGGGGAGTAATAGACAAGTTTTTACATATATTTAGGGTCTCTAAACCTATCCACAGCACTGGCTCCCATTGTCCTGGGTACTTAGGTCCCCAATTATTATGATGCTTTGCCCTCCCTCTGAAATTTCATAAGGAACTCTGGGATAAGTTTGAGGCAACCCACTGTAGAGAGACACACCCATAAGTACCCCAGACTAGAAGTCTGCAGAAGCTAGCCCTGCTCTCTGAGCCACAGTGTTGCTTCTTTTTCTCTAATATTCCTTTTCACTGGTTCCAGAAAACCTCACAAGGTCTGGAAAATATGTCCATACAACACAGGGGAAAAGTTGCCATCATTATCCTCTATGAAGTAGCCTCAAACTTTCTCCCTAGAGCAAAGGGCTGCAGCCAGATTCAGGTTCGGCCTGGATCAGTTGGTTGTTCTATGCCACCATATTGTCTCTGACTTCAAGTGACCCCATGAATGGATGTCCTCCGAAGTGTCATATTCTTCTCTGGCTTCCTTGATGGAGTTCACCCATCTCACATTTGATCTTCCTCTTCTTCCTCTGCCTGTAACTTCCCCTTGTCTTCTCCAAGGAGTCTTGCCTTCTCACGATGTTCCCAAAGTAGAACACCCTGAATTACTGGACCTAAGTAATGAAGTCCACTTGCTTGGTCCCTGAGCATGTTTTTTACCATGAACCTGTGGTCCTTTCGTGCAGACTAATCTGAATTCTCCTTTCCAGAACATAGTCTCCTGGCCACAGAAATAGTTCAATTGTCTTGGATCATTCATGAGTGATGCAGTCTCCTGGCACTTTTCCTTACATGTTAAACTCTCTGAACTCTGCCTTCAGCCCAGCTCTGACTTGTTATTCTCATTGCTATGTATTAATTCATCTATTTCATTTCTGTACCAGTAGCTGGCATTCACTGGATGGATAATTACAACTTAAATCAACACACTACAACATAAAATATAACCACAATTAAGGTAGCATGAATTTAATATTAATAAAATATACGTTATTGTAATAAAATAATTAATATAATATAGTATGGATATAATATAAATAAATACATACAAGATATTAGTAAATGAATAAAATGCAATCAAAATTAAAACAGAGATTTAGACCAATGGAATAATCAAAACTTATTCAGTAAACTACACCAGTTGAGGAAAGAAACTGTTGACCAGCCCCACCATGCCATTAAAAAGTGGGAGAAAACTCAAGAGAAGAAGAAAACAGGGGAAGAAAGGATTAAAAAAAGATAAAAAGTGGGGGGCTGCTGTATTGAATTTAAAGGAAAGTCTACCATAAAGCACTGCAAAAGCAAAGTCAACAGAATGAGTGAGACGAGAGGAAGCAAATGAACCTCGCCTCTTGCAGTTATGCAAGGAATTTGCAACTGGGTGCCAAAAACTCATGACTGGAATCTTCAGTCAAATATGAATAATCTTGTTTTCTGATGGCACAGTAATTTTTGCAATGACCTGAACATGTATTTGTGTGGGCTTTAAAAGCTGGTTCATTTCTCACTGAAGACTAAGCCATGTGTTGACAGAACAACAGTCATTTCTTTGTGGTTCTTTCACACTTCTCCGGTAACATCTGAAGTGGAACGACATAGCTCAGGTGAAAGATGAGTCACAGTACTTAACATCTTCGAGTAGCTACCACAACTCCAACTCCCTGTCTGAACTAGGAATGTATGAACTGGTGATAATCCAAGTTGCCAAGTTTCTTCCAGTGCTACCTCGACAAGTTTTCCTGTGCATTTCTCCTGAGAACTGGGGTGGAGCAGCACTTAGCATGTTGAACTAGACTTTGGAAATCCTGAGTCAGCCATGAAGATCACTGAGTGACTTTAGAACAGTCACAGACATTCCGCCTAACCTGCCTCATGGCGTTCTCGATGTGAAAATAAAGTGGAGAAGAATAGCACCTCGTAATCCACCTTGACTTTCTCTCAAGAGGAAGCAAAGTCAGATATAAATGCAATGGAACAGTAGCACATGCATTATTGGTTGCAATTTTGCCCAATTTATATATATTTGCAAGCAACTTTCTGAATGCAATGCATTTTTAATGTCATGTTCATTAAGATGCATATTTTATATGTGTAGTTTTGACTGGAGAACTCTCTTGAAAATCTGGAGAAGTGTGAAATTAAGTAAGTGCACATTAAAATGTGGCACATATAATTTCTTCCCCATCTCAACAAGCAGGGACTTCACGGTAGGCATAAGGACAATTTGAAGACACATTTGCTGGAATGATGTCATTTGCATCAACAAGCGTTGATGTTCCAAATGCAAGAACAAGTGTGCACACATGCCTGTTCATGGAACAAGGGCTCACATGCATCGTATTTGCACTTTCCGGTTAATCTGGGCAAATTGCCCGTTGGTGCACAATTCAGTTCCTCGGTAGACTGAATCAGCGCCTCTGTGGTGGAAAGCTGCCCAAATCTGGGGAGATATGGACAAATCTCCCAGTTAATTGTAACCCAGTTTGGGCAAGTTTTCGGTTGGTGCAGAGTGCACAGTGATATCAAAGAGGAATTAGCATGAGATGAGCCAAAGAACTCCTATGACCTTGAAAGCTTCTCATTCACCCCATTGTTGCTTTGGACAAATAACAACCTTGTGAAAAGGGCAAAGCATGGCTTTGGAAGGACTTTTGTCAGAGTAAATGGCATGGTGGAGGAGAAGGAGGAGAGCATCTTGCTCTGTACAAGGCCTTCACCCAATCCATTCCCCTCCCCTACAGGCAGCTTACTGGGTCTCCTTGCAGTCTCTCAGGCCAGACTACCTCAAAGGGGTGTCAGGGTAACTTGGGCAGAGGAGAATAACTGCAGTCTTCTTCAAAGGGAGATCAAGGAATCCACAGGCTGAACACACCACCGTGATGAAAAAACCAAATCACACACAAGCCAAAAGATGTGAAGCAATGGACTGTGTTAGAAGAACCAGTCTGCAGTAAAGTAGACTCCTTAGGAAGGTGCAGGTATTGTTAGCACAACATCTATTATTATTATTATTATTATTTTGATTATGATTATGATTGGATTTGAGTTCTCTGTAGGTGGCTGCTCTGTCTTCTGGTGCAGGAGCTGGCCTATTGTTCAGTGCTTATAAACCTTTGTTCTTTTTCTGATGCATATTAAGCACCCGATGAAAAATTCTGTTTGTCTGCGGAGTTACAATGAAATACCTTGTAGGAAACGAAAAGGTCAAGCATTGCTTGTCAGTGATTTATTATAAACACAGCCTCCTCGTCCTCTTCTCCTTCTATTTCCTCATGCTTTGCATTGGGATTAGTGGTGATATATCACCCAGCTGCTAGATAAAATATGAAGTTGTGAAACTCTGCCCAAACATCGCTATTGAGCAATGACCCCGCAATCGGCTCCCGGCCCGCACAGGTCTCCCTTGATTTATCAACCTAAACCGCCGGCATTTTTTTTTTAAGAACAAAAAAAAAAGAAAAAAGGATGAATTAGTTTAAGAAATATCCACGGGATAATCTCCATGGCAAAAGAGGGCCGTTTGTCAACTGCTCCGGTTTGCTCTCCTTAATTGCAGGAAAATTGAGAGTGGGTACCTCAGGCACCTGATGCATAAATTATTGGCAGAGCAACGAGCTGTGCACCAGGGCAGGATGTGTCAGAAGCCTTCTGGGTCCTTCACTGATGGCCAGCATGGGTTGCGGCATGGGAGCCAGCCCCACGGTTGGGCTGGTGGAAAGAGCAGTACCAGACATCCGAGTGGAGATAAAGCCCTTCCAGCAGGTATCAGATGCTTCAGAGATGCCTCCCAATGCCATAGACTGATAGAAAAACATTCTGTACATGCTTAGGGGCTATATTGTTTCCTGTGATGCCCAGGTGAGTCTAACCAAAGACTACAGTCAACACCTTCCTCTGAGCACCTGGGGAATGGCAACAAGAGAAAAGACCTCTTCAGGGTTAGCCCCCGACAATGTAATGAACTCCCCACTGAAGTACAGTAAACACCAACTCTTTCATCTTTCGTGCAATTCTGTCCTTTCTTGCAGGCATTTAATGGCATATAGTAGCATCTCAGGAACAATGGGGGTATTTAACAGGTCTAGTCTATACTCACATGTATTTATTTCCTGACTTGCTTTAATGCAACTTACTCTCTCCACTGAGGCTTCCAGAAGTGTGAATATTTAGCACTGAAGGGTGTATTTCTACTCGTGCTTAGACCAAGAATGGTCTTGCAGGTTCCAGCAGTCCCCAGCCAGCCAGCATGACCAATGGGAGAATGTCGAGAGTTAGATTTCATTTTCCTGTCAAAGCATAGGAGTGCACTTTAATGTTCTTGGCTGTGTAGAACATTGATGCAACGAAGGATTGTTGCATGGCCATAATCAAGTAGTACAGGAGATGTTTATGTGCAGAAGAGTTCTAGGACTGAAAGGGTCTTAGGAGAGCCAGTGTGATGCGGTGGTCACAAAATGATCTTCAGATATTCTTTCCTGTGTTCGACTGGGAATCCCATTCGGTCATGGAGTGTCTTGGAACCTGTCCCTCCCTCTCAGCCTCACCACCTCATGGGGGTTGGTGAGGATGAAATGGAGAGGAGGACAACCTTGTAAAACACCTTGAAGAAGAAGGGTGGGGTGTACACGCAAAAGTAGCAGTAGCAAAATCCCTGCCTGAACACTGAGGGAACAGGCAGTGGTAGAGCAGTCTCTGCCCACTTTTCAAGGGCGGCAAAGCCAACCGAGCAGAGGAGACATGGGTTGGCAGATATTAGTCTTCATTTCCCTGCCTCCCGACTCTCCTGGGAAGTCTCCTGCCTCCTCCACTAAGTAGACAGATAGATGACAGACAGACAATTTACTGACTGATGGATCAGGAGTCTCTCTTTTAATGGATTGAAATTATTCCAATCTATTAATTACCTGACTAATCTAACTGATTAACTGATTAAACAGCGGCGCCCTACTCGCGTTATGTCTCAATCCTGCGGTGCTTCAGTGAACATGACATAAAAGGCACTGCCTTCCTCAATTTGCTGCCAGGGTGTTCTCTCATCCTCCTTTTCTTCTTTAGTCCCCAAATCCTTCTTGGCAATCAGGCCGTCTAGCCACTTATCATCGGCGTAAGCTCTTCTTCGCAACACGTGCTATTTTGGTCAGAGAGGAATACACGAGGCAGATTGCTCCGCTGATGAAGAAAAATCCCTTCAAATGAATCTCAGGTGTGTTCTTAATTTTTTGGCAGATTATCTGCCCAAAGTCTTTAAATACAAATGATTATAGATTATGATTTCATGGTACCATCTTTCGATGAAGCGGTATCCCAGCGAGCACGTCCCAGGTGGTGCAAAAAGGAAGAAACAGCAATAAAGGAATGTTTTCGAGCTTGGTGGTGACTGTCCAGCTGCGGACAATGCAGCCCCTTTTCTTTCCCTCTTTTCCTCCCCCTCTTGGTTGAAAATCACCCTACTGGACAGGGTCCTTTAGAAAAATCCACACGGATTTATAATTTCCACTAGAAGGATCAACAGTGACAAACAGAAAGGACCACAATTTAATGTCTCAGTGAAAGAATTGGATGAATGATTATTAGATGATTAATAATCACCTGGTCCTGAAAGATGACAGTTTTTTTAAAAAAATAACTGTGCAACCATTTCCCTGACTTGACAGTCTTCTTGCATCTATCTGGATGCTTAAGTTACCTTTCCTGTTCTTGTTTTAAAAAACCACCACTAGGTTAGTTTTATATAGAGAGGGAGACTCTGGCTTTGGGGCAGAAATTCCTGCTTCAGTCTCTGGCACATCCATTCTGAAAACCTGAAAAACTTCAGCTAGTAAGTATAAGACAATGGATGGGCCAATATGCTGACTGAGTAGAGAGAAGTTTCTGAAGTTGTTTTATTCTTGGAAAGGACCATTGGTTAGTGATGGAACACCAGCCTGGCATGCCCAAGCTCCCAAGTATGATTCTGGCACATCCCAGTAGAATTGCCAAGAATTTCTCCCTGAAAAGTCCCTGTTGGTCGGAGGAGACCAGCCTATTCTACTTTGGATGCCTTCCAAATGATTTTGGATTACAGATCCCAGCATGCTGGTTGGGTCTAATAGAATTTATTCACTGTGCTGATCAGGGCTTACTTCAGTTGGCTTCATATCCCCTCCTACCGCTCTTCCTCCTCCTCCTCCTTTCTCTAATGTTCCTAGCTATTTATTGTGCTTTCCTGAAGGGAGGCAAGGTGGGGTTTCCCACCTTACCCCTCACCTTTTTATGTAACAGGATACTTTTGATACATTCACCAAAAAATTCATCTTCAGAAAGCTCTCTTCTTTAAGGCCAAAGGAGGTTTCCCTTCAAAAGTAAATAAAAGGTTCAAGGAGGTGGTATTTGTTCAAACTGTGAAGAGAGAGAAAGAGCAGAGCAACTTCTTCTCCGTTTTTGATCATTCTCTGACACTCTGATAGAGATAAATGGGTTTGAACAGAAATTCAGTCATGGAGAAAATTTCAGAGGAACTCTCAGTGGTAGGGGCTGGGCTCCTGCAGTTCCCTTGTTTAGGACCTGGCTGTGGGGCAGGTACTAGTGCCCTGCCTTCCCCTGTAGAATAATCGCTCTGGCAACCTCTAACTTCTTCTGTTTTCTCAACTTCAGTGAAGCCCTTAAGGTCTTTCCTCCTACATCACTTTTTCATATCAGGAACTACAGAGAGCCTGGGAGCTACAGACATGGGTAATAGAAAGAAACATAGAAACAGCGCGAGTCAGAAGAGGTCTCTCGGGTCATCTAGTCTGACCCTTGGCTCCAGCCGGCTCCACTCATGACATGCCTACCATGTGCATGTCCAGCCTATCCTTAAACACCCTCACGAATGGGGCTTCAACCACCTCCCATGGAAGCCCATTCCATACCCTAGGGGATGTAACTGTCAGGAAGTACTTCCTCGCATCCACCCTAAATCTTGGTTCCCTGAGCTTTGCTCCATTGGAACGTGTCATGCCCTCCACTACAGGGGCGAAAAGGTCATGACCCACCTCTGCATGGCACCTCTTCACGTACCTGTATGTCACTAACAGGTCCCCTCTGAGTTTCCTCCTCTCAAGGCTGAAAAACCCCAGCTCCCTCAGTCTCTCCTCATATGGCTACCCCTGCTAACTAGCCACCATCCATGGAGTCTCTCTCTCTTTCTAACACACACACACACACACACACACACACACACAGAGAGAGAGAGAGAGAGAGAGAGAGAGAGAGAGAGAGAGAGAGAGAGAATCTTCAGTTGTTTGGCAATGATTAAGGAAGCCCCCCAAACTTCACACAAACAATTATTTAATGCCTCAAAAAGCACAGAGAACAATAGCAGTTCTGTCCCTTCTACATGGGGAGGAAACTTTCAGGGAACTGGAAGGTGGAGTTTGGTACAGCACTGGGACCACCTGTTCCCCCAGGAGATGCAGCACTGCCCCTCCCAAACACCTGCTCTGTGAAGGATTCAAAACAGGAGATGCAAAACATTTGCCACCTCCAAGAGAAATAGAAACTAATGGTGTACCATGCAGATGAGTGTTACTGAATTTTCCTGGTAGAAGGATATTGTCCTCCCAGTTTCTCCACCTTGCTGGAGAATTCTGGGAGGCCACTTGCTCACAGCTCTGATCAAAACCTCCCATTAACCCCTAGATATCCTCTCAACTGGTTGCCATTTATGCAACCAAAATGCTCTATTAATTATACCTATGCAATTAAAGTCACAAGTAAATTTTGCCCTCAGCCAAAGAACTGGATGTATTTGTACAGTTTAGTTTCTCTGAGTATCTTATTTTATTATTATTCATATCACTCTTATTCTTCCTTTCTCTAGATTCATATGAGAATTAAAATGCTTGCATGAAAATTCAGGTGTATGCTTGTGCATATTTTCCAACTATACACATTTTTATACAATTTTGCTGAATAGTCACATTTTTACAAGCAGATTCCCTTAATAAATTAAAATTTTGAATGCCATGTTCACCAATATACATCCTGGGATGGAGGGGGTTGATTGGAGAATAGAATCTTTCCATTCTATGCACCTTTGGAAGGATAACCGAGCTTTGGGCCCTGTATACTTTTGAATGTGCATTGCTAAGTAAAAATGGGAAATGGACTCATTTCTCTCCCATTCCTATATAACATGTTACTGAATTGGACATGGCTGTTTCCGACTCATATCCCACTTCCAGCTTTCACATGTTCAGATGGTTGGCCACCATCTGGACTAGATGGACACTGATTCCAGTCCTGCATTCTGGACTAGGTAGAAGCTTGGTCTGATCGGGCATGGTCTACCTATGTTTGAATACCACGTGCTTGGACAGAAGGACACAGGAGTATCTTTAAACGTCATCTGGACAATAAATGAACTCCAGATGCCAGGAATACTCTCTCATAAATCTCCAGGCGATAAGGCGATTTTCTTCCCACCCATATTCCAGCGAATTGCTTCAGCCTTCCCCACTGTTGCAGTCCTGTCTTTCATTATTCTTTATTATTTGCTTTTACTTCATTTGTCGACCACCATGCAGCTGAAGCTCTCTGGACAGCTCTCAAACCTGATCTCACCTGTTGACTCCAGCTGTGCTGTTGGACTATCTTTGCTGCTAGAGCTTGATCTGTGCTTGACTCCGAACTTGCTTCTACCGCTCTTAGACTGAAGGATGCGAACCTGGCCTGCCCCTCGGAGATGCACTGCTGTGTCCATTACAATCCAGGCACAACCACTGCCATCTCTATTGGCATCGCTACCAGACCATTTTCATTCTGTCAAACACAGTTGATGCTGGCAAGAAACCAAATGATTGCTCAATGAGCTGTTGTTCCCAGCATTTTATTGTTATTAGAAATCTTTGTATGCCACTTAATATAATAAGAGCCCATCCCAGTTCACACATACCTAGTATTATCATAGTTAAGGTTCGTCAAAGGGAGTGCACCAGGACTGGGCAGGAAGTGTCCTGCAGGACTGTATAAGGCAACCATTCACTTCTGCTTCCCACCCCACTCCAAACACACTCTGGTGATCTGTGTTCTTTAAAAAAAGACACTTGACTTTTTCTCACCTTTAGCAATCATGTATTCCTACTTCTTTCTTAGGAATGTAAATGTTTCATTATGGAAATGCTTAGAAATGTCCTCATTTCATTATTCAGTGTCTTTCTTGATACATGCATGCAAAATAATTAGCATCCTGTTGAATATGTGTGTGTGAGAGAGAGAGAGAGAAGAGAGAGAGAGAGAGATTCTTCTGATACAGAAGTTTTATCAGATTTTCTGAAGACACCCCAGGATCAAGGGGACTGCCTCCTCATTGGAAAATGAAGTCCATTTCTACCTACATTCTGAATTATAGCTGTACTTAATATCTTGATTTCCTCTTGCAAGAAACCCAAACTAATGCACATGAGGAGAAGGGGAAGGATGAGGGCGAGAGCGAGGACAAGGAGGATGGAAGAGACCAAGATGAAGTAGACAGAGATGGAAGAGAAAGAGATTAAGACAAGGCGAAGGAGACAGGGGAGACAGAGATGAAGGAGAAAGAGAAAGAGAAGGTGATGGAAGACACGGAGATGAAGGTGAAGAAGAAGGAAAGGGAGAAGGAGGAAGAGAAGGGGAAGGATGAGGGCGAGAGCGAGGACAAGGAGGATGGAAGAGACCAAGATGAAGTAGACAGAGATGGAAGAGAAAGAGATTAAGACAAGGCGAAGGAGACAGGGGAGACAGAGATGAAGGAGAAAGAGAAAGAGAAGGTGATGGAAGACACGGAGATGAAGGTGAAGAAGAAGGAAAGGGAGAAGGAGGAAGAGAAGGGGAAGGAAAAGGAGAAGGGGAGGAGGAGGAGGAATAGGCCACCCTAGCTGTCCTCTGGGCCCACAAGACACCACACCTCAGAAAGTCCAGAGGGATGCTGGTTTTTCTAATCCTAACCCTTCCTGGGGGACCACCCTAGCCCTCCCCTGGGCCTGCAAGACTCTTGCCAAAGGGTGGATTTCTGAAATGCTGAATTTCGGGGTGTTTTTCTTCTCCTCACATTCTTTCTGCCCCTCCACAACACATTCCACACCTCAGAGGAGGAGAAACTTCCCAACCTCCTCATGGTGTTTATGCCACTAATAACTAATTTTTAGATGCTCCCTGAATTCACCGTCATCTGTCTTACTTGGCTCCCTTCCTAAGACTGCATTAGGGATTTTCGGTGAGTGTCAGCTCTGCAAAATTAATGAGAGAGCAACTCTGCATCAAAGTGCATGTTTCTTTTCTCTCTGAGTTTTAACTATTATTGCCACTGTGGGCTCTGTAATCAGAAAATCCCCTTAATTAGTGCCTCCTTCTTTGCTGGAAATGGCCCAGACCTTATCACTTAAGAAAAATAAGCTGTTGGGAATGAGGTTCTCAAAGGCAGTCAGGAACAATTTCAAAAAATGGGGTGGGGGCAGGAGACATCTATGGCTTCCCCAGGTACCAAGCAGTTTTTGGGGGCAGGGGGGCTCATACAAACCTTGTAGCATGTGCTTCTTCCCACATCCATACCAAAATCCCATCCCATCTATTGCACATAATACAGTTCAAATAATATAGAGCAGTATCCATTTGGATTGGTGGGTGGTATACAAATGTATAAATAAATAAATAAATAAATAAATAAATAAATAAATAAATAAATAAATAAAGTTATGGGTTAGGAAAGGGTGAAATCCTCCTATTTAATTTGGGAATTAATACAGTTGTGCACACATGACTGGTCAAACTTCAGCACCCTATTTGTGGACAGAGAAATGTGGGGCAGTGAAATCTTTCACCCCTTGATGACAGGGGAATGAGAACTCCCCAACTAAGTTTTCACTGATGATAGCGTGGCAGCTTTCTTTTTCCTAAGTAATTTTGGGGAGATCAGATTGCCACCAATTTGGAGTTTTGTTCAAGCTCACCGGATCCTTGTAGGTTTCATATTCTCCATCTCTGAGCATCTGTGTTTCCTGATCCCAACTTCAGTTGAAGGCTGCAGAAATAAGTCCTTCCTACTCCACACAGCAGACATGGAAAGAGCTGCAGAAGCTCCATAAAGGCACCATTCCAGGGTAGGAAGTGGAAGAGACCAGGGCCAACAGATGGCACTCCAGCCTCCTTCCCTCCCTCTCCAAATCCCATAGGTAGACAGAAAATTCAGCTGACCAGTTCAGTGGAAGGAGCAGGGCACTGGAGATGGCTTGGATTTCCCCATTTGATGCACTGTGACCTCAGGGTGGAGAGTTGGAAAACTCACCTCCTTCCCTGCTCCCTTCCAGTCAGCATGGAAAGAATGACCCCAGTGGCCCTCTCAGGTTGGAAAAGCAACCTAAGAGGAAGAGGAAAGAGTGGGCAGGGAGACTAAGGAGCCAGAATAGGAGTTCTGTCTCCTCTCTGAAGCACACTCATTAGATGGACTAGAAGAATTTAGTGAAGTCTGCAGGGCCAGAGGACAGGGAGTGACTCCCCCCTCCATAGCTCCTCTTGCCCTGACTGATGGGGCAGCTGCCACTGAGCTCAGGGTCGTGCAATCCCTGAGGATGCAATTCATAGGATTGTAAAGCATTGCTTTGCATGCCTGTAGTTTTTTCAGATGCAACTTGCAGGGGGGAGAGTGACACCTCTAATTTAGCACTGTGTGCATGATTACATACCCAGAGATTATTCTAACCCATGCTTCGAAGCCCTCTTCCTGGACAGGCAACACATTCCATTTTGCTTCCTCTCACATTCACCCCCCCCCCCAAAATCAATTTGTTGCCTTTATGAAGCCATTTGAGAATCACGCTAAGCTCTTGATTTTAAAATGCATACAAATTGAACATAATTTTTACCCTTGCCCTAGTAGAGTTCTCAAAAAGAAAAAGCAAAGACTAAAACTCCCACTCCTACCTGATTTTGACACAGCAGAGTAGCAGATGTACCAGATGCTCTAGACTGGAAATCTGGACATGTTTCACCCCATGAGGGTGAGCAAACTCCACAGACTATGGTTTTGCTGTCCCTGCTTCATGGAGGACGGGTTCCATAGCCTAGGAAGCCATTAGGAGGAAGAGGAAGAAAACCAGTATAGTTTGAAGCACTTGGATGGAAGATAAATGGAGAACCAAGTTGGAAGCTAAATTCACTCTCTTTCGTTTGCAGCTCAGACTCTTGTGTCATGATACTTGGATATCTCAGTGAAATTTGTTTTAAGTGGGAGAGCTGGCACAGCACTGCGAAGCCTCTGTCTCAGACTTGTGAACTCCATTTCAATATGAGGCAGAGAGAGAAAGAGTTGAAAATTGCACCTTGAAAATGCAATAACTTAATATCTGTGAATAAGGTTGCCCATTGGAACACCTCCCGGAGGTGCCAAGTGGCAGAATACAAGGCTGCCATCTGGTGGATCTAACTTTAGCTACTGAACCTGCTTTCAGCTTCCTGCAGTGGTGTGTGAATGTCCGTGATTGGGGTATGCGCAATACCTACAGATCAGGCATCGTCAACATGGAAGAGATATAAACTCTGCCTTCGAGTTTCAAGAGACATCACAAAGTGTGATTCTTCAGTGCTTCCATTTTATAGGAACAAGTTTCCTTTCCTTTCTTGTTTGTGCCAGTCATTATGCTACATGGTATAAGGTGAAGGTACCAGTATAATTAATGCTAAAGGAAGGAATGCAAGATGTCCTAGAGTGAAATATTAATGGGATTAAGGGCATGTTGTTTTCATTCATTAATAATACAAATACTAGAGGATACTTTTGGAATCACCAGGGATGCAAATACACTAGTTTGCCTAGGCTGAACATTGGAAACAAACATCTCTACCACCATCCTCATTTTCTTCTTTTCCCTCCGCTATGGGTATGTTATGGATCTCTTAGGTAGGAATGTGCAAGATCATCCCAGTATTTCTGTCCAAATTTCTGCCTTCCTGCATACTAGTATGACATGTTTAGGACATATATTCACTAGCGCACAGATGCCATTCTTTTCCCTCGTTACAGATCTGAATCTCTGCAGTGAATACATTTTGTGCACATCAGATGGGCATGACTGCGCATCCGTCAAATCCACACTCGCCATTCTAAGCCATCAAATCTTCGTCACTGTGTATTGCACAGTTAATGTAGGGCACGGTCTGGTGGGCATACCATAAGCCTATGAACTTGTAGGCATGTGGACAGCCTAATCAAGGCACAGGAAGGAACAGAGGTCATCTCCGCCTTCCTGAGCCTTCCTCTCTGCCAGTCAGCTAGGAAGAAGATTCCCAGCTGTGTAGCTACTGCACTGCAGATGGGCAAGGAAGGAGGCTGGAGTGCCCCCTGGCGGCTGGTGCCTCTTCTCTGATCCACCCTGGAATGCCCCTTTGCTCACAATGTAAGTTCCTTTGAAGACCTCAGTTCTTCCATGCCAGCCATGTGCAGGTGCGCATGGGGTGTGTAAGAACCTACACACAGCTCTGAGGTCAAAGCTCTGTCTTGGTTCTGGATATTCCAAGAATCTCGTAGCCTCCTAGAAGTTGTCCAGGGGACTTGGCCCAAGGAGCACGTCTTACACCTCCAGATACCAGGCTTATGTGCACAACCGAATGAGGACCCTGGAATTGTCCTTCTGTGGGTCAAATAGGTGTCCTTCTGGTCCAGTGTTGACTACCAGGACTCTTGCAGCAGCTCTCCAGGGAATCAAGCAGAAGTTCTTCACATCTCCATGTCACCTGAGCCTGCCTTGTCACACTTGCTTTCTGCTCAAGGCACTTATTCACAACTGCAAAGATGTGCATTTTGCTCTGAGAATGACAGCAGAAGCTGCTCTCCATCCGCTTGGACACCCCACCCAATCTCTTCTAGGGGCCAACTCTGGGAGTATGGCAACAAGGAGAAGGACTTTCTCTGTGGTGGCCTCCCATCTATGGGAAATCCACCTTATGCCAACTATAGAATCTCTTCAGCATGAGCTTATGCTTAATGGGGTTTTTTTTAAGATAAACTTGCCTATCCTAGCATTTGAGTGAATTAGCCATTCAAGGTGCTCTTCTTTCTCAAGAGCAGTATTTGATGTGTGTTTTTGGCATCTCAAGTTTTTAATGTTTCTTTCATAAGATGTTATGAGAGTGGTATGCATTTTATTGCCTTATTTTTATGGACTGTTACAAGCTGCTGTAAAGTGCCCAGCAAGCTTGGGCTATGGAGTAGCAGGAAAGGAAAGGAAACAAATATGTAAGGACAACACTGGCAATAAAATCTATTAATGCCGTTCTTCAGAAATCTCCATCCTCAGAAGGAAGACACAGTTGTCCCCTTCTGTTGTCCTATCACAAGTAGGCTTTAACTCCGTAACCAGTTTTTTTAAACACTAGGTCTAATTAAAGCTTATGCGGGTTAAGAATGTGTGAATCAGCAAAACTCAAGTTTGTTCATTTTCTCCAATGTCCACCGTGAAGCTTGTTCCAAATAGTGCATATTTCAGGTGATGATCTTCATTTCCCCCATTTTGCACAAACATTCATGTATTCCATTTTCCAAATGCAGGTGGCAACTGTGATGTTTGAAGTCACACCACATCTCCCACTGCCTCAAGCATGCTTGTGCACATTTTCCAAAACAATGGATTTTAATCGCAGGAGTATAATCTCCTTCCCACACACACACGATTATGTCAGAAATGTACACACCTCAACCTGCACTCAGAGATTGGAAGAGCACAACGGGTAAATTATGGTCAAAAGCAAACTAAAATGAACTGCATGTATTCATTTTGTCATTCATTCGTCCATCCATCCATTCTGTTATTTCTAGACCACCCAATAGCCAAAGCTCCCTGGAGTAGCTTACAACACAATTGTCCAAACACCCCTCTTATTTCTCAACATTATGGCTCCAATCATGGGCAAATGCCCCACTGAAATTCCTAAGTGTGGGAAGCTGATAGTATCTACCACCTCCACCTGGGCAGCTTTCCCAGCCTCCATCTGTTTTAGACCAACCACCACCATGCACGGCTTTTTAAGAATGCCAGGAATTATCCAAAAACGTCTGCAGGGCACCAGGTTAGGAACGATTGCCCTATGAGATGGTGAGCTCTACCAGCTACGTCCATGTTGACTGCATTCTTGTTCCTCTTATTCATAGCCACAAAGTAAATGCTCCTCAATTATTTTAGTCCATAACATCAAATGAAATACTTCTGTAACCACTGAAACATCCTGTGGCAGAAAACTGAAAATATCCATTATGCTTTATCCAAATCAATCCTTCTGTTTTCATTTGTTGCTGCTTGGTATCTTTCCCCCTCCAGTTGTGTTTGCTTTGTGTGTGTGTGTATGTGTGTTTGAAAACAACAGTGTTTGGCAAACCCAAGGAACAAGAGTTTTCCTCTTCTCAAGGTACATTACTAGTCCAGTGCAGCCTATAATAATAGCAATCCAAAAACATGAGAGGATGACCAGTTTATACTTAAATCTGGTCAATGTTTTATTTTATGTGGTTGTACCCTGACTATTTTTTGCCTTGTTTGTATCATGCTGGATGAACATTCCTGTCCAATAATATTTCATTTCAGCCCAACCAGTTATTTAAACCAAGTAATGGACTGTTTCTGCTATTGAATTGAGGAACACGCTCTTCTATTATGGTTACTTGTTTTGTGGATTTTTGGTACCCACCCATTTATTTTGGTTTGTTCTAATTTATATTTATCTATGGTTGACAAGATGAACTTGGACAAAAAGACCATGTTTAAAGTTGCATACCAGCTCACAGGATATAAACCATTATGGACTGCAAGTTCCTCAAAACTTGACTAAGTCTAAATTGCTCATGTGTAGGTACGTGTTTGGAGGAGATTTAAGCTCTCAGATTTTTACATCCATCATGGTTATTCCTCCTGCAAGTATATGGAATTCCAGGATCTCAATTTTCTCTGGACTCTCATTAGAATATTTATTTATTTATTTATATCCTGCCTTTTTCCTACAAAGGGCGCAAGGCAGCTTACATCCTTCTCCTCCTCCATCTGATCCCCACAACAAGAACCCTGTGAGGTAGGTTGGGCTGAGAGTCTGCAACTGGCCCAAAGTCACCCAGTTGGCTCCATGGCTGAGCAGGGACTTGAACCCAGATCATCTGAGTCCCAGTCCCACGCACTTAACCACTACACCACACTGCCTCTCTGTAGACCTCCCAAAAGGAAGGTGAGCAGTGAATGTATTCTTCTAGCCCACTCATTTCCGGCTATATTTATTATTTATTTACTTATTTAAAACATTTCTATCCCAACCCCATCACAACAAAGCCTCGGGGCGGCTCACAAAGGACACATAAATACATAAATACATAAATAATAACAATGTAACAATTTTAAAAAATTGTTTAAAAATCCCCGGTGCATTCTTAGCTAAAAATTTTAAAATCCTATTAATCCAAATAATTTAACAATTAAAATAAGTTTTAAATAAAAAGGTCTTTGCCTGGCGCTGAAAAGCAAATAACGACGGTGCCGGGCAGACCTCTCTGGGGAGCGCATTCCATAGATGGGGTGCCACCGCAGAGAAGGTCCTCCTCCGGGTACTCACCCGGGCACTCACCCTCCTAATATCATAGGAGGCACTTTCTCATGAGGAAAACTTGTAGGGTCCAAAGTTCCTTTGCAGGGCTGGGTAGGCGGAAGGGAAGGTGTGATGGCAAGAGTCAGCATCGTCGGGTCTTCTGGGATTCCCACTCAGTGGCAGCTGGCCCCAGGGCCGGTTGACCCCTCTGGTTCCAATGCTGATGTGACCCACCAAGGTAAAGCCAATACCTGACATGAGCTGACCAAGGGACCACGAAAGCGGAAGGCTGCTTTCTCTGCCCCTCGCTACCTGCTCCTCAACTGTGCATGCGTCTCTCCAGACCTGGTCTGCCACCTGTTGCCAGCACAAGATGGTGGCTCAGATGGTCACCAAAGAAGGTGTGTGGACAGGTGAGGGGTGACAGCTGACTGTTAGGCTTTCTCCTTAGAGAAAGACGATCCTGCGTTAATACTTCAGGAGGAAGATCCTGCTACAGAAAGTGTCAGACCTTGTTCCACAACATCAGGACCAAGTTCTTCAGGAAGTTCATGTTGTGAGCGGAGCCGGCTGGAGCCAGGGGTCAGACTAGATGGCCCAGGAGGCCTCTTCTGACTGGCTCTGTTTCTATGTTTCTATCTCAGGGGCCTACCTCAGCCACCACACATCCATGCAGAAAAGATCACATTTCGGACTGTGATAACTCCAGCACACCATATTCACATCCACATTTTCTGACCCACTTCTCCAACCAGAGCTCGGGCAGAACTATGCCTTTAGTAAAAGCAGTGCCCCAGGGATCCATGATTATATCTCCTTGCAAAACTGCTTACAAAAATAATAATAATAATAATAATAATAATAATAATAATAATAATAATAACAACAACAACAACAACAACAACAACTAAAAACCCACATACTTTAGGAGAAACACATCAAATTGCTGTACTGATTTTCTTTTAAATGCAACAGCTCAATATTGGAGGGGAATGGAAGAAATGGAGAGAGACTGACGTTGAACAATTTGTCCAATTCTACAAATATGTCTTGATTTCCATTCTTTTGAATGTCCTTCTTTACGAGCCAGTCATATTTGAATTAAATGTGCAAAAGATGTAAAAAAGAGACAGAGTCTTCCTTTTGAAAGCTGTGTCCATTTCTCCTTATTTCATTTGCCATATGAAAAATACAAGTAGACTTCTTTCCCCCTCCAAGAATAATAAATATTGTGAAAAGCAACTTTAATCTATAAATTTGATAACAGAGAATTTTCTTGGATCTGATATCCTTTCAGAAAAAGTGTCCAGCCACAGGGCTAGAGATAATTTTTCATAAGCTTAATAAAGAGAAAGTGTGTGTGTGTGTGTGTGTGAGAGAGAGAGAGAGAGGGAGAGGGAGAGGGAGGGAGGAGGTAATGCATAATATTTTCTTATTCAAAATTAGAGGTGCTTGCACAGGCACAACTTGCATTCACCCGCACCTTCCAAAGAGGGCATGCGTGCATTTCAACTAATCTTTGATACACTCTTCTTTCCCTTCTGTACAAATGCTTTTTACAACCTCCAACAGAGCACACACCTACCTCTGTGTGGCTGCACTCCCTGTAGAGTTTTTAGCCTGTAGGAGAAATGATTAGGCGTGATAACGTTAAGTACTCATCCTGTATCTGCTGGCCCAGCATGATAACCTTAGGGTTACAATGCATGTCTGACAAATGCGATTCCATTGTGCCTTGTGCCTTATGGCAATTTAGCAGGCTTACTCATCATTTTACAACAGACTCGTGTCAGGGATTTTGCTTACTTGCCCTTAACTGGTGTACAGTAGTTGTAGGTTTATCTCTTGGACTCCAGCCCTAATAACCAATAACAGAGTGCTTAAGCTCTGAGCTTGTACGCAATGGGCTTTGCTCGACTCCAACGGCACCTTCGCTCTCTGTTGAGAAGACAATGTGTCTTTGAGTGAAGGAGGGATTTGCTGAAGCTGATCCCAGCGCTGTGTGGAACACGAATTGGTGTCGGGCACTGGGGCTGATGCCAGGGTGGGGGTGTAACAATCCGACACTGCTTGTCCTTTGAAATGTGGCCATTTCCATTTGTACTTGTGCTATACATGGACATTGGTGTCGGTAGATTGGCTAGATTTCTGCTGGATTCCAAGATTCATTAGGAAGCGGTGTTTGATGGAATCAGAGAGGTGGGGAGGGCGGGCAGCTCCCACTTCAATAACGCACATGATGCGAAGTGGCTTGCCATATTGTTTTCGTCATATCAATTCACAGTGCAAAGGAGAAAAGCTGATGAATAGAGAGCTGCCTTGCAGGGAGAAGGCCACCCTCCATCCAGACTCCAGTGCATTTTATATTCAGAGTTTAGATCTACGCAAGCCATGAGATTTAGAGTGCAAGGGGTCAGAGCTGTGTCATGAGGAAAGACACACACTAGGCTGCTTCCCCTTCCTCTTGCCCCACTCGACATTAAAGTGTGAAAACATTTGCAATCTTCCCTGGGTCTTTGAAGTCTTCTCCTTCTGGCAGGATGGCAACCTTTTCAATATATTATTCGCCAATCATGCTTCCTTTGAACAATGTTAATCAAATTTTTGATCAGAGTGCAATTTTATTCCTGGCACTTGATCATGGCCAGGGAATATTTTCTAAAAGTTGTTTTGTTTTGTCTGCATGGATTATATTGGCTCCCTCTTCCCACCTACCCCAGAAAACATTTTCTTTTCCTTTACTGTAGGTATTATTTTATTTTTAATGGATTGAGGATGACCTTTTATTCCTTTTCTTTCCTCCATGTGATATATTTATTTTTATTTATTTATTTATTTAAAATATTTATATGCCGTCCTAATCTCAAAAAAGCCTCAGGACGGCTTACAATGTAATAGCAGAAATAAAATTCCCGACCCACACTGGCTGCAGTTAAAAATATAGAAAAAACAATATTACAACTTATTAAAATACCACTGGAATAAAAAGGTCTTAACCTGGCACCGAAAAACAAATAATGACGGTGCCAGGCGGACTTCTCTGGGGAGCGCATTCCATAGATGGGGCGCCACCGCAGAGGCGAATATAGAGGGGAATGTTCAACATGATGGAAGCGAACCCTTAGTAAGCAGGTGTTGGAGGACTATAGACCAAGGAAACAATTGGATCATGCCATTGATGCTCATGAACTTCCATTGTTAGAGGTCTGTGAGGTTCT
This sequence comes from Varanus komodoensis, assembly GCF_004798865.1. Classification (NCBI taxonomy): domain Eukaryota; kingdom Metazoa; phylum Chordata; class Lepidosauria; order Squamata; family Varanidae; genus Varanus; species Varanus komodoensis. The sequence continues at coordinate 7,970,222 of NW_025335550.1, read as the reverse complement.
GGTGAAGAACATGCGGAGTGCTGTTTCCCCACTTCTCCCTACTCTTCAGTTGGGTAAGATGGCTACCTTGGAAAAGAAGAGGAAGAACAGAAGTGCCATCACTGTTGTGATGTGCCATCAAAACATCTCCGACTTATGGCAACCCTGTGAACAGAAGCCCCGCTTAATGTAATCTATGCAAAAGTCCCTTCCAAGGGCTGGTGCCCTTCTCTCCACACTGTGAGGGAGAAGGAGAGTTGGAGGAGGAATCCCCACCTCTAAGCAATGTTTGTGAACTTGGATCTGAGAATCTGATCTTAGCAATGGCCCCCAAACATCATGAAGGGAGAGACAGACACCTTGTCTTAGGTAGATCATGGGCCTCCACCTTATGAAGAAAATAACAAGATTTACCATGTCTTAACTCGACTATTTATAGTTCTATGTATACTTATATACCAGAGCAGCAATTACCCCTTCCTGCAGGTAATTCAGTGGTAGAGCTCTCCTTCCCACTGAATTTCCTAGTTTAGTTGACCCCATCCTGTTTCAGCACTCTCCTGAGCAATTGTCAAGGGCTTCTTTGGATTTTGCTTTTCTAACCATGTTGAGAGCGCACCCTCCAAGTTCCATGGATATCCTGTCTCCATTTTCTTTGGCCATTTTAGCCTCTAGAGATTAGACTAATGGCATCTCTGGAGACTTGAGACTCTTCCCCATTATCCTTCCTTTGCTGTACTTCTTTCTTATACAAGGTAAGTATTTTGGGTGGAAATACAGATGTTACTTATTTGCAGATTGACTAGCTTGTCAAAAGCTTAATGACAAATGATCCCTTTTCAGTTCCCAGAGAATTACGAAAGTAGTATGTCATCAGAAATAATTCCTTATGGCATACACACTGCTCCTTCGCCCTCTTTTTCTGTTTCAAAATCTGGGTACCATACAGCAATCTTCCCCACCTGCTGTCCTCCAGATAGTTTGACCTTCAAGTTCCATCTGCCCCAGGCAGCAGGGCCAATTGTCAGAAAAGCTGAAGGCTGGAGAGCAGCAGGTGGGAGAGGGGTGTGAAAGAGAGTCAGGCATAAATCAGTTTCTCATGAGAAACAGTCTCTTAAAAGGATCATCTTCCTCCCGCCAATGACTCTGAATGTGGTTTCGAAAACCATTGGCAGGACGATACATCCAAACCTGGAGAAGACTAGTTTGGATGACCCTGAACCTCTAGGGCTTCCATGTTAGATGGTGTTGGCCTGAGCACTCTGAGATCATACATCTTGCAGCAGGACAAATTCCACCTAAAGAACCAAAAGGCAGGGCAGCAATGGAAGAAGCGAAAGAGAACAAGGTGGTGGCTTTGATGGAGGCTTACAAACTGCATTGCTGGACAAAACTAGGATCTGCCCCACGAGGGACAGCGACTAATCAGATATATCATCAGAAGGTACTGAGGGCAGTTCTTCTTTGACCCCAGCAACCACTATTCAGAGGCACCCAGGAGTGGTTCTACCAGGTGTTTTCATGTAGAGGTCCTAGTGGAGAACCAGTGACACCATGGTTCCTATTTCAGACAAACAAGACTTTATTTCAACTCCTTCACCCAACTGTGCTTTTATGAACTGGAAGCTATTTAGGCTTGAAAGGCAGAAGATTCTTTCAGTTCATCCTGTTTTAAAGTGTACAGTTATTAAAATGGACACTGTATACATCCTCAAAAGGAATGGGAAATGCTGTCAACAGAGCATAGAATGTCCATCAGTTAGCCAAGCAAGCAAGAGAAGCAGCTGCTATCCATTCCAGTGACACCATCTGATAGCACAATCCTGATGGGCTCTCCATCAGTTTGTTGGTTTTGGGTTGCAGTTGTCCCACCCCAAACCCAAATGCCTGAATGGCACAGAATGCTTTATTCTAGACTTTGCGGAACAACTTTTCTAACATGTTTCTCCTTCTGGCAATGCACTTGCAAAATGCATGCTCATCGGAGCACTCGATGTGCACTGTCATTACCTGTCCTGAGGTATGTCAAAACTTTTTGTAAACTGAGATGGATAGTTCTTTTGGAGTGGTGAGAGATATCTGCCCAGCCTTCAGATGTGTTTGCACAGAGTAGTGACCACCCAACGTTTGCATCATTTTCACAATCCACGGAGAGAGAATTTGAGCTTTGCAGGGAGAAGTGAAAGTGAAACTGAAACTGATAGACTTGCCCATCACTGGTTGCAATTTGCACTCACCAGCTTCCATGTGTAGTATTCTCAGCTGCCACCACTAAAGTCCAACCCAATATGTGCATTTATAGTGTAGTGCAGTTTTGAAGCTTTCTTCCAAAAGGTCAATGCTTTCTTCCATATTGTCTTACTTATACTACTACTAATAATATTAATTTTAAAAACTCTTGGAAAGATGAGCCATTCATTGGTAGTACGCTGGAAGAGTTCTTGCACAAGCAATTGCAGAATGTTAATTCCCTTGCCTCATAACTATTTCCTGTTATTAAAATACAGTACACATTTTATTTCAGGACATTTGTCAGAGAAAGCCTGACTCCAAACTAGAGGGTGGTTTTTTTAAAAAGTGTCTGGCTTCAGCATTGAACTCTCTAATTATTCAGAGGAGACAATGCTTACAGCATCTCCCTGTGACCTTGATATTCCTGTGCTCTTGTCCCTCAAGTAATTTAAGATCTTTGAGTTTGTGGCTTTTCTTGCAACCTATAGTACTTATTATCCCAAACAGCAGGGGAAAATGTGTACCTTTTAGAACCTCCCCCCATCCATCTTCTCAAGGAAAAGAGGGGGGAATCTGTAATTGAGCTGGCTTTTAATGTGTTTGTTTAGTCTCTTGCTTCCTTTAATTGAATTTGGTACATTTATTTGACTGGCTAACAAGCTGCTGCAAAAAAGAAAAAAAAACTGCATGGTTGGAGTGGATTATTTCTGTCTGGAATATCTCCTGAAGCTTCAAACTGTCTTGGAAGACACAGTCACCTGGTGGCATTTGTCTTTCTCCTCTGTCTCTTCAGCCTGCTAGCTGTAATTGCTGGAGCATCAACAAACCTAAAGCCAATTTTGGCCTCTGCAATGTGTTCTCTATGGGACTGTCTTTGAAAACTGTTTGGAAACTTGAAAGTCAGTTCAAAAGACAGCTGTTGACTGAGACCAGCTGGTGGGAATGCATCATACCTGAGCGGAAAGAACTTTGCTCCCTGAAAGGTTCGTTTCCAAGCATGATTCAAATTGCTGGTTGTATATTTACCATACTTTAATACCATTAAAATGCAACCATTAAAAATCAAAATGTATAAAAGTCCATCATGGTCACACTGAGAAGACCCCTCTGGGTTTACCCCTCTTCTTCACCATTGCAGTCTGTTGTTCACCTGCCTCTCTTTCCAGACCTTGATGTGTAAAGATGAGGACCAATGAATCATACAGCTTCCCTACTCACCAAAGCTTTGCTTGTCAAGCAAGGAAGAGGTCACATTGGAAGAAGCCCCAGTAGCAGCTGGTCATGAGGAGAAGGTAGACTCAGTGAAGGAGGGAGGCATTGCAGGGTCATTGTCCATGGCTTTCAAATATCTGGAGCTGCTACTGCCCAGAAAGGACAACCAAGGAGAACATTGGAAAGTTCCGTCAAGTTGCAGGGGATCCATCTCCCATTCATTTTGCTTTCTTTGAAGAGAGATGTGTTCTCAAGGAACATTTCAGTCTGTGAGCTCCCAGCTCCGGTCCAAGGTAGTACAACCCGGACAGTCCAAAGTTGCCACTTGTGTGGCAACTAGGCCATGCTCACCAAAGGCCTGCTCCATTCAACCCCATTCTTCTTTTTTTGTAAAGCCAGGAAGCTGTATTTGAGCTCTTCAAATACCCCCTGGGGTCACCACTTGAATATGAGAAAGAACAGGAGATGAATGTTACAATCAAAGGGCTTCCTCTAGCAACACACAGGCGTGCACGCGCGCACACACACACACACACACACACAATCACCATCCTTTCCCTTCAGTTTAGTAGTTGTGATTAGTGCTGTAAATAAACATTAACTGTGGGAATCTTTCTAAGACCAGAAAAAAATCTGAGAATCTGTGCTGAGGGAACCAGTGAATAGACATTATACTCGATGGACAGAATGTGATGTTTTATAGATGGGTGGCAATGTGCGAAGTTTATCTTTAGGTGTGTGAGGGATCCACCCTGCCCATGGAGCGTGCACATATCCGATGCTGCATAAACCATGCTGACAAAAGCCACTGCCAAGTCTCATTAGCTGTAAATTCCTGCAGGTTCCCTTCACCACGGCTCCCTTATTTGTGGTGTTGTTATACAGTAATTTGAAAGTCAGGTTTGCTCTTGATCTCAAGCTACATAAAACAAAGTTGCTTTACTTCCCATAAATAAATAAAAAATAAAAACCACACTCTTGCAGAAACAGTAATGCGGCAACCAAGGCTGCGGGGCAGATTCCTTAAGCGCATGGAGACAGGAATGGGGTGCATCTTGTGGAATAAGCGCATCTAGTGCTACTGGCTTAAGCTCCAGTTTGGGACAACATCCCTCGCCAATTAACCGTTTCCACCAAAGATGTGTAATTCCTATAAGAGCGCACATAAAAAGACCAGGGAGCAAAGATCCCTCTCTCAGTTGTGTCTCCTGTGAGAGATTCCACGCAAAAATAATGACTTTGGATTTTGGAATTGCATGTTCTGAAAACCCACTTTCACACACACACACACACCCCCCACACACACACCCCTTCTCCAATGGCTTGAGGTCCTTTGCACCTCAAGAGTATGTGGACTTTTAACAGCGCCACTGATGCTCAAGTGGGAGACAAAGAGCATTTTTAAAGAGCAGAGAAGGGGAATGTAATTTTATTTTATTTATTTTAATGTGGGCATTCATGAGCCAACACATTTATCTGGGATGTATTTTGAAGACTTGCCAATCTACCCACTAACCAACATCTTCATAAACAGAATCTGCCTTTCATTTTTGACAACTTCCTATGAATATGCCATGGTTCTACAAACACACACACACACACACACATTTGTTCAAGAGTTGGGAAAATTCTCACCCCCCCCTTTACCCCCAGAGAGGGAAACAAATCCTAATTGAACATTTTTAGACTCCATCTTTCATGTTACTCAGTTTTAATGGATCTTTTAATTAGGCAATGGGCATTAATAGGAATATGGCTCTGAGTAAAATCGAGACCTTAAGCAGCTAATATCCTCATTTTACATGCTTTAATTAAAGCTGGCTTTTTTCCGACTAGAACTTTACCAGCTTCAAGACAGAAGGGGGAAATAAGCAAGCGTTAGTGATGTGCTGGACTCCGTTAGTTCAGCGAGAAGACTAGGATTGCACGGGAAAATCAAACTATTTCCCCCAAACTTGCTAAATAGTTCAGCTCATTGTAAACCAAATCAACCCTAGAAATGCCCCTAAATTGTGTTTCTGCTTTGTTCTTGACTCAGGTTTGCCCTGTGAACACTTCAAGGGCACACTTTCAGGAACTGCTCACACATTTGTTTGTTTTTTATTTTTCTATTTTTTTATTTAAAGCCTTGCTATACCATCCACTACACGCATTTCAGGATGGTTTGCGATGTCCCCAAGCTTGCATCCAGATTCCAAAATTGTGCACTTTAAAAGGTGCAGATTTCCAAAGCAGCATCTCATTTCCACATTTTAGTGAATGCAGGTAACATATGGATTTAGGTTAGCATTTTGGGGGAAAAACTCAGTGTTCTCCAATGCCTTCTTTTCCTGTTTGAAGAAGAGGAGGAGCGGGGGAAGGGGAGGGGATGCTTCCCCCGATTTAATCTACAAAGACTCGCTTCATCTCAAAGAGAGGTTGGCTTCCCTTAACTGCCTTATGCAACCTCACACCAGGACAGCCTTGTTCGGCTGAGCCAGATCTCATTAAGGCCAGGCCACTGACCATCTCTGACTCATGCGTGGCTCTTGCTCTCATTTCCCTGCCTCAGCAGCAGGTCGCGTCATGCCGCTGTGCTGATACGAAGATCGCGGACTGTTGCGATCCAAAGGCAAGGGTGTTCCTTTTCTTTTTTCAGGCAACGCTGTGGCACTCAATGGGCAAATGCACATGGCAGCACCATTGTCCCTACTTGTGACTACCTTACCACCAGCTTTAATGAAAGTGGAAAGAAATCATGCTTTCAGACTTATATGAAGTCCTTCGATTGTCCTGTGTTGTACTTGGATAAATTGCTCTGAACCACCCAAAATGCTTTGACTGTTGGTTGATATAGAAATGCAGTCACCACCACCACCACCATCACCACCACCATCAACCTCAGCATCACCACCACCACCAGCACCACCATCAACCTCAGCATCACCACCACCACCACCACCACCATCACTGGTCTGAACACAGGTATGCAAACAAGCACACTTTCCAAATGACATTTGCATAAAAGGATGCAATCAAACTACAGATTCATCTGCAAACTCACCTACTGAGATAGTGGGCTTCATTCCCAGAAGATTTGGGATGCCCTTGGCCAGATATTAGAGTTCTCCCATTCCACAGATCGAAGTTCCGCACAGCAGTGATCAGGGGAAGCTTCCATCAATGCAGCCAGTTGGCTCAGTGTAAATCCAGCTACAATGATATGCCAGGAAGGCAGAGATGCATGGTAGGCTTTGATGAGAAGATCACGTAGTAAAGTCTTCAGATCTTAAAGGATTTGCACCAGGCTTTTCTGACCCAGGACCCTTTCAATGGCTTGGACTACAAGTCCTACCATCTTCTGGCCACCCTGACTGCTGGAAGACAGCTGGTTGGGAACACCAGTTCAGAGCTTGCACTCTGTTTTCATTGAACACACATGACAATGTGATAGTGCAACAGCTGGGAAGAACCAGAGTAGGTAGAGATGATGGTGGGACTGGGCCATGGCTAAGGTTCTCCAAACCTGCCTGAAGGCAGCCCTCAGCTGAAGAATGAATTCCCAGGCATCCCAGTGCAAATGCCAGGGTTCAGTCCATGGGACTTCCATCCAGTCTCAGAGAAAGAGCTCTCCCTGAGACCTAGGAGAGCTGCCATCAATCCAAGTACCAAGTTTTCCATTAGGTCAGAATAAGCAACATCCAGATATTGGGGGACAGATTAGCTCTACCACATGGCCTGTTTGCATGGCCTTCCTCCTCCCTTTCCAAAATCCCCATGTTTTCTTTTGTTGTTTTTGTTTTGTTTTGTTTTTTTGTTTTTTTGTTTTGGCAAATATGACATGTAGGGGGCACAGATTCTATTTCCCAGAAACACAGGGCTTCTGGCAGCCCAGAGTACAGCTCCCTTCTTCAAAGAGACTTACATGCAAGCTCTGTTTCTCTGCAAAAGCTGCTATTCTGCTTGGTCATGCAGGGTGCTTATTTCTGTGTTCAGTATGCACACTTTATTTTGGAGAAGGCTCATAAAATCTAAAGAAGCATAAATAGAATTTTAAAGGCAAAAAATAGTGTGTGAGTGTGTGATTCTAGGCTGAAAGCCATAGCTTTTGCTGGCAGCATCCCCACTTTTCAGTGTTAACAACCAATTGTTTATGCTCATTTGCTTGTTTGTTTTCTTGGAAATATTCAGGAATTAGGACTGGTTTATGCATGGCTTCCTCTTGATTTTCCAGTGCTGAAGGCTTTCCCGTGGAAAGGAATCCTGTGCTGGTCAGCCAAAGCATGCAAAAAGTCACTTCTAAGGGTCACTATAGACTCATATGAGCTTTGGCAAATGTCAGAATGGAGAGGATCAGGAAAATGTGTAATAAGTAGAGTGACGTCTTATGTATCATCAGAAAAAAGAGGACATGTACTGCCAAAAAAGGGGATGTTCATTAAATGTGAATGTATTAATTTATGTGTGTAGAAGAATATGAAGAGAGCATTCCTATAGTTTAAATAGATACAGTATACACCTAACCATGATCAGTTGTGATTCCCCGGTGCGCAGTTGGAAAGGTACCAGCTCTTGAGGGGAACATCTAGGCACCTGCTCTCCCTTCTGATGGGTCCTCATCTTTCCATCAGGTATGGATTAGACAGCCTTGCAAGCGAAGGATGTCTTCAAATTAAGGACAAACCTTCAAATAGGAACAACGTAAGGCCCATGGTCACCTGTTTGGTAACCTGAGTCCCGAAGGTGAACAGCACCTGTCTGTGAGGCCTACTCTGTGTCGGGGGGTGGGGACTGTAATATAGGGCCCATTTGCACCTTTTGATGCTGCTCTGGTGCATTCTTCTGGAACCTTGAAAGATAACAAACAAGCCAAAAAGCACAAACAAAAAACCTATACTTTACCTCTGGGGCAATTATTAGGTTAAAGCACTTAAGCACTCAGAAGTTAGCTCAACAGGGATGCTTCTGGAAAGGAGCTTTGCACCTTTTGTCAGGTGCAAAACGGCCTTCTCGGCCCTTATTGTAAGCCGAAGAGGAGCCCTCTCCCCTCAGATCTTTGCTTGAACATGGCATCGTCTTGAAGAGCCGTACCTTTGATGGGCGGGATTAGGGAAACTCCAAGTTTCTTTGGTGATGTTCAAACACCGCCAAACAATGATGCCAGCTCTGGGCGTATTAATGAGAGATTAAAGCCCAGCAAGTAGAAAATGGCTTTAAAACAAACCTGATTAGTCTTTTCTCCATTTCTTAGAGCAAAGGGAAGAGTTGAGTAGCAACAAAGGTCCCAGACTCTGGCTTCTTATTAGTTGGTTGAGGGAAGAACTTGCTTTTCAGAGGGTGTTAATTAAAAGCTTTAGAGCCCATTCACATGCCCCCTTGTTTCATCTTTCAATTCTTCTCCGTTCCATTTGTTTGCAGTGGGAGAGATACGGCTGCTTTTATGATAGGCAGTGTTGACTTTCCAGGACCAACCCAGGATCTTCTCTGTAAGATAATATATATTAATTCTAATTGGTCGTACCATACACACACATCACTTCATTATCTTGGAGTTTTTGCTGTTGCTTTAACGATTAAATAAATATTTTAGGCCCTTATTTTGCACAGACTTGAAAAGCAAGCTTTAAAAAAAGCAAATAGAAATCTTTCTTCCTCTGTTGCAACTATCTTTCCAGTGGTCTCCTCATGCTATGCTATTTTATTCCTGAAGCATGTTTGGGGTGAAAAGAAAAGAAAAGAAAAGAAAAGGCCATCCTTTAATCATAAAAGAGTTGAACTTTTTTAAAAAAATCAAGTATATTATACTCATTATGCTGGACTGTACTCATTAGGTAAAACGTATAATGTACAACTCTGAACATCAACTATGAGGTTTCTTTTCAGGACTTAGGGATATCTAAAAGAGGAGGGAAGGAAAGCTAAAAGCTGACTCTTACAGGCTGTAATCCTATGTGTATTGGGCTTCCTTAGTCCCATTGAAATCAATGGGATTTCAGCAGGCTGAACATGTACAAGATTGCAGGCCACCAGATGCTGCTTCACAGGGATGACTTCAGGTTTTCATAGGGTCTTCAATAGGTTATATTTTGTAGTGAGAGACAATCCCATTATTCCCAGAGTCTCTGGCTCAGCAATGAGATGAAGCTTCAAAAAAGGTGAATGTTATTTTGAGCCTCATTCATAGAAGTATCAGTTGCAAATCAGCTGAAAATATTCAAGCATGCCACTTGCTTTCTCTGCCAAATATGGAGACTTCTGGGGCCATAAACATGTCCAGGGAGCAAAGTTTTTTCACCTTAATTCAAGTCTGAACCTTGTGCCTAACCCTAACAAACAGGTAGAATCAGTGGCTATCCAGAACGGGTGCACAATACAAGGATGCAGGTTATTTTTGGAGGATGTGCGTTTGTCTTTCCACATTACACTAGTTGCAGGCTCCTGAACATGCAAGTAAGGTTTTCCTACTCCTGACTCTAACCTGAACAAAACCACTTGCTTTCTCTTTGCCTGCCAGGATAGTTCCATGGTCCTGGACATGCACAGGAAACCAGGTTTTCCTAACCCTAACCTGAAGTTTAAGCCTAACTAGCAGGTAGAATAACTTGGCATTTAGAAAGGATACCAAAGTTAATTTGCAGGGTTAATTTAGGATGTTCTTCTTGACCAATCACATTGACGCCATACTGTCTGGCCTTCCCCAGCCTGGTGTCCTCCAAGTGTTTTGGATTTCAATTCCCATCAGCCCATATTATCATGGGCAACAATTAGGAATTTGTTGTCCAAAATATCTGGAGAACACTATCCAAGCTGCTGATGAAACAAAGGCCAATCCAAGTCCACCAGCTCAAAAGTCCAAAGTTTGGTCCTTGGTCTGAGAATCTCATGGCCTATGAAAAGACACTTCCTAAAACCTTTTTCCCAGTCAGAAACAGCTACTCTGGTCTTGATTATGTGTCCATCTGTTGGCGTTCTGAACTTTATTCAGCCAGCTTTGAACATGACCACTCCGTCTCTCTTTGGTGGTCATGAAGAAACAGACCCCAGCTTTGCACAGCCTTGGATTTACAACAAACCCTCATGGGCATTCTTTTTTGGCTCAGGGTGTGAGGAATGAGACTAAATGTGTGTGAGAGAGAGACAGATTAAGATAGAGATTGGGCCACTAATTTGGTGTCTACCTATTTTCATGAGCTTTCATCAACATTTAGCTAATAAAGAGATGAACAGTTGTGGGGGATTTATCTTCCTTGTTAACAGATCACAATATTTTACCACACTGTGATGGAACAGACACCTACAGTTCATCAGTATGTTAATACAGTGCCGATTTTTTAACAATAAAATGAAATCTGCCTTTTTCTTCTCCCGCTCTCTCCACCAACAGCCTTAGGCAAGTGCTGTGCTGCCTTTTACTTAATTGGTTCTTAAAGCGAACAGTGAATTACATTAAGTGTAATTTCATTGTCGTTGGATCTTGGTGAGTTTGAGGTGGCACATTTACCATGGGAGTTCTGGTTCAGTGGCTACATCCGGGTGGGATGAATTTCTCCTGGAGTAATCCAGGAGAATCTCTCCCCCCGCCGCACCCTTCCCTTTGAAGAAGAACAGATGTAGATTTGCATATCTGGAGGTCTCCAGCCTCTGATGAGATTAGTTGGTATTTTTTAAGCCTACTGGAAGGTGCATATTTAATAAATGCCTAAAGCAAGCCTGTGTGAAATGGCTGGGCCCAGAGAGACTTGGGAGGAGGGGCAAGGAGGAGATGTCGGGAAGGATGATGCACCATCCTCATAATGGTTGTTGAAAATAGGCCAACAGTTCCTTCAACGTACACACACGTGCTCGGAGAGACAAAGATTCCACTAGCAGGGAAAGAATATGAGCAGCACCTCTGCTTTCTGGTATAGGTCCCAGGTCAATCTTTCCATATCTTCTGTCTTGTGCATAGTGAGGCGGGTGGCATCAGGGATGTCCTCTTGAGGTCCTGGCCTCAGCTTTTTGAGGACTCTGGGCAAAGCGCCCCCAAAGCACCATTGGCATGGCTTGCTAGGCATGAGGAGGGTCGGAGGCATCTTCTGCTCTTCTTCTCACCATCGCCATTGCCTGGGCCAGAGGGAGAGACAAGGAGCAAGGAGGTGGAAATGGTGACGCAGAGGAGCTACTCTGGAGTGGCTCTCTTTCCCGGGGTCCCCTGCTGGGTGGTGGACCCTCAGCCATTGCCTGATTATTCCCACCTCTGTTGCTCAGCCCTGCCATTGAGAAATGTTTCAATGCAGGCCCATTGACCCAACCCATTCCAGTAATAGTAACCTTCCAATAACATCCCTGACCATATTGCTAGATGGATATCAATGGCAATCTCCAGCCAGACACTAAAGAGATAATTCTCAGAGAAATTTTCAAAACTCGAGCTACAAGAAAGAACAGTTTGAAGATATTGCTGCTTTTTGTAGGAAGGGAAGATGACTGAATTTTCCATCTGAGCCAAATTTAATTACAACTGCTTTGTAATAATAGTGATCATAATGATGATCAAGATCATGATGATGTAGTATACTAATTAATATAATAAAATCATAAAGCAGCTTGCTTACAAGAGGTTTTATAAATAACATTTAAAAACATATATAATTGCAAATGACACTAAAAGAATTCCAACAAACCACAACAAAGTCAGAGAAAAAGAATAAAAAACAGCAGAACAGAGTAGTTCTCAGTTAAGCAATATTAAGCAGGGGATGTTTTTATGATCAAGCATGTTTTCTGGTGTTTCAAAGACACCACATTTTCTGTATCCTGAAGCACATAATGGTGAATAGTCTAGAAGGTTTAGGCCTCTAATGAGTAAAAGACTCACTCATGAAATATTTGTTGGCCAAATTCAGTTCATGGCAAAATGGCCAACACAGTTTCTTCTTGAGAACTTTGGAGTCAGCTGTATGTGTAGAGGGAAAAGAAGTTCCTTAGCTATTCTAGTCCCATGTAATATTTCCCCAAGAATGTTAGTTTCAACCTCCGTTTTAAAGTCTTTAGTGTATCTAAATCTCTGTTTCATTGCTAGGTTGTACTCTGCTTTTTCCTTCTATTTTATACTGCGCTTTTGAACATGTTTATTTTTACCCTGCATTTTATGCTGTATTTTGTGAAGCTACATTGTAATGAACCACCCCAAGAGCTTTGGCCAGTGGGTGGGATACAAATGTAATAAATTAATATAGTACAGAATGTGGTTCAGTGGCCAGGAAGAAACCACTGTGGTTCTTTCAGCACTGATGAAGTGTATAAACCCCTGAGCTTCCAAGCTGCTCCATTAGGACCTAATCCAGCTTTCAACACAGAGAGCTTCACTGAGATAATACACGAGATTGCAAGCCTCATTGATTTTAATAAGACTTGTTTCTCCAGAGTTATTTGTGAAAGCCAACCTGCCAGTGATGTTAACATCAGTAAAATACTGGTTGCTTACAGTTATGTCCCACCTCCATCCAAATGACACTGTGCGTCAACTTTCCCACGTCCAAGGTGAGTACACATTCTTTTGCAAAACAATTGCGGTTGTCATACCTGTCCTCATAGGTACACGAATGCAACACCTAGACTAAGTAGCCTGCATGAATGCATAACACAGGGACACCTGAGGACTTTGTTTGGGTTTGATAATCCTATGAACTTGTCCTGCTCACCATCCTGAGAACACACACAAACAGGAGTGTGTTCTCCAAAAAAGTTGTCAAATTACCAAACTTGCATTTGCATTTGTTAAAAAATACCTCCTTCCAAAAGTGTGCATTTTTATCCTTTCCTCATTGATAAATGGAGAATTCTGCATTTGGGATGTGCTCTCTTAAAAGTGCGTGATTTTCCCAGTCCAAAAAGCAAGAAGTGAACTTAAGAGGGCATACCTGAATATAGGAAATAGGTTGAGCTGAGCTCTGATGTGGCATTTGGAGAATCTTGCTGATAACAAACAAGGGCGAAGGTTGTTCATCCATCCCGAGATGCAAGAACTCATTGACCCCAGATCTCATTGTCCTTCCTGTCCTGCAGATAATCAGGTTGGGCTGTTCAGACCCAGGAGACCACCTTCCTTTTCTCCTCTTTGCCATGAGTCTCAAATGTTCAGTGCAAAGGAATTAATGTGGTTGTGTTCCCTGCCACTGGCACCAATTTAATGTTTCATAAGCACTAGATAATGTTTTGCACTTAATGCTATTATGCTCCGTTGTTGGAGAACAGCCCAAATCTTCCCTGTTCCCTGCTTGTTTTCTCACTGGAGTTTCTACATAATGTCCCTTCATCTGTTCTTCCCATGAATTATGATGGCCGTCAAACCTCATCTATTTTCTGAAACTTCTTTTAAAAGATGGAGCAAGTGTAAACCATGTGTAGCAGTAAATTTTCTCCTAGATGTAATCCTCCTCCTCTGCCATTTTTTTCTCCTGTAAACCCTCTACTGCTTTAATTAGACCCTCTCCAGATTTGTGGAATTTTTAACTATCAAAGAGCACGCTTTCTAGCTCTCCACACAAGCCACAATGCTCAGTACCTATGAATTTATCATAGGCCATCCTTGCAAAATTGCCTCATGTGTCCATCTGAATTAGGCCTGCTACTCTGTGGAGACTGTACCTAAATTTGTTGAGAAGTCTCGTCACACTAGTGTTTTATTCCTTCAGTAAGAGCATGGTGAGACAACCCCATTTCTGAACACACATGCGAGCAAGCAGTATTAACATGCAATTTATAGCAGAACAAAAAGAGGAGGTCTGAGTTGCGCATCCAGGGAATTCAAATTCTATAATCCAAGCAAACGGTGCATTAGGATGTCACATTTCTCCTATTGTGCTTTTCTTTTCTAAAAGGTGGTGTGATATCATGGCCTTCCTTCCTGGAGCTCAGAATACAAAGGGTTCAATCCAGAATAAATCATGCTGAGAGGGGAACCATTGAACATAATATGACTTAGGTTCCATTCAGGAACAAGTCTAAATCCTATCCATGGGATAACCTTCTTTTTCTTGGAAAGATTTCTGTGCTGATGTGACAGGCAAGGTTCAGAGATATTGAACAATTACACCACCTCCTTCCTTATTCTAATCATAGAATCTTGGTCAGGGCAGGAGAGACAAGAACAAATTTGTCCATGTCAGTTTCTCCCAGTTCCCCATTTTTCTAGCCTTAAATTAAATGCATCCTATTTTTTTTAAAGAATGCAAGGAACTTGGCACACATTTTGGTCCACTTTTCTTCTAATATACACATTTTATTTGCAGCATTATCTAGCATAAACTATTTGGCCAGCAATTTTCCTAAGACAGAACACTTTTAAATGTCATTCATACCAATGTGCGCAGATATGTGTGCAGTTTCCCTTAATGTCCTTTTTTTATATGCACCATGTTGGTGAGATTCAGCAAAGTGCAGATTTGAAAGGATAAGTGATTTTTGGCACAAAAAAGTGTGAACTGAGATACATTGGCATTAAAATGCAAATTGAATCAATTCACCATGCACAGGATTTGAACAATTTAGACTTGGATTGGTAGAGACCCCAAATGTCCTTCCTGTTCTCCAGGACTAATGGCAATGATGCCCTACTTGCCAGAACAAGAAATGGAGGACATAACCAAAACATGACACTGCTAAATAAATTGACTTCCAAGATCAAGAGTAGCACATTGCATACTGAACTCCAAGGAAATGATGCAGAAGGCAGCTGACAATACCAAACCTGAAATTCAAAATAAATCTTTGCTAAAACTATCACGGAACTACAACATTAAAATGCAATTCAAAAGACAACTGCTAAAATGAAAAACATCGCTCATTCCAAGAGACCCACTGACATGTTGAAGGCCACACTGAGCAAAATTTTGCTTGGTGGCACTAGGCTGGCAAAGTGGGAGCCAAGCTTGTCTTCCTGGGCAGGAAGTTCCGAGATCTCACAAGGAGCCACCAAGAACTTCTTCCTTTGCGTCTCCTTCCAAACACACCTCTGATGATGAAGCCTTCTGCCAAAGATCTGAAAACCTGGGTTGGTTTGTGTGGGAGTAGGCAGCCTTGTAGGAGCCATGTGGGTTGTAACCAGCACTTTGAACGGTGCCCAGAAGCAAGCCAATAGGCAGTAAAGCTATTGCAACGAAGGAGTCACAGGGTCCCGTGTACAGCCTCTCCTACTACAATCTCATTCATCTGCTGCTGTTTTAATGAAGTTGTACCTTATTAACCTTAGTGGACTGCTTGCGTCTTGAGGGAAATGCAAACGGTAATAGCCAGGAGGAACCCTGCTTGACTTTGAGAGTGGGTTGTTTAAACTAATTGAGGTCTACCCTAGCAGTTTGGAAACCCTTTTAAAATCAGGGCTTTGCCAACACAAAAGGAACTGACTACCTTCAGGGACTGACGTTCCCTGTCATGTTTTCATGCCAATCAAGCTGGTTTTGGTCTCCCCCCCGACCCCCCCAGGACTGGCACAGCGCCTCTCCCAACACTCAAGCATTGCTCCTGGTAATTCTTGCCTTCAGAAGGTACTGTCGAATCGCTGATGCTGAAACATGATTTCCAGATGTTTTGCCTGATTTACATGAGGGAGAACATCCGGGAATAATGCTACAGCAAAGCAGGTTAGCGAACGAGGCTACAGATGAAAGCTTGAGGGGTGGAGAACTGCCGAGAGACCTTGACAAATTTTAATGCAAATGTCCCTAGGAAGTAAGTGCTCAAACACCTTTGAAAAACAGTACTAAAAAGCTATCTAGGAGACTCAGAATATGCACACAGACATTGAAAGATTATATACACACGGACAGGCATATCACAACGGGCCCAAGACTTTTTGCTGGGGCAAAGGATGGAATGTTCTCCCCTCTGATTCCCATGTTTAAAAGTTAACTGGAGTGGCAGCTGAAGTTTTCTTCAGTGCAGACAAAGGGTTCAAATCTTCCTCTGTAGCCTGGCCAGTGGAAAGGCTGCTCAACACATAAAGCTTTCCTCCAATCCATTGCTGTCCCTTCCCAGAATCAGACACTCCAATCAACTGCCTTACTCTTTCTTATGGTAGGAATGGCTCTATGCCCATAGACAGACGCACAGCAAACTTGGAAAGTGGAAGTGAACCATTAAGAGGACAACGGTCACTCTGCCTATTCCTACCATCAAGCAAAAAGAAAAGCCTTGCTTTCTATCTCAAGAGGGTAGGCCAAGAATCCAGGCTCAGGCGGACTTGTATTCAGAGAGGAATGTGGGGCTACCAAGCACCTGAGCAATGGGAAGGTTCTTTTGCTTGTACCTTCTTGTGAGGTAACTCTGCAAGCAACCCTGACTGCAAAGCTTTCCTCCAAAAAGCTGAGCCCTGTGCTGAACCTGGAAGAGAGTTAGGAATTGCACCAGCGCATCAGAGCCATGAATACCTCTGGTTCTCAAAAAAGCCGTAGCCCAAACTGGATGCCTCTTATAGCCAGTTTATACAAGCCAGTGGCCAAACTTGATGGGAGAAGATGGCACATTCTTCACTGTCCACTAAGAGTTTATGAAACCTTTACTTCAGTTTGATTTTGGTCAAGGTTTACTCAGTTCCTACCTTCCAGACTCAAAAGTGAACTGTGGTTCAAGTCCCCATATTTCTAAACATGCAGCATAATTTGTGGACCCTCCCCCCCAGAATGTGTTTAACAACTTGGGTTTATTTGAAAAAGGTATATGAAAGATTTGAAAAAGGCACATTTATGCTTCAGTCAATGGGAGAAGAATGCATGCATTTTGAAGATGTGAAAAGCAGTGGTATTCCTTTGGGGGAAAGTCATGAAAATGTACACAAAATGTTGCACAAATCCATAACAGCACTTGCAAATTGTTTGGAGTTGAAGTTGAATTCTGCCACATTCTCGGAGTGTTCTCTACTCAATTTTTGCAGGGCTTTTAGGCTTTTCTGCTAGATGCCCAGGTTGTCTTGACTTCTAGCTCTGAGAAGGAATTACCACTTGGTATCTTCCCCTGGGCTTTCATTGAATGATAGGAAACTCAGGGGGCCACTGAAGAGGGGATTCTTCAATGGAGGACAGGACAGTCTTGCACACTCATTTTTTGTCGCTGTTCCCACTAAACAATGAGAGTCAGACTGTTGAACATATTACTGAGAAATCCACCATTAGGTTCCCATCTACCTTCTATATGTCCCTGGTGCATCCATATATTACTAACAGTAGCATAACAAGAAAAATGATCAATGGACCGATGTCACAGAGATCTAACTCCCATGAATAAAACTAACTAAATAAAATCCAAATGACACTCTCCTGAAGGTCAACAAATTATGTATACTTTCCTGAGGCTTGCTAAAATCACACATAATTAGATAGATGACTCTATCAGAGAAGAGCAGCTAGGAAAGTATTTCAGCTATCCATGGTCAAATTAGGCCTAACTTGTCTTCCTTTATCCCTAAGTCTGCTTTTCCATGTTTCATTTTACGAGTCCCTGGAGAGGGACCAATTTCATTCTAATTGTACTCTCCTTCCCCATTTAAATGATTAACTCTTTTTCAAATGTGGCTGTTTTTAATAGATATCACAATCTTTATGCAGCTGGAAGCTCTTAGTTCTCTAATGTATTTCCCCCACCTCAATTGCAAAAGCTTTCCTTCATTAAAAAAAATAGAAATGGCACTTTCTGAGGTTCTTCAGGATGTCTTATTTGCAAACCATGATTCCAATTATACATTTTAATTATATTCAGTGTACAAAATTTGTATAACAATTTTTTTCTTTTTTAAGCCAGGTGAACTATAGCTTTGTTCGGTCATACCAAATGGCTGCATGTTTTTCTCAGTCAGTTTCCAGACAAATGTTAATGAAGACGGGACCTGCAGTTACATTGAACTTGGCTAAAATGGTCATTGCCATCCTGGAAAGTAGGAGGGGCAACTATTTTGGGATGGGAAGAACTTTTGGGAGCATCCTCAGAGCCACCCACTTCTGGAGAAAAATGACCCAGATGGAAAATGGGTCAAACCCAACACATAGACTCCCCACTTACTTGTTTTCCTGATATTCAGGACTTTTCAGAAAGATCTCTAGTATTATGTAATATTTAGCTGTTTATATCATTACCAATGCACTATGTACCAGTTAGCTGGGGTTGAAGTGAACATTGCATTCAGTTCATCTATTTCTGAACATTTCTCTATTTCTGCAATGGTTAATAGGAAAATATAGTAAGCGTTCTGACATCACAGCAACTGATTTTTCCATGCTCTCTGGTCTACAACATTGACTGCTTCTGCAAGGTGGTGAAACTCAGAAGTTCACAACAGTGGTAAGTTCTACTTCATTTTACAAAGGGAAGGTTGTTCCCACTTCTACAGAACACCAAGATGTGCCTCAAGGTTCACTAGAACTTTTTTTTTGAATAAGTTTTATTTGAAATTATAATCCTAAAAAAGCAAAGAGAAAACTACAAACAACATCAATCATTAAAAACATCAAGCCCACTGGGTCAGCCCCCACACCCTTCTTTTTCCATTTATGATAACTTAAAAACATATTTAAATCTAAGTCAAGTCCCGTTTCTCTAGCCAATAATAAAGAGTCCCAAGTTTGATAGAGTCAGTATCTTCTTTCTCCTTCAGTGATAAAGTCAATCTATCCATTTCTGCACAGTCCAGAATCTTTTTTAGAATCAGTTCATCGGTGGGTAGTTCCTCACTTTTCCATTGTTGAGCAAATGCAATCCTCGCCGCAGGGATTACATGTAAAATCAAATACATTTCTTGTTTACTAATGTCCTCCGGTATAATGCCTAATAGAAAAACTTCAAGTTTAAAAGCTAAGGATTTTTGTAACATTTCCTCGAGCCACTTATGTATTTTAATCCAATACTTTTTCACATTATCGCAAGTCCACCACATATGATAAAAAGTACCCAATTTATGTTTACATTTCCAACATCCTTTTGACATATTTGGAAACAACTTAGCTAATCTATTTGGTGACAGATACAAGGTTCACTAGAACTTGTTCACCAGAAGACACCATCTTTTCACAGTCATTGGTTCACTTTACACACGATTGTTGGGCCAGAACTTTACAATATTCTGAGTTGTTTAACCTGCAACACCAACAGAAATCCCTGCCAAAGAACCCAAGTATTATGGTATGGCAAAATGCCTGTGCAATAAGTGCTGTAAGAATCCGTGGGAAAGCCTCAAAAAATTCTTCCTTGTACTCATGTAACCCACTGACCTTCTGAAGTCAGCTAGATTTCTTTCCAACAAGACCATCTCCCACTATTTTGGATGCTGCATAAGCCTTGGTGACAACAGTGTACGAAAATAACCTTTCAGTTCAGTTTGCATGAAAACAAACCCAAGTTTGCAAAGTTCTCCATGCTTGGGAGAAAAAGCACCGGAGGACTTTAAAAATTTTGTTTTGTTTTGTTGACATGAACGTGGAAGAAACCAAAACTAACTGATTGGTTTTCTCCTATATGTCTGGCTTTGTATCCCTTTCTCTTTAAACATCTTGGTGATGAGCTAGAATGGTCACCTCTTCCCATCCTCACCTCCCGTGCTCCTGGTGTTGGAAGGCAGGTGCATCAACAGTCTTCTCCATGCTGGTAAAAGCTGTCCTTACTTACTTTGCCTGGCGCAGGTGGGTGAGCATTTCAGTTTGGTCGAATTTGCAAAGTTTCCTGTTCAAGGCAGAACAAACTTGAGATACCAACAATTTAAATCCAGGAGAAAGGAATTTGCCAGTCTGAAATACCATGGCCTATGATAGAAGTCCTGTATGAGGAAGTATAAAGAATCTAGCTTGCTGTGTTTTTCCTAGAATTATGAACATCTCTAGTATAGAAACAGTTAAAAGCAGTATTTCTCTGAACACTGCAAAATCTACTGTATTTCCTAGGCCTTAAGTGGATTGGTGCCTGGGACTAAATGAGGTTGGCAAGATTTTTTTCTTGCTGAATATGATATCCCCACAGAGCAGGTTTTCCCAATACGAATATATTTGCCCCCCTTTTTTTATTTTCAGAAGCTATAAAAAACAGCTTTATCTCTAAAGAGCAAATAACACCAAGCACTCATAACAGATGCCAAGAAATGTTTCTGTTTGGATTTTGGAAAATAAAAATTCAACTGTGTTCAATAAAATTCAGAAGCCGTTTTCCTCTGTGGAAATTAAAGGAATGCAAGGAAGTATAGCAAGAGAATGACCTTCCTAATTAAAGCTGTAGCAACTGCAGGAATCCGGTTTTTACAACCACCTCGATCTCACAGTGCCGAGAACAAAGCCATCCCCCATTAATATTTTATTTTCTCTTTTCTTCCACTCTAACAATGCTCTGTGTTCTGTGTGAGCCCTGGAAAAGACATGCAGAGCTATGTTAATTATGGTTTAAATAATTGACACCCTGATTGTGTTGTACCTTCCGAATTGTATGTGGCGTGTCACTAGTTCTACACATAATTACATCTATTCACTGCCACAATTATTTTGCCACTTAAGTTATTGACTACAGTTGGAGGCCCTGCAGAATCTCACAGGAAAACAAGGATGAGCTTCTCCAGTAAATGACCTTTGCTAACTCTTCCTAGTTCTTAAAAAGGTGGTTTGGAGTCAGCAATGGAAGTTGGGAAATGGCCTCCACTGATGCATCAGGTTTAAGCCAGGGATAGACAATCTAGTGTCTTCCAGATGTTTTGCACATCAGTTCCTAAAATCCCTTGCCATTTGCCATATTGGGAGCTGAAGTGCAAAACATCTGGAGAACACTTGATTTCCTACTGTGCTTTGATACTTTTCTGTTCCTTACAATGTGTCTTCGTTGCGGCTGCGTTGGTGGAACCAGGAGATACCCTTGTCTCACACCATCTTCAATATCTGAGGTCCAGACTGCAAAGGTAATCTTTAGTTAGCCTTGAGGTTCAGAAAGCTTGAGCCCTTGTCAGGACCCACATCTCAACAGGGTGCCAACCACAAGACTTCTCAGAAATCCCCCTCCCTTCACCACTATACTTTTCTTGTTGAACTCCACTTCACCCTTTGACCAGAAGACAGTGGTGGTGTGGAAGAGAGGCAATAGATGCCTAGAAAGCAGTAGTAGTACAGAAGAAGAGGAGAAGTAAGTGACCGGGCTGGTGAGAGAGTAGCTCTGCACACTGAGGGTGAGAGACTCATTGAGGGTAACCTGCCCAAGGACTCTCCAAAACCTGGAGCTGGTACTGGTAAGATCCACCACAACCCACCTGTTTTTCTTATCATGAACCACTTTGAGAAGTGCCACACCAATTCCTACTATACAACAACTTATCTTAGTGACATGTTACAAGTCTGTTATTAAATAGGCCCAGTGATTTATTGGTTTTCACTTTGGTGATAAGTTGAAGAACATCATCTTCTGTCACCACTACTGGTCCCAATTCCTCATACATCCTTCACAAAAACATCAGCCCAGGCACAAATGCTTGCCCTACATCTTATGGAGGGAACGCCTGAGAACCACTTCAAAGTGGAATTTTGCCCTCTGGTGGAAGAACGTTCATGACCCTTGTTATAAATTAATGGGGCTTTTCTCCACATTGCCAGAGACATCTACCATGTTGTGTTAGCTTGTCCCCCCCACACACAAACACATTTCCTTATTCTGATAAGGTGGAGAGGCCAAAGCTGCTCTCACCCAAGAGCTGAAGAAACATCACACTGTGGTTGACCATTTCTGACCAAGGCAGAAGAGCAGGCACGATTATAGTCTTTCCAGATTTAACCTGAGATGCGTTAATGACATATTATCAAAGGTAAATCATATTACAGAAGGGGTTATTCAAAGGAAATATTTGAACAATGTAGACACCAGTCCTAACTGAGGCTGCAAGATCTGAAGCTTGGGTAGACCCCCCCCACCCCAATTTGGGGTTTATATCCAGTTCTGCGTTAGAAAGAAAATAACTCTCACATTTCCTTATGCTGAAAACTTAGCTCTGCATTCCTATTTTGGGATCTGCCTCAGATATTTGCCATTGTTATAATTTTGACATGTTTTTTAATTAATATTTCTGGGTCATTAAGAGCAAGTAACCAGAGTTTAGCAAATTCTCACTGTGATTTTTGGAAGGTATCATTGAATGTTGGCTGAGTTGTTCCAAAAGCATAAATGTAGCAAGATGTTCCCAAGACCTGCTAATTAGCCACCTTCTTGTTTGTTGATGCAGCTCTTTTGCCAACAGGACTGCTGTGCAAACACTCTTTCCAGTCAAATGTGTGTCCCTTAAATGCTAATTAAAAATAAAAATTTGGTCCCCCATTGATGATCCTTCAAAGAATTGCTCCTGTTTTTGTTGTTCTTACCTAATTAAGCACATGTGAAGGCAGATACACATCAAATGTTATCAGACCATACCTTCAACACAACAGGCAGCACAAGGAAACTCTCTTCTATGTGTTTTGTATGTCCTTTGTCATGGAGAGGGCTTAATACTTTTTGGGCACCAGTGAGGTCTGGGTGGCAGAATTAGGGATTTACCAAAGATTTAGCCCAGTCAGGTTTCTTAGGATTACCAGGTTTCTCTATGGATGGGGAGCATTATCAAAGCTGTGGACAAGGCAAGCTCAAGTTTGTGTGGGGGCCAGAAGACCCTGAGATGCACCAACTTTTGAATGCAAATACAGCTCAGATGCTGCAGAAAGGGAAAGGAACCAGGAACAACTGCTTTTAAGCAGAGGTACTGGGCTTATCTCACTTTGCACCTGAAGTGGTCAAATGAAAGTACACAAGAAGAACAGGATCAGTCCCAACATTCTATCTAGTCTAGCACTTTCTTCATGCATCCATCATTTCAGCATGCTGGAAACGAATCTCCTGATGCTTTGGCATATTTAAGTTGGGAATAGTGGCATCTTTGCTCAGCCAGCATGGGGAGGAGAAGTCATTCATCCAAGCATCAGCAGGGTACCTGGCTTTGTGTGGTGTGTATCATCTTCAAAGGGGTTGGTGCTTGCCATGAGAAGCTCCTTGGCCAGCACTGGCCAAGTCTCTGGCTTGGGGTTTGCAGCACGCAGAAGGGCATGGTCAAAAGAGTGGCCAGGTGAGTCTTGGCTTTGCACAGAACACATCATTTCTATTGGGGCATTCACTGGGTGATGCCGGGAAGAGCTGCAGCTTCTCCTAGCTGTGACAGACTCTCAGATTGTCCATCTTCATTCTTGTTGCTATCTCCAAAGTCCAGTCAGGGGTTACAGCAGGGAGACTCTGGAAGTATTCTTCATGATGGCTAACCTGAGACAGAGTTAATAGTTGGAAACAATTCACACAACTCTTTCTTGGACTTTTTTTCTCCAGGGAGGGAAAGGGGTCTATTTTTCTCAACATGGGTGACCTGGTTATGTGCATGTTGAGATAGTCCCCATGCAAACCATGCTTGTGCAAAAGGCTTGGCACAGCCCTGGACACACACAACCAGGGGGAAGGTACTTACACACTCTCTGTTACTGAATGCTGACTCAACAGAGAGGCACAAGCAAACACAATGCTCAATGTGAGCACCTGATAAAAATGTTTTCCAGCATGTATGTCACATCTTCAACTTCGTATTTCAAGTGTAGACACTAAAAAAAAACTTACCAACAATGTACGGCGGCCTGATCAATGGAAACCATTTTGGATCCCTGGCTCTCTTCTGTATTCTCTCATTCAGTAAAGAGGGCAACTTTGTTTGCAATAGGGATATAACTTTGGAATTTCATGAAATATTTGAGAAGGCACACATATGCTGGCCAGCCTGTTTGACCTTATTTCATTTGGTAGCCAATCAATCCAGAGCCTTCTGGTTAGGTGCATTGCATTCATGCTTTTTTGGCCACCCCTTCCTGTTAGCAACTAAAAGTTCCTCCTCAGCATTTATTTACAAACCTTTCCAGGTACATTGTTTTAATGGGGGTGTGAGCCATGGGTAGAGCAATTTTCCAGGGTTGCCTTCATTCTCCATTGGCATGGTCACCGAGAGACTGGGAGGTTTCTTGTGCATGGAATATGCGCACTGAATTTCCCTTTTGTCACCAAAATTATAGCTGCCCTTTCAATGGCAGTGGGGAAAAGAGGGGCACTCCGATTTGCTGGACCAAAACTTAACATGCATTAGGTTCCAGAATATTTTGCCTTAAAAGATGCATGAATCAGTACTTTACTCAACAAGCTATCATAATGTTAGACAATGCATGCACTTGCTCCACAATATGGCTGCACACTTTATTGTTTCGCTAGAGCAAAAAGCTGCCATGAATTTAAGAGACAACATTGTCTTTTCTTGTTCTCCACCCCCCTCCTGGCTTTCCTTCCCTACCAAAAGGGGGAAAAAGTCATTAAATTTGACAAGAATGGTACATTTTATAGTAATTACTCTGGAACACAAAACAAAACCTATCCAGCTTCACAATGCCTATGAATGTCCTAATGCACTGAAGATTGGTTTTACATTCTGTTTGAAGGAAACTGATTAATTGGTTCTTTGTACCTCCAAATTGAATGCACAGTGTAACCTGGTTGTTTTCAGAGCTGAGAGCCTTGGGGGATGCCAGACCTTGGACAGGAGACTGGGATGTAGAAGAGTCCCCAAACTATTGTGTGCAGCGAGCTGCAAAAAGTCATTCAGAAGAGAAACACTTTCCCATCCTTTATTTATTTGCATTGAAATATTTATCTGTGATGTGAGGCATTCATAATAGATTGTCAATCTCCTGTGCTTTGTGATCAAGCTGGGTGACTCGCTTTGTACTTCAAGCATCCTTTCTGCCACAAACAATTTCATAATTTGTGCATTTACAATATATAAATGATTCCTTACATACCCCTTGATTTTTTCCCCTTTTTGGTGGGAGAAGGGGGGAAGTCCCCTGGAAAAGAAATGTGCAACCTTCTAATTTTCTCCATCTGGAGAGGGGGAAAATATATCTCACCTAGGTAAATTATTAATTTGGGGACTTGAAGATTAAAACTCAATCAGCCTTGAAAATTCATGTCTTGCTGCACTTTCCTGATAATTGAAGGAAATTATTTATGTAGCATAGATTAATATTGTTTCATGTTCTACCTGACATACCAGATTAAAATATGACTTTGAAACAGAGATAGCTTGGGACCAAACTATGCAACACAGGCTGCCTTGTCCTCAGAAACTACTGCGAAAGAGCCTTATCACTTAGTCCTTCTAAATAAATACAGAAGAGAAGAAAAAGGCATGGGGTGGACCTACAGGCTGATGATATGAGCATGAGGAACAGCAAAGGAAGATCTGGAGTATGATGCCTTCAACCCTAGAAGGCCGATGCTGCCCTCAACCTTTGGGTCATGCTCTTGTTGCCAACACTCACAAGACTAGAGCACAGCCCTTCTTGAGGTCTCACAGGATTCACTGCAGGTCTCTGCACTGAAGCTGGCAGGCTGAATGCTCAAACTGCAAGTGAGGTTAATCATATTGCATGTAGCTGAGTAGTCTTTCCTTGGATCAAGGCCAAAATGCAGCACAAAGGGAGGATTCAACCTCCTTCCAGCACCCCTCTCCCTCCATGCAGGATTGTCCCAATACAAATTGGGGCCATGCAAATTTATGCTCATATGTTGAACACATAGATTGACCCAGGGGAAGGTCGAACATTTGGGAGCTTGATATAGGCCAATGGTATTCAGCTGGCTCTATGATGCTATTGGACTCCTTAGACTGGAAAGGCCAAGCTCTTAATGGAGAGTCCTTAGACTGGACTGGAAGGTTATCTGGTCAAGCATCCAGTTTCCCCATAGTGGCCTGGGAGAGTTAGCTGAAAAACAAGACCCAAGAGTCTCACCCACTGCTCTTCCCCATTAGCTGCTATTTAGATAGTTGTTCAAATAGGAGCAGTGCCTGCAGGACCCTCCTCTAGCCCAGCATCTAGGGAGGCTAGAGGGCCACTATCACAGAAGATAGTTGTCTATTTTAAGAGCTTCCAGAGGACCACCTCTGGTTGAATTCCAATTCCAGTATAAACATGAAAGAGCCATAAGAAAACTTGGCTGTTGTTAGACAGCAGACTTAGGAGAGGTATTTTAACCTCTAAGAAAGGACCAGGAGGGAGTGCATAAAAGCTAGGAAACAATCAAGCAACAGGAAGCTAGGGTCAAAGGGATGAGACTATTTGGGCACCCCAGGAGAACTGTATTGGGATCCTAGGAGGGCAGTATTTGCCCCCATGCCTACAGCTATGCACCCCAACCTAAGCTTCAGCGACTTTCCATCCAACCTGGTTCTTTTCTACAGGAAAGTCCATGAAGATTCAGGGTTCAATTTGGGACTTTTGCCTGGACAATAATAATCTTCCCTTACTCTTGGCTTGTTCTCCAGATAAACTTCTGAGCTTTTACCTCTAGGTTGATTCCTGGCTCACGACACCTGGTCTTGTCAACTCAGATAAATACAAGCATCTTATTTCTTATTTGAGATGTTTGTAGGCGAATCAAGTCTATTGGTAAGTGATGTCTGGCAAGCAAACCTGAATTGGCTGTCTTCTGCTTCTGTTTCTGCTTCACACTCCACAATAAATAAATGCATGGATAAAAACAATTGAACGCAAAACTGAGCATTGTAGAACTTAATTCTCTAGTCAGAACATAACACATTTGTGTCAGTGGTGGGAAACCCTGCATAAATAGGGCATTCAATTATTAATGTGAATGACTCTAGCTGGTCATTAATTAGCATTTTAAATTCCATCGATTATCACATTAATCTTATTTTAGGGAGGGAAGAAACTTTTAAAAGATGCATCCAGACACATTCTCCAATTTCAGCTTTTGAAAACCTGTATTTATTTTTTTTACACATCTTAATATCATTCATCTGCTAGATTGCTATGTCCTACAAGACTTTCTTGAATGTTTAATTATTTACTTTACAAATGCAAGATGTTGTCATGATATTTGTAAAAGAGTTGGCAGCGGGGGTCGGGGGAGGAACCAGGATGTGGAACACGCAACGTAGCATTAGCAACTTACCCAACTCTTGACAAGAGGTTGGGATTTGTGGACTGAAGGAAGAAAGGAAATTCCGAACAAGAGCTTAACAATGCCAGGCTAGATGTATACAAGTGAATATTCAATAAGCACTGGGAATAGCATGCAAAAGTAATAACATAATTTACCATTCTGTATGAAAGAGACATCTGAGAAGGGGCGGCTTGTTATGATTTTTTCCTTGCTTTCCTATTTCTGTTTAAGATAATGCTTGGAATCCTTTGCTGGCAGGCTCAATCCAACCAAGAAACAGTTTACATTATCCTTTACAGAAGAAACATTTACTTATTTAATGATTGGTTATTTACTTTGGTGATTAATTATTCATCCCTCTCTGAGAGATTACTGTGCCTCACTTGTATGGCTCTATCGGATTCTTGGAGCGTTTGCCAGGCAGTCATAACAGAGAAGAGTTTTGATGACTAGAGCACCCCAACCGCAAAAAGCAGATGGTAGCACTTAAATGCATATGTGCCCCACTTGGCTTTGAGTGAGGTTGTGCAGCAGATTGAATGAATGATAGATTCCTTGGCCTGCTAAAATGAACTGGGAGAAAAGGCCAGTTGCTGGAAAGTTTCAACCCTAGAATGGGTAATCTCTATATTTACGGAGGCCACTCATTTCTACAAACACGAGTCAGGTGAAATGGGGAGGGAACCATCCAAGCCCGGGTGGCCAAGAGCTATGATGTCATGCAGGGACACTTTTGATACCCTGACCCAAATGTTTGGGGCTTTAGAGGATCACCTCCTTGAATCTGAACCTAAAAACATGAAAAAAGCCCTGCTGTATCAGACCCAAGGTCCGTCTTGTCCAGCACTCCATGCACACACTGGCAAACCAGCTGCCCACAGGACCACTCAACCGGGATGGGTGCAAGGCCTCTGCCTGCCCAAGCGCCTCAGCAATTGGCATATTCAGGCTTGCAGTTTCTGGCGAAGGAGGTAGCCCATAGCCAGCGGGCGATGGACCAGGAGGGTAGTAGCTATGGAGAGCCTCTTCCCTTGCTGGAGGAACAGAATCCTCCTGAAAGTCACTGTGGTACCTACATGCTCCAAGCAGTTTGGCAGCAGAAGTATCTAACACGCTGTAGTTTCTAAACTCCTTCCTATGTGGGTAATCCATTGCAAAAGCCCAGGCTGGATGTAGCTGAACCCAGAATCTGAGTACACACATGCATGCACGCACGCATGCACGCACACACACCTTGCAAGAATGCAGGTATTAGGGTTGTAGGGATATAGGAAGCAGTTCACCTACTAAGCAAGGCTGCTCGGGTTGGCAGTGACTGGCATGCCAGCTGCTCCACAGGGTTTCAAGTGAGAGCTTTTTCTGCTGTCCCTCAAGATGCCAGGGACTTTCCCCATGCCAAACAGGTACTCCAGTGCTAACCCTCAGCCATTTCAGTGTCTTTGGAGACACTGAAAGAGGTGAGAGATAATTTCGAAACAATGGCTGTTGACCCTTATGAGGAGGAAAGACTGTGCCTGTAGTCTCCTTTTTTAATTCCTTGTACACTAAGACACTCAAAGTTCATGTGCTCTGCCTTTCTAGATTTTCTGATTTAAATGACATCAACACAGACGTATGGATTACAAGACCAGCCTATCCCATATGAACTTCTGGGCCAATTAAGATTTTCTTTGGAGGTCTACCTCTGGGAGTCCCTTTCCTACAGAAGCAAGATCCTGCAGCTACGGGCAAGAACTTTCCAAAGGTGCCTCTCCTTTTCCACATTCCAAAGACAACTGCCGCAGTAGCTGATCCACATATGGAGGCATGAATCTAGCTTAGGGGATATAGAAAAGGCTTTGCAGCACCCACATCTCTGTCCTCTGTCCATCCATACTGCTGCCTCCCAACCCTGCACCTCCTGCCAGAGGTAGTTGTCTCATTCTGACTAATGGTAGGACCAGCCATGGAGATCTTCTTCTGTGGGACCACCATGGAATCTCCACCCTACAGCACAATTCATAGCAGGCTTATTCAGGAGAAAGCCCCATCGAATTCTGCAGAGCTTTCTCCCTAATGGAAGGACATTTAAGAATGCGTCTGCAGCCCCAATTTTACCTGGAATTGGCAATGTTGCCATTTAGGCAGTTTGTCTTGGACTTTAATTGTGTTAATGATTCCTGGGTGTTATTTTGGGTTTCCATCTAATTTGGGCCTCAATTATCTATTTTGTTTGTTGGCATTTTATGTGTTTTATTGATCTGCAAGCTACCTAGAGAGATTTTATCCTAGAAAGTAAAGGTAGGAATTGTAAGCATAAATAAACTGAGTTGATCAATCCACCAGTTAAAAACTTACAGTTGCCTGCTTTCAATTTCTGCAAATAAGCAAAATGGAAAAGTGCAACTTTTATCAAATGTTCTGCCTAGAAAAGTAGGAGGGGGCTGACCAGGGGCAAGTGAGCCCATCTGACCCACTCAGCCCAGAATTGCCCCAACTGGCTGGCAAGTTGTTCTCATCATTCTTTCCAACAGCTTTCCGGGATGCTTTGATCACCTGATCATGGTAAAGTCTGCCATGGGCCAATCTGGTCAGTAGCTCTGAAACCACTATCCATGGGCTTTCACATTCTGCGGATGCAAAATGTAGACAAACAATACATAAAATACATTTTGACAGAGATAGAGAGATGTTTAGAAATGTTATTTTGACAGAAAATAGACATATAAGTATATATTTAAATACAACTTTTTACAAAATCCAAAATGATGTGAGAAAAGAGCAAACATATGGGTGAGCACATGTGACAATGAATGGAAATAAACAGATTTTCTGGTGCTTACCTGAAAATATCAGGGTCTGTGGCTTCAGGTTCTCTATCCCTGGGACACCCCAGGTCTGGGAGGAAGGCAGATTTCCAGATGTTTTGGACTTCATCTCCCAGAGGCCCTTGCCAGCATGGCCAACACTTACGAATGTTGGGGACTGAAGTCCAAACCATCCAACAATGTATTTGCTGCTCACTGCTTATCTAAATGGACTAGTAGCATTTCTTTAGAATTTTAGATAGGAGTTTTGAGCCCTACATGGAGACTCCAGGGATCAAACCTTTGCATGAAAATTTATGGGCCTTACCACCAAGCTATGAATCACCTTCTAGAGATTACTGTATTTCCTACACAAAATACAGCAGCATCTACATTATCAGTAACTCCTTGATTAGTCTAATAGTTGAATATAATGAATATATGAAATAGCTTAACTTCTCTGGGGTGGAGACAGAACTTCCAAGGCTGGAAAACTTTCAGGCAAGTGATGTGTGTCTCTTTTGGTTAGGAATATAATGAAATCATCAGCATATATTTCCCACAAGACATTCATTCATCAAGTGTTCTCTTTCTTTTTTGGTTTTAATTCTTCTGCTGAAAAACTGAGTGTCACTTCCCTGTTATTGTCACTGGGAAAAGTACAGAAAAAGAGAAGCAAAGAGAAGGGTGGAGGACAGGGAGAGAAAGAAACAATTGATATTTTTCCCCTTTACAAAAAATAAGAAGGAAGAAAGAAAGGAAAAGAAAGAAGTAGTGAATCAAAAACATGACTTCATGTTTTTGAGAAGAAGGGCCAACTTTTTATATTATAGTAACAGCTTTGAGATCAGCAGCTCTGGGATTACATGGCAGAGGTTTGTAAAAAAAAAAAAAATCAATAGCTGATGCTGTTCGGAGAAAGGAAAAGAAAGGACAGCTAACTAGACCAGATTGTAACAGTTCTGCAAGCTGCCACACTGTTCACCTTATAACGGCGCAACCCTGCAAATTATTAAATAATAAATCACAAAAGTCGAACAGTCTTGGGTGGACAGAATGCGTTTGACTGTAAAGGAGACAGAGAGCCATGAATTATTCACATCTCAAGCAAAGATAAAACAAGCCAGGAAGAAATGAGAAGAATTCTTCCAAACAGGTTCTCCTGTACTGAACTATACCTTTTGATTACTAGTACATTTTTTCTGTCTGTGTTGGGGGGGTGTGTATAGAGTTCCAAGTGGTCAGAGTCATGCTAGAAGAAAACAGAATAGGATGGGGCGAGGAAGAACCCCAACATTAATAAGTAACCTGCAAGATATGTGTGTGCATGTACAATAAATGTTATGTTTTGATTTTTTTTTAATTCTTTAACAGAATGGGGGGTTACTTCTCCCCAGTACTGTCACCCCTTATGTGGAAACTGTTCATTCATTGAACCCCCCCACCCCCAGCTATGGGTTACTTCCTTACTTTATTTCATTTTTAATCAGATGTTATTTTAACAAATATAGCAAAACAAAAAATGGATAATATACATATACAGGCTACCATAAAGGTTGGATGTATCACTGGCAATCAGTACATATGGAATTGATGCATTTATATATTGCATAAATATAAGGAGCAGAAGTAGTTATGCATATGGGAATATGGTACCAAAAGTAGTTATACTTAAGTTACAACAATGGCAAACCAAATATTAATGCATACACAGGGGTCAGCTAAATGCCACTTGTTCAAATGTCAAAAGAGTCCATAAACCGTCAATCTATTGTGTTATCAGGGTAGCCATTTATTTTTCCATTGTTGTCGCATTTGTCACTTAGCTATAAAATGGGTGTGGAAAATCCATTTACATTGACCTTGCATTAAATTCCAAGAGCCAGGTAGATAAATAAGTAAAATATGTACACCCATAAATGTGAAAGACCTATCCAGTACCACAGTTATCTGTATTATAACCTTCTTCAAGGGTGAAAGAAGCATTCACACTACACAGTTCCAACTATTAGTCAGTTTGGCTTTACTGAAAAGAAGTTGTGGCATCCAATATACAGAGAGCAGAAGTTTTTGCTAGATGAGACACATCCTAAGATCCAATGGCATTTCCAGGATGGATGCTATTGCAGCATTTCTTTCGTTGCTAGTTGCGAAGTTGTGTCCAACTTACCGCGACCCCATAGACAACATTCCTCCAGGCCTTTCTGTCCTCCACCATACCCCAGAGTCCACTTAAGCTCACACCGACTGCTTCAGTGGCTCCATCTAGCCACCTCATTCTCTGCCATCCCCTTCTTCTTTTGCCCTCAATTGTTCCCAGCATTAGGCTCTTCTCCAGTGAGTCCTTTCTTCTCATTAGGTGGCCAAAGTATTTGAGTTTCAATATCTGGCCTTCTAAAGAGCAGTCAGGGTTGATCTCCTCTAGGACTGACTTTTTTGATCGCCTTGCTGTCCAAGGGACTCGCAGAAGTCTCCTCCAGCACCACAATTCAAAGGCCTCAATTCTTCGGTGCTCAGCCTTCCTTATGGTCCAGCTTTCACAGCCATATATTGCAACTGGGAAAACCATAGCCTTGCCTATATACACTTTTGTAGGATGGTCTAATTCAGAATTCCATTCTTGCTCAAGAGCCTCCACATATTTTTTTCACCAGCAATAAGTGGTAACACAGCCATATTGTATGGTGCTCTACATGAGAAGCCTTGTGACTTTGAAATGTGGAGAAGACACTGAAACAGCAGAAGTTGCAGGACCAAACTTTTCAAGCACTATGCACCAAACAAGGTCCTCCCTCTTTTTACCCCAGACTTCTAAACTCTTGTCAACTGCCTTACTTTAATTGTCATGCCCAGCTCTTCTCCGCTGAGCTAGAATCCGAAGTCATTCAGAATTTGATTTATCTGATTCAGGCCATATCTAAGGCCATTTTTCCCTTTCCCTTTTCACTTCAGAATATAGCTAAACAAGTACTGCTCTGACAGAAACAATACAAGGTTAAGGCCCATGCAGATTGTCAATTCACTGATCCGAAGAAGTGGCAGTAAAACATGCAAACTTCACCCTGCTATGGACAACTGGATCAGAATCTCCCAGTGAGCTTTGTGGCTGCATGTGGAATCAATGATTGTGCCTGTTATCTAGAGTCTATTGTTGTCTACAGGCTGTTGTCTCTAGTTTCTGAATGTTTCTGTTAATTTTAGATATTTTGAATTTTTTTTTTACATTTTGAATGGGATAGAAGAGCCCAAACAAACAAACAAACAAAGAGTGATAAAACCCAGATTATTTTTATCCTTGCTGTCAGCTATTTTGAGCTCTCTAAAGGAAAGCAGATTATAAATGTTTAAAATAGAATGAATCTTTTATTTATTTATAGAGTTTGCCTCGGACCACAGGTGTTGGGGACAGGAAATAGTGACAAGGTGTTGTAGGACAGGGTGGACTTTGCTACAAGTTCTGTCCTATACTCCTTGAGAGCTAGGCTGGTGCTTTTGGCACAAAGGGGATTGCCATCATTCAAGCTGAAGAACATCGTTTCCTTCACCTAAACCAGAAAAAAATTACTAGGGCTGTCCCCATTTCCCTCTGAACATGAGGGTTCCATTCACCTGTCCACTCAAAGGAACATAGGACAGCCACTTTGCTGAAGAGAAGCTGTTCTAGGTCTGGTCAATGCTTGAAGGACATGTCCACCTGGCAATCTCATGCAGCCATCTCACGTTCCACAATGGAAGAAAAATAATATGAACACAATAATTAATAAATATAAAAGGAAATGCTGACATGTGACTGGTTGTGTCCAATGTCTTCTTTCCCAGTGACTGCCACTATATGTGATGGAGGCAGGTTCCCTAAATTTATTTGGCAATGAGAAAAGGAAGACTCCACCTTGTCTGCTTTGAGATTCAAGGACTGAATTCCATTTTGGAATTGTTCTTGGGAACAACATTCCAATGGTAGATGGGGATGAAAGCAAAAGAAATGGAGTGAAAACACCAAAATACCATCAGTCTCTTTAGCATAAACCTAGGAACTAAGCCATAGGAGAACCATTTGAACTTTTTAGAATGGATATGAAAATGCCTTAATGCCACGCAAGTGTCAGGGGATTACTGGTAAGGGGGAAAGAGTTTGGGCAAGGAGAAGAGTCATGACCACCCAGAAAGCCTCATAAGACCAAACTGGGACCCCAAAGAGCTAGACTTGACCCATGGCTCTGTGATTCAACACCCTTGTTCCAGGATGCATGGGTACTTCATAATTTCTTCTGCTAGGAAGTTCTTTAGAGGACCTGATTGTAGAACTTGGATATTTCTTTTTGAAATACCTGAATTTCAAGGTAGTACAGTCAATTAGCAAAGACGTGTATCTGAGGTGATTATTGATAACTTTTTCTCACTCTCACTCTCTTTTCTTTTCCTGAACAGGTTATATCAGAGTCATTGGAGAAATCATCTTGCAGAGAGACCAGAGGAGCACATTAAGAGTTGGACTTACTTGAAAGTCTATGAAATTATATTTTAAAAAATACCATTCAGAATAAACACTAATGACATGGCTTTTCATTGATGTTTAATTCAGAAATGAAGTTAACACAAGCTCACTGGTCTTAAACAGCAGATGAGGAGGGCTCCTTTCCTCTTAATAATTTGTTTAAACTGAATTTCAGAACGAAAAGTTAATTTGCTCTTAACAACCAAAAGAATTTCTAAGGTTGGCAGGGTGAGGGAGTACACTTTACATCATTGGTTCTCTCTCTCTTTCTCTCTCTTTTGCTCACTTTCCTTCTTTCCAAAATACTGATGCTTTCTGGCAAGTTAAAAAAAGAGCACCAAGCACTTGTCAGACAAAGGGATTCAGGAAGTTTCAGGGTAGCATTTCAACTGCTGCTTCTCTTTTTCTCAGCAGATGTAGTTCAGTGCCAGCGATTTTGAGCTGGGCAAAGGCCTTTCCATGTATAAAGAGAGCTTTGCTGAAGTCTCACAACATGAGTAATGTAAGTACAAGAGGTTTCTCTTTTCTCCCCTCAACAGTGCTGTGTTCAGCATTGCGTATTCCCCAAATGCCTGGAACTGGCTGAGAGCTTGTTTAGGTTTGGCTTTCTTAAAAAATAAAAAGGAAGAGATACATGGTTTGTATTTGGGATTATGGTTGAGACCTGAGGTCTTCAACCTCAGGAAAGTCTGATAAGACTTGGTTTACAACAGAACCCCAACCTTTTTGCATCCATGGACACATCTGGAATTCTGAGAGAGCATCATGGGCACATTCACAGAATGGCTGTCATAGAACATTAATTACCCAGAAGGCAAAATGAGGAAGTGAGCATAAAAGAAATCTTTTCAAGCTCTTAATTTCAAGGCAGAAGTACAATCTGGGCTGTTGTAAAACAAAACAATGAAACAAAAGCACTCATTTGAACCAAAATGAAGATGGTGATGGAGGAGAGCAATCTTCAACATCTCAGCTTCCCAGTTCTGGAAAGCGGTGGGCACCAAAACAGATGCCTGCAGACCTGTCAGTGGCTTCAGATGCCATGTGGGAGACTCAGGCTTAGAGAGTTGCTCAAGACTGCAGGTATGCAGGTTACAGAAGAGAAAAGGGCCTTGTCATATTGGCCCGTGGGATTGTCCGACAGGGTGAAGACTCTGGATTGGCCCATTTCGTATGCAGACCCTAGAAGAATGGCCTTCTCTGCTTACCTGGGAACCAGAGCAGTAGCAGACACTTCCCACATTCCAGCTTCTTAAACTCCTGCTCAGAGATCCTCCAACCTAGATTTAGGTACCAAGGCCCAAGCATTTCATTGACTTCCTAGC
The DNA here is from genome assembly GCF_004798865.1 of Varanus komodoensis. NCBI lineage: Eukaryota > Metazoa > Chordata > Lepidosauria > Squamata > Varanidae > Varanus > Varanus komodoensis. The sequence goes on along the minus strand of NW_025335550.1, from coordinate 7,934,208 downwards.
AAAACTCCCAGGTCTCTGGAGGCCTGACCTGAACTCATTCACTCCATTGCCATATGACCCTCCTTCCTTAAGAGGCATAGCAATGACAACAGGATTATTTATTTATTTATTTATTTGGGAGGCTGCTATGCCGCCCCATTCGCCGGAGCCTTGGGGCGGCTCACAATAATACATAAATAAACACAATATAAATAATAATATAATTATATATTATATTAAATATAATATAATTTGAGTCGACCTGGCCAATAAATAAATAAATAAATAAATAAATAAAATTAACAATTAAAATAACGTTTGAATAAAAAGGTCTTCGCCTGGTGCCGAAAAAGAAATAACGAACAAATAGCCTCTGAATTATCAATTTTATTGACCAAGTGAAAGTTAATATATCACCATGCCAAAATGATATCCACCCTAGAGTTGTTAAAGGACTCAAATATGACCATCTTACCACATATGGAACATGTCCCTAAGATCAGTGGCTGTACCAGAGGACAGGTGAATGGGCAATATGATACTATTTTTAAAAAGCGGAAAGAGGCAGAGGGTTGGATCCAAGAAATTACAGGCTGGTCATCTTAGCATCTTCTCTGCATGAACTGGTTGAAAACATTATTAAAGATAGGATCAGTAAGCACAGAGAGGAAGAAGCCCTGCTGAAAAAGAATCAGTGTGGCTTCTGCAAAAGTAAGTCCTTCCTCACAAACAGTGTCAATCAGCAGAAAGGCAAGATGATCTAGCAGACACTGTTTACGTGGATTTACTAAAGACTTTTCACAGTGTCCCTCACCTGATTCCTGAGCAAACGGCCATGAAACAAGAGTGGGGGAGCTTGTCTTATGAATCAGTAAATGTTCAAGAACAGAAAGCAGAGGGTGGGAATGAATGGTAGTTTCTCTCAATGGAAGGTGGTAAACAGTGAGGTCCTACAGGGTTCCGTATTAGGACCAATGCTTTTCAACCCATTCATGAATGATCAGAAATTAGATGTAAGCAGTGAAATGCTAATGACACCAAGCTGTTTAGGGTGATTAAAACCAAACGGGAGTGAGGGGATCTCCAAAGGGACCTGTCCAAGTTGGGAGAATGGGCATCAAAATGTTATCAGAGGTGGCATACCTGCCTACATCAGTTATTGAGGGCCTTTGCAGGAGCAACTGTCTTATCCATCACTCTTGAGAGATCCAGAGGGAGGCTTGTTGGCCACTCTGTGAACAGGGTGAGCACTGGCCCGATCCAAGCTGCCCCTTCTTACATTCCCACGGTCACTCTTGGCTTAAGCCTGTTGGTGTGATCCACTGGTCCATAGCCCTAGGACCTGGTTCATTCTTGGCAATTGTCTGTTGCTCACTCCGATGAAGAGCTGAACAGGCACAAGCAAGAACTCCTCATGCTCAGAGGGACAACGCTTGACCCTGGTTTGCAGCAACGCAAAGAACTCACACCCTCAGCTCTTTGTCGCTGTAATAGGAAAAGCAGACGTGATTTTGAAAGGCTTCTCTTCCGCATGATCTAAATTATTGCCAGTAGGTTACTGCAAAGACATTGTAATGTCTGTATTAATGGTTGGTGTACTGTTACTTACAAAGGAAATCAATAGAAATGGTTTAAAATATTAAGGAGACATGGGGGAGGGGCCCGTTAGCTTTTTAAAAAAAGATGATGTAAAACAGGTGTGTGTGTGTGTGTTTGTGCGTGTGTGTTTTCCTTTTAAAGACGAACAGTATGCCAACAAAACAAATGTTCCCATGTTAAAACATAGCTTTTGTTCACTGAAAAATGAATGTTTTCATTATTCAATTTATTAGGTCACCTTAAAAAAATGGCTCTCCATTCCTACCTCTGCAGTTGATGGATTTATAGCAAAATCTGTTATTTTACCTACATTTTGTTGCTAAAAAGGATATCTTAATATAACAGCTGATACTTTTTAAATCCACATTGAAACAACTGTTGGGATTTTTTTAGTGGTGTTGTAAAACTCTTTGTAGGGTATTCATAGAAAATGTTTTATTAATTGCCATATGTTTATTGATTTCTCTTTCATGTTGGTTCTTTTGTTCTTTCTTTGTAGTGGCAAAAGATCTCTCTGCATCATCATTTGCAACTTATCTAAAATGTCAAAGGTGTTCTTTTGAAGTTTATTATAGATCACATGTTTTACAGGCCCTGACTTTGGCATATTTACAAAAAAAGAAAAAAAAAAGTCTAAACTTTGAAAGCTCACAAAAGAGCAGAAGCTGTATTAGCAAAGGATAGGAAGAATTTTATTTTGTGTGTAGTTTTTTTCTTCCTTCCCTTTTTAGTTTCACTGGAATTTAAACCATCTTGTGCTAAGAAAATATTGATGCTAGAATAATTTGTGTGAGACCTTTTATTTTACAATCTTGTTCAATCTCATGTTTCTGCGAGCTAATTAAGGGTGCTGGCCAGAGTCCACCCTGCTCCACATACGTTTCTGCTCCTTCTGCAGCCCTCAAATCTATTCCAGACTTCCCTCTTCTGCTGTATTGAACTGCACCAACTTGGTGCCCCCAGATGTTTAGGACCTCAGCTCCAGCAGGGCACAGCCGGCATAACCAATGGTCAGGAATCATGGGAGTTGTAGTCCAGGACACCTGGAGGGCCCAAAACTGAGGAACCCTGTCCTATTCTCTAATCATAACACATGAGAAGGGTCTGGTTGGATTGGACCTCTCATCCCTCCTTCCCGCATCCTTTTGTTACAGCAGTCTATCAATGAATTCCAGGAAACTCATAATCAAGGCAAGAGCTCTCGCCCTCTGTCTGGCTTCTGTGAATAAACACCTGGCATGCACGTCAACCCAGGAAAGATCTGGGCAATAGTGAAATAGCCACAGAGAGATCCGAATGCCATGTTGAGTCTGGCCATCACCACATCGAGTGGCAACCAATTCTATCAACTGTGGACCCAGTGAATGTGCTGGTTGTCTCTCCTTAATTACCTGCCACTCTGTTTTCTTAGGAAGGTGCCACAGTGCTAGCTGTGAGTGAGGAACTTCTCTCCATCCACCTCCTCCACTTCATACATAATAAGAGAAACCTCTGCCATGTCCTGTCTTTGTTTTCTTTTCCTATTAAGGGCATCCCAGGGAACACAGGGAATGCTAGACATCTCTGCCCTTGAGGTGGAAAGTTCACCTGTGGAGGGGAAGATACAAATCAGAATCAACCTCGAGAGGAATCAGAAACCTCCGAGTCCAGTTTTTCTCCAACATCAGCACATTACATCAGGAAGGAATGCTGGCAGTGTGGCTGTGGGAAACCAAGCACACCTGTAGACCTACATCAGTCCTGCTCCATAGCCACCCCCCCCATCTATTTATATATTTGCATCCACACAGAGAAATCAATGCATGCATCTATTCTCCCAATCTTCATCCTATACGTATCAGTGATGCATTTCCTCATTTTGCTGATGCATAACTGGCTGCCCTCTTTTCAACTAGATGATCCACCTGGATGCTGGACACAATCCAAGGCTGCCAGGAAGAGCCAGTGTCAAGGTCAGGCAGACATCTGCCAAGGACCTACATTCCTGTGTTGAGCACTGCCAAGAGCTCCTGGCACATGATCTTCCTCTTTCCCATTGAAAGTGGACTTGCTCACCAGTTGCATTTGGTCTGGCCCAGACAAAAGCAAAAGTGAGAAGTAGTCCAGCCCACTGCCTACTTGCTCACTGGCTTTCTGTGAGGAAAGTGAGGAAAAGTCCATAGTGATGAAAAGTCGCCCTGTGGAGACAGGGCACTATGAAGGTGTCTTTCCCAGGAGTCATGTGACAGAGGTGGCTCAGCAACTGGACCTCACATTAGAAAACCATGCAGGGGTGGTGTTTTGCAGGGGTTCAGGGCAGAGGTGGGCAACTTGTGCCCCTCAAGATGTTCTGACACACACTGCCCTCCAGCCCCAACGTTCCTTAAGAAGAAGGCATCCAATAATTTAAGAAAAAATGGAGAGGTGTCTGTACTGCTCATGCAGCAAGGCGAACTTCCTTCAGCAGAAAATCCCAGTGCTTTGGTGCCACCACAGAAGAATCCCCACCACTCACCCCTAACCACCCCAGCTGATGGAGAGGAGACATGGACAAAGGCTTGTGCCCATGATCTTAAGGGTTTGGCGTTTGGGTGGGCACAGCTCTGAGAAAGGAGAAGTTGCAGGCCACAACCATCTCTACTATTTTCACATTTCAGCTTCTCCTGGGACCTGGATGTTTCTGATATAAATGAAGAAAGAAGCCTAGCATTAAAGAAGAAATGGGAAGTGAACGTTAATAGTGAAATGTACTGAGTTTTACACACACGATTGATGCCTAAGTCAGCAGATTTTTTTCCCGTTTCAGAAAATGCAGGGGGGCATAGTGTGTGTGTGTTCCCTAGTATAACCAAGAAAATTTTACTCTTTGATCTAAAGGTGCTTCAAATGAGATCTTCACAGAGTATAATGTCCAAGCATATAGCGAGATTGCATCTGTCTAAAGAAAATCCTTCGCAGTGGCACCTAGAAGGAAGGGTGCTGGTGAAATACTTCCAGTTTGGACACACAATTGTGTTTTAGGGACAGCTTGTCAAAGTGCAAAACACAGGAGACCCCTGGAGGTGCTGCATTTGCAGAGTTTCATATCAATTATATCAGGCCTGGCTGGTCCAGAAGCTTCATCTAGAAAAGAGATAAAATCCTCTCCCCATTTCATCTGAAGGACACAGAACTAGAGGGAATTGGAGCTTATTTTGGGGAAGGGCTAGTTGAGGAGCAAGGAAGCAATAGTTGATAGAGTGACCTTATTCCTAATGGTGGGTAGACACCAGCTCCGTCCCACAAGTGCTTCACTCTATGGCACATTCTGGGGTAGGGTCAAGGAGCCAATGAAAAGCAGACAGCCTAGAAAATGGTGGTCTCCATTGGTAAGCCACAGTGCAGGCATCATTTGGGAACTGCTAGGGAGGGCATCCCACAGCTGGGATGCCAACACTAAAAAGGCCCTTTGGATAGGAAGCTACATGGATACTGCTTTGCATCTGTACAGTCATTTTCAATCTTCCTGTTGATTGCACACCAGACCCAATCCTGTTCTCCCATCTATGCATACAGCCAAAATAGAGGTATGAACTGTGTGATGGAAAAGGTTTGGGCTGAGGCCAGGGTAGGCCAAATACATTTTCCCTGCCTGAGATGGAGTAACAATGCTCTCCTCGCACCCTATTCAGGCCAGATGCTTAGTACTCAAGGTCAGCCAATGTATTGTGGCACCAGAAGAGGAACACCGTACAACCTCTTCTATGATTTATGAAATAAGCAATAATCTGTTGCCATTTCATGGTGCCTCAGACCAGCATCTTGAAGGATCCACCTCAAGAGCTGGCTCTGAGTATGGTCTTATCCCAGCCTTATTCCAGGCGTGTGAACGTATTTGAGCCTCAGGCTGTAACTTGAGGAGGCTCCCAAGGTGCACATGGACATGATCCAGTGCAAAAGTAGACATTCCAATAAGCAAGCAAAAAGCAAAACTGCCAAGGTATTGTAACTTTGCCTGAGCCATTCCAACTTTTAGATCCACGAGGATAAAGACTGAGAAGCTGGAAAACACCAAATGATGGGGGCTGGGCCAAGGGGAAATGATACAACCCATTAAGGAACTCTATAGGGCTGGCCTAGGTCCCTAGGCAGGCTAGATTTGGGTGTGAGCTTCTGCCCTCAGGTTTGGACTCACGGAATTTATATATTCTGTAAAAAATTACCTTCTGCCTATTAGGAACACATAGAGATGAAGCAGGAATGTTACTTTTTCCTAAACAAATTATTTCAATGCACACATCATTATTTTTTGGAGCTTTCTAGCACGAGGCACAACGGTAAATGTGTGGTACTCCGGGGACCTTCTTAGACGCCCGTTTGACAGTGAGTGTGAAAAACCATTTCTGATCAGCACGGAGAGCAGACACGTACCACAACTCCGCTTCTCCCCTTGTTCCCTGCAACACAAACACCATTATCATCTAGCAAGGACAACAACAGTAAACAAACAAACTCTGGTTCAGCCCCATTTCAGGGTTCTCATTTTGATCGGATGGCTCTTCCCTGCACAGTATTTCTCTTCTCCTTTATGCATCGGCTACACACAGGAAGCCCCATCTGCTCCATCTAATGATTTCTGTTTGATGAATTTTTCTGTATTCATAACAGGAGATGCTGTCACTGGGGGAAAGCCTGGAGCACCCCCACACCAACATTTTTATCATGCTCCCATCCAGTCTCGTTCAAAGGGCTGCCGTTAATGCAACACGCCTGGTGTCGAACCAGGGTTCTCTTGACAATCAGCTTCTGATTCCTTCATAAACTGTAATTTGGAGGACGGCAGTTTAATTAAATGTGCAGCAGTCAATCAGGCACAGGAGGGAGGGAGGAGAGCAAGAGTGAGAGAAGCAAAACAAAAGCAAGGGAGAGACTCCACCGAGCTGAAGTGGGCGAAATATGAAGGAGCTCCCTGGAAACTCCTAAATCTTATGTGTTTCCAGGATTGAAATGGAAAGAAAGTTATCAAATACAAATCTGTTTGCTTGTGGCTGTGCGGTGACAGCTTTGTTAGGCCTAACAGATGACAAGAATTATTCAATCAATATAGATTTACCCAGAGAGTTCTGCTATTTCGAGGTACCTTCAAGGAAAATGACAGCCATTAAATATGTACAAAGGCCAGTTCAGGGCTTGTGGTCTCCAGCTCTTAGCTATTGCCTTTTTTCCTCTGAGTTATGTCAGGATCAATTTTTTCTAATAGATATCACTTATCCTACATGATAATCAGCCTATCATAGCCCATTGATTACATGACAGCCCGGTTTAGGTCTGGCCTGGCAGATAAGAAACACAGGGAAATCTCTTGTCGGGGAGGTAAAATCCTTCTACAAAACTTGCCCCTGAAGTTTTAAATTCTTAACACCCATCGGAGATATGCAGGCAGAATGTCTAAATCATGTCTGCATCATGAATGCCCTTCATAGGTTGGGCTATGTTCAGAAATGTTAACAAGAGGTGAAATTTTCCCAGCCAGAATTCTGCATTGGGGAATTGGCAGTAGATTGCTGAACCAAATGTTCATCCATTTTGATTATGGGCTGAAATATGTGGTAGGGGAAGAGAAATATTTCCCTAAGCCCTCCTTAAAAGCATGATCGTTCACCTTCTCAAAAGGTGGCATTTCTTAACATCATTGCCCTGATTTGCTGCTTTAGGATAATGGCCAGGGGACCCTCCCCATTTTCAGCAAAGGGACCAAGAAATCTTGAAGTCTCCCAACCAGTCAGGGATCCCATAGCACATCTGATTATGCCAAACCTACAAAGAGCAGGGTTGGGTTAGGTGGTTCCAACTCTGTGATTGAGTACAATGGTTCTTGCTCATCAGGAATGACTTTAGGGTCCATTAGCCTGGACCCTATCAAACCATGTCTGCCATTAATGTCATGGATGGATTTAGCTGGCGTGTGGAGGGCATGTACATTGACCAAGTCCATTCATGTACCAGCCAAAGGTACAGAGGGCTACTGCAGGGCTGTGTTAGACCCCACAGCCTCGCAGCGGACTTACGCATCCTTGCAACATGGCTACACTTCCTTAGAGTGGATGGGCTGCTGTTACCAGGATTAGGTCCATTCAGAGCAATGCTTCCTGCATAAGGGACCAGTTGCACCCACTTTCCCAAGAAATCCCAAAAGGGATCACCTGTGGATGCTGATGACAATGTTGACCAAATGTTGACTCCTTTCTGGACTCAACGCTATGATTTGTGCTTGGATCTTCAAGTTATACATTGCTATGAAAGTACATTGCATGGCTTGTTAGAATAGCCCATAAATCCTCTTAGACACCTCCAAATGATGCTGGCTTTCCTGTGTTCCTTCCATGTCTCCATGATCACCTGAAGAGGAGCCCCATGAGCACCACAATGGGTGGCCTGTACAGAGAATGTTTCCCGGCTGCTCCCTTGAGGTCCGCCACGGAGTCTGTGTAACTTCCCCAGAACCAAGTATTTATGGACAAGGACATCTCTGCATTTTGCACTGCATATCTAAAACATGGAGATGTATGTGCAGCAGCATATGCACAGGCCCCTGGTTTTTATTTGTGCTGCTATATTGCCTTTGGTCACATGATGCTATAAAAATAAAGGTTACATGTGGCTAAACAAATACATCATTACAACAGACTTTGCTTTGAAGCCTCGGAACAATACCTTATTGATTGCAGATTTTTGCCTAGAATGATTCATAAAAGTGAAGCCATAAACAGAACGGCCCAGTGCTCATCTTTGGGTGCCCTGGAAGAATTGGATGCATTCTTTCTGTGGAATTAATATTTTGTTGAATAGTGATGGGCATGTTTGCATGTTTGTCTTTTCTGTTCGAGGAAGGGTTTTGGAAGGGCACTGCTAGCTCTAATTCCTGTCCGGGTTTTCTCTGGAATTGCTGCAGTTCATGTGTGGACTTGATCCAGAGAAGTAAAAACAGTATCTTTTTGCAAACAAGGGAGGGGAGCAAACAGTTGCCTCTTTGCATCAGAACGGCATCCTGAGAAATTTTCTACAATCCAGGGTTATGACGGCTAATTCAGACCATGGCCCACCCCTGTTTTAGGTCTTCTGTGCCAATGGGGGTTTCCATAGTGCCCCAAACACTCAGCCGTCACACAAAGTTGCTTCCTGACCCAGGAGAACTGGGACCACAGAGCCACAGTCCGTTCCTGCAAGAAAACCCTTCACAAAGTGTATGTCTTTTGCCTTCCTTATGCTCAATGTATATCATTTATTAACTCCTTTTAAATAATGAAAATGCCCCAAACTGGATGTATTTTAGGGAAGAGGAAGAATGCTATGCCTGTGGACTGCTTTGAAATAATCAGAACTTTTGAAATTAACCTTGTCACGTAGCAATGCTATCAGCATATCTTTTCCCCTTGCTTGATTTCTCTCCCACACGCCGCCCACCCCCTTTCCAGTAATTAAAACAGTGTCGGGGAAAAAAGAATATGTACAGTATGTCATAGAATCTCTCTGAACTACCTATATTTACCCCTGAAAGTGAATTCTTGATAAGACCTAGGATATCAAAGAAGCGATGGATCAAAGTGGTTTTAATAAGCAACCTAGTGTTTGTAGAATCTACACTTTCATGTCTCATGTTTTGTTCAAGTTCTTAATTTCAGTTTCTCGCCACAGAAGGCACTTAAGATAACTACCGATAACCATATTGTCATGTTGAATCCTTTGATTATTTAACATGTACACCTTAGTGAAACAAAAATGCCTTTTCTCCCCACCCGTAACATTTGGACTTCATTGTGTTTTGCATGAATGGTAGATTAGAGTTTTGTCTGAGAGTTTCACCATTAAGAAGACTAATTTTCTGTACAATTTTCAGGGCTTAAAAACATAGGATTGAGCCGGCTGTGAAATATTTCACAGACTGTGTCATGACGTGCATGAGCAGATGGGTGTTTTTTGTTCCGTGTCTTTCCTTTGCTCCTTCTTTAATGGAATAAAGATGGTATGAGGAGGAACAGTTGAATTTGAACCCAAATAGCAAGATTAATAAGTTCTTTATAGGGAAAGCAATAAAAGTGTTTTCCCCCACTAGGCATGAATCTGTTCTTTTAACATAGAAGCTGATCTTGCCTGCCTAGGGAATAAAACATAATATTGCTTTCTGATAGGAAAGCAGGGGAGTTGAAACTTTTTTAGCTGAATTCATAAGAATATAAGAGAAGCCCTGTTGGATCAGACCCAAGGTTCATCCACTTCAGCACTCCGTACACACGGTGCTGAATGAGCTGCCCACAGGATCCCTCAAGCAGGATGGGTGCAAGGCCTCCTCCTGCCCAAATCAGACCATGCAGGCATTGCATCCCTGGTCATGGAGGTAGGCCATAGCCAGCAAGGCTAGTAGCCTCTGATAGCCTCCACCTCCATGAATCTGTCGAGTCTCTTTTTGAGTCATTCAGATTGGTGGTCATCACCATTTCCCATGGCAGTGAATTTCATAGTTTAACTGTACTCTGTGTGAAGAAGGCCTTCCTTTAACCTGTCATAAACATTCCACCTCCCACCCTATTTCATAAAAATGATCAGAGTCTGTCTATCTGTCTGTCTGTCTATCTATCTATCTATCTATCTATCTATCTACCATCTATCTATCTATCATCTATCTATCTATCTATCTATCTATCTATCTATCTATCTATCTACAGCATTTATATCCCACCCTTTGCAATGTCTCAGGGTGGCTACATTCTAGTGGTGATCCCAACTGGAGCCAAAAGGGTTGGGGCAAGGGAATGCAGGATATCTTCAATGGAGTCCAATAAAATCTAATTTCTATGAATCCAAGATTCCATAGCAGATTCCACAGTAAACCAACTTTTTCAAGCTCAGATTTGATGGACTTGTGGATTGGGAGGGGGGAATTTGCACAAATCTGCACTTACACCAATGAACCCTGCACCACTGTGTATCAGAACAAGTGTACACTCACGACAACGCACACTCACACCAACACACTTCGGTAAGTATATGTTAGCACAAGTGGAACAAAATTCTTGTATCTCTCTAAAATTATCAATCCGAATCAGCAGATGGACAGATAAGGGATTAGGAGACACTTAAGAAGCCACAAAACACAGATGGAATGCAGTTTTAAAATTCCGTACACCTCATCATTGTTGTTGGATGCCATCAAACAATAGGAAGTTAGGACCGAGTCAGTTCAAGCTGAAGCGTCTTCCACAAGGAGGCTACTGCCTACAGTACACTGAGCCACCATGTGAAGGAGCTGCATACAGATACAGCCTGACACCTTTCGATAGGTGTCCCTTGGCTTTAGCGCTCCCTCCCTTCTGTATTCTTATTTACTTGCATTTTTAACTGATTTTAAGTGGTTCCACGTTGCATTAAGATGCCTTTCTATTGGCTTCCTTGAGGGCCTGATGCAGAAAGGTGGGGCATCATTTGCTAAATCAACAAACCACTTTTCGAGGATGAGCATGCGTCTTGAAACTTGTCTTCTGTCTTCCAATGAAGGAGGTCGTTAGTGTGACAAAAAAGAACTCACCTAGAAATATATACAGCTCAATTGAGGAGAAAAGTATTGCCCTGTTTTCTAACCAGTATGAGTATTCGTCAGATGCCAACGAAATACCATGACGACCATGAAATATTTGAGATCTTGAATGAAAACTGGATGGAGGCTATTTCCTTTGTATTTGAATTCAGTTGTGAATTGTCAAAGGCAAAACACCCTCTGCCCTTCTCCAAAAGCCAGAAGCTAGAAGGGAGATGTGTCTTGCCCCATTTTTCATTTCCAGTTGCACATGGTTTGAGCTCAGAGCCAGTTGCAAAATGCACTCAGAGATCCAGAAAGAAAGAAAAAACATACCCTGCTTTGATGAAAGCTTTACTGGCTTTAATAAAATATAGAGCTACCTCTAGCTGGTTCCTGAATAAGAGCTGAATCCAAACCATCTCAAGCTGGAACATGAAGAGAGAGGGTTCACACAATCAAAAATGCCCTCTCAGAAGGGTGGCTTTGGTATCATGCATGGCCATGCAGAGAACAATGGTGTGCAATTGGAAAGGAGATGGCCCATGCTTTGCATGACCTTGCTGAACATCTAGGGCCACCAATGTCTTCATTTTAAACTTCCATACTGCCCATGCTAAAGCAATCAGAACATCCATGCTAAACCTGTTAACAAAACTGCTTTTCAAGCGCACATATAGATTTCCATTTGGATCTATGTAAACTCATTTTTTCCTGTCTCTACCTTGAAACTTCATTGCAGTTGTAGATGACAGACAAGTTTGAAAAAATGATGTCTTGAACCTGGAAAAATCTTTCCTTTTAAATTATTGTCTGCTTTTCTCTTCTCCTTGCAATCAAGAATTTAAGATTTCTCTTTGAGGTACGCCTAAATGGATAAACCATGCCAGAATATAGTTAACTACTCCATGCACTACAATAATTCCTCCAGACCTAAAGATGATAAAAATAGTGTTCCCCCCGTGCACTGCTATGTTATGACTATTTCAGTATGCAAATGTAAGCATAATTTATACTTGAAAACCCAGTGCCACAGAGAATGGAACACCAATTTACAATTAAGCTTCCCTAAATGCTGTCATGTTTATTCAAAGCCTTTGGAATGCATTTCATACTTTCTTATTCTTTTCCCCTTCTTTCTCTTTATTTAATCTACATAGATCAAAGATTTCTACCCTGGCTGTAACTAATATTGTTTCTTGGCCTAAACAGATAATTGCCCTTCTGGATGTATAAAAGACATCTCACAGAACAAAGTTGAAATATCATTAATAAGGCGGATTGATTTACTCACAAATTCCTCCAGAAGTGTGATTAATAAGCCATCCCCTGGTGTTAGATATAATCTTCAGATCTCTCTTCACGGCATGACTTTATTTCTGCAACAACTGCACTGTTCAATCATTAATCATTACACTCAGTGAACAGTTTATCTCTGCTAATTTTCATGTGACACACAAAAACAACTTTTGGGTGGTTGCATTTGATGACAAAGAGACTCAAAAAGGAAAAGACCCACACACAATTCCATGATTAGGGAAAAATGTGGAGACATTCTTTCACTGCTCATCTTAAAACCAGCTTGTCTAATTTTGCACTTTCAAACCATGACACAAAGTAAATGCATTGTCCCTTGAAATCTGCACTTTGCAAATTTTCCAGATGAGTTTTTCAGTTAAAAAAAAATCTATATCTTTAGTAAAATATCATGCAAAGATGAATTCAGTTAGGGAACTTGCTTGCAAAAAAGCAATTGCATATCAAAGAAACAATACAACCTATATGTGCAGCAAAATGCTTACGAATTTTCGTGCATTCCTTTTCAGAATTTCAAAAGTTCATAATGGACCAAATATCTTAACGGGATTCTATGGACAGCCTTGTTTTCCCCCTTTAACCTTCATCTATGTTCCCCATGGTTTAAAGACAGAATAGTGAAGGTTGCATGCTTCATTTCGGGTGTAAATTGCTCTGAGGTCATCCCATCCAGGTGCCATCTTGCTGCATCCATAATTTGGGCTTAACATCTTCCAGCCAAATTGACATTGAGAGAATTACCAAGGGGTCTATTCATATCTCCACAGCTACCCCTCATTACCCATAAACTGACTTCACATTGACCCTAGCAGATTCCATCACCTTCGGTCCCCCAAAAGCAAGACGCTGGCCCAGACCATCCCATGCTGGGCCAAGCTGGTCTTCTGTTAAGCCAATTGGTGCCTTTTCTTCCAGCTGAAACAGCAGTGGCACAATCCTTTCCTCCCCCAACCTTGACCTGAGGGTCATAACATAGGTCTGAGTCCTAGACACTGGAAATGTCTTCTGAGTCCAGGGTTAGGTTTTAAAACTGAAAGGGCATTTCTTTGACTGCACTCATAGCTGGCTAGGTTCTTTTCATGCCAGTTGAATGGGAACTGGGTGGAGCCTCAGCCTCTTCACCTTGTGAGGAGGGGCCAGACCATTAGATAGCAGCAGTTGGCCGTTGTAGGGCGAGGTTGTCTCTGTGCTTCTTCTGCTCTCCATTGGATGCTCAAAACTATCTGAGTTTGGAGGTTGCAGGCACCACAGTGGATAGGGACCCAAATTAATCATTCTTCCTGTAGAAGAACCCCTTCCCTATCCCACAGCTATTAACCAAGAGAAGAGAGAAACATGCAATAACTATTCATGTGCAGTGGCTTCCCTGCTTTGCAGCCACAATCCTTGGCATGACTGTGTAAAATCTTGGAATCCATATGGTGTCCACAAGTCTCTAGCAGCAGTGCTGAGTCCCTGTCGGTGAAGGAGAAAACAGTACTTGGGGTTCCTATTTATAAACCACACGTTCATGGCAACTGATACAATATCAGCAACAATAAGGATTACTGTGCTTTCAGCTTGCAAAGAGCAGATATCTGTGTGATCCAGATGGCGGTCTGCCAAGATCTGCCTGCAATACCCTGGTGGAAAATCGAGTCTTGTCTCTCTCCATCTTCTACACCCATCCAGCTTGGATTGTGCTGTCACCCACTCATGTTAAATTGTGAAGGAATTAGTGTGGTTTAAAGTAGCATTTCAGATGTTGTCTCGTGAAATTTGAGTCGTGAATTATGAACTATGAGAAATCCTGCTTCTGTGGCTGCCAATGGAAATGCAAAACCAAAATAGTTGCTTGACCTTCTTTTGGCAAAAGTTGGAAGGATGCGGTAGCCGGAGATAAAGTTAGAAGATACTTCCAAATTGAAAGGAGTCAAGTTTTGTTCTGCAGGGAGGAGTAGGAGAGAGGGTCACTGATCTGGGTGGTTTTAAGAGGGAATTGGAGTAATTCCCAGAGGAGAAGGCTATCCATGCTACTGGTCCTGTTGGCTCCATGCTCTTTCTAGTATCCTCTGGCTGGGGATCTTGAGTGGGAGGATGCTTTTTCTACTCATCTCCTGCATGTGGGTTTTCCATAGGCAGCTTGTTGTGAACTGAACTGAATGTAAGACTGCATGGACACTTGGTCTGATCCAGCACAGACCTGGTGAGAACTTGAACCCATCCTGCTCAGCATCTAAGGTTTCAGGGAAGGCTAAATCCTCAGGTGAGGAAGGTACAGAAGGTAGGTTGGCAGCTCAGTCACCATTTTGCATCCTTCACAATGCCTTGGATCTGGTGTCACCATGGGGCATTCCATTGTTGGCTGTCTTCTCTCAACTTGCAGAGAATATTTGGAGACCATCCCATATTTTTAGCTGGAGGTCAATGGCAAGAGAAGAAAAAGGAGGAAGGAGTCAACATTTTATCATTAAAAAATAACTGCCGAAAAAATTCAGCTTGGCTCTACTCAACACACACATGTTGCAGCCCCAGGTGGCTGCTTCATCTCTTGGCATGGTAGGATGGGCCCAATTTTGGAAATTATTTTTGCAAACCGAGCTGTCAACCAATGGTATCATCCATTTTCTGTAAAGAGAAAAAGAGAGTCACTATCATATCAATGCAACGTTTCTGGTGGCTGCTTCTTTTAATAGGTTGTACGTCTGAGAAATCTCCCTTGCCATGAAGCCTTATATTGTACATGATATTGCTCTGAAAGGAGGAAATGATTACTTCTGGAGCCGCTATGCAGTCATCATCGAATATTCATATGCAAAACTCCTGCCTCCTTTAAAAAAATGTCTTCATTGTTTGATTGGTTTGATGCATGGTTCAGAGTTTTGTCTCTTCTCAAACAAATAAAGTGTCTTTCACTGAGAGAGATGATCTATTCCTTCCTGTACGCCTGGGAGAAAATGTCAACACTATTTCTGTCACTCTCGGATTCAGTGAACAGTGGAGAATCAAGTGGGGATCAGGTGCTTTTTTATTCTGAGGAGATAATTTCAGGGTTCCCTCCTCTCGTTTATTTTTAATTTAAGAACTGTGGCCTGTTAACCTGGAAAGGACGGACATGCACAGGAAGACTTGCAGAAGTCTATTCCATTTTTTCCATCAGGTCCCAAGCATTCTTATTTGGGGCAGGAGAAATAAGCTATCTCCCACATGTTCAGCAGAATCTATGCACCCACAGACAGACCACCCTCTCCTTCTGTGTGCACAAAGTTGGGTACCAGCAGTCTGGAGACGGAAGACGAGAAACCAGATCTCTTCCTCTGTCACAGGACTGGTCAGTTTCTTTCTGCTCCTGTAGAAGAAAGAATCCTCCTTCTTCACACGATAAGGAAAATGAAGAATCCTTTTCTAAGGGGCAAGATCTTGGGCATGCTGCCAGTGCTTTGCTGGACCCAGCTAGCAGGCAAAATGTAGCCTGAGGATAAGCAGTTCCCTGCCTGTGATTTGCAATTCCAAGAATATTATTATTACTATATTTTTATCACACGCTTCCATTGAGTCTCTGCCCACACACCCACATGTTATGCCCACAACAACCCTGTAAGGTATATTATACTGCAAAATAAGGATGTTATCTCATCCAGGGAGCATTATGGTGGAATGGAGGTCTGAACCTGGTCTTAACAACCATGAATTGACACTTATTCTTACTCAATTATCCTTTGAAATCCACACTTCTCCAAATGTGGCTATGGAGCTCTCCCATCAAAATCCCATTGGCAGAAAGTGCATACAAATATGCTTATATTAGTAAACATAACATTTTAAATGCATTGTATTAGGATAATTGGTTGCAAAGACACTGTGTATTGGCAATATTGCATACTAGAAGCGGGGGACTGGAAGAAATGCACACAAATATGTCTATAAATTCTCATGAAAAACATTCAAAGTAAAACACCCTCAACATTTAGGACAACTGAAGATTGGAAAAATGGAAATGGAGAGAATCCAACATTGAGGGTTTTGCACATGAGTGCCTTTCACACACACAGAATCTCTACACCTGTAAAATTAGGGGCAGGCATTCCTTAGCAAGACAGTTCCTCTCTGGCCATCACTTATAAGCTTTTGATGTATGTATGTATGTATGTATGTATGTATGTATGTGGGGGTGCATTTAGAACAAATTTTCCCTGCCTGCATGAAAATAATGTGACAAAAATGCCACTTAATCAGGTCTAAAAAAATGACATTTGGAGCACGCCTTGGGCCAAGATCTTTGTGGTTGATTGGTGACTTCTACAAAATAGGTCAGGATGTATTTTCCCACCATCTAGAAACAGTCTGTTGACAGAACAAGAAGTATTTATTTTCCCAAATTCTAATGAATGAGGTTTCCATTTTTGAGTTCTTCAGGGAAATCGAGAATTGAAAAATGGTTTTGGGGTTTTAAGAAGAGAAACCAACATGCATCTTGTTCTTAGTTTCAGATGCTGGTATACAGCTTTTATTCATCAACCTCAACATGTGTTTATCTCCAGCCAGACGATCGTCTTTCTTACTAGCATAGACTGTGGATTCCTCCTATAATTAGATTATTGGTTGTATTTTTACGAACACTTATTTTTAACAGGCAGCTATGCCAGGAAACATGGATAGTTGCTGGTGCTCAATTTAGAACCTCAATTCGTGACATCCCTCAGATCTGAAAAGACAAGCATTGGGGGATTTTGCTTGGGGGATTTTCTTTGGTTTGCTCTATTGATTTGCATGTTCTACAGATGAGCTGCAGACTCCAAGGGGACCTCTTGAAGCCTACCCGTGGTTGGGATATGGGTCTTCTGTTATGTTGCTCATCTTTGCAGATAGTTGGCAAGCGCTTATCCAGTGGGACAGGACTAGGGAAGACAAGGAAAGAAAAGCAAATTTCTGGGCAAGCAATGCTGTCAATGTAATTTGTTTTGTGTATAATCTGCCTCCCATGGAGGTTTTTAGCTTCTTAGTGTGAGTGGCTCAAAATCCTCTTTTAGCAGCCAGATTGTTGGTAGGTCGATTTGTCTCTTTGCAACTGTTTCAGCTATTTTGGATATGGCATTAATCAGCTGTGTGTCCATCACTTGTGTAGTGATAATGTGTCAACAGTGGTGGGCCTGTCATGGCATGGCAAAGCAGCAGAGATGAGGCCACGTGTCATGTAGAATCAATCCGTGGATAAGTCCTCCAGCACAAAGCCAATCAGACTCAGCAGGAATGGTGCGAAGTGTGTTGTTTACTGGTGGGAGAAAATGTGGTGCTGACTCAGATGTCTTCAGAAGGGTGAAATTTAAAAATTATGGGGGAGACATTTGTAGAAGACTACTTGTCATGATGGCTCTATTTAAGCAGCAGCGGGAAATTCGGATTGAACTCAAGCTGAGATATTTCTCTGCCTGTGCCAGCCCCTGCTGGAGAGATCATCAGAAAAGGAAGCAGAGCTCCTTGAGACAAAAAAGATTGAGAAATGGTCCTTGCCAGAAGGCAGAGTAAAAGAAACTTGGACCTCAGGAGTTGGCCTAGGATCCAACCCCACCAGGAATGAGAACTCCACCAGTGAGATAAAGGATGAGTGACTTCCAAGCAATTCAGAGTTATGGTATCTCAAGAAGGAGGCCAGAGAAGAAATGTTTTTTTTTGGGGGGGGGGAGTTTCCTTGTGAGTCAGGACCTCTTCATGGGGATGGCCTCTTCCAAAAGTCTCTAGCATGCTTCAGTTGACTCCTTGGTGGGGCTCTGGAAGCTCCAGTTTATAATCTCTCACTGGAAAACATGTTGTTGCTGAAACAACACCTGTATTTCAGCTCATCATGCCTTGAAAACTGCTTCCTTGATCTTATTTTCCCATGGATTTGTCTCATGTGCCATGAACATCACAATTGCTGAAATGACCTTCTTTTGGGATTGTGTTCTTTCCCTGCCAGAACTGCTAACCTTGTGCTTTGAACTTTTCCTTGCATTTGCTAAGCAGATTTTCCTTTGATTTTCCCAAGATCTGACTCAATTCACCACAGCAGGGCAGATGGCTGTAAAAGACAAGGTGGAAGGCAGGATGGCCATTTGCTTGACTCTAGCACGGCTCTTCCAGTGCTCTTATGATTCCATTTTAAGGGCGACTTATTTTATAATGTTAATGTGTTTTATATTTTTAGTGTTTTATATTTTAACTAATGTTTTGTAAGCCGCCCCGAGGCTTCGGCGAATGGGGCGGCATAGAAATTTTTAAATAAATAAATAAATTTTGCCTGTGGCTACATATGCAGTGGGAAGCAGCTGTACAGTTTATGACAGAATCATCTCTGAGATTCCAGGTTCAGGAAAGAGTACAAAATGTGTCCAACTCGCATCCGAATATGAACCAGTCTCATTCATGCTCCCCAAACTAATTCGTAAACAAGAACACAATGATCCATCAAATTCTGCACATCTCCAAAATTTGTAAAGCAGTTCTGCAATTAAACAGAAGTGCAGAGATACAAACATTAGAGAAAATTATACATACAAGTACACACAAATCTTCATCCAGACATTAGGGGAAAAAATGATACAGAAATGGAGCAGAACACCCTTGTGTTCAGAAAAAGGGGTATGTGAAACAAATATTTGTCCATCCCTCTTCCCATAGGTGTGATCTGTACTCTACCCTACCCTATCCTACCCTACCCTACCCTACCCTACCCTACTCTCTAATTTTATTTCTTCTCAGTTCAGCCCAGCTTGGCTCAGTTCGATTTGGTTCAACTCAGCTCGGTCGGCTTGGTTCAGTTCAGTTTATTTGAGAGGCTGGCTGGCTGGCTTGCTGCTCTCCATGTTAGATCTCTCTGATGTTGTGCTCTGTTATGTTTTTGTTATATCTCAGCTACCTAAAGTAATTCACTCTACCATACCATATTTAATTTCTAACATGCTATGAAAAATGTAGACCAGCCTGTGGATATTCCTCTCAGGTCCACAGGGCACCATGGTGACCCCACAGCTGTATCCCCCAAAATGTGATGTCCTGCACAGAATTTGCAGTATGTTTTCATGACTAAGAAGACAGAGCAAGGTGCAAGGGCAATGTAAAGAATCCTGCTGAATCAAATGTTTCTTTCCATGTTTCTGTATCAAATTCGAAGCATCCTCTTTGCATACAGGTTATACAAAGCTATTAGTTTGACTCTTTCTAACAGAATAAACTCCTTTCTAGCAAAAACCTGATTCCATTTCAGCTAAGGCTGAATATGAACATAAGAAGAACCCTCTGCATCCATCATTCACATGATGGCCAGATCTTGACAGGAAGCTCAGTAGAAGGGCATAATGACACGGGCTCTTTCTTGGTATTTCTTCCTCTCAGGGACACTGATGCATAAATGTAATTTCATACAGGCTTGAAATCTAGCCTCACAAACTGTACATAGCCATTCCCTTTCCCCAAGGATCCATTGGTGTAGTAACTTCTCAGGCTCTGGTATTGTTGGCAGCTCTCCACCTCTAGAAATTGCAACCATCTCCAGGATACTTTTGGGGAAAGCCATAACAGTGAAATGAGTATAAATGCTACTAACATGTTTGTGGTACAGAAAGACCGAGAAACGATAGAGTGAAACAAGTTACAGTAAAGGAGTTGGCAGATACTTCAACAACCAGCTGTTGATAAAGAGTTTCCTTTGTCCCAAACAACCCATCTGTTTCTTTAAGAGTGATTGCACCATTTATATTCAATTTGTCTCCACCTAACTCACTCCTGTGACCTTAAGTCATGTGAAAAAACCCCACAGGCATCTAACTCTGTTATCTTTACAGAGAACTTTAATTGACATTGAAAGAAAATGTGTTTCTTCTTGAGCCCAGCAGATCAATACGAATTTGCAAGCCAGTAAGTATATTTTGCTTTATCTCCTTTGGAAAGCTAGGCAGCAGCCTTTCACTTGGGCCAACCATTTGCCCTGAAATGTGGGTCTCATTGCTCCTAACATGTCAGATTGTCCAGGAACGCCAACCCCCTAATCAAACTAAAAGGCAAATGATGGCCTTCAAGTAGGAGGCCGTGGAGATCTGAAAAGGAATATGTTAAGGCTCCATGGAAAGCTCAAACCTGTTTCCCTGATCTGTTTGTGGTTGAATTACATGAGGGAAGTAATTGTCATGAAAAGCCCTGTGTCTTTAAAAGAATCTGAGCCCATTCTTCAGAACACAGAGTATTTGGCTAAATAATTTCATCTGACACAGGGGTTTCATTAGGTGTAAATTACTCAGTAAGAGCCTCAGGCTTTGATGTGGCTGGAGGAGCAAACGGGAGTGTATTTGTCTTTCACCTGTCACCACTTATTTTCATCCACTACTGGCCGGTAGCCTGGCTGATTTTTT
Organism: Varanus komodoensis; assembly: GCF_004798865.1. Lineage (NCBI taxonomy): Eukaryota > Metazoa > Chordata > Lepidosauria > Squamata > Varanidae > Varanus > Varanus komodoensis. The sequence continues at coordinate 7,913,421 of NW_025335550.1, read as the reverse complement.
CATTTGTTTTTTAACTAATGGGAATTAAATAATACAGCTGTAATACAAATGTTGTTCCTTGATGCTTGGTCCCCTCTGTGGGAGTCATTAAGTTTCAAACAAAAAATCTGGAAAATGAGCTGGGCTGTGACTTTCTGGCAGGAGAGGAGAATAGAGGGAGGGGTTCGTGGGGAAAGGAGCAGCAAAGGTGATGGCATCCATCTTGGCCAAGAGAATGAGATAGTAAGAAGGCCGCATTTGTAGAAGGCAGTTCTGTTTTTGAAAGGCAGACACAGAACAGTTCCCTTGTGGCTGCTTCGGTGCTCATATCTGGCCAGCATTGAAACCCCTGGCTGGCCAAATAGAAAAACAAGTTAAGCTTTGGGGCTGGTTCTGCATGACTCTTCTTATGTTCTCCTGGTCCGGGGCTCACCTCTGCCAGCTGCTTGCAGCTGCACCCAGACCACGAGTAGCAGAGCATGCCACAAGCTTGATGGTACTTGATTATTTTAAGTGCATGACATCTGCCGTCCCTTTGAGGTGAATTTATCACTTGCTTCCTGGAGGCAAAACACATTAGTTTTCTTCTGGTAAGGCAGAAAAGAGGTAAAACAGAAATGCTTTCATAACCCAAGAGAATGACATTATTATTATTTTTAAGTGAAGGATCCTTAGCTAACTTTAGAGTTTGTATTTTTATTGCCCTCTTATTATAGCTATTACAAACAAACACAACCACTAATGAAAGGCTTGGGCACTTGACATGGGATCGCAGCACATTTCAAGCCCAAATAGGAAGCTGACTCAGAATAGCAGCCTGCCAACCAACATTGGCTCTTCTCCCGTATTTATTTACATTTTCAAATGTACATTTACATGTTGGTTTCTTTCCCTACTCTTGCATGCATGCATCTTTCAGCATCAAAAACTGATACAGAAAAGGAGCAGAACACCCCTGTGTTCAGAAAAAAAGTGTGTGTCAAACAAATATTTGTCCATCCCTCCTCCAACAGGTGGGATTTCTATTCTACCCTACCCTACCCTATTCTACCCTTTCCTACCCTTCCCTACCCTACCCTACCCTACCCTTCCCTACCCTTCCCTACCCTACCCTAACCAATTATATTATTTCATTTCATTTCTTCTCAGTTCAGCTTGTCTTGGCTCGTTTTTGTTCAGTTCGGTTTGGCTCAGCTCAGTTTGATGTACTTTGAGGGGTTTGCTTGCTTGCTGCTCTCTATGTTAGATCTTCCTGCTTTTGTACTCTGTTATGTTTCTGTTATATCTCAGCTACCTAAAGTAATTCACTCTATCATACCCTATCTAGTTTCTTACATGGTATGGAACATGTAGACCAGCCTGTTGGTTTCTTTCCCTACTCTTGCATGCATACATCTTTCGGCATAAAAGATTCTGACAGAAATGGTTTTGGCTATTTCAGCATTTTTCATACAAGTCAGACTTGACCCCACTGCTGATGTTTTGTGAATCTATAGAGGGTAGAATAGGACTGGTTGTACTTACTCCCATGAACGCATAACCTACAGTATAAAGGATTACTGTTCATTTGAGAGGACTCCTGAGGCTCCCCCTGGGTGTGTCACTCAGTACACTTCCCACATCTTGATGATGGAAGATGGATGCAGCCACAAAACACACACACACACACACACACACACACACCAGTCTAGCCATCAGGTGCTGCTAATGGCACCCACCATTTTAATCACTCCACAATGCCTATGCATTCTCTTAGTCAGTTCTCCTGGAGGCCAGCCACGTACCTATGAGAAGACCACGAGCTAGAGGTGAGCCCAAGAGCATCCTACTTGAGGTACCCACTGTTTCCAATACCACAAGTGATCAATGGACAACATGATTTGTAGCTCTTAGTAGTCTTATCCTCCATATCTTTGTGCGAGCCCCTTTCAAAGCCATCCAAGTTGACAGCCATTGCTACTGCATAGCCAGTCTTGTGGTCATTTTGGTTGCCCCTTTCTAACTCTACAATATCCGTTTGATGAGCAGTGAACTACCCAATATCTAAAGAAACATCTGTTTTCAGAGGAAGTCCCCCTCCAATAGCCATTCTTGAAAGAGACGAGGGCTAGTCCGAAGAGAAGGAGAACCTTTTCTGTTATAGAGCCCCAGTTATGGAACTTGCTCCCCAGAGAGGTATGTCTGGCACTGATGCTTTATTTGTTCTGGTACCAAGCCAAAACCTTTTTCGTTTGCCCAGTTTTTAAATGGTTAATTGGTGTTTTAATTATTTTATATGAGGTACTGGGGTGTGAAGGAATTTCTAATTGTTTTGTTGTTGATTTAATTGTTTTCAATGGTTTTCTGTAAATTCTCTTGGGATTTTTAATGAATGATGGTAAAGAAAGAAAGAAAGAAAGAAAGAAAGAAAGAAAGAAAGAAAGAAAGAAATTGCCAGTGTGATTGCAATGATCTGCATAATGCAGGGATGGCAGACCCTCAGGCTGAGAGCCAAATATGGCCTGTGAGGAATCCCAGACTGGCCCATCGTCCTCTGTCCAGGATTTGTTCCTTCTCCCAACAGGAAAAAAGCTCATTCATCTGATGAGCTGCTGTCTGGAGGTTCAAGCTTCTGGCTGCCATGAGAGAGGTTGTGTCCAGAGGAAGAATCTATTGATCAGCAGTAGATTTCTTGCTTATTTCTTAAATCCTTGCCTCTTTCTTAGGTTTGTTCTGCATACTTCAGAGCAGACAAGCAAAGACTTCAGAGTTGGGATGTTATTCCAAGTGCTGCTGAATGATTCAGCCCTAACTGCTCCCAAGTAAACTTTGTCAAGGCATGTTATGCCATGCCTTTGAGTCACATTGAAATGGGTGGACATCTCAGCTGGTTCTCCCTGCAGATGAAATCACCCCCCAAAGACTTTTCCCAGGTTGGAATTTATCCCATGGACTGCAAAAGATGTTCTCTGCCCAGGTATAATGGCACTACGACAATAACCACTTTCTTTTTTATTCATTTCCTAATAGTTTCCAGTAAGAAATCTGCTTTTTGACATTTCCCTTGGCCTCTCAACCACAAGCCCAGGATTCCTTTCTTGGCAAGTGCTTCATTTTTATTTATCTAAAATACTTATATGCTGCCTATTCCACCAATGGCATCTCTAACTCTTCCAGCTCAGACACAGCAGCTTATACAAAAAGTAGAGGATGCCCTGCCCCAAAGTGTATAACTTTACACCTGTCCCATTTCAAAACTGGAGATGTCCTGGGAATGGTCCATTAGGTTGCCTTCAACGTACTCTAATCTGAAGTGGTACAGTCCAGAGACCAGCTTCAGTGAGAAGTTGGGCTACAATAAAGGCTTGCAAAAGTGTATTAGCATAGCCTTGCTGGGATTAGCATGGTATCTTTTCAATTACCTTGAAGAAAATGTGCTGGTTTTCTGTTGACTATTTTTAGGCACCCATCTGCGCTAAGAACAGAGCAAGTTATTAAAGAAAACTGAGATCTGAGGAAGGAAACAGGGCTGTTATAAATTGTTACATAAAACCAACTCCAAAGACTAGGTTTTATCATCCCAGAGTTATTTCTTAATTTAAATGTTTCATGTGTGTATTGGAGTTCAGGGCATGTTTTGGGTGAGCATGGCGATTATACTAAAATCTATTTCTTTCTATGCCAAACTGTGATTATTTCAGATTGTAAAACAACAACAAAACTCTTGGAAGTATTCTACATCTGTGATATAAATACCTGATATAAACATTGCAGGATCCCTCTCTGCCTGGACCAGATGCTCAGACCTAGTATATTTTAAAGCCCTAATGTACGACGAACAGAAACCACTGCTTCCACTGGGTTACAGCATCATGGGGACAGCTCTGAACTCCTGACATTGATGGATCCCCAAAGCCCAGAAAAGGCTCATCAGCAATGGCTGCTCCCTACAACTGAGAAAGCAAGAGGCACTGTGAACAAATGATCAGTCTGAGTAGGTCAACATTTCCAAGTTAAGAGGCCCTTCTCTCCCTCACCACCACATTGATAACATAGAAACAGAGCAAGTCAGAAGGGGTCTCCCGGGCCATCTAGTCTGACCCCTGGCTCCAGACAGCTCTGCTCATGACATGCCCACCATGTGCATGTCATATAACATGCCTTGGGCAACACTTAACTTTACTCAGACCTGAGATGCACAACCGTCTTGGCCCTAAGGACTACCTGTGTTCAGGATTTGAAATCACTTAGTATGCAATCGCTTAGTTCCTTCTTGGAGCCAGAGTTCCAAAACTGGGAGTGGGGGAGACAGGAACACTGCTGAATCTTCCTCTTTCTTGTAGAGTCACGGTGGCAGCAAACAGGGAAGCAGTACTCAATTAGGCAAGGAAAGGGTTAATCTAAACACTGGTTTGCATGCACAGAAATAGCATTGATCAGGCAGAGGCTGAGCATGCCCAGAAGCCCACAATCAATTAATAGAAAATTAATTAATTAAGGTTTGACCATGGAACTGTCTGTTTCTGAAATCTGGCACCTCTGGTTCTGATCTGAACTGTTCAGCATCCTGTTTGTCGAAGCCATTCTGCTTCATCTCTGTCTGAGCAGGTCAGGGCAAAGGCTTTCCAACTAAAAGTCCTTATTTTCTCAAAGCAGACCAGCTAGACTGCTGTTGTAATCCAAAGGAAGGGTGTTGTAGAAAGCAAAAACAAAGGGAAGAAGACAAGTTGGAATACTGGCCATTAGGGAAATGCAGTTTCATGTAAAGAAGCTGATTTCAGAAGATACTCTTCCTTCTTCCAACCAGAAAAAGATGACTCCACCTTCAAGGTGGCTGCTACTTCTTCTGGACTAATCACCTAGAACATCTGACACTTTTCAACTGGCCACCTTCTTAACCTGTTGCCCTGTGATTGGACAAACAGTGTTATGTTCACCCCATGAGCTCAACTTGCTTGCTAGTATTTCGCACAGAACTTAAAATGGTCTGGTTCACAGTGACTTCCTAGCTTATCTCTGAACCCTTTGACTTTGGAATTTCTTCTGTGAATTCCAACCCCTCATCAAACCAACACTCTTTGACGGTCATATGATATGAAGAGGATGTAACCCAAGCCCAACACTGTGTTTCAGTCCTTAGTCCTTGCCTCTCTCCATGAATACCTGTTATTGGTAAGCCTAAACATCCCCCCCCCGGCGCTCGCGCGCGTGTGTGTAACAACAACTCAAGTGTGTACTCCACTTGACTAATGACCATGTGCTTAAAAACAACATTAAAAATACAAAAAATGGCAATGAACCCATGACTAAAGCTGCAAAGCAAACAATTGGAATCTCTAAATAAACATAGAAGGAATAGAATTTCCCAACTGTCATTAAGGCTGCCGAAGGCACAACAGAACTGGATGTACCTCATGCGGTGCATAAAGGAGAATGGCAAAGGTATCAAGTAAGTATGGAAGGTGAAAGGGCTCCTTAACTTGGGTCCCATCATGGAAAAGACCTTTTCTCTGGTACCTGCTTTCCTCAGTTACAAAAGTGGAGGAACCTAGAGAAAAACGCACGGAGGAAATTTGAATTAGGGTGCCGTCCTGTGGTTGAGCCCCTTGCCGCTCAGGAGCTCCTGAAGCTGGAGTGTCTCAGCATCTCTGTGCCTGGCCAGGATGCAGCTAGCAGCGCAGGAGTGGGAGCAGGAATGTTCCCCAATCCTTTTTTCTCTGCCCCACCCTGAAAGGTTTTCCAGGAGGAGGAGGAGGAGGTGATAATGACAGTTAGATGAAGGGGTGAAGGGTGTCCACTGAGGGTCTTTCCCAGGTCCCTTCGGAACCAGCACTGATGACAGTCCGATGTCCATAAATTCTGTCCTAGAAGTGTTGATAATGCTGCTCTGAATTCCGTGCTCTGTGCCCATCCTGTGGACTCACAGCTGGGTATCTTCCACTATTCTTAACAGACCCCGTTTACAAAGCAGGCTACAGCAACTTACCGTAAATACGGAGCATAATTAACAGCCAGAACTGCTCAGGAGCAGCTGTTCATGATTGTTTCCTAACGTTGGGCAGAACAACAAAGCTTCAGAGCATAACACTTGGGGGAATTTATGAGAACCTCTTTACCAGCTTGGGCAGGAGTCCAGCAAGAGGGAAAACCCTGATGATTAAATCGACATTTTCTTCATTGAATGTTAGGCCCTTCAGACCCACTGCATTTGTTCATCAGCAACCTTTCTGACTCTCGCATACTCTTGCCTTTCAGAGGGGGGAGGGCATTCCCACCCCCAGATTCAGGAGAGCACTGGTAATGATTTCTCCATAGTGTGTATCTTTCTGTCCAGCATCCGAAGTCTTCATCCTGCATGACTGACACTGCCTTCATCCACAGGTCTCCTCGGTGTTTAAGTCCCACTGAATCTCATGGTGCTCAGTCCAGATGAATGGGTTGCAGCCAAAATGTACTGGGGCAAGCAAGTTGCCAGACTGAGAGGGGACTACCTGAAGTGGTGGTGGCCACCCATTTGAATGGATTGTAAAGGGCCTTGGACAGATCCGTGGAAGAGGAAGCGATCAGTGGCTAGTGGCCTTGCAAGCTGGATTTTTGGATACTGTTTCCATTGTATGACTTGGGTGCAGCCATTCAAGCCAAGGAGAATGCTGGCACGGACTTCAATATACTGAAGGGCACATCATTTGCTCACATGGGAGCTGAACATGGTGGGCAGCATTTGGGAAATGCATTATCTGTTCAGGAACCTTTCAGAAGCATGAGAAAATTGGGAAATAAGGGTTTTCTTATGACTTCCTTCTGGTGCTTTGATTGACCCCGGAGAAGCTTCAGAGACATCAGGGTGAAACATTAGCACCAATTGCACGACCTTCCTCCAAGAATGCCTGCTTCCATTTTTCCAACAGCCGAAATGAACACAGCTTAAGAAAGTACCATATTACCCCTGCATGTGTTAGCCAGCGCGGTAGACTTGCAAAGAACAACACCCTTGAAATGTTTATTATTGTTCCCCTTTCTTCTCCCCCTCTCTCTCCCCCCATGAGTGATGTACTGTGAGGTTGGGTTGACTTTTCATCTGGTCTGTGTGCTGCCAGGATGGATGAGAAAGATTCGAGTGATGTCAGATCTGAAAACCCAGAGACCTGTAGACAGGTTCTGTGTGAGCATTGATGCCTTTGGCAACTGGTTCCAAGGCAGAGCTTAGGCTGAGCGCCTGAGGTTTTAATAAGCTGTGTCGAAGTCTGAACAGCATGTAAAGAGCATGTGAAATGACAGGCTGACCCAGTCATTTTCATTAATTGGAATCAAGCTACTTTCTTATATCTGAACAGGAGGTTGCTGAAGAAGAACGGATGGCTTATTTCCATGTGTAATAATTTCATGGAGCGACAGAAGCTCCATGCACACCTTGCACACTTGAACTCAGTGTGAGTAAACAGGCAGAATGTCAGGCCAGCAGTAAGACATTCTATGGGGTGTGATGGGGGCGCATGGGAAATTCTATATGTGTGGATGTGAAACAGCCGTGTCCCTGTGCAAGTGCTCAAATGCATTTAATGTTATCAAACATATTAATATTAATTGCATTGATTTAAGTACAGTGTAAAACTGTATATATTTATTTAATAGGGTTTACTCTTAAATAGCTGGGCATAGGATTGAAGCCCTAGTTTCAGAGCAATCTTGAACCTGCTTACTCCATTCCATTGAGTCCAATGTTGGCTTCTATCTTATCTTAAGGAACTATTTTCTGTTCTTCTAGTAAAACCCCATTGAGTTAATAATTACAATATACTTGTTAAAAACTTGCATTAAAAGACAACAGCACCATAAATAAAGCTGAGATAGAAAATCATATTAACACAGCATAAAACTCAAGAATTTTAACAAGCCTGAAGAAACAAGAAAGCCTTCTCCTGTGGCCAAAGCACATCTGATCTGCCTTCCTGAAAAGAACATTCCAGAATTGCATAACCACAGCTAAAAAGGCCTTGCCATCTCCTGACACACTTCTGTAGGTGAAGCATCTGTCAGAAAGAAAGGAAAAGAAAGAGGTGATTACCCTAATTCCACACTAACATAGCTAACCACATAGGAGCTGCATAGCACCAGTTCATGAGTCTGGGTTTCTCTCTCATCCATATTTAAAACAACCATAAGTTATTTTTGTCTAAGTTTGGAGAACTTTTCAATTACTGGTCCATTCTTCTTATAAAGGAACTGAAATGAAATCCACATGGAAAGTCCATGATATACATGTGCAGGGCAGAGCTCCTGAAATTCTTTAACTGATTTTTGGACAGGGAAATTGCAAGAATGATTCCACTGAACTTCTCCAGGGGAAGCCATATAAACACCTGTAGGGATGGTCTGTTAAATACGGCCAGCCTCATATCCTTATTGCTCAGTAGACAAAATGTGTTTTGATGGCTTCTGTTCTGATTCACCTGAACAGAATGTTGGCTTGACTGCCACGAGAAAAAGATGCATGAGGGGATAGGAAAAGTCAGTCAAAATGAGTGCTGTTTCAATGAGGGGTACCACTAGTCCAGATAAATTGTGGGGTGTAGTCAATGTTTGAATGGGAAGCCAGCCCTTCTGGGAACATTACATGCACCTTATTGAGTTCCAGAACAGAAGAAAGTTGGGATATAGGGGTCAGAATGAATAGGTCTTTCCCACCTCCTTGGCCAGCTAGTGCAATGGAAAGATTGGGAACTTAAGGTTTTGCACACAGATGTAGAGATAGCCCTTTTGAGGCGGTGCCATGGGTTGTCTATCCCTTGGGAATCCATTCAATTGACATAGAACAAGGCTGTAAACGAGACAGAACCCTTTGCAAATGGTGGGGGACAATGTATTTCCAGTCTGCTTCACGATTGTGCATCTTCATCCATAAGTTTCTTCCATCCTGTTTCAATATCATTCTTAACTTATTTTTAATGCATCCTCCCAAAGATATTTAAAAGCATACTTTAAATATATCTCCACCATGAAACATGCACATATCAATGTTTTTCTCTCAATACGTGCATTTTAAATAGCCTTGGTGTGTGTGTGTGTGTTGAGCCAAGAACCATGTGAAAGGCAATGGAAAAAAAATTTCTCTCTGGGCATTAGTGGGGACATGTGGATTAGATCAGGTTGTATCAGAATTTGCAAAGACCGAATTCTTTTTATTATTTCTGCAGGATAACATGCGACACACAAGGGCTCCATGGCAGATACTTAGGAGCTTCTCAGCAGATAAGCCATTGTACAATTGGTTCCCAGAAGGTATAAAGTTTGAGAAAATGATGCCCTAAAGGTTTGCCCAAAGCTCTGGGGAGACCGACTCAGCATCCCTCCGGTAAAGGTCAGATGTGCATGAACCATGTTCCAGAGCCCTTTCAAATCCAACATGAAAATGCGACCTCCGTTTTTTCCAACTGTCTATCTGCCTCCTCTACATCCTCTTCTTCATTTGCCATGCACTTTTAAAATGACAGTTGTCGCCCATGTGAAGATTACAAGACCCATGTTGGGCATGACATAAGCTTTGATGGAATGTTGCCTCAGGCATTTGTCATCCAACCTACAGGGATAACAATGTGTAAAGGGAGTACTTCCCCCTCCCCCCCAGATCTGTGTAAGTATACTGATATTATTAAATTTTACAATTACCACAGGGGAATGAATCAAAGCTTCCAATAAGCAAATGAACCATGTATCATTGCCCTGTCTCCTTAATTCTTGTTCTTCAACATCTGATTGCATTTCCCTTATCAGTTTGTGGTTTTCTCCCCCACCCAACTTTCATTGTTTGAATTCTTTTGTTTTGTCTCCATCACTTCCAGAGGAGATAAAATAGACAGACTAACTATATCTTTTTTAAAAAACAGAACAGGAGGGGGAATCTTTCCCAGTTCCATCAGCAGCTTCAACAAATTTCTTTTTTATCAGCTGTTATTTACCTCAAAGAAATTGAAGTTTCTGATAGATGTTCCAGGGGTTCTCCTACCTCAGCAGAAGTGCCATTTTTTAAAAAAATATCTGAATCACCTGAAATGCTTCTGAGTAAAAAAAAAAAAAAAAAGTGCACAGAGGGCTCAGATTCCCACCATGCCAGTGAATATATCAAGGTGCTTTGAAAATCAAGATGGACACTCGCATATGATCAGGACTTCTTTCCAATACTTGGTTTTAACATGCGTACATAGCACCACTGTTTAAATTCCTTTCTGAACCAGCAGAAAGGCAAACAAGTGGATCCCAGATCAAATCAAGGCAGGGTTTCCCTAGAAGCAAAACTGACCAACCTGAGGGCTACCATACTTTGGACACAACCTGAGAAGGCAAGGCTCCCTGGAGAAGACAATCATTCTAGAGAAAACTGAAGGCGGAAGACAAAGGGGAAGACCAAATAAGCGATGGATGGACTCCATAGAGAGGCTTCAAACATTGGGTTGTCCCAAGTCAGAGATAACTTGATGGCACATAACAACCACATGCTACAGAACTGTGGACTGAGAAATCCTGACACCAATAAATAAGGGAATGTGAATGATAAAAATGATACTTTACTTCTCTTAGTAATAACAACCCTTGTTTTTTCTTTGTGCAGTAATATTTGCTTCCACCTTTCCTCCCACTTTCTGTTTTGGTATTTCTTGGAAGCAGCACTTCTACTTAATTTTGTTTAGAAATTGGAAAAGCAAGAGAAAATGCGGGAATGATTATAGACTTTATTTTAAGGGTTTGATTTTGGTTTCTCTCTGTTCTTATATCAAAGATAAAGTGGAAGCTATGGTGTCATGTTCAGGTAATGAGATTTTATATTAAAAAGAATAAATTAAGGGTGGGAAGCCATTTGTGGGAAGGCCATGAGGAACAGTTTCTAGCTCACTAAGAGGAAAGGCAAGGACTTTATGCGTTCATGTAGCAAGCTTCAAGAATTATTAGGTGCTGCAATCTAGCCTTGAAAGGATGACAGCCACTTCTAAAGCGAAGTTGTATGTTGCACTGTGTATATTCAAAAGTGGACAAGGAGCGCCCTTTGGAATATTTCAACCCTAAAGTGAAATGCCCCCCCTCCAAGGACCAACAAGCAGTGACGAATGCATAAAATGTGTCAGAAAGTGTAACCCTGGGCAGGCATTCACCTACAGAGGAGTAGAGCTAAGGAGTGTGTGTGTGTGTGTGGGGGGGGGGGGAATCTGCATAGGAGCAATTTCTTTCTAGAAATGTGAGAATTCAGGGGAAAGTCCTGCAAAGGGATGGATTCAGGCAAAATCAGCCAGATTGGTCAGTGGTCAATCTTATATAAGCACTTTGGCTCTGCATACAAGACTTAACAAATATTTTACTTGCTATTTGCAGTGTGATAATAAATAGGAATAACTAAAGAGATAAATGTTTGCTCTTAATTAACCAGTTGGAATGTGGGCTAGGATGCTTTAAAAGGAAAATGCCATGGGCGAGGTTTGGCTCGCTCATGGGACTTTCCTACTCCCAACTCCCTGCACACTCAGGAAATTCCAAAGCTTTTCAGTGTGGGGACTACTCCTGCTACTCCCAGTGGAAACCCTTCCTTGGCTGAGCTGAAGAGCTTCTTAGCCATAGCAAGAGTCCTATACTTCAGGCCAAGTCTGAAAGGTCTCCTGAATCTGCTAAGAGCTGAACATCAGTTGAAGGGGCAGATGTGGCCTTCCAGGCATCTCAATCTAGTCCTCCGACTTTCCTCTGTGTCCCATGCACTATGCTTCCGTTCTCCAGCCTTTGGGATGTTTCTAACTTTCCAGCAGCTCCCCACGGCTAATTCTTAGAAGCTGAAATTCTTAGAAGCTCCCTTAAACGTGTCCAAAAGTAAGAGCATCTAGCAATAACCCCTATACCTGTGCCCCTGAAGTACATTATGTTGGCATTTGGGGTATTTTGGCCCAAGCCTGCCAATCTTCAACTCCACCCCATTGGAATGCAACTCACAAGCAATTTTCCAAAATTAAATTCTTAGGTCAAATGAGGTTCAGCACCTAAAATGCTAATTTCATCACATTTTTAAAGTGAAAAACAAAGAAGTTGTAATCTTTGCAGTTTATAGTTGTTTGTTCCCAAAATACCCATTGCTTTGGAAAACAGACTTTCTCTTCTCTTACATTCTAAAGAAAATGAACTGCAGAAGGAGGCAGTTTTTACTTTCTTTCCATCTTTTTTAAAAGGTGGGATTTTTTTTAAGGAGGAAGAAACTGTGTGACATTTTTCTTTAATGGCTTATTTTTTTTTAATGTCAGCTACATTTTTTAAAGCAGGAAGCCTCAGTTGTAAGTAGCCTGAGCATTGCTACTGTACTTCAGCCTGGACTATTTGATCATTAATTTATCACAGTTCTAGTGGTTTGTCTGACAGGTGATAGCGCTTTCATCTAATGGCTACGCAGCAAGCGTGTGGTACACTAAAGCGGTGATGCCACTGACAAGACTTAGCATTCGGCAGACTACAGCCATTTTTTGCAAGTCTCTATTGATTTCCTGAAATCATTGTAAAGCTAAGGAACTACCCTGGATAATGAGTGCCAATTCAGCTTGTCTTGTTCCCCTTTCCTTTCCTTTCCTTTCCTTTCCCGTCCCGTCCCGTCCTGTCCCGTCCCGTCCCAAAAATTGCCTCCCTGTTTCCATGAAGATTAGGGCAAAAGCTTTCTAACTAAAAGTCTTTGTTAGATTAAAACTAGCTGAGCTGGCTTAAAAGTACAAATGACGACCATCACAGCACTAATAAGGTTTAGTTTGTGACTTTCATTGGGGTTTTATTGTACAGAATTGACGCTGTGCTTTATTTTGTTTTCTTGTAAGGCTGTCCAAAGCCTATTTGCTAATGGATGGTGGAGAAAAGGTTTAAATAAATAAATAAATAAATAAATAAATAAATAAATAAATAAATAAAAACATTCCCTTCCCCAAAACTGAACTTTTCTGGGTGGTAGGCAATCTCTCTTGCCAGCCAGCCTTTGCAAATCTTCAGAATACTCTCAGGACAACATTATTGGTTGAAGGAGCATTGCCTGGAGGGATTTCACCAGGGCTGATGGCAACATCCTACTCCGTCCTCCCCCCTGAACCTTGCTGCGGCTCCAAAAAATATCCAAAAGGCTATTCTGCTTCCTGGCCTTCCAATGGGACTGCAAATGTGAGTGTGTGTGTGTTGGACAGTCATCTACAGAAAACTTCACATGGGCTGGATGATGAAAATGATAGTGCAAAACGTATTTGTTCTTCTTTCTGTATCATTTAGCTGAGAAATCTAAGCTGCCCTCCTCACTGCGGAACTCCAGTGAATCAGATATTGATGCTGCCTTTCCACCTCCTTCGTTTTTACCCTTGTTATCAAGGTTTGCTGGACTGTCTCCAGTCCAGACAGGAGAATGGTAAGCGAGGTGGTTCTTGGTACAGGCAGATTCCGAAACATCTACCACTCCCTACCATGCAGAGAGGTTTTTCTTGGAACGTGAGCCCTTAACTCACTTCTTCCTGTGATTCTGCTCATGTCTTCTGTGCTCTGGAAGTGCCAGGGGTGGTAATCTCATTTTCCGTGGGAGAAGAGTCCAGAGCAGAAGTCTTGGCATCTGCTCCTCACTGTTTAACAAGTCTTCCCTAGAACCATGCCAAAAAGAGCTCTCTTGCTCCTTAGGGCACTGTAACGTTGCCACTTACCATCTGTCTTTCCATGATTCTGTGCCTCATTCTGGAATCATCAGTAAATAAAGCCGTAAATGCCAATGGCAACCATCAAATGGGAACCCTGGAAATTTGCCCTTGTTAGCTCATGCTGAAAAAACAGACCGGACATCTGTTTGGAGAGGTTATTTTATTTATTTATTTATTTTTAGGGAACTTCTATGCCGCCCCATTTGCCAAACCCTCGGGGTGGCTCACAATCATAAATAAATAACATAATATAAAACAATATAATTTTCATTCCACATTTTCTCCCATTATAACATACCCCTTTCCATCAGAACATGCCCTTGCAATTAATGCAGCTTCTCCAGGTGCCTGTATTTTCCAGTGCTAGACAGGTTGAAATTGGTCCTCCTTGGTGGTGGCACCCTATTTGTGAAAGAATCTCTCCAGGGTCCAAGCAAGAACCTTTTGCATTTGCCCAGGCCATCTGAACTATCAGCTGAATTTAGTTTATATTCTGCATCCTCCTCAACCCTGATACCTTTCATATTCTTTCTTTTAGCTTGCTGTTGACTGATATAGGTCTTGTTGCAAGAATTGCTGATGTCCTTCTGATTTACTCACAGTTCTGGTTCTAGATTTTAGGTCTTCTTGGGCAAGGGGTCTTCTCACCACCATTGTCCCCAACTGCTCCTCAACCTTTCTTCTTCATTATTACCCCTTGTTTGTTGACAGATCAAGTGCCACTGAAGCATCCACTGTTCTCCTTCCTCTCCATCCCTTGGAGAGGGCCTGAGTGAGAGGTGGATGAACAAAGGTTGAGGTGGTGAGGAGCAAGCCCAGTGGACTGTGTTCAGGGTATGGGCTTCTAACAGTAAGCCCTTCTTTAGTGCTATCCCTGTTTTGCTGTTCTGAAAGCTGATATAAGGATAGGGCAATACTGATAGGGCAGGATGGATACACACAGCAGCAGCAGCAGCAGCAACAACAATGGGCCTTTCATGTATTAATTATGCCATTCAGTGTAGCTTAGCAACATTCCATTACAAAAAAATTAGCTTCGAGGAAAGGAGAACATACACGGCTGATGGGTTATGTCAAGCCGTGGATGTTGTGAAGGTCTTGCGTTGCCCTCCAGTCTCTCCTCTCCCTGCATTGCAGTGTCCGTGGCCTAGTCCTGTGCCCCCTTCTCTTCTTTAATTAAGAACACTGCCACTTGTCCTCTGCCCCCTTTTGCTCCTCAGCTTGGGTGCATGTATGACCTACTCTACGAATTGCTGCCTAGGAGGCATCTGAGATTAGCCAGGTGCAAAGACAAGTCCATTCCCAAGCTTGTGTTGTCACCTTTCTGCAGTGCCTTGCAGACATATTCATGGTCACCCCTGGAATGGAAATCAGCTTTCCTCCTGCATGCAGGCTTCGCATGCTAGTCATCCTGCCACATGGCCTTCCGAACGGGAGGGAGCAAGAAAGAATGTGACCCTCTCCTGGTGCCAGAGACACGTTTGACAGAGTGAAGAACTGGATGGATGTGGGTGTCGGACTTCCATGCTGTGACGTTAGCTCTGCTTCAGACCGATGAGTGGCGGAGAGATCCAGCTCTTCAGCACTCCCACCCCTGAATTAACCTCAAAAAGATTGCTGGGCATTTCAAGTGTGGATTTGACCTCTGCCAGTGTAAGTTAAGCTCTGAGATAACCCTTCTAGTGCGTCGTCTAGGTGGCGATTCTGGCAGGAGCAGTGCGTATGACAGTCACCACGGTATGTTAACGGCGAGCAACAGGTGGGCTTGCCAAATCAAAGAATCTGGGATCACAGTGGAGGTTTTGCTTGGACTGCCTTTGGATTAAAAACGTTCACTCGCACATGGGAAAGAAGCCATGGAGTTGCTGCATTGAGTCCTCCAGAAATGATGAAGTCCGGTTGACCCTTGCATGGGAGTCCTGAAGGCTGTCCCTTGACCAGGGCGCCAAGGACATCTGGGGATCTTCCAGGTCCTACAGCTTGCTGGCACCAGGACAAATCAATCAGAGAAACCAAATCTTTGCAGAAGCTCATCTCCACAACAATAAACAACAATAAAGGTCCATTCAGTATAGGCTGGGATCTCTTCAGAAATACGGAGACTCTGAAGCCAGGATTTGTAGCTGTACCAGGAAGACTTGTCTATATAAGCTCTCGATGGAGACCTTCTGGTTACTGGAGCAACAGCTGGATTTCAGCTCCCAATGCCTTCCAACTCAAACTCCCTCACCTTGCTTCTTTGGGCAGATCTTTCACACAACTGACTCCTATGAAGGGCCTGTATAATAGACCATACTTGTTTTGGACAGCTTTCCCATGCCTCTGCTGCAGACTGTATTTTTGGACTGTGCATTGTTCATTTACTATCAATATTCAGATGCTGTGTACCTCCCAAATTCCATCCTAATTCCATCTCTAGGTTCATTCTGACTTACTTGCATATTAGATTGCCAACTTGCTTGCTTGCTTGCTTGCTTGCTTGGCTGCTTTCCTTTTAACGTGAACATTCCCCAGATCAATTGTGCACATTTTGTTGAGATTTCCCACCAGCACCACGACCAGGCACCAACATCTCTTGAGCCAACCTGAGCGCCAAACTTCCTCCATCTGTCTCTCTACCAGAGAACCCCACTTCAACCAGGCACTCCCTCTCCACTTAGTGACACCATTAAAAATGTTGGACATCCCCAGAAAGACCAACAAGAATTCCCGGCAGAGGATCAGCTTTGCCCTACATATTAGGATTCCAAAAGAGAAATAATGGTGTACTTCACTTTAACACACACAAGCAATCAAAAACTTCTTCATCCTACAGAACTGGAGTGGAGGTGGTATGCTATCTAGGAACCATTCCCAGGAAGGATACTGTAATTTCTAGTTCCTGTTTCAGTTGCTATTTGTCCCTAAAAGGTCTCTTTCTTCCAGGGAGATGAGGGTTGGTAGATTGGGTGAGATACTTTTCTGGTGTGGAGCACTTGTTATCCGACCCCCCCCCTCCCCATTCCTTCCTCTGTCTTGTCTGTGATCCTGTTTCAAAAACAGAGTTGACATAGTGTTGTTAAAATGATGGACTGTCTCTCCCAGCCCTTCTTTGTCTGCTCCTTGTTTGGTTTGGCTCGGTCCTGTTTTAGCAACATTAATTGAGGGCACTCTCTGCTTTGCTTCCCATCATAGAAGCCTGTATCCAAACAGGGCATTCAGTGGTGCTGTTTATAACCGGCTGCATTGTCTCTCCGTTCTACTGCTCTTCTTTTCTGGTGGTGACGTGAAAATCCCCTGAGTTATTTTGCTCTAATTTGGAGACCTTTGCGGTATATTTCTCTCGTCTGCTACGCTGAAGCCTATTTAGGTAACCACCTCTGACTGTTTGCGACTAATTACAAGTTCAGCTTTTGATAGATGTCCTCATAATGAATTTAGAACTTCTGCCGCTCTCCATGAATAGAGATAATTTAAAAAACAAAACAAAAAGGAAAATAGAGCTCCAAAAATGAGAAAACATTGCCCAAAGGAATCTTGATGCTTTTCCTTCCACAATGCATAAACAGCAGGTTTTTGGGTGTCTTACAATATGTATATACTACATAAGGCATTAAAATAATAAGCACTTAAAAAGCTACACCAGGAAACCTTCAGGGGCTAGTGCCCAGTTTCTTCATTACTAAAGCTGGGGTGGGGGGAGAATAAAATATCATTTTTATTTTATTTTTTGCAGAGGTTGCATCCACAATTACTTTACTTCCATGCGTAGCTTCCAGCCCAAAATACTGACTTCTATTGTTCATATCAGCACTAAAGGCTCTGTTTCCATTCTCTCTACTTCTAACTTTATCCTTTCCAGTACTTACAACAGGTCCTCTTGCATTTCCGTTCTCTGTGCAACCCTTTAGCTGAGTGTCAGAGGAGGACTAGGAAGATGGAGGGATGACAGTCTATCTCACGGGGAGGCAGCTAGGTGCCTTCAAGATGTTTTGGGCCCTAACTTTCACCAGATCCAGCTGGCACAGCTGAAAGAATTTATGGGAATTGTAGTCCAAAACACCAGGCTTCATATTGCCTACTCACACTCAGCAAGATATTTTTCAAGGCATGGGAACTCCAGAGAACAGGCAGATGAATCCCACCTCTCTTTCCCAAGATGCAATTTCCATTGACTTTTGCCACGTTAAATATGGAGATCATAAGAAAAGTTCTGTGGCATCACACCAAGAGTGCATCAGGTCAACCACCTTGTTTTCCTTGATGGTGAAACAAATCCTTCTGGAAAACCCACTCACTGTTTTCTCCTAAATCTGTTCCCCAGGAATGAGTATTCGGGGAATTGCTACCTTGGAACATGGAAGTTCCATTTAACCATCAGGGCTAGAAGCGACTGAGGGATGGATCATCCTAATCAGCATTCTGCAAGTGTGACAAAACAACACACCATCTCCTCATCCCACTGGGAGCAGGACTGGGAACGGATGTTGACTAGGATGAGCTATCACTTCCCCTTCCTCAGAGCTATCACTTCCCCTTCCCCTTCCCCTTTACAGACTTCTGGTAGGATTAGCACTCGGTGCCTAGCTTCCTGAAACCTTCAAAATTTCCTCAAATGCCAAAAACAGCCACAACGTGTTTCTTAATGATGGCCCTATTTATATCAGGAAGGACATGCAGATAGAAACTTGGTTTTAGAACAGGACAGTGGCGTTTCTAGGCTTCACTTCCTCCCATCTTATTTCCTTATGCGAGATAATTATGAAATGCATACAAGAGCATCATTGCCCATTGTTTTTCTGCCTCAGAATCACTACTGATCTCCTTCCCTCCACCCCGCATTTGCTTCAGTTGCTTTCTGTTAGTTAAAATTCCTTTGTATGCTTCGTTCCTAAGAGGTTTGCAATGAGCCAAATGATTTGCAGCCCAACTTACTTTGCATCCTTCATTAACATGTGTGCGTGTTTGTGTGTTGGAGGAAAACCTGCTGAACGAGGACGGATGCTGAACGCTATTGACATAATTTGCAAATACTCAACATGTGCAAGACCCAGTGTCTGCTAGGGATTAAAAGATGTCTTTCCACCATATATAACTGATATGTGACAATGTTTAAAATGTCGGTTTCCAGGGGGGGTTTCTGTGCACTTATAATTATGCGTTCTGCCGTTCCAAGCAAAGACTCGCAAAGACTCGATGGAGTTCAATTTACATAGTAAAGTTGCGCATAGCATCCTCAGGCACTGCATTCATCCCAGCACATCTGGGTTCCCTTCACCCAGCACTTAGCCTGACAACAAATGAATATTTTCTGCTTTTGAGAGTTCACATAAATAGCTGTAAATTCCTATAATTAACTAGGAAAAAGTCATTCACTGGGATTAAAACAAAGACATGTTTGTTTATCGCCCACACTGGCATCCCCAACTCGTAACATCAGTGTCAATCGATGTTTTCCCTTCTGTGTTAAACAAAGCAGAAATGTCCCAGAGTGCAGTGCTACTCGTGACCCAACAGAGAGCTGCTAGAAGGATGTGGCAACTGCTCTTTTTCATTTTCATTGGTGGATGACCAGCCATGGCAAAAAGGTGACGCTTTCTAGGAGGGAGAGTGGAAGAAGGTAATAATAATTTTTAGAAATCCTCAAGGATTTTTCATTTTCTCACTTAGGGAAATTTCAGGGACAAATGTCAGGGACACTTTCCTTCCAAGTTCGCTTTCGACCAGAATTTACCAAAATTTGGATATTTGGGACAAAAGAATCTTGAGATGTTTCTTCAAAAAGCTGAAAGTGGGAGAAACTGAAATAGATAGATTCATCCATTCAAGCCCACATCTTTGGGCGCTTTGCTCTTAAAACTCCAGGCTTAAATCCTTATGTAAACAGTCAGGTTAAATTTGACATGTTGCGGCTCTCTGCTGGAAACATGGGGTTTTCATGGACATGGGCTGGGGTAGAAGACAAGACGGAATTTTATTTCCACTTGTTTTTCATGAGAATTTACCAAAATCATCAAAGTTCTTCATAACTTGGATGGAAAGGCCATGAGACATTAAAAATTCCAGTGTTAGAGAGAAAAACTGACAGATGTATCCATTCCCTGAAATGGACAGGAAATATCCATCAATATATAATCAATGCCTCTGCTTATAAATATTATTATTGCTTGTGATAAAGGAAAAGCCAAAAGCCAAATACTATGACTAATAATAGTAATTTGTCTAATATATGCATTTTCAAAGCACTTTGAAAGCAATTTTCCCTAATATAATTCATTTTGATTGTCATTTCTGCTGGTATATGCATTTCTGTATGGGCACTGTTGTTACTTATTTAAGATTTTTTATATACCATTCTCTCAGTCCAAGACTCTTGACCTACCAGACCTCACAAGATTATGGTGAGGAAAAGGAATGGGAGGGAACATCAGTATACAAAACTGCTTTAGGTTCCTTGCAAGAAGAAAAGGGTTGAAAATGAATGGAATGTAATAAGAAATGACCCACTTCTAGGTGCTGACCTTGAGCTCCACTTCCCATGGAAAAAATGTTTTGGAATGCCACGAGATAAATATATCATGTAGAATATAGTTTCCCTTTGTGGATGAATTCCTAAATTGACTGGGGAGTTGGGAGGAATCAGCACCGGGATATGGGTCTGAATAGGCATAATTCACACAACCATGTTCTCAACTCACAATGCAACTCTGGGAGGCTGAGACTGGAAGAACTTCGAACATTTCTCTCTCTCTTTTTTTATAAGCATCTTCAACATCCCACCTGCCCACCCACCAGAAACAAAATAAGACAATCCTTTTCTGAGCCACAGAATACGTTGAATGTGGTTTTCCACATTTTTCCCATTTTTAATTTCTAGTTGCCTATTCTTTGCAAGTAGACTTGGGAATTTTGTGGATTGCAGCATGCTTCTTACAATTTTTATGTGGCGGAAGGCAGCTGGTCACAGACACTGTCTTTTCAAATTTGCAAAGATCATTTCCAAAGATGGGTAGCGAAATGCTTTCTTAATATTTAGGCACATTGTTCTTGGGCCTGGAGCCATGGACATCTTTATGGCAGGTCCGTTAATTACATCAAAGGAAATGCACCAAGATCAATTCCAAATATAAGGTAAACAGAACGGGGCTTTGAAGTTACACCACTTTGTTGCTGGCATCAGTCTTTTCCATAGTCTTCTGGACTCTGATATTTTTAAAACTGGTCCCTCCTCATTCTATATTCTGCTGCTTTGTTGTTGCGATTCTTTTTGTAACATGGGTTCCTAAATACACAAAAGGGCTAGGTGAACTGTTCTTAAAATTAACGTGGCTGAGATTAGAAACAGCCACTTAGGAAAAGTGGCATGTTAACAGAACAACACCATCTCGGCTAAGAGTGTCTATATTTTATGCACAAGTGGTAAGGCTCATACTTACGACCTGCACATAATTATGCCTGTATAATCAGCAAATCCAAAATAAATTTAACAAGGAAGAAAACCTCCAACAAATGTGTCTGATCACCTTGTATTTGGCAGGATTTGGAGTGTACTTCCTGTATCCCTAGTGCTAGGCAGCATGGAAGCTGGGAGGAGCCACGGACCAGGGGTGGGGCCACATTTGTGCATTGAAAAGGCCCCCAGTTTGGTCCCCAGATACTCCAGGTGGGGCTAAGAAAGAACCCTTCCTCAACCCCTGGAGGGCCATTTCTCCCAGACAAACCCATGATCTCACTCCATAGAAAGCAACTTGAACTTCATTTCTGACACTACCCTAGAAACTGAGTCATTCTGGGGAATTGTGGGTCGAAATGGTGGCCACCATGAGCAAAAACATGGCACCCAACACTGGGGACCATTGTGCTTCATGGCAGCCACCATTTTCCTCATACACAAAGAGGCAGGTGGAAGCGTCTCCTGGAGGGCAATGATCCAATCCCATGCAATGCGCAGGATTGGTGGTGGTCACTCAGAAGGAGAAAATGTCATTGCAGTGACTCATTCTGAGCTCTCCTTCCTCTCCAGAAAAAGAAGGCCATGCTGGAGATCTTTTTTCTCCCCAAATATTGCCCTCCATTATGCTGATGCTGTCATTGCTGGGGCAGCCCTTCCTCCTGGCACTACGGTCTGGGATGAAGCCAACTCTGCAGCTTCATGGACAATGAAAGCTGACTGCAGGGCAGCACCGGAGGGTACAAGAAAGACTGTGTGTGACTAGCATGGCTAATTCTGATTCTCAGTCCTGATACGTTGCAGAATTTCTTGCTCCTTTAGGTGGGAAAAATGATGAAAGGGCTCCCCTGGTCTCTGTGGCCACAAGTCAGAACAGGGACAGCTGCCTGGTCCTTGCTCCATCAAGACCAGTTTTGTCAACACAGGCTGGCAGCAGTCCTCCAGGGGTTTAGGCCAGATATTTTGCTACCCTGCCTGGGGATGAGCCAGAGACCATCCACATGTAAAGCAGTGATTCCAGCAGCAATCACCTTCCCCGGATGATTTAGGAGGCCATTGGCAGACAGCTCATGATGGACAGACCCTAGAAGGACCAATGACCTGACAACATTGTCTATCCATATGGCAAGCATGTCCCTAACAACCTATTAGGGAAATTGGGAGGTGTGCGTACAGAATTTGGAGAGTCCCTCAAATGGAACTGTCGAGTTACATGCACTGGAAGAATCAAATGTCACATCACCAGCTCTGCCTGGGAGCTTACTTTCAATTTCCATGCCGGCTTCTGCCCTCCAAGACTTCTAATTGAATTTCCAGTCGTTTGCATCTTAGTAACTGCATCTGTTTTATTTGGCACAATCCCTTCCCAAACCTCTTCTACAAAACTAAAAATACCCCACTGTGTCGTAACCACTTCATTACCCCCACGGAACAAAAGCTGTTGCTGTAACATTGGAAAATACACAGAGGTATTCATTACAACTTTGTCTTCTGTCATAATAGCATGCAAAACAAAACACACACACACAATCGAGAACCTACAATTAAAATGATAGTAGGGGTACCAGCAGCTGCCTCTGAGCAGGGATTTTAATAATACATTAAAACCTTTATTTTTGAGTCTTGCAAAATATAGAATTAGTGACATACAAGGCTACTTCTACAAGACTCGGAGTCAAGGGAGGACATCTTGCCTGGCAGCAAAGCTAGAGTGAATTGCTACGTCTCCACAGAGCATCACTTTTGTGATCCCTTTAATCCAGATAGAGGAGAGTATCACTGAACTGAAAATGACATCTTAATAGGCTTATATTTACTATTGATTTTTATCATGCCCTGAAGAACCCTGTTTAACATGGTTGTGCATAACTGACATGGCTGTTTTTCTAATGCTTTAAGGAACTGATTCTGAGCCTTGTGTTGCTAGGATATATACGGATTCATTGTTTATACAATGGGGTTTTGGTAATGAAAGGGGACCCCCCCCCCTCATCCAGAAGGAGGAGCAAGAGGATTTCCTTCATTTTGCAAATATTAAAGGAGCATAATCCAATTAAAGGCCCATCCTAAAAACTACACATGGTTAATAATAGTTTGGATTCGAATATGTAGAAGAATCCTATGAAGAAGGAGGTTCCTCAGAAGGAAAAGATCACTGAATTCAATGGGACTTCAATGAATAAGTATGCATAAACGTCTGCCGCTTCATTAATACTCCAAGAATACCTACTGAAACCAATCAGTTATAACAAATGTAAGTCCTGTTGATTTCAACAGGTCTACTCCACCCTTCCTCAGCTTGATGCACTCCAAATGTTTTGGATGCAATTTCCAGCATTACAATTTGCTGGTCATGCTGACTGGGGCTTATGAGACTTGTAATCCAGAACATCTGGTGGACATAAGGTTACTGATACTTGCTTTTCTGAGTCTCCAGGCAAATTCCGAGTTGTAGTTTGGCCAGTGCAGAAGTCTTCTTTTGTAGGGTGTCCACACGCTGGGATGGCAACCCTGCCTTGAGTAGTTACTTCTAGTGTCAAGGACCACTGCAGGGAAGGGAAAGGAGCTGACATACCTCCTGGGGGTAAAGTAGACAGATCCATTTCTCCCCACCAGCCTGCAAATAGTTCTTCTTGGGCGATAACTCATGGCAGACAGCACCTGTAATTAGGGATACTCCTTCGCTGATCCCAGAGGTTGCAAAAAGCTTGAAAACTGAGCAATAACCATGGAAGAAGTCTGTACAAGTGTTGTTGCAAGAAAGTGACCTTGAATTTCTCCAAGACGGTCAAGTAGACCTTCACACGTGACCCTATAATAATGAGCAGAAGGGTGGCCAATTTGCAAAGCATCCTTGGTGCCTCTGGCCAGTGGATGGTGGTGGTGGTGGTGGTCTTTTTGATTAGGTTTCTCAGGTACCTTGTTCATGAGCCACTCAAGGCAGTTTACAATTACGTCAAAACATACAACATTTAAAGCAGCCAAAACCAATCATCCATCAAAGTACCAGAATGTCATAAAACAACCACAGGATCAGTGACTCCATAAACAATTCAACAGATGCATTCAAGAGCGCATCACATGTCATCAAATGCTTGGCAATAAAGGAAACTCTCTGTCTGGTATCCAAAATAGCACAATGCTGGTGTTTGGCAAACCTTGCTGGGGAGAGCAGTCAACCAGCAGGATTCAATGATGAAAAGACCCTCTCCACTGTGGCCATTCTATGAACCTTCCTGGAAGGAGGTCCTCAAGGACCGATTCTGGTATACAGGTTGGTTCATACCAGCAGAGCTCCATCACGCATGGTTGGTTTCCACCCATGTGAGACTTTACAGCTGAAAACCAGCACCTTGAACAGGGCTTTAAAATGTGCAGGCTGCTAGTGCAAGTAGAAAAGACCAGTCGTTAGCGCCTGAAATGAGCACTTGCGTTTCCTGTACTTTGTCCCAGCAGCAGAGTTCCCTGTCTGCAGCTTCTCTCCTGCACCACCAATAGCCAGTTCTTCCCATAGTCCCGCCATGCCTGTCTTAGCTTTGTTCTCAAATGTAGCTAACCTGCACTAGAGAAGGTTATTGAGTGGATAAGGCATTATTACCCACCCTGATCCCTTGGGTTAGTGTGGATTATAAATCTAATTTATTAAATAAATGTGTCGCTCAGCCCTGCTTTCAATCATCCTATAACCAGGAAGTGCTGATTCCCCTGGTTCTCGGAGACAATTCTGGCACTCCACCTGCTTAATCACACATCCTTCACTAGAGAACATCCCTGGATTTGCTGGGCCAAAATCAGCCCTGCTGCAAACAAGCACATTCCCCCCAGATTCTTTTCACTCTGCATTTTTATTTTATTTTATCTTATTCTGGAGGGCAATGGTGGCTGTGCTTTAAAAAGCTACGAAATATCGGAATTTCTCCCCAGAGGCCCAGGCGAGTCAGCAAGTTCTTTGGAAATGGCAAAAATATTGGCCAGGGGCTCTTCCAAAGGCAGATTATGTCATGTGTTCAGGGACTATTTAAACAAAGCAATTCCAACAGTCACTCCCTTTCCTGATCTTATAAATAAGTATTTAGGGAATCCTTGGAATGATGAATGCTTGACAGGGGAGTCTTGTAAGAGCTGGCTTTCTGGCCTAGTGCAAATTGTCCTTTTAGACCAGAGTCGGTGCAAATGAATTGCTGGCACTTTTGACCCATCTGTCTGCTAAAAAGCCTGCCATTAAGGTCTGGAACAAGCAGCCCAGTATTAGCAGATAACTAATTGCTCTCTTGAAAAATATATTCTCCTTGACGGACTGGGGCTGTGTAGCAGGTCAGGAGTCACAGAGAAGCTTCCTCATTCAAGAAGAAAATAATTCCAGCAAGAGCTTCCGCTTTTTCCAGGCATCCCCATGACAAGAGCAGCAAGGGATGGCCAAATCTGTCCATTTTGGCTTCATTCAGCTACTCCTTTTTCCAGGCTTAAGCTTCTTTCATCATGTGTCCACATCAGCTTCCCATTTGCTTTATGTTAAAAAAAGAAAATGTGTGGAAAGCCATACCCACTTTTAGGGAGCATTTCTCTCATGCATGCCTGTTGGTCCATGGTTTTGCCTTTTCCTGGGTGCTTTGCAAGCTATTCTCCCTCCTGCCATACATTTTTTCAGGGGCGGAATAAGACGCTGCTATGTGATCCAGGAGGCAACCTCCCCCTTTTCCTCCCCACCCAGCACCCCACCGGCCCCACTCTTGAGGTCCTTTTCAGAAAATGGGGCACAGTCTATCTATCAACACCACTTCTTGACAGCAGAAAAAGAAGGGGACAGCAGAGGATGAGGTGGCAAGATGGAGTCACTGGGGCTGTGGGTGTGAGCTTGGGTGGTCTCCAAGGGATGGTGGAGGGCAGGGGAGCCTGGAGGAATGTTGTCCATGGTGCCGTGATGGTTCAGGCATGACTTTGCGACTAAATGACAAAACATCTTGGCACCCTTGAATAGGCAAAAGCAGCTGGGCTACAGCCCTTGCCAGTGGTTGGTCCTACCCATGGAAAATGGTTGGTGAAGTTCTCCTCCCCTAGAGGAATTTGGTGAAACTGCCCTCCAAATTTCCCTGCCCATAAATAGGATGGAGAACTTCAGTGGGCCATCTGCACGCAGCTCTTGTTACAGCAAACAGACAGGAATCCATCAGCTGTTGACAGACAGCAGAGGCTAAATGCAGAAATGGCAGTTCAGTGGCTCTACTTCTATTCAGGTATTTAATCAGCACTATGGATGAGCTCCTTGCTGATCCTTAAAAAATGAGAAGCAAATCCTCTTGCAATCGCTTGCTGGCCCCTCAGAAGCAATTTCCATTTATTTTTATTTGGACTGAATATTATTTGGAGTATGAATGCTTAGCTCTCTCCCTCCAAAATTCTCAGGGGTTTGGGGACTTCCAAATCACCTGGTCTTGTCTGCAGACTGGCACTGGAATATGAGTGCTTGGATCACCTTCCATTCCTTGACTTTATACAGGCAGTTGCATTGGGCCAGTTTTCCATTCCTTCTGCTTGTTTTCATTGCAGTTTCACCGAAGTTTAGTTATATTTTTCCAGCTTTTTACGCATAACCTGCCTTTGCATGAAAGTTAATCCTGGAGACTGGGGCAGTACAAACTTTGCAGAGGTCTTCAGAGAGGCATCACATCCAGTGGTCCTAGGTTTGATCCCCGGCTTCTCCAGGTAGAGCTGGACTAACACTCTGCTTGGAATCAAGCGCTGCACATTGGTGTCAACAGGGCCAGGCTAGATGGACCACCGGCACGAGGCAGTTTGCAGGCCAGTTCATTGCCTGCCATCTAAGAGCAGCCATTCCATCAGGCGGCAACCGAGGGAGGGAAGGGAAGCAGCAGGGAAATACCTTTTCAGTTACTGTAAGTAGAACTTTAAAACTGGCTCCTGGTTCTTTCCTTTCTTTACTCCACAACTTTCTTTCTTTCTTGCTTTTTGGATCATAAGCCTAACGAAAGGGAAGGCCTTGTCATGGTACTTAATATGGAAGCTGCTTTTCCATTTTTAGTTGAAGAGCAGGTTAAAGATGTGACAGGTAGATGGGAGAAGGAGATACTAGGAGACGCTACGAGGAGATACAAGGCGAAGGACTTTCTCAGCAGTGGCACCTTGACTCTGGAATATACTCCCCAGAGAGGTTTGGCTGGCACCGGCTCTCTTCTTTCCAGCACCAGACTTAGACCTTTTAATTTAACCAGTATTTTAATTTTTATATTCATGTATATGAAATTTAATTGTATTTTAATCAAGCAAGTACTGTAAATTCCTTCAATTTTTATTGATGTAAACCATGTAGAGATTTTCTGTGGAAAGATAGATGGCATAGAAAATAAATAAATGCTGGGAGAGGGGGAGTTTGCCTTCATTATATGAAGGTTGTTGTTATTCTCCCCATTAGGGGAAACAAAAAGATGCATGACTGAGAGCACTGATTTAAGGCTCCCAGTAGCCTTTGTGTTCCCAGATTCAGAATGTACCTTGTCAGGATTTTGAACAGCTCCTCTTCCATAGGGGTCAACTGGTCTGGTGAAAGTTAGTGTAGGGGCGTGTCCGGGATGCTATTTTGGAATTTCTGTCTCCCGCCACCATTCAGGTTGATGCAAATGACAGATCGGAACGCTGCCAAAATTCCCCCGTGTTAATGCCTCCCTGGGTGTTAGTGTTGCAAACTACCTTGCCATGTTGTCTGAATGGCACTGATGGACCAGCTTTTCTGCATCCTTTTGCATAGTGATGCGGGATGCTTCCTCTCCCCTGATGCGGCAGCCTTTCCTGGGAGGGCAGGGGCTTAAGGGAGAGATGGAGTGGGCATGTTTTTATCATATTTTATTTTTTTTTCAATTTATATCCTGCCTTTTTCCTACAAAGGGCTCAAGGCAGCTTACATCTCCTCCTCCATCTTATCCCCACAACAACAACCCTGTGAGGTAGGTTGGGCTGAGAGTCTGTGAGTGGCCCAACGTCACCCAGTTGGCTCCATGGCCGAGCTGGGACTCGAAGCCAGGTCGTCTGAGTCCCAGTCCCATGATGCAAAAAAGTATTGGATTAAAATACATAGATGTATGGAGGAAATATTACAAAAACCCTGTGCTTTTAAGCCTGAAGTTTTCTTGTTAGGCATCATACCGGAAGACGTTAACAGACAGGAAATGTACCTAATGCTGCACCTAATCACAGCGGCGAGGATTGCATTTGCTCAATATTGGAAAAGTGAGGAGCTGCCCACCGATGGATTGATTGTAAGAAAGATCTTGGGCTGCGCAGAAATGGATAGATTGACTTTATCATTGAAGGAGAAAGAGGATACTGACTTCTATCGAACTTGGGATTCTTTCTGTAACTGGCTGGAGAAACGAGACTTGGCGTAAACTTAGAGATGTTTTCAAATTATTATAAAATGATTTGAATTTGACTTTAGAATGTTTAAAAAATATGTCGTAGGGGGTTGACCCAGTAAATCCGATGTATGTGATGTTTGATGTTTTTAGTGTTAGTTTAAAATTTTAATTAAAAAAAAAAGGGAGAGGTGGCTGCACTCTGGAGGCTGCCCATTCCTGGGGGGGATCAGTACTGAGCTACTTGGACCAGTCGCTGCAGCTTTCCTTCCACGTTCTTCTAAGCATTCAAAGGAGCAAAGAAAGTGTGCCAAGAAAGGATGATCAGTTATAAAAGCAGAATTAAAAAGCAAATGCTGTTACGCATGCAGATAATGTGCTGGTGGAAAACACGTGGTTGGAGAAGAGCAGAGCCAGCTATTCTGCTCAATTTCCCCAGGTAGGATGCCTGGCGTGCACGGCAATGTAATTGATGCTTCAGGGTTACAGGGTGCAACTGGGATGCGCCATGTGGTCCCTTCCTCCTCCTCCTCAGCCTAAGACTAAGTGCTCTTCAAGACCATCAAATGGATCAAACCACTTTGGTGCCATGTAGACAATTGTTTAAAGAAACCCAGGAAAAGTTATGAATCTAGCAGCACTAAATCTTGACTCCTGATCGGGTTGAGTGGATGATCAATGAGCAATAAATCCTTGGCATTTTTAACTCTCTCCTGGAATTCAGAAGTCATCCAAGTCATAACCTTCCATAGGTTTAGTGGTGCTTTAACTCAAAGTTACTGCTACAATATTCTGGGCAAAGATGCTTATCATACTTTCTCACAGAAATAGGTCCAAAGTGAAGAACTGGATGTTCCGACCCATTGGAGAAAGAAGCCAGAGGCATCCTGCTTCGAGGTTCTTCTGCCCCTTTGTCAGCACTTTTTGGATGTAAAGGTGTGATGGATACAGTTTTGTGACAAGCTACAGCAGATGAAATGAGGGGAAATGTGGCCAACTTGGTTGGCTTCCCTACCCGTGAACCATTTCTATTCAAAATATGCATGGACTAAGGGACTTTACAAACTGGCACCCAAGTTCGCTCCTTCCAGTGCCACCCATCCTTCCTTTCGTCTTGTGCCTTTTCAATTGTAAGCCACTTGATCTAGTAGCACCCTTTCCAGTTGCTGAGCAGGGTAAAAATACTTGAAATAAAAACATATATTCAACCACTCTAAACAAATGCAGTAAGGAAGAAAACACAAATTACACAATACTTAATAGGCAGTTATTCTCTCTTACATGCCAAAACATGATGCCAATGCAGCATCTCCAAACAGGGGAAAATGCTGTCTCAGACAGATATGTCGGCTTAGCAAGCATCCTCTGGTCAGAGATTGTTCTAGGATACTATTTCCAAGACTGGTTTTCCTTTTTTTGGAACAAGAATCGCTGCTGCCCATTGGTTTCTCTCTCCCTCTAGTCCAGCCTGCACCATCCTCTACAAACCTCTCCCAACCTGAGGGCCAAATTCTAATTTAGAGACACTTTGGGGGCCATATTCTAGTGGTGAGTGGGGCTTAAAGGGTGGGACCCCCTCCTCCAGCAAAAACCAGAATATTTTAGCTTGAATGGGCTGTAAGTAAGCTGTAGCCTATGGGGTATAATGCATAAAAGCTGTGAAGCCACCAAAGGATGGATGGATGGATGAATGGAGATGAGGGTAAAGCAAGGGGTGTGAACAGCTGGGAAACCCTGGAGAGCTGGATTAGAGCCACAGGAGAGGTGTCTCTGGCCCTCCAGTCTGCACTTCTGCACCCCTGCTCTTGAGAGCAAGGAGGACGGTGGATGAGACAAATGCTTCCACTACCACTTGCCACTGCTCAGGAAGGGCATGTGAACA
This sequence comes from Varanus komodoensis, assembly GCF_004798865.1. NCBI lineage: Eukaryota > Metazoa > Chordata > Lepidosauria > Squamata > Varanidae > Varanus > Varanus komodoensis. The sequence continues at coordinate 7,883,103 of NW_025335550.1, read as the reverse complement.
GGCGGGGCAGCAAAAAGGGAGGGGTTCTAGGGGCTGGCTATTTATTTATTATATCTATATCCTGCTTTTTCCCTCCAAAGGACCCATGGCAGCTCTTTCTCTCCTCCTCCTCCTCCATTTTATCCTCACAGAAGCCCTGGGAGATGGGTTTCCCCTTACCCAGTGGGGCAGAGGCTTTGGCACACTCGAGCTTTGATTCCAACCCTTCCATGTTTGAGATCTCTCTTCACGTCTTGCTGGGATCCCAGAATCTCCTGGTTCCCCCTTTCTCTTGTTTTTCTTTAAGAAATTCACTACTAAGGCTGACATCAGAGGTCCAACAAAGGGCTCTCCTCCAGAAAGCCTCCCAGATTTGTGCTCCTCTTTCACCATTGCAAGGGGCTTTTTCACCTGCCTTTTGCTCTGGTCCAGACCATGGCAGTGGTGAGAAGGGGAAGCAGGAGATGTGGCTGGCCATGTTCTCCTGACCCTCTGCCAGCAAGCAAACAACCAATAGCCATGATGAAAAGGAAGAGGAGGACATAGATCAACTGGTGGCAACGGTAGTGAGAAACAGGATTTCTGAGGGTCACAGCCCATCCAGTTTACTTTTCCAGGGGTCCTCCAAAATTTAGAACTCACAAGAACAGTTCTTTGGCTTGAGCAACTCCTTCCAACAGGATCTGAAGACATTTATTTTTAACGCGGCGTTCCAGCACCTTGCAATGTCTCTTCCATTCAGACAGCCCCACAAGGCTTGGTCCTTTCATGAAAGCAAGAGGAGACACTGCCATCCTGCACAACCCAAAATTTGCTCTTTCTTTGGCTGACTTTTTACCCGCCAGTGCAGGTCTCTTGAGATCCCTCCATCGCAAGGACTTGAACATTCACATCTGTGTGAGTTATGCTCCTCACACTGGTGAGCCTGCAGCTTTACTGGATTCCTTCAGCTTCACTCAGTAAATTCCAATGGCTACCAGGAATGGGAGGAATGCATCTTGCTCCTTAAGGATTTTATTGACTCATGGAAACCTTGATAATCCCACTTATCCCCGCCAACTACAGCGTGGGTAGCATGTGAATGGGGGCAGCTTTGCTAGGATCCACAGGCCGCAAGTGTCACCTGGCCTCCTGAACGGCTTCCCACATTCCTTAACATGTGGAGGAATCAGTTCTGCAGGCAGCTGCAAGGTTTTCCGCTGGTTTGTTTTTATAGCTGTCTGCATGCAGATGGCCTCTCAAAATTCTCCCCTCCTCTCTGTGGGCAGAGAAATGTTGCAGGGAGAGGAACAGCACAAGGAGAAGAAGGTCTCAGACTCACTCGCGGGAGCGGGGAAGATGCATGGAAGGCCTGGGAAGGTTTGGCGTTGGTGCTCTTGGTTGGTTGTTTCCACTGCCGCCACAAGAGGAAACAGCAGTCAATGCGTTGGCAGCCTGGCCACCATTTTGGCTCCTTCACAATTCCCCATATCTAATCTCATTCCAGGGCAGTGTGTGTGTGTGTGTGTGAGCGTGGAGAAATATGGAGGAGGCTAAGAGCACAGTGTTTCTGTTTTTTCCTTCAATTAATCATGACCTTATGCTTTCCAGTCTTCCCAGATGCCCACCCTTCCACATGTGAAAAACCATATGTGCGAAGTTACCTGATGATGTCTTTCCATGAGCTTTAAGTGTGGGAAACCACAGAATTCACAAGTTGCCATGGAAGTGCTGTACAACAAAAGACGGGACATTCACACACCCCCCCCCAGTCACCTCCTAAGAAAGATAAGCATGAGAACACAGAAGTTGACTCATGAGAATGTCCCTTAATTTGTCTTCTCCATTTTGAAAGCAATTCCCTTCTATCTGACTGAAGGAGAATGGGCCCCAAAACTGTGAAAGGCATTTTTAATGCAGCACGATGCTCCTAATGTCTATTTTCAACCCAAAGAACAAGCAACATCTCATGGAGTGCTCAAGCAAGGTTGAGGTGATGCTGGAAACATGGCGTTCTCCTTTGTCCCTAATTTGGTCACTGGGTCTTGGGCGGGTCAGAAGGTACACCACTAAACTTGCTCCCACCTGGCAGTGTTTGACCTCAAGGGCGAGCTGCATAAAGTCCCACGAACTCCTGACACCTTGGAAAGGACCCGATCTGCTAGTTGAAGTTCAGAGAGTGGGGGACACAGAAAGTGCCCTGTGCCTGGACCATGACTGGGTTTAAATCTATAAATGTTGCTTCTACAAGATATGGTGGTCACCACCAATGTGGTTAGCTTTTGAAGCAAATTAGACTAAGCCATGCTAGCTCTGCTCATAGAACCATGGAATAGTACAGTTGGGAAGGGCCAAGAAAGCCAGCAAGTCCAACCCACTGCAGTTGCAGGTCACCGATTTACATCATCCATACACTACCCCAAGGATCAGGGGTAAGGATGTACAGATACTATACAAACCATTCTGTACAATCTATACATCTATACAATCCATTTGCAGATCGCTTTTCCTTTCATCATCCACTGGTTGACAGGAACAGATTTTGCATGCATACATCCATATACATTTGTGCAAATTTGGACTTGCACAAATTTGCACTTCCCAAAGTGTGCCAATTTCTGCAAAATGTGTATTTTCATGTGATAGCCTATGGGGCAAATGCACATTTTTGGTCAGGATTTTTCTTAGCATTTTTCATATGTTATATGAGTAAATGTGCATAAATTATATTTAAAAAGGACAAGATAAGCAAGTTCATGAAATCTAGGAGACTCAGGAAAAGCCAGTCTGCTGTGGAATCATATTCAAATTCATTGGAATCTACTGCTGATTTTTCCAGCATCTATAACCTGGGCCACAATCACAGAAACCACAATCATAGAATTGTGTAGTTGGAATGGGGCTAGAAGGCCATCAAGTCCAACCACCTGCCCAATGAAGTCTCCCAGATCCTAATCAGGGCTGACCCTGCTTAGCTTCCAAGATTTGGCAGGATCAAGCACTTCAGACTAGATGGAAGCATCCCAGTTGCTGTGGAAAACAGAGGAGAAGCCTGCCCGGCACGTGGACTTCCATTGGAATCATTTTGGCCCGTGTAGGAGTAGAACACTGCAATGATTGGTCTCGTCCAGCAGGGTTGCTATTCTCTTATGCATGTGTCCATTACAAGGTTCTCACTGCTGCTGGCTTGCGTTGTTTGCTTAAAGAATTAGCATGACAGGCAGAAAATCAACAGGTGCACCATGGAGATGCAGCAAGAAGAAGGAAAACTTTGTTCTGACTGTGCAGCTCTTAAAGTGGGGAAAACAGGAGGAGGCAAGCCCAGGTCAGTGGCAGGAGCCGCTTACCTAAACAGAGTGAAAAGCTCCAGCAGAAGTACGTATGTTTCATTCAGGGTCCTCTGAGGCCTGGAGCAAGTCAAGCTCAAGAGGCCATGGAGAAACCCGGGAAAACCGGAGTGAACGTGATTTATCATGTGAGCGGGAAAAGTATATTGGAAAAGGTGACTGGCCACGTCCCTGGCTGCCTAAACAGACTGAAAGTGAGTGCTACAGATACGTCTGGGTTTTAAATACCTATTTGCTGGTCTCATTAATCTGCTAAATTGCCCGACTCAAATGGCCTTGTGTGTAAGCATTGCATCCCAAGCAGGCCACTTTGTATCAGCTGCCACTGAAAAGAGGAAACAGCCGTGGAGGAACGAGGGCGGGCGGCACGGCGAGACATGTTGGCTGCAAAGCAATCCTTAATAAAATCCTTACACACCCGTGTTGCCACGGAACATTTTTATTTTTATTTTTACGACTACTTTGCACGGGTGTCCAATAATATCTGCTTTGCTCCCCTAGTCACACAACATTTGTTCTGCGTCCGCCCAAGTCAGGTATCAGGGGAACAGGGTCCGGCCATATAATTAACAAGCAAGTATTCATACAGTCCAGTCAGCTATTCAAGACCCAACATAGCATAGGATGCCCTTATTAAGCACAGGAGCTGGGAAACAGCGCTGGCCTTGGGACAATCCGGACACCTTTGATGAATAACAATCCTGGAATTATGTTGGTTGATTGCATTTTGTAGCACCAACAAGATCTGTCGGGGACAGGCAAACTTCCGGGTTGCATCGATACCATTATCTGCTACCTGTCAGCTTATGATGATTTCTTTGGATTTACAATTGATTTACTCTTACTCTTTTCTTCCTTCCTTCCTTTTTTTTAAAGTAAATTTTCCTTAGCCGCTGGACTCTAATGAAGCTTCTCTAAATTGATTAGATGTGCTGCAGTTTCGGCCCAGTTCACAGATTATTTCAGAAAGATGTCAGAATTCTGTGACTTTCATTTTGTTGGATTTTAATGATTGTTGGGAAGGAGAGAAGAGACGGGGGAGAAAAGGTGTGCATTACAGCCAGATACAATCGCTTTTGTCAGCGTGATCCTTTTAAGTGCAATTCAATTAAAGTGTTACTCCCTAATTTTATTATTGTGTTAGCTTGAGTGCTGATATTACCCACCAATAAAGCTTCACTACAGGTAGAGAATGGTATACAATTTAATTTAACTAATTGGAGTTTAGTGATCTAACATGCTTTTCATATCCTAATTCTTTGAATAATCTTTGATTTTTGCATCTCCTACAATTCTTTTAATGGAAGAGGGCAGGCGAAAACATCAGTAACATTTCAGATTCAATTATCGGGTAACATCTGCCTTTAACAGCATTATCAGTATGCACTTGAATTCCCTTCTATTACCTGCTCCATGCATCCATTTCCCATTGTCACCATGTTTGACCTTGAAATTAATTTATCTAACTCTGCTTACATTCCTTATTATGTTATCTGTAGAAGCCTATTCCTGACTGAGTTTTGGCAAAGTGACAACTCAGAGAGGGTCAGTTTCAGAGAAGAGCTCAAGCTCCTCAAATCAGGGAGTGAAACCATGTGACCTCTCCACCAGTTCTGAATATAAAATGGTCCACTGTTTGCAAGTAGGTGTGAAACTCATATATGGACTGTTGCTTTTAATTCCCTTTCTTCAGATTGCATTTTACTTTTTTGTTCGAGAGCGAAGGAGTTTGGCTTTTTTAACTTTTACAATTTATTTTGGAAGTCTGTTTTTTAAGTCAAGTCTGGTTTTAAATATAATTCATTTTTAAAATCTACTTTAAAACCAAATTTCGTTGGGTTTTCTTTGTACTGATTTTGTTTCAGAATGAACAGTTATTCCCTGCAGATCACAGTTCAGGTCCTTTTCTGTAGAAAAGGGTTTTTGTTTTGGTTTGGTTTCCTTTCTTTCAACTGCACTGCATTGCAGGTTTCGTAATCTTGAGACTGCATAAGCAACTGTAGCCTGTTTTGCTTCTCCGTTGCCTTTCCTTTGCTCTCTCTCTGCCATGGCTGCAAAACATAGTAATGAAACTTACCACAAAAGCACAAAATTTGCTCATCCCATATACTCTTGGTCTGTGATTATTACGCAGGCACTTAGTCAATTTCCAAATATGATAACTTGCCAGGGAGAACCGTTGTGGGCTCATTTAACAGCATTTAATGTGTCTTGCATCTCAAGCACTTAAGCTGTCATTTGGCTTGAAGCTCCACGGCCACTGTTAATGTGGTTTAAAATGTCCTGCCATTTGCTCTGCTGTCAACACCTGTCCATGGTTTGCTTTGGAGTGGTAAGAAAGGACGGCCAAGCGAGGCTGTATATTTCACAGTGACAACTCACTTCCTTCTCTTGCTTTACTTCTGGCAGCATCTGGCAGTCCTGTGTTCCTTGGTTGCACATCTTTGCTGCAATGTTTGAATTACCGGCAGCGGGGAGCTGGCAGAGGGGCCATGAAATCTACTAGACCCGTCTCTAGCCAAAGTTTGGGTCCTATCTGTAGCCATCGAAAACAGTAGCTTTCTTGGAGAGGGGGGCAGCACAGGGTCAATGCGTCAGCTCCATCCCCCAAATCCAAGCACTGTTTACTTGGGATTACATGCATGGCACACTTTTGTTCCCTCTTGCAAAGAAACTGCAGCCTTTCTCGATTTTATGCTTGCAAAAATCCCATGAAGTAGGTTAGGTTGAATATCCATGGCTGGCACCAGCATCCAGGGATGCCAGCATAGGAACTCCAAATTCCACTCTGAGGCTTTCTCCACTGCACCACACTGTTTCTCTGCTCCTGATGGATCAAGGTCAAAATTGTGCATTGTCTTGTAGACCTAACGATGCTTCTCAGCTTCAGGGTTCCAGCCAACCATGCCTGCGCCAAAAATCCTCCATTCCTTTTCCCCTCCCTGTTTCCACTAATTAAACAGCCAATCAATGTTTTGTGGCAACTGAGCATGCTCATTGAAGAGGGAAGGCCCCCACCATTAGGGATTCCCCTTTTTTCAGCATTTCTGCAGCCAGTGCCTGCTGATACCTTCCACTGGTGCTCTTTGGGTTACCTTCAAACTCCACATGTGCACAATCACACAATCTAAATACATAGCAGCCTTCCTGAACTGGCATCCTCTGGCTATCCTGAACTACACACCTCGGCCTTCCCAGCCTGTGTGGCCAGCCTTGAGCTGTGGATGATAGGGTTTGTAGTCTGATGCAGCTGGAGCTCACCCAGTTAGGGGATGCTGGTCTAAAGAGCCCAGCATTGGCTGCGTCTTCATCAGCTCCGCGACCAGATATGGTCAAGCTGTTTCACCACCCAGTCTCCGTTTCCTTCCTCTCCGCTTCAGAAGGATATTGTACCTGTCTCTCTGGGATATTATGAATTGTAATTCGTTTAAGTACTTTGAGAATGAAGCTTTCTAAACACCATGTATTATTACTGAAACGAATGTATGTAGGGGATGCTGGTCTAAAGAGCCCAGCATTGGCTGCGTCTTCATCAGCTCCGCGACCAGATATGGTCAAGCTGTTTCACCACCCAGTCTCCGTTTCCTTCCTCTCCGCTTCAGAAGGATATTGTACCTGTCTCTCTGGGATATTATGAATTGTAATTCGTTTAAGTACTTTGAGAATGAAGCTTTCTAAACACCATGTATTATTACTGAAACGAATGTATGACTATTCTGGAAAACCAAAGGCATTTCAAATTACCTAACAGCTACAACCCCTGTCATTAGCGTGAGTACTTAGAAAAGCAGATGCCCATTGTTCAAGCCACTGGGGAGATTATGTGTTTAAAGACATAATTAAATATAAAAACCGTACGACACAGGAAGCCTACTGATGGCGGCACTAAGCAGATGATGTATCCCAGTCATGACAACAAAGACGTTAAAAGCACCAGTCTGAACCATCTTCTTCCCAGCACTGGGACCACTGCAGGGATGCAGTAGGGTTTGGCTGGGTTGTGCCTCAGTGCACAGGAATTGCCCTTGATTTTGGGCTATTCCTCCCTCCTAGGAATGTGGACAGCATTTCAGTCGCTTTGGGGCACTTCAGCACAGAGGAAGCCCTCCAACTCTCCGGGAGCTGTGGAGTTTCCTTTCTGTCTAAACATCCAAATAAATAAAATCTTCATTTATTTCTGTAAAGTGCTTCCGAACTAATTAGCATTCTCTGGGTGGTGTGCAAGACATTAAAGCCATAATAATTTGATTTGAATATTTTATTGCTATTACATGTTCTAAATTGTAATCTGCCCAGGAAGCCCAGTGGACTATGGGCCAAGATAAAAATGCAATCAATCGATCAATCGATCAATCAATAACAAAATCCAAAGCAAGCAGAGTACAATGCGATCAGGATCACATCCACAGCAGAGGATAAAACCGTGTGAGAACAGAATGCGTATATGCATATAGACAGAGAGTGATACAAGTTCAGACATAATGCTATAATTAACGTAGAAATGCAGTACTCTCACGCCTTAAAGGGGAAGACTAAGTCAATATGAGTTGTGTACCTGGTTTAGTCAACTGTCCAGGAAGGAGGTGGGGGCAAGCAACTTCCATGTGTTGGGTAGCAGTGGCTAATGTCCACGAGGTGGTGTATCTCTCTTGACTTACGGTCCAAATTTGAAAGGGCTGGGGAAATCCTATCAGAACCCATCCCTCCGAGCATCTGTGGGCATCCTCTCGTGCCCAGTGAGGCCTTCCAAACAGAGCCAAACTGAGATGAAGCCCTTGAACATTGGCAGACCGTTGGCTGTGCAGCTGGCAACCTTCTCCCACGTCAGTTCCTTCAACGCAAAAGGCAGCTGTAGCAGGTGAAGAAGAGGGGTGATGTTTGCACAGCGGTTCTGGGGGTCTTCTTCCCTTCATAAGCAGTCTTCTTCACCGTGAGTTGCAGCCACAGTAGCTGGGGCCGAGAAGGACGGCTGCTTTGACCCCTCATTCTCACGCATGGCTGGGTGCCGTTCAGAAGGTTCAGATTCAGAACATGAAGCAGATTCAAGGGGAACTGGGAAGGATGGGATGTGCTGAGACACTGCAATGAAGAGGTGGACTCACTTATCTGATTCAGCAGGGCAGGTAGTTCCTGGGAGTAACCAAGTTGTAGACCTGGTGGGAAGGGACTCAGCCAGGGATCAGGTGGCTCCAGCTCTTGACCCCATGACAAGGTGTTAGCAGAGGTGAACGGTCCTAAATGATCAGCATATGGAGAGGAGATGTGTTGCTTTCAGATAGTCTCTCCTGAAGGGATGGTCCCCCAGCATCTTCATAAGGAGAGTCCCTGGAGGTAAACTTGAGCTGGGCTCAGCAAACCATTCTGTGCTTGCTTGGAGACCCATTCTGGGTGATTTGACCTTGGGAGCAATAAAGAATGTCTTGCAAGGGAAATGGTCTGTGGCTTCTGACTGCTCAGAGGAGGATACTTGGCTTGCAACAACGGTCACCCTTGGTGTGCAAGAGGGGTGCTGTTTGCACAGAGTGTGGACACTGGGTGCGCTCACAAGGAGCTCTCACTCCGGACTACTGCAAAGCAGACCTGAGTCTGGGGAGCCAAATTCCAACCCCTGGACAGAGTCCTCACACACCCCTAACTTATTCATGGTACTGGCTCCATTTAGGGCTAGAGTTCAGCACCATGGACAGTTCTTTACAGATTCAAGGTAAAATGTACCATAAACAAACTGCGCCACTGAACGTTGGAACTATCATTCTTGGTGGCCTTCTCATAGTTCCTTAAATTGCACTTGGACTGGACAATCCTTCAAATAGAGGATGCCTTGAAATAAAGTACTGATTTATCTAACATGGGAGAAACAAGCACACAATCCAAAGCAGAAAGACTCTCTATTAGCATGGGATGAATCTGTCAGTTTTACTTTCAGTTTTCAAATCTTAAGCACAATTCAATCGGAGTGTTGGCCATTTATGTTTTTAAAGTTTGCATGACATTAGTAGGCATTTTATACACATTTCTTTCAATAATTTTGTACTCAGGTTTGGATGATCCTCACATTTTTGCAGGCAGGTTTCATCTCAATGCATGTTTGTGAGCATTTTCCACCTTTCATGTGCATGTTTTGATTGGAGAACTCCATTCCAGATCTCAGACAACAATGGACTTCCAGTTTGCACATTGGTTTGAAAATACAAGTGTGCATTGATACCAACTGAACCAATTTCTCCCCATCCTTATTTCAAGGGCTGTGAAGAGAGGCTGTGACTACGCATAAGTCCACCCCTCCTAAAGTCTGAGGCTTGGTTCAAAGACCTACCCCCACTCCAGAAAATGAAGTGATCCTGACAGAAAGGTAATTTCTGTGCCACTCAATATCAGAGAAATGTGCAAAGGAAAGGACTCACTAAACACAACTGCTGGACAGTGACATGGCCAAAGGTGTGACCCACTTCCTTTGCTTTCTTGCATCTTGGTATTGCATCTCTAAGCTGTTTCACCCCCTCGTAGATGAGAGATGGGGGAAACCTTTTATGCTTCACATTTCACCAATTGGGAAGCAGGTGCTCCTGGTTTTATGCCTAATTACCCAGGTCAAAGGATGTAATGACAAGGTTTTTCTTAGATGTCTCTTTGGGAGAGGCTGTTCAGATTCCTATCAACAATGAAAACCCATGTGCAGCAGAATAATTATTTTTTGTGAGCCTTTTCAGTTTTTCACCAAACAACGAGGGGAACAGCGGGAGTTTGCAAATGGGAATATCTTTTATTGATGGCGAAGATTTAGTGCCTCTTTGTATGGGAGTTTCAAGGCCATGCAAATCCTTAGGCTGGTAAAAATTAGTACTATTGTTCAGAAAAGGTGCTTCTAAACTGGAGCAGAAGGAAGGCTTTCTGTATTATTTCCTAAAACTGCCTTCGTGGCGAGTTTTGAAGTTGTATTGCTTACCAGGAAAAGCACAGGTCATCCTTGATTTTTCAACAGCTGAAGATTAAAAAAGAAACAAGGATAATCAGATAACTGATATCTTTAAAAGATAAAGCCCTTGTAATGATTATTATTACATTGTTACATTACATTTACATCCCACTTTCTTTCCTTTTGCAAGGAAGCCAGACTGACAGCTAGTGTATTTATGGTTGGAGAAAGGGGGTTTGGCTTTCTGGGAAGTCTCTGGGGGCCAGCTTGAATCCCTGCAGAGCCAGGCCTAAGATCCAATATCCTGATTCAAGATTCACGCACTTCTTCTCCAAAACTCACCTAGCTCCTCCCTCTTCTTCTAAGCTGACATTTATATTTGTGGCATCCTGTCTGAAGCACTGCAGAGCTCCTTGGCTTCTGCACGGTTAAGCTTACCTGCTGAGGAAGAGGAAGGGGAAGGGGAAGGGGAAGGGGAAGGGGAAGGGGAAGGGGAAGGGGAAAGAGAAGACAGAGATGAAGGAGAAGGAGATTGTTAATATCCACAGGACATTTATAATGAGGTCTTGGAAAAGCTTTTTGGCTGCACAATTATGTACCAAGTTATTACCTCCTCTCTTTTTGCCCAGGCGCATATATATATATATATATATATATATATATATGCCTGGATTTCCATTGATCCATCTTGAATCAATGCTTTTAAAAATCTTAAGACACATTTTAGTTAAGAGCAAAAGCTTGCATTTTATGTTTTGACATGGTATTATTGATTGGGAAGGAAAGACCTGACTGTCTCTCCGACTTCCGTGTCTGGCTGTGTCTGGTAACACGACGTCCTTAATGGCTTTGCTCCGGCTTTTCCTTGCTGTTTGTTGCCTCTCCTCTTTATGCTCTTGAGCCCACAGCACGGGGCCTTTCTCAGTTTTTTAAAGTAATCAATACCCCCCGCAGTTGGCCGTCACTCATATTTGGCACACTTCTAAATTATTCAGAGGTCTCTCTTGAGCCATATAAAATTTCTATTGCATTTGTCAATTGCCTGATCAATAGTTCATTTTTCTTATCCTCAAAGACACACACAGGGTTTTGAACTTGGAAAGCAAACTTCCTTTAAAATGAAAAATAAAAATAAATAAAAGAGGGAAATGAAAGGCATTCCAACAGGAAGTTGATGGCGTTGGCTACAAGTTTCACGATCTGCTGGTCCTGCTTGCTTTTTCATCAAGACACACTCCGGTACGTCGGCACTCACTGTTTCGGTCTCTCTCTGGCATCGTGTGTCTCTGCTGTACAGCAAACTGGCTCCTTTTCATGGTTCTGCATAACGGCGACCCTTTCACCCTTGCGCAATGCAAGATGCTCAGGCTGCAGCCCCGTTTGAACATTTGGAATTGATGGTATCTGACATTTAAGTCAACCTGAAAGAAATCTCTGCATGGCCAGTCACTAAAGCTAATATGGCTGGTGTCTCTTTAAGGAGGTGTATTGACTTCTCTGGCAGAAAATAATAGCACTGCTAAGCTGCGATGCATTGAGGACTCAATCAATGGAGGTGACTCTCTCCTGCTTTCTGCCAGCTTTGAAATAAGGTTGTAAAACAAAAAGGGAACAAAATAATTCCTTTTATATCCAAGGTATAGATAAAAAAAAAGTTGCTTTGCTGAGGGTATGAATGAAGTCACCTAGCCCTGTAGCATAAACTTCAACTGCAGCTTCCTTTAAAAAATAATAATGTAAAAGCCGTGTCAGCTTAGCCAAGCAGCGGGTCCCAGCAGATCGAGATGGCTCGAATCTGTTCCTTGCTTAAGGCAAAAATGGGGAGGGGGGAGCAGAAACAAGAAAAGCTTCCCTCCGCAACACCAGCAAAGTAAACATCAAAACTCCAATCATCGACTGTTGTAGCTTGGTGGCTCCCATGAATGTTTTAGTTTTGAGAAACTGCTGATACCTGTGGTTTAATGGGGAGGGGGATTGGGGTTTTTAGCCAGTATAATAACTGGACTGGTTCGAAGGTGGAGGAGCAGGAAAAGGAGGAGGAGGAGGGGAAGGGGTGATGGCAGCAAGAGGTAGCAGCCATGATCTTGTAACCCAAAACCCTGTTTGGTCCCCCAGACAATGTTGCAGGGCCAGGATAAGCAGGTTGTAGGTCAAGAACTTTGGGTCACATTGAGTAGTTTGGAATCTTCAGCACATAATACAAGTGGAAAGATCCATGTAAGCTGCTAACCCAGGAAAGGTCTGGTCAAAGACTGAAACTTTCTACTTGCAGACCCTTGTTTCGCAGTTGAAGCTAGATCTGTTACCTCACTAGTTACTGTTTCGTCTTTCTCACTGAGAGTAGACCCTTGGTCTTTTCCCCTGAGTAAACCCTGCATTAAGGTGACCAGATGGGCAGTCCATTGACTCTGAGCATCCCACCTTGTTTATTCCCACAAGAGTTGTGGCACAAGTCAGGAGACTTGGGAACTACAAAGGGGTTTCTGCGGTCCCTCAGGTTAGTATTCCCTGTAACTGATTTCCCTATGTCTTCCATGTGAGGGAGGAGTGCAAAGGAAGTGTGATCCTTCTCTTCCCAAAGAGTCTTCTCTAGACTGGTCAGAATCCTAAGTGTCAATTCAACTAGCCTGAGTTGGGGAATGTGCCGACCCCACTGCCAGCCAATATGCCCTTCATGTGCCAATTAGTGGGAATATCCATCCCAGGAGTAGGCATTTGCCTTAATTAGTATATGCCTTATTAGTATATAGTAATAAGAGGTTACTAAGGGTTTATTCTCTCTAGAAGATGTAGCAACTTCGGCCACTCAGAGGATTTCTTTGCTTTCTCTTCTCTAAGGAAATTAGACCACGAAACTATAATTAAGGACCTCATGCCACCAAGGATTAAGTATTCAGCTGTTGGTCAAGTTCTCTCCTCCAGACTTACCGAACCAAGAACAGTGCAATGTAACGGGAGTGTAGAGTATGAGAGCAGTGCCATGGCAGCTGGGATTCATAGGAAACTTTACCCGTGCTAATTACGTGGGTCCTGGAGTGGCCTGTGAAAGTGTGCACCCCTTGAAGTGGCTCCCTCCAGGGTTATTGGACCAGTGCGAGATCAAACTACCATGGGCTACTAAGGGTGTCAATTTTCTTCCCACTTTTGAGCCGGTAAGGATCAACTTAATCTACCTCTGGGGAGCTTTGGAAGTGGCCCTCCAGAAGGAGCTAGAACTGGCTCTGGGAACTCCATGGGATTCGTGTTAGAAGGCTGGGTGGCATGCCAATGGATTGGCTACAAGCTGATAGGAGAGACATTCTGTGTGTGTGTGTGCTGTGTTTGTGGCAATAGCCTTCTGACTCCGCAAGTTATTCTCTCATGGGGCAGCTCAATGGAGTCATTCAGGGAAACGGGTGGGACAATCACCCCTTTGGTATCTCCAGCCCACCTTTCCTCAGGGGTCAGCTCATTAAATCTACACTCTGCTTATAGACAACTGGTCCATCTGAAATGTTTACCCTGAGCAAGATGGCTGACCTAGAAAGCAACAACTGTTCCACATTAGGAGAAGGATTGACTCGATTTGCCAAACAGTGAATGTGGGGTCTTCCGTGTTTGTTTTTCCACCTCTAGAAGCCACTGGGTTTCACAGAACCATGGCATGTATGATCCCAGGGAAGAAAATGCACTGTACAAGGATTGTGTCATTCCATCAGCAAAAGGTCCACAGGTCAGAGAGAGGACAGTAGCTACAGCAAAGACAATCCATGTGATCTTTGTTTTCATTTTGCTGTTTTAATGGTGGTTTCCTTTAGCAGTAGGCCCTGCCATCCATGAATGAATTCAATGAATCCATCAACTGAATTAGAACATTTCAAGAAAATCTCACATCCAGAAGCTGTTCCCACATTGCCTGCTTGACGTGAAAAATCTGGTACCAGTTCCGAATCATGGTCCCAAAATTCAACCTCAGGTGTTATCTTCCTAAATATTGTTCATTCGAATTACTAGAATTCTCCTCTTTCGAGATCACTCACTCTCCACAATTCCTCTATATACCAGGACTGGGCAACCTGCCACTTCCCCGGAGCATGTTCTGCTTTCAGGCTACCTTAAAAGAATAAGCTGCATGCCATTATTTCATTCCTTTGGCAAAAGCAACCTGGCACTCCCCTGGCTGCCTGGGAAGGAAGACAGAAAGGGAAAGAAAGGGTTGACAGAAATTGAAGAGGGATAGTCCATCTATCTGGGCCTCTGGTTCTGCCCAGCACTCATTTCTGGCCTGCCCACAACTACATCCACTGTCCTCAAGAGAATGCCCAAATAGAAATGCGATACTTGCCATAAAACGGTGACCCACCCCAGCTCAGTCTGGAACCAAGTTTAGGATGGTTGCTGCTCTCCCCCATATGAAGAATACGGGTCTGGATGGACTTCAAAGGTGGAAACGTCTCTATGGAGTCCCATTTGTAGCCACATTTACAGATCATTATAACTTGGCACTGATCCATAGGAGTCAAATGGCCAAACTTTCAGCCTCTATAAATCAACCGAACAGCTCTGATTTACACCAGCCGAGGTCCACAGAATAGGTCACCTGCCTTGCAAGGTGATTAGCCAACTGCTGACCTGCTACTCTGTACTCTTGGCTTGGATTCCTCCCCTGGTTCCATTTCTTGCCTAGCAGCCATTAAATGAATAATTGTAGTGAACTTCTAGCCACACCGCTTCCTTGCGAATTGTGGAAAGACAGCTGAAGACACAATCAGGCTGAAGGGGCTGGAAATACTGCAAGCATTGAATTAGGGTGGTCATATAAATGATGAAACTGTTCACATGGAGAGGTGAACTGAAACCAAAGTAAGCGATCCTTGAAAATCGTTAAACCTTCTTTAATGTGCCAAGCAGTTGCCAAAGGGCTGATATGCACAGAAGATCCTTATAGAATGAGGGATTTTGCGGAAAGGAAGTTGAAAGAGGCTGAAGAATACATAAAATTTAAGCATGTGGAAGAATGTGAAGCACAAGAATGTGCTTGTGGTGATGAAAGGACGGAACGCCAGGAAATTAGTCAGAATACGTTGCACAGGTACGATCTCTCTCCACTTCTCTGCTCAGTGGATTTCTGGAGAAGGAAGGAGTGGATCACTCTTGCCAGAAACATAAACTGGTTACTTTCAGAACGCTTCCAAAAGTAGACCAAGCGCTGTTTGTCAACCTTGGGCTGCTGCTTGCCAACCCCTGTTTCAAGTGTTTGAGAATGTGCATGTATAAGCTTCCAGTATGTACTTCATTCTTCCCTCTCTCTTGCTCATTTTTTTCTCCATTTCCCTTTCTTTGATTTTTAAAATGTAGCCCCAGGATATGGTAAGGGTGATGCTGAAACAACAAATACACAGATACGTACATACAAATAAATTAAACATATTGGTTTCACTCTCAGGATTTGTTGGTCTCTTCTGCTCCACGCATAACTATGGTCATTACAACTTCACACAAAAGGAGGCAGGTTTATTTTTGATTATTTTTCTTTCATTAAATTGCATCCCTCAAACAAAAATCTTAAAATATTTACTGGGGGACCCCTATGGAGGAAAGGGTGGGGTAAGCTCTTCCATTTAAACAGAGAATACAGAGAAAGCACATTAAGAAGCACTTCACATTCCTTCCCTGCTTTTCCTCCAGCCTTTCCCGATCTCCAACCCACGAGGGACAAGTACCTTTGATCATTGCAGATCCATATTGACATGTCCCAGGCCAACCTTCACTTTCTAATCTTCCGGTGCTCCAGTCTTGGCGCGCATCACACTATGTACATTCATTACCACTCAGAACAAGGACTGGTGCCTACGTTACTGGAGAATGTTGTACAGCAAGGCCAAAGCTGTTGGTCAGAGGTGGATTTTGGACTGCTTTCCCTTCCTCTAGCGTAGGCTCCCCTTTGCCAAGAGAATTAATCTGGAAATTTTCTCCATTGCTCTTTGCTTCTTTGCCCATGGTTGGCCGTAAGAGAGTAGAGATAAGTGAATTGGTTTTACATATGAGTGCTTCCCCCCACTCCCAATGTGACTTTCTCTCTTTTTTCCTTCTCTTGCTTTCATCTCCCATGTCAGGTGACAGAACTTCTGGAAGAGACAAGAGTGATCCAGTACACATGTTGTGACTTGCAACACAAAAACCCTCAAAAGAGCGGAGGGCAAGGGGAAGAAACTGTCATGGGAGAGGAACAAAATATACCAGTGGAAAAATCACATCCACCTGTCATCTAACTGGATGTTTACCTCTTCCTCAACTACAACTTCTTGGTGATTCGGACCACTTCAAGGTGTTGAACTACCAGATGGGAAACAAATGCTTGGTTACATTGAATCTAGAAAGCTATGTTCAGGGCATGTAAAGACTTTGCCGACTATAGGTGTGCATTTATAAGGGCTGTTTAGGGACAAAGCTGGAAAATCATGTCTCAATAGGTGTGAACCTTTCTGACACTTCCAATGGATGATACAAACTTCTGTTAACAGTGGTCTTATCATGTTTCCCTTGCTCTGATTGCTTTGAAAAGAATACAGTCCTTGCTGAGTTGGAGGTGAATGCTTGTATCTCCATCCCTTTGGCATTCGTGTCTTTTCGGGAGGAAAGAAAGAAAGGCCTTCTGATTGTTGTCATTCTCTTTTAAATCTTAGTTGGTTTTGTAGATCCACCTTTCTCTTGAGGGTTCAGAGCTGAGGATGGTGAGTCACAGCTTATTTGAAGCCACATGTAAATGAAGATCTGAACTTCAACCCCCATCACTCAGTCCTCCCACTGTTGGTGCATGTCCCATCAGCCACCACACCTGCAGCAGCTGCTCTTTCCAGGGGACTCTGTGGCAACTGTATTGTGTAAACCACAATGCTGGATTTGGACAAGCAACGAAACCATGTTGAAGCATGGCAAATAAAACTGACTGTTGCTTCTTACTGTGGTTTCTAAGGACCAAATGCACCACACTGAAATACCACAACATGGTTTGGATGACACAAGAAACAACTCTCAGATGTGTCACGCAAACCTGCCCATTGTGTGTCTGTACTGGTTGTCTGAGTAGCTGTGGACAAAATGCAATTTGAATGACCAACTTCATCAAATAGCATGGATTATATGTGCACACACAACTTTTCACAAGAACCACTGCGTTTTAATCTCTGGTTCCATCAAAATGTGTTTTCTTTTTGCCAAAATCATGAGGCTATAAAAATCTATGGTGTAATCGATCCTTTCATGGGCTATGTGAATTCCCCTAAGTGGATATCATGATTTACCTTTGTGGTGTTTCGCACAAGCTTTATTATGTATTTCTTCCATGTGTGTGGTGTGGAATAGGTGGTCTCTGCAGTTTTGAGTAATGTGGTGGAAAAGTTCTCCTTTCCTTGAGAAAATTCCTTTTCCTGTTTTATGTTACACACATAACTCGATGGGGTCTCACCCCAATATTTTGATAATCCATGGATTATTATGAATGCTTAGGTGTGTGCTTGATATTCTGTAATGATTTCTGGAACGTTAGAAAGTAGGCACAGAGTGACTGAATAAGTAAGAAATAACTGAATTCTGATTCATTTGCAGCGGGTTTAAACTTCATTTTAAAAAATGAAGTTCCTAGCACTCGCTGTTTCGAGGAGCATTCCCAAGAAGTTCAAACACGTGTGGATACACTTTCTGTTAAATAAGCATGAGTCAGCACAAGTTTTCAATCACAAAATGGCCTGCAATGTCTACGTTTCTTTTCTTTTGGAAGTCCTACTACACCAGCTGGTCAGAAACACATTTTTTAAATTCTTTCTGTTCATGAACAGTCAGATAAGTAAACACAGAAACCTGAAAACTTAATCCAAAGGCCACTCTCAAAGGTAGCTTTTTGCTGATCACAGTATCACTGAAAGAAAATGAGCATGGAATTCTTGTTACTTGTTTGGTACATATGGCTAGCAAGGTATTTCATATCTTATTTTTTCATATTTCCAGATTTTTAATCAGCACACATATGTTGCGTCCTCGCTTCCCTACAGATCAGCTAGCCAAAAAGTAGTTAAAGCCCCAAAAGTAGTCCTTAATTGAATGGAAAAGAGGAAAAGCAAAGAACTGTATATTCGTAGCAGTGGCTAGCTTCCAACTTAACTAGAGCTAACTAAACTGAATGTGGTCCTAGTTAACCAGTAGGGGGAGACTTCAGACAGTTCAGTTTGCTTAAGTGAAGAGTAGCTCAGATTAGCCTGCTCCAAAGAAAGCATCGCTTAGATGGCTAGCTAGCTGCCGGAAGATATTCTTAGACAGCATTGTGATACGGCATCCTGCAACTCTGTGTCCGTGGTTATGGCGAAAGCATTTGCATTTCCTACAAGGGCCTACAATATAGACCCATTGTCCTTTTTCATGTGCCATCCTGTGGACACTTGCTCAGCTGACCTGTAGAAGCCCTAAGAAACTTAGCGCAAAGATCAGTTGTCTTGTAGATACACCATGTGGATGAAGTGAGAGGGCAGGAAGAGCTCATGGCTAGTAGCCTCCTCTCGTCCATCCAATCTCTTTTTAAAGCCATCCAGATCAGTGCCCGTCCCCACTTCTCATGGCAGCAAATTCCCTAGTTGAACGATATGCTGTGTGAAGAAGGGCTTGTTCTTGTCTGTTCTCAGCCTCCCACAAATGACCTTCATGGGATGCCTCCAAGTTGGAGAGTTATGGAGAAGGAGAAAAATGTATCCCTCTCTACTTCCTGCACACCCTGCAGTATTTTAAACATCTCTATCGAGTCTCCCCTTCCTCACCATTTTTCTAAGCTGAAAGGTGCAATGCTGGGGCAGATATCCAGGGCCCCATCCCAAAGGATGCAGCAGGGCTTGCTTGCCACATTTTGAAGTAAAGTGTCATCTGGTCCATTGCCATCTAAAAGTGGAGGACCCTACAAGAGGATTGACTCCAGGGTCTACTATTATACACCACTGCTCATGGGAGTAGAGAAGACAGCAGAACTGGCCACGTACCCACAATTATCACAACTAGCACTTTGGATTGATCCAAGTTCTGAGTCAGACAACAGGGCAACCAAGGGGCGAGAGTCACTGTTTCTCATCCTTGCACATTTATGTCATGCTCAATGAGGGTGGCGTGTGATGTGCACACTTGGCAATTGACTGAATGTGTGAAAGAAGCTGAGCGGAGTCTCAGCTGGGCTCAAGGAGATACCACTAGTTCAAATGAGGCAATGGTTAGAAACTGCTTGCAGCCTGCGCACCTCCTAGATCAGGAACCTGCACTGTCAGCTACATGAAAGACGTCTATGCCAAATAAATTGATGTGGAAGAGTTTCTTGAGGGTAGGAAGGAAACTTGCAAAACACTATGCTAAAGAGATCTAATGCCAGCCTACCTCAGAGGGAGGGATATAGAGAAGATCAATTAACTTTGACATCTTATAATAGCAACATATGAAACTCTGTTTCTTATCTCTCTTTCCTACAGTTGCATCTTTGGGTAGTTCCTCTTCCAGCTTGGCCCAAGAAACAAGATATATTAGCAATCTTCACTCAGCTCTATCATTGTAGCCTTAAAGGAGAATGCAAATTATACTCTTCCTAGTGAATCGTTTCAGAAGGAGAGGGAGAGAGATACTGGGACAAGTTAGCACAAAGTTTTTTAATTTAAATTTTGGAAGATTGACTTGTACCAGCCGGAGCCAGAAGAAAATAGTTTAATGAGTGTTGTTTAACTAATTGCCAATTATCTTTGAGCAGAGTGGCAATTTCCAGCAGCTGCATATAAAGCGAAGTTATATTCAATTTATATTTTAGTGTTGCCAAACTGGGTAGGTAGCAACTTGTGGGAACATATCAGCTCCACTTTTGTTCCTTGTTGTTGTTAAAAATCTGTAGGCCTCCAGGAAGAAGGCAGATGCAATGAAAACCGGTATTCCTTTTTCCATTTATTTGGTGTCAGAGGGTACAAGCAAAATCCAAAGACATTTGGCTTTTCATGAATCATGTAGTCCCGGATGTATTTGGAGCATTGCTTTCAACTGCACAAGAATCGCCAATGTATGAGCACCTCAATATTTTTTTCCTAGTGGAAAGCAATAAACCAATGAAAACTTATATGCACAACTGCACACAAACTTAATTTCCACTGGACTTTTTTTTTTAACAACTACGCAAGATCTGTCCAGGTTGCAGAATAAACCCAGCTCTAGTTTTAGGGGGAAAAAAGGCTGATCCTGTTTGTATTTTACTCTAAGGTACGTTCTAGTGCAAGCCTGTTGAAGCACCTTCTACCTGAGGCCTGGATTCAATATCAGGACAGGTCAGGAGATGATTGCAGTGACAGAGGGAGGAAACAGGTACAGCCAAAGTACCCCAAACACCAGGCTGTTAAAGCTTGAAGCTCTCACTGCCAGTAGCTAAGGAAACTTTCAGACTTTTAGCATGTGGGAAAATGTACAAAAGTCGGTGCACCCCCAAAGGATTTTCAAGGGGGCAACCAGGGGAAGGAGGGTGGCCATCTGAGGAGACTCAGGAGGCATGATTAGAAGCAGCTACGGGCAGCCCTGGCCTCGGGTGTGCATCGTCAGTTCTTGCCACGTATGCATACACAGGTCCGGCTGTCAAGCATTACTGATCACCATCCTGACAATATGCCCTTGATGAGTTACAAGGCTGAATCAGATACTACTTTTCTCGGTGTTCCTCTTGGGGGATTACACCAGGGTAAATTATCCATCACAGCTGCAATCAGTAGACCAAGACATTTGACTCCACTGCAATTCTATACAACTACTTTTAATTCTCTTCATCGGTCCAAAAATGGTTTTTCCTTTCTTTCTCCAATACCCTGCTGTTCCTTTTAACCTTTGACCTGGAAGTGTTTGCCACTGAACTTTTGCACCACATAATTCCTCTACAGTCTGGCAGCTCACTCATCAAGCTCACATGAACCCAGAGGTCTACCTTGGCCCTCCATTCAAGTATTGCTTTGTCGTGTTGGCATCTACCACGTTACATCCAGTAGCACTTATGCAATCCAGTAAATCTTTGTTTTTTCATGTCTTCCTGGGACTACAGCCATGGTGTTTGAAAGCTTTGGTGAACACTCTGGCTCAGCATTTGTAGGTGCCTGATTTTGGAATCACTGCCTGAAATCACTCAGTACAAAGAACACCCCTGTGGCCTGGACTTCTTGATAGCCATGTTACAGCAGAGATCCCCTCGCTGCTCGAAGGTGCTCCATGTACCCACAGAAGTAATGCTGCATTTCTAAAAGAAACAGCGACAGCAAGTTTCGCATTCCCCACCCCCACCCTGCAGAAACCTGGCGCATTTCTCATGCTATAGGGTGTACCTGTCTGATTTAGGCATGCTGTAACAGCTCACATTTCACTCTGTTTTGTCTGTTAGCATTATAGGCCACGTTTCCATGCTGATTGTAGTAGAAGGTTTAAGTGAAAAAGCCTCAACTATGAGTTTATATGCAGTGCCAGATTTCGTTAAGCACATGAGAAGATTCTGGTGCCAATTTCTTACTAAGTGTCCCTCCTGGCTGTGTTCGCTAGTCTCCTTGGAACAGCCAAACCTGAAGATCTCTGTAAACGCTAATCTTCTTATACTTTCAGGTATCAGGTTCTCTTTGATGTTACCAAACATGTTGACTCCTATCTTAGTTGAGTGTGCAATCCAGACATTGTTAGCATTAATGATGTTGTGTCTACATTGTTCACATAGAGTGACTAACCATATAGTTTTTCACTTCCAAAAGCTTATTTCTCTGGTTTGTTCATAAAGTCATGTCGAGAAAAACAGTTTTATTTTACAATCTTCTATTTTGGGTGAGATATGATTTGAGGGAAGGAGCTTTAGATTGTGTTAAGTTACAATCCTCTGAACTATTACTTGGTAGAATATAGTAGTTCCTTTCTCCTATACTCAGTTGTTTGAAACTTTAAATTCTTTGGCTTCTGAATATGAAAGAATTTGCAAATTCTGCAAATTCTACTCAGGAATGAGCTAAAGCAAAGTTCTACCCAAGTGTAAAAGCTAAAGAGCTGCACTCCAGATACAGATGATCATACACCTACTGGCCGTGTACCTGTGAGAGATGACAAGCTGGTCAGAATACATAAATGCTAACTCTAGTTTGAACTTGACTAACACTGATTCTCATAGGCCTACTCTAAGTATGTCTAACCAGCAATTCCAATGCTCAGGATTAATATATCCAGTTTTCCAACTGTGTGGCCAAGGTAGGAGTTAGGTTCTGTTTCTTGGCAACTGAGTTCATAAGCATTGCAGGAAAAACTTCAACTTTTCGTCTAGTTCAGACAAAACTCCCATAACACACCCATACACACATGATTTTAACATCGTAAATTGTGTCCACTGTATGGACACATATGCTCTTTCCTATTTATTTGGCCAGGGGTGGGGGAAGCTTTTCTTCTCTATTACTTGATCATTCCTGAGAACTGCTCATTAACAAGCAAATGTAAATAGTGATAAATTATGCTCAATTTCAATGTTTTCCATTTAGCAAAGTATTATGTTGCAAATGATAGAGTGTGCACTTTAAGATCTTGTTAATTGTGATGCAATAATGGATGGTAATTCCTAGAGGAGTTTTTTAAGGCCAGAAGTATGAATGGTATTAGCTCAACGGTTATTTGATTAAGAAGTAAGACCTGCTGAGGCGGACACAACTCGAGCATGATTGACGACCGTAATTGATGGACACACAGGGGTAAAGTCAAGGACACTGATACACAGGTTGGGTCAATCATCTCTTGGTTATGCCCACTTGGTAACTCTTATTAATATGCTGATAGAAGCTGTTATTGAAACCTTTTAATGGGTTTCTAATGTAAAAGTGGTAACTTTTAACTGGGGTGAACTTTAAATTATTCAACCTGAAGTCATAGTGAAACAGAAATATTCTGATTTGGCAATAAGCTATCTGAAAGTTCTTTCTGCTCACCCCAAGTTCCTGAGATCAGATTGTCTATTCCATTGTCCCCCTTATCAGCACCTTTGAGTTTACTTCAGGATCCCAAGTTTCTCCAACCAGATTATGGCCCAGAGTATGGTCTGAAGCTAAGCAGGTCCAGGGCTGGACTGAGCTTGGAGGGGAGACCACCTGGGAACCGCATGTAGCCACCTTGAGTTCTACAATGGGAGGAAGGAGGGATATAAATGCAATTAATAAATGAATAGATTAACCTATCATTCTTTGATAGCCTTGACAGCTATTGTTGGTAACCATGTTTTCTTACGTTATGCCACATAGGTAGATCATTTCCAGGAAGAGACTCGGGAAGGTGTGTTTCATGAAGGTCAGACTATGAGTTGGAAGGAACATGGCTGAAGACACAAGATGCAAATATAATCAATTTATTTATTTTTATTTATTTATTTAGAAAATTTCTATGCCGCCCCATTCGCTGAAGCCTCGGGGCGGCTCACAAAACATTAAAATATAATACATTAAAAATATAAAATGAATTTACAATATAAATGTTGTCTCTAAAAGGAATGTAGCCATTTGAGTGCTGACTAGCCTTGTTGGACACTGGTGGTCTAAAACTGGGATCGGGAAGGCATGTCCTCTAGATGTTTCTGAGCAAGTTTCCAACATCACTCACCACGGGCCACGCAAGCTAGTGCTGATGGGAAGAGCAGTCCAACAGCATCCAGCTTGCCGCTCATCCCCCATCCTGATGGAAAAGAAACACAAAATAACACACCATCATTTGCTCCAGTCTGCTGAATGCCTCTGCCCTGTTGTGATTGCTCCCCCTCGGCAACCACGGCAAGCCCGTTTCACACACATTTTTATTTATTTGTCTTCAGCCTAGCCCCTTTTGCACCCGAAGGATGGCAGATTCTGGTGTCAGTTGGTTTTTTCCAATCATCACCCTCTCCCATCTGTTCTGCAGCCAGAGGAAAGATCCATATTCTAATTATATGACTCAGAGGGAGTCGCACACTTAGAGAAGGTCAAGGTCGAGAGGCCCATTGGCATCAGAAGCCTAACGCCCTGCTCCTGGTACATCGCTTCACACCCTTCCATGGATGTATCTTCAGTGACTCCCTGCCTTCCTTATTGTGCCAGATAACAAGGAAACTGAGAAGAGGTCGAGACAATAATAGTATGAAATATTGATGGACTCTTAACATCCAGCAGCCGAGGCGCTTGTTCCTGCTCAAAGAGGGCCACTGAACAGGGCTCATTCCAAACTAAAAATAATATTGAACAAGTCTAAAGTGGCAGCCACCTCCGATCTGGCTTCTTACACCTTTTCCCTGTGCTCTTTTTCTTCCTCTATTTGTTTAAAGTTTTTAGCACTGTGTAAAGAAGCAAAATTCCCTACAAGCAAATTTACTGGAGTCATCCCCTCAAATCCAAAATGAGAGGTGCTGTCAGGCTTGTAAGGGAGGGGGAAAGCGATGACATAGTTCAAAGGCTTCCCTATGGAAAATACTCACGACTAAACTGAAAAAGAAAGTCTCTCTCTGTCTCTCTCTCTCTCTCTCTCTCATTCACTGTTGTGAATTCATTCATCATAAATTCAATGGAAAGGCCCTTGACACAATTAGGCAACCTTCTCCAACCAGTTACCCTTAACATCATTTGCACTACATGTCCCATCATTCTTGACCATTTGTGATGCTGTCTTGGACTGATGGAAATTGAAGCCCAAAATATTTGGAGGGCAGCAGGCTGAGGAAGGCTGCAGTGTGCACATTTTATTTTATTTTATTTATTTTATTTTATTTTATTTTATTTTATTTTATTTTATTTTATTTGTGGAAACAATGGGATTTGTCCCATAGCATTCCACACAGGTTATTGAGAAGATGCATATTTCATATGACAGACAATCCCTTTAAAATTGTCTGTTTTTATAGCCTTTCTACGTCTTCCTTCGGGAGAACTCGAGGCAGCACACATGGAGTTCTAGGGGAGTTCTTCCATCCAATCACTGACCACACTCAGCCAGGTTGTTCCATCATGTCCCTTAAAACCATAGTTGTCCTAAACTTGGGCTTTAATCAGTGCTTGTAGACAATCTTTCCACATAGATAAGTCTTCCTAAGAAGTAATCAAACGGCATGTGTATATCTTCAAGTCAATGTTCCCCTTACCAATGGGTCCCCTAGCAATCCTGGGAATTGTAATTGGCAAGGATTCTGCAAATGTCCCCTTAGAGATCTTTTATCGACTTCATTTCTCCAGGGGAACAGGGCCTTCTGGGGAATGCGGACAGGGCCAGCCCTACCATGTGGTGGATGGAGGCACTTGTCTTGGGCAGCAAATGCTGAGATGTGGCAGGGGGAGAAGAGATTTAGCACTACCTAACCTATACTGCGGCCCTGAGGTGCAGTCAAGGATTCTTTCACATGGCCAGTGCTGAAGAAAGATCCAACGGCAAGTCCAGTTTTCTTTTATACGTGGAACAGGAGGAGATGTCGCTGGCTTTTGTCTCAACAGAATGTCTTCAGCCAGTCCTGGTGGTTCAGCCAGTTAAAGTCAGAAATGTATGAGCTCCTAACCTTTAATAAAACCCCTATGGCACTGAAATGCTGGGCAGAGGGGATGTTTATGAATTTGGTCAAAGCAGCAGTCAGAGGGTGTTCGTGTGTTTGTGGATATACGTAACCCTTTGCTTGCGTATTATTTTTCTGGACAAAAATCACCATCAGTTACTTTCCCATTCCTGGGCAGGCCAGGGGGAGAATATGGAATCTTTTGCCCTGTAGAAAACAAACAAACATGACAATTTCCATCAGGAGAGGGGTGGGGGAACACCCTTCAAGAAAAGGATTACACATGCACAGCAAAACACCGATGATTGAAACTTGAATTACATGGTGTTTGACCAGAGACAATACACTGACTGAAGACACCCCCCACTCCCCCTGCAAAAGAAAAGTGGAGAGGAAGAAAATCCAGTTGAACATATGACCAAGGTAAGTGGGAGAAATATATGCAATCCATCTTCCCATCTCTCCACTTTTGTTCATCTTGTCCTTCCTCTTCTTTTTGGATTGGATTGAAATCGCTATCACAAAGAACATGTCTGATTGGATTGAGATATCCCTGTTGCTGTTAAACATGCAAGCTTCAGTGGCTCAAGAAGAGGAGCCGCACAAGCAATTTAATATGTGGCTTCAATCCAATTCCCCGAGTGATTCCCCCTCTTGTGTGCGACAACAGGACAAAGTGTTGCATGCGTAGAATCACAGGAAGAAACAGGAAGACGCACCAACCTGAGCAGCTGGAATGACAGTTCTGTAGCAGATCGTTGGCCTCAGAATGTGAAGTCCAGAATCTAATCCAGCCATTCCCTCCCACCGCATCACTGCCACCCCATGCAAGAGATCTGCATTCATTGTTCCGTGTTTCTGTGGGTTGAGAAGGGTGTGAAATGGTTCTCTGCCAAGTTTGAGAATACCAAGACTGTGAAGAGAAACCTGCTTTCCTCTGGTATGAATGGGTGAGAAATGCACTGGGTTTGCATTTTAATGCACAAAGCTCAGATTTGTATCTCCCAAACCTAAAAATAGCACAAAACACAGCTCACACATGCGTTTCATACATTTCTGAGGACTGTGGTGAGTTTCGCAGGGTGGGAGGAAATGCATACCAAAAATATGTTTGCACATGTGAAATGCGCACACAAAGAATGCCTACATTTGGAAAGGCAGACAAAACTGCTTGTATCAAGGGGAAATATGTATTTAAGAAATGAGTGCAAATATTGTGCACATTCTAGAAACAAAAGAAGGGAAGGAGGGAAAGAAGGAAGTTATGTGCAGGAAAAATAACAAAAGTCTTGCATTAAACAAGATCATGAAGAAGAAGACGATAAATGGTTTTTAGATACGACAGCTGAATGCCTCCTTCAAAATCAAGAAGGAAGGTGGTTTGCCACCATGTGAATGGACAGCAGGACTAGAAGGACCTGATTCAGCCTGGCGTTTCCTATGTTCTTTCATTCATAACTCGTCTCTGAAGAGCAGGAGCTGGGATACAGCAGTGGGACAAGGCCTCCTGTTTTGCTTGTGGGATTCTCATAGATGTCTGGTTGACCACTCTGGGAAATCGGCTGGATAAGCCTCAGTCTGATCCAATTGGCCTCTTCTTATGTGATCAGGAAGAGCTTATCTAGGATTAGGATAAACTGCCCAAAGAGCTTTGGCCTTTGGGCAATATAGAAAATTCATCACCACCACCACCACCACCACCTGCAGTCAAGCCTTTGCTGAGGCTCACACATCTTCTCAAAAGGAGACCCCCGGATCCATGCTGTCCAAAAGCCTTCACATGTCAGGCCACAAGCAAGCCTGCTGCAGAAACTTATTTTTAAGTGCTGTTCCACTCTAAAACCTCTCTGTTTTGGTCTCTCTCTCATTTTCCAAGTTAAAACTCACTTGGTCCTGAACTTAGAGCATATTTTCCCAGTTGAGCTTGGTTATTCCAGAACTGCGAGTTTATTGTTTTTGTTAGTAAATGTACATGAAAATACTTTTCTTTTTGTGTGTATTTCTTCTAACACCTGTATGTTCACCTAACATACACCATTTTTTTCAATCCATGTTCCAATGGACTGAATAATATTTTTCATACTACCTTTGTGTTTTATCCATTGTCCAGTGCAAAGTTTGGAAAAGGGCTCATCTTGAAAGAAAGCCGAGTTTCGGTCCAGATACCACTTGGAAAGTACAACATTAGTTCAATATGCATTGATAGGTGAACCCAATAAATTTCTCCCCCACTTCTACATAGACACACTTTAGTAGTTTTTGGTCAGCACACAAGAAGAGCAAGTCTGGACATGTGCTGGAATTGCAAGTGTACAGAGAAGGCCAAAGAAAGAATTTCCATCATTGTGTTACGAATCCCCCAAGAACCACCTGCAGCCCTTCTCCAGCCTTGTGTGCTCTCCACCAGCTCAGCCGAAGAAACTCTCTGATCATCTATTAATCTCTTTTGTTGCTCAGAAGGCACTGTGATGGCTTCGGCTGTGGAAGCTGCCTAATGATTCTCTTAAGATCAAAAGGCAGGTGTCATAAAGGTTATTAATATATTCCGAGTAAAATAGTGTTTGCTTTTCAAAGCCCTTGAAAAAGCTCTCCTGAAGTATGTTTGCCATTAAAAAAAAGTGCCAGGCTCCTTCATCCAATATCGAGATAGACGACTTCCAGACCAATTTGTGATGTATGCTTAACAGATCAGAGGGGGGAGGTGTTTTGAAAATAAGTATATTTTGGTGAAAT
This sequence comes from Varanus komodoensis, assembly GCF_004798865.1. Classification (NCBI taxonomy): domain Eukaryota; kingdom Metazoa; phylum Chordata; class Lepidosauria; order Squamata; family Varanidae; genus Varanus; species Varanus komodoensis. The sequence goes on along the minus strand of NW_025335550.1, from coordinate 7,854,605 downwards.
GTTCCTGCAAGCCTGCTTCCTCACTGGAGCATCCCTGTTTATCCTGGGCTTGCTTCCTCACAACTGTTAGGAGCAAGAAGCCTCCACAGTCAAAAATAATTACATTAAAACACATCTGGAAATAGCTTGAGTTGTTTGACCAATAGGTCTTCTGAAGGAAACAGCAGGGCTCTATTGTGCAAATCCCATTATTAAAGAAATCCCCTTGCTGTAAAACCCTGGAGTGTGTTCTACTGAAGATCCTATCAGACCTTGCTTTGGACTGATCATGGAATTCTTATAGGGCCCTATGGGGGATCCTTAGAATCCCATGCAGTCCTTGACATCCATCTGTGTGCCCTCCATGTGTCCACACTGGCACTGGAGTGGGTGCCAAAGTCTCCACTGCAGATGCCAAACATGCATCTGTTTATGCCCAACTTCCTACTCCTGTGAACAGGCTGTAACGCTTCCCTTGGCCCACGCTTCCCTTCTCCCCTCCTTATCCCTACCATCAAGCTGGCCCTCGGGTTACCACCACCACTTTCCCTGCCATCTCCTCTGTCCTAGCTCCTATAAGCCTCCCCTCTGGACAAGCACGGATGTGGACTGTGCATGTATTTGTGAGTCCAGCTGGTCAAACGGGCCCAGAAATCGCTGCAGCTCGGAACTATTGCAAGTCCCAGAAAGGTTTTTTCAGATTACTGAGTGTGTCGGAAGGGAGGCGTCCGTGATGAGCTGATTCCACACAAGGGGTAAAGTCCATCAGCCGCAGTCCAGCACTTGATACCTGAAAGGTGATTATACAGGTGATCACTTCTCTGCCTCAGCACCCTGCTTCATACTGCCTAATGGGATCCACAGCCTTGGGGACTAGATCCTGCAAGATTCAGTAACACAGCTAGGGAGTCTGTGCCACCGGATGCTGGAGCAAATCCAACCCTTCTCATGGCATTCAGTACACGCATCCACGCATCCCCCATAGCACTTCAGTAAGAGCAGAACCGTGGGCGAACCGTCTTCAGTGGCCACGCTCGCTTAAATACTTCAAGAGCCATAGCTGAAAAAGTGGGGCACGTCTTTGTACAAATAACTGGGAAGATTTATTTCTTTTTAAGAGACTTTAAAGAATCATGCATCAGATTTATTTCTGTTCTGGCCTCCGTATTCCTGACATAAGGGCAGCTCCTGAGCTGAAATGATGAAGTTTATTGCAAAGCACAACACAGAGCTAGGGTTATGCTCTGCAAAGTATAGATTATAACCTTTCCCGACCTTTGTAGAAGTGCTGCTTCCATTTTGGACAGGTTAAGTATAGAGGCATATCCTTCTATTTCAGTAACATGAAAGAGCTTGTTGCATTGGCCTTTCCAAAAGGAGAATAAATAACACCTAAGAATATAGCATATAATTTTAACATCAGTGCTGATGTCTGTGTACACAGGTTTAAAAGCAAAACAGTGGTTAGACTGCCATGGTAAGCATGCAGGATACTTTCAGAATTCTCCTCCACTTTTCCCTCCAGCTTCTGAAGCTTTGCGTTTTACCTGGGTTTGTTTCGAGTGACCTATTGTATACTTTGTGGTGGGCGTGCAAACCCTCAATCGTGAGGTAATCATAACATGCTTCTCTGTATTTCCCCATAAACGCTCATTTATAGATGTATTTTACCACAAAGTGCACATTTCTAAATATCTTTTATCCTGATGCATGCATTTTTAAATGTACAAATTTTAGTACGGTTGTTTTGTTTTGTTCATTGGTTTGTTTGTTTTTGAGCTGGGAACTGGACTGCCCGATTTAGAAAAGTCAAAAATTGCTTTCCGGTGTAGCTGCAAGTTCGTGCTGGAGGAGTGAATTGGGTGCATCTGCATCAGAGTACACAAAGATCAAATCCATCATGTGTCCCAGAAAGTATCCGAGGTACACGCACATATAAAAAAGGCCTTGGTCTGAGTGTTTGTTATTCTGTGAGACTCCTTACTGTTTCCCTCACCGATTTCTGGTTGACTGAAGCATCATGTGATCATTGCATAAGAACAAAAGAAGATCTTGGATGGGACAGAGCAATGGTCCACCTGGTCCAGCAACTTGCTTCCCCAGGCCAAGCTATGCATGATTTTGTAGATGTAGTAAGCGGCTACACCTTTCTTTCTTATTTCACAATAAATGTATGGACCCCCTTCTGAATTGGGACTCCAAGAGGGGAGTGGAGAGGCTTAATCCTCTACATTCCACCCAGGTCCACATCTGGATTCAATCACCATTCCACCACCCTTTCACACACCTGTAGTTTTCATTGCCCAAAAGTTATTGTTTGGGCCAGAGTATGGTCTGAAGGCACATGGGGTATCTGCCATGTTGAAGCTGAGCAGGTTTGGGGCAGCCTGAGCTTGGAAGGGAGACTACCTGGAAATTGTGTGTAGCCATCTTGAGTCCCACCATGGGAGAAAGGTGTGGTATAAATATCATAAGTAAATAAGCAACCACTCTGTGAGGAAGGATGAGCTGAGAGGCTGTGACTGGTCCAAAGTTACCAGTTTACTCATGGCTGAGCAGGGTCTAGAACCCAAATTGCCCGAGTCCCCTTTCCACTACTTAACCGCTACACCACACTGCCTTTCTTTTTGAGATCTAACAGTATTACAGAGGGAGACAGATTCCATGGGGATTTGTCTCCCCAGATTAAACGCCCCATGATGTTGTATCCTCTGTTTTCAAACATGTGTAGAAGAGAGATCAAGGATCACATCCTATATGCAAGCGGGTCACTGGATTCCCCAGGTGCACAACCCTTGATGACTCACACTTGAAGTGCAAGCCAGCTCCAATGAGAGATGCTATCAAATAAGGAGACAGAAAGCTCCTGCCTGTGATGTTTGATTGACCCTTGTTGGTCTGAGATCAAATTATCACTTGATGCTGCAGTCCCAAAATACTGAGGATGCATGTCTGAGCCGGTCCCAAAGAGCTGAGCCAATCATTAAGCGATGAAGAAATCTAGCAATGTACGAAAGCCAGTGCTTTGCTTTGCTTGTGCACATCCTTAAAAGCTCTTGAACAAAGCTTGGGATTTAATCATACTTTGGGTATCAAAGATGATACTTAGTGCCTGGCCAGAGTTTTCAGATTAACAGCAAAAGAACAAGGCATATATGTTTGTGTACAGAACATCTGGGGAGGGGTAGAAAGGGCATAAGAAGGAGATCCCATTTCTGCTAGGGATGCAGGCAGTCTTGAGTCAAAACATAAAGATAGGTGAGTGGGTAAATAGGTGGGTGGGTGGATCAATTGCATATGTATAAATAGTCTCTTTTTCACAAATATAGGCTTCCTTTTAGGAGCATTCCTTCAGATTACCGAACCACAGCCACGCTTTGTGTAAAGGGTCCTTGTCTTCAAAGCACTACTTGCCCAGTATCCAATGAATTGCCACAGGATCTATGAAAGACAAGAAAGGCATCAGGCCAAATGCATGCTGAAAAAGACTTAAGCAGGGGGCGCAAAGCCTAGGAAGAAGTCAGTGTCAAAGCCCAGGAAAGGATCGGCTGTTGTTCTAATCAGGTATCAGCCTGTATGGGTCCCTTCTGAGACAGCTTGGAATCTGCTCATCTAGCTCAACTCCAGATGGTGAGCTCCAGGGGCTTGTCACATCAGCTCCTAGGTGCCTTCAGGAAACCCCTGCCCTCTTTCAGCCTAGCAAATAAGCTGAATTTTGCCCCCTTTTGGACGAGGCTGCATGTCTCAGCTGTGTGATTGCTTGCTGTGCAGAGCCATGTTGCCACAAGGTTGACACATTTTTTCTTGGGAATAGGAGCTGTCAGATGTCTCAAGGTCAATTTACATTTAAGGGCTTGGCTGATCTGATGGTTGTTCTCAGCTGTGTTGATTGGCCACTGTCAGAAATGGGAGTTGGATTCTGTACCCACAAAACTGAGCAGGGGATTGACATAGTCAAATCTGACATCATTGGAAGGGGGCTGCAGATTAGTGATGCCCAAAACATGGAATCTGTGTCTGCTAGACTAATTTGTAGTGAATGAGGAGAAATTCGTTTGCTTTGAACTTCAATGCAAAATTGCCAAATTTCACATTTGCAAACAAATATATTTTATTTTATTTATTTATTAAAACCTTTCTATGCCGCCCCATTCGCCGAAGCCTCAGGGCGGCTCACAACATATACAAATTATAACTCACTTATTCTTCATAATTGGCACTTCTCTGGATGTTTCAATGGAGTTTACCAATCAAATGTATTTAAAATGTGCATATCAGAAAAATGTGCACATAAACATTTTGAAAAATGTTAAAACATAGCAAGAAAGACAGGCTGCTTGCCAAAAATATGTCTATTAAGCAAAATTGTGTCCAAAACTGCATGTATTGGGAGAACGCAAACCAAATCCATATATATTTTCATGACAAGTCCTTTTTCTAAAACTCAGAGCTCCAGTCATAATAAATGTAAGACTGGAAAAAATTCTCAGTGTTGGAAAAATGAGAAATTGATAGATTTGTCCCTTCCTACCTATTCAGGATAGTTCTTTTAACACTAAGAACCAGAGTAATGGAATAGAATGTTGGATGTCATCTGTGGAATCAAAGATGCTTTGATACCCATGCTAAGGAGCCCTGCTCTTCATCCCACCTGTTTCCTCACTATCAGCTTTCACCAGGGTTGGGAAGGCAGTCTGCACACGATCAGAAGCAATTTTTTTTGTACTGTTGGTTCCTGTGTTGACCCTGTGATGCTGAAACTATGGGCACCCCACAACAACCACTTTGGCAGGAAGAGAAATGGCACAATGTATGCCCTGATCGAGATAGATCAAAAGAGCAGAAGATTTTTTTTGGTGGGGGGAGCAAACATCAGTGGGAAAAGAGAAGGATGAAAGGGAAGTCTAATCGTAGACACTGCTTAAGCTCTGCTGATTAGTGAGAAGCTTTTGATGTGGCTCTGTGGCAGGCAAGCAGGAGAGGTGACCCCATCCTGATATTCTCCAGTTCACCCAGGTGACGATTCCAGCATGCACCGTTTAGCCCTGCGGACACACGCGACTGGTTGGTGCACGTTCTAAGAGACATAATGGCAAAGGATTTTGCCTCTGGGCTTCAGCTGTGGACACAGGGTGGTGACGACGGGGGAAAGGTGGAAAACCTTCGCAGCATATTATAGAAATAGTTTCCTTAAAGTCCTTTTTAACCCTTGTGACTTTCTGCAATGTTCAGTCAGGTCTTGTTTCCTCAATATTACATCTCTAGCTAGACATAATAGCTAGAAGGTTAATAGCTATTTGACTATAGAAGGTTAAATAGAAGGTTAATAGAAGGTTAACCATGGAAGGACGCTTTTAATACCCACTGGAACAATGAACAACTTGGCGATGGTTTGATCAACCAAGGTATCACCAGAGAGATGAAGTGACATGACTTCCTTGGAAACACACTGTCCCTTCAGTTTATGCGTGTCAGTCATTAGTGAGCTGACATTTATGGAAGAAGCAACCTATAAGAAGCACCTGTCTTGGGTCAGAGGTTAAAGATGTCATGAAGGCCTCATGGTTTCAAGAAGAAGTCCTGCATCTCCTCCTCCATCACTCAGCGATGTCATCTATCCATACTGCAAGTTCCTCTGCCTCATTCAGGTGCAGGACAGAGTCTTTCATTATCCAACAGTGTCATCTTTAGCTGTCACCATATAAACTTCCGTATAGCCTGAAGTTCCTGCACCTGCCCAGTCTTGGAACCTAAGCAAGGTCAGGCTTGGTCAGACTCTGGATGGGAGACTTGAGTCCTGCACTGAGCAGGTGATTGAACCCAATGGCCAATGAGATCTGCGGGAGAGGCCCTTCTCCGGGAACCCTCCATGAAGGATATTAGGAGGGTAAGTACCCGGAGGAGGGCTTTCTCTGCGGTGGCGCCCAATCTATGGAATGCGCTCCCCAGAGAGGTCCTCCTGGTACTGTCGTTATTTGTTTTTCGGTGCCAGGCGAAGACCTTTTTATCCAAATGCTATTTTAATCGTTAACATTATTTATTTATTTTGTTTTTTGGGCCAGGTCGACTCATATTATATTGTTTTATTCTGTTCTTCTTAATTTATTATTGTGAGCTGCCCTGAGGCTTCGGCGAATGGGGAGGCATAGAAGCCTTCTAAACAAACAAACAAACAAACAAATAAATAAATAAATAAATGGCCTGCTAGACCCCTTCCAAGTATGTGATTCTCTGATGTGATTCTATGGTCTTGTGTGGATTTCTTCTGTTACAGTGCAAAATAAATCCCAGCACTCGGAAGGCCAAAAAATTTATTGTAGCAGGAACCTTCATAAACAGGAGACAGTCTCTTCAGAGGCAATTACAAGTAGGACAGAGTGACAATTTTCTCGTACAAGAAGCTGGCTGGCCATGCTGAGTCTGTTCTGATCCAACAAGGTTCTTCATTGGTTCTTATGTCCTGAAGCCTAACCCTGGCAGGGTTGCCCTTCCCTTGGGAATACTTGCCCATGCACCTCTCCCATGTGTTCAAGGACCACCTAAGAGGACAAAAGGAAGACAGCATAAGCTGCTTTGGGTTCCTCACAAGAAGGTTATTGGTGGGATATAGAAGTAATGTAGTTGCAATAATTGGGCTACTTGAACGATGAAGGAGTTTATTTCTTTCCTTTCCATGGGCAAAAGCTGACTGAACAGGGAGCTGATTCTTACTGCAAACGGGGTGGTGAGAGGACATCTTCTGCAGCAAGCTAGCTTAGGGCAATCCATGTGGACCAGAGCTTCCTGCTCAATGGACCTGCTGCCACCTCCCATATCTACCACCAGAGGTGACTTCTGCATGGAGCCTGGTGGTAAAACCAGCCCTGAACAACCAACTAAAACAAAAATACCTTGAGTTTCATGATGGAAGGAAGGGTCACCCTCAACCTTGAGTTTAGGAGCAACTCAGCGGCAATATTCATTTGAGATCTTATCAGTTTTGCTCATCACAGGAAGCATTTCTTTCCCAGATGGACATCCATTGCTATCGACAACTGGTAGATGACTCCCAAAGCAAGATTTGACTAATGTTCTCTACAAATGCCTTCCCTTCCTAATGTTCCCTGAGACATAATGCTAGTTTCACCAACATGTCTTCCAAACTGTGTCTGATTTTTCCCAAGTAGGAACCACTAAAGCTGACGTGAAATTTTGCCACAGGCAAATGTAATATATTTATTCAAGGGTGAATTGGTGTCTTCTGGAAATGTAGTGAATATATCAGATGTACTGGATTTATAGCATTGGATTTAACCCATCGCATTGTAAGTCTCCTTACTGTACGTGAATGAAGTGTGGTGGAATGGGATGGCAGGGAATAAGAGATTGGAAAGGCATATAAACAAGAGTTTTGAAACCATGCCAAGCAATTTGTTCTGGCTTTAATCAAGATGTCGTCTTTTAACTTCAAATGTCATTATTGTTATTATTTTTAATCCCATATCAAAACTTTGAGCAGCATTCTGCAGGATGAATAAATGCTACTAGTCAATTAAACTTTCAGAAACATTTCAAAGCTTTGCAAATGAATGATAGCCATTCAGGGGGGCAGGGGAAGAGAAAGTGTGAGAGTACACATAAAAAAATTATATTGTATTATATATCAAAGTGATGCAGTTAATAAACCAGAAAAAGACAAAGTGATTAGCAACAAAGAAATGGATGAATTATATGTTTTGAACTCTGCAAAATCTAATGGGGAGGACTTGCTTGTTTCTTTTGTTCACTGGTTTTGGAGAATGGGTCTTCTTTTCTTTCTCTTACTTGTGTATGTGTTACCATTTTGTTCTGCCATTTTGGATGTTAGATTATTCTTCTGCCTGGAAAGTGTTGTATTATTGAATCCATAGGATTAGGAGCTTGCCATGTCCCTGATTTCATTTCTTTTCCTACCTTGGAAATGTGAATTGCAGTGTCTTGTACTAGTCATCCAAGATACGAGCAAGCAAAATACAAGCAAAGTTAGTACAAGAAGAAACCAAGCCCACTCACTCCACCTCCAAGCCTTCCCCTTCCACCCATCCACATAGCCCCTATGTTTTCCCAGTCGTATCATCAGGAACTCAGAATAAACGAAGATATTTCTGAAAGGTGGGAGGACACCCTTCAACTTTTCAAGCCCAGTTAAGACTTAGAGTTGGTTCCATCCGTGTCAACAGCCTCAAGTCTCTGTTACACGCTGTGCTACTTGGCTTTAGATCATGTGTTGTTAAAAGTAGAAACAAGCATGCCTGAGCAGGAAACTCTTTTTTGTTACACGTAAAGGAAAAGAATGAAATGCCCGATCATTCCTGCAACGGCTCTCTGAGTGAAATCCAGTGGTCGCCATCAACAGGAGAATGGCCAATGGTTTCTCAAGAGCACCAAAGAGAGAATTACTTTCACCTGAAGGGTAACGTATTTTCCCAACACCCGCCCCTTCTCCCCGCATACCAATCCGGTGTGCCATTACTCCTCACCTCTGAACTGAGAAAGACTTGATGCAGTGTCATAATTTAGCAAATTACTTCCTCAAAGGAAGGTCAAACATTTTACCATTCGATCAATAGGAAGCGACTTACAAATCATGTGTATTGATCATTGTAATCATTCAGAGGAATGTAGGGCAGACACTAAAATCGCATGCACTTAGTCTTAATTACCCACATTAAAGCAATTATACCCCAAAACTGTCATTGTCTAAAGCTGAGCAAACCATACACTTTAATACGTCTTGGTAACTTTTAGCAATGCCAATGGAATCGTAAGTCAGTCCGGGAGGCTGTTGCACTGAACGTCAAAGAGGTTGCTGGAATTATGCAAATTGGACAGCGGCCTCTTTCCCCAGAAAAGTGAGTGTTTCAAGACAGTGATCTTGAAAGGGAGGGAGAGCTGACAAGAACACAGAAATGCACTTGGGGAAACCTACCTTTATTTCCTAGGTGAGTTCAGATATTCAGAGATTGTTGCCAGTTATACTGTGTATGGAACAAGGTTCTCCTCTGAAGTTTTCTCCATGATTTTGGTGCAGGGAGGAAGGAGCAAGTAAATGGTAGGGTTGGTACATCTTTCCATTATTTCATTTATTCTTTCTTTCTTCAGTTAGCTGGCAATTCTTCTGTCAGATTGTGTGTGATGTGGATGGCTGGGAATACACACTTCCTACCTGTTACATTTTACAGATACACATGCAATGTATCCATCAGTTTCCATGAGCATTATCTCATTATTATCTCTCAATACTCTTGGTACCCGAGTTTCTCATCTCTCATTTTATTCTTTCATCTCTCATCTCATTTTATTCTTTTTTCCAATCCTAATTTCCTTGAAGGAACCCAAGGCAGCTTATGAAACCTTCTTCCCCATTTCATCCTCACAACACCCTGTGAGGTGGTGGGTTGGTGGGTCTGTCATCTGTCTGTCTGTCCGTCCGTCCGTCCGTCCGTCCATCCATCCAATTTATTCCCTACCTTTTCTTCCTTTTCAAGGAAGGGCAGTTTCATAATTTGCCTCCTCCTCCTCCTCTTAGTCTAATCCTCACAGCAATCACCCTGTGAGATAGGCAGGGCTGAGAGTCTGGGACTGGTCCAATGTCACCCAGTTGGCTCCATCGCTAACCAAGAACTAGAACACAGATTGCCTGATTCCCAGACCCATGCTCTTAACCACTACACTACACTGGCTGCCAGTTCCTCTCTGAAGGTGTTGGAAATGAGCAACAATCTTCCAGCATTTTCTGACCCTTTGGGCTTAAAGTCAGTATCAAATTTATTTTGCCAAAGGAGAGAGAAGCTGTTTGCTGTGTGAATTTGCAAGAATCTCTTTGAAGATGTTTGCAGACATTTCCTGCTGAATTGGGACAAATGATATTTCCAAACTTTTCTATGTAGACAAACCTACCACCTTTACCAACCAGTTCCACCATATTTTGCTCCATTCAGGACCAGGAGTAAAAACATACTTACCAGCATTGCATGGCCTCTCTTCCACTCCAGAGCAGCACTGGTGGCAAAGTGTGAGTCTTGTATGAGAAGAAACTGTCTGAGAAGACACCAAGTCTTCCTTGAGTAGGCCACAATCTCACAGATCGCTGCAACTTGTAGTCGATTAGCAAAGACTTCTGACTCCCGTTTAATAGCAAAACTAATTCAACCTCCTTCCATAATTCAACTACTGAAATGCAGAATGCCCCTGTGGCTTGGGGAGCTCCTGCCAGTCAAGGAGACAACACCAGATGAACCAGAATGTTTTTACCTTGGAAGAACAGTGAACTCCATTCATTTCTGGGACTCCAAATAAATTCCTGAACTCAGAATGATTTTCATGTAAGTGTATGACTTTTGGTGTACCTAGTAGCTCTCATGAGCCTTAAGTCTGCCCACCCTGTGAATGAAGATAGGGATGATGGTGATGATGATCCATTCAAATGTGGGTTTTCTGTTTGAATTGGTCCATCTGAGAAGGGCTCTATTTTCTTCTGCATGGCAGGTTTAAACATCTACTCAATGAAACTCTGTCTAAGGATCCCCACTTCCTACATTTATCTTTGACTTTCAGCTGTCCAGCACTAGCAAGACATATCATGGCTTTACATGCCCATAACTTTTCTTGGGAGGAGGAGGCAGGGATATATGCATCAGCTCATCTTTTTGCTCTCCAGTCTTCATGTGAAGGGAGTGATTGAGAACATCTGGGATAAGTCACCCTGTCTCTGAAGGACAAGATTCATCGTGGAGCCCTTGTCCAAAGGCTCACAGAGAGAGCGGGCACTGGCGTTGATCTCCACCAGAGGAGAAGCCCACATGGGAAAGTCATAAAGCCCAAGGGCTCCTCCGAAGGCGCCTTGCTGTCTACAGTGCAACCCTCCTCCGGCCTCAGACTTGGGCAGAGGTGTGCACTGTTTTGTCCCATCTAAGAAGAACACTTTGTGTAAAGGAAGCTTCTGCCAAAGAATTCTATTTGTTCCTTTTCCTCTTTCATCTGAGCGGTGATCAAGTGGTCTGGCCAGCTTCTTTTTTAAGGTTTCCAAATTTGTCTGTCGTCCCCCTCCCCCCTTGCCCCAATTCTCCTTCCCCCCCTTCCCTCTCACTTTTCACACCTTATCTGGTTCTTGCATTCTTCCCCTCTTCAGTAGTCAAAGTGATTGAAAACTGAGCGGGCGACCCCTTTGCTGCAGCCACTTTTCTTCACATTTCTCATTTACTGCCGAATCAAATGGGCCTTTTGTCTCACGCCATCCCCTGATGTTGCCTCTGTTACATGCAAGGTATTCTTCAGGTCAGGCAGGTTGAAAAAAGCAGGGAGACTCCAGGAGGGGAGATGGTCTTGGCCTTGCTCAATCCAGCCTCGAATCCGCTGGAACCGACACCCAATAGAAGGAAGATATACTACCCCGACTGGATGAGCAACGGGCCAATAAATTCATTAATCATCATTTTATGCCTCATCAAACACTTCCCAAGTTCCTCCATGGGAGTTATACAAATTAGCCAGTGAAAAGGCAGTAATTTTAGTTTCGCTAGGTAAGTGCTTTCTGATTGCCTTCCTCAACAATGCTTCCCTTGACAAGCTAATAAATCAAGCCATTCGGAACCAGAGCACGACTTAGCATGAACAAAGACTTCACATAGTTTTGCCGCTGATTTTGGCTGGAAAGAGCCAAAAAGGGGATGATCCGAGGACCAGCGATGTTCACTGTATTGCCAAGCAAAACCTGCCTTTATGAAGGGAATAAAAATGCATGTGCGTGTACATTTGTGTGCACATGTGCTGAGCTTAAGGAGGAGAGAGAGGGAGAAATTATTTTTCTGAGTGCCACTGATAGGGAGGGGAAAAAGGTCTCCAGTGGTGGATGATATTGTGTGGCCCAAAGAAATGCTAGATCCAGGAAATGGTGATAGGAAGCTGTAGACTTCGTTTTTGACCTGCACCAGCCTTCCCCAAACTGGGAAGAGCACGTTGGGTGCTTCACAACTCATTGGCTGGGTCGTCTTCCTTACATTTCAGGAAACAGATTTAAGTTCCTTCAGAGCTGCACCCATTGGCTGCTGGGGACATAGGTACAGGTGCAAACTGGGGGAAGTAAAGAACCCTTGTGCACTTTCTGGAGAGTTTAGCCCATGACCTCCCTGAGATATTGACAGTCCAGCTCTATACACTTAAGACTGTACAGATATAGAAAACTGCCTTATGCAGTCAGACCCTTGGTCCATCTAGCCCCATATAGTAAACACTGGCTGGCAGCTGCTCTCCAGGGCTCAGGCAGAGCATTTCCAGCCCTGCCTGAAGCTGCCAGGTGTTACAGCTGGAACTTCCTGCATGAAAAGTTTTTGCTGTCTATCTGAGCTATGACCCCATCCAGTATAAGAAGACCAGGTTGGAGAAATGTCTTGTCATGCTTTCTGTTCTCAAGTGGCCAGGAAGTGGTGCCAGTGGGAAGTCCACAGGCTGAATGTCAGTGTAACAGCCCTCACCTGTTCCTTCACTGGGAATTCAACGGGAACTGCCCCCAAGACAGTTTCATGGGATTTCAGCCATACCTGCATTGAAGCCCTGCATTCCTGCCATGTCTTTTTTTAATCAGATATTAAAAAATAAATTCCCAACATGGCTGAACAGCAGCTGCAAAAGACAAGTAGGAACTTCAACCAGTCTATCTCTCAAGATGACCACAAACCGGTCCCAGGAAACTGGTGAAAACTGCACCCACCCAGGCTCTTTGTAGTGTATGGGCCACATTATGTCATGCATGTTTGTCTGCAATGATTCTTTAGCATGAGATAAGAGAGTGGAATAGAAACACCTCTATGGAGCCCTGCTAGGACAAGGTGTCTGACCTGCAGCCTGCAGGCCAAATCCAGCTCCACTGGGGTCCCAGTCCTGCCCCAGATGACGTGTCCCCGTCATCAGGTGGTTCAGTTTCCCATCTTGCAGCCACTAAGCAGATGGTTTCGTGGCTTTCGCAGTTCCCTCCCTCCCACATCCTAATAGATCCATGTCCCTCCAATGGTTTCATTCGTCACTGTTTGTGGGAGTGTGTTAGCCCTACCCCTTGTGCTTTTCCTGTGCCTTTGACCATCCCTGAAATGTGGCCTCACTTCCTTTAGCCGGAAAGAGGTTCTGAAGTAGCAACCACACAAATACCACACCAGTTTTCACAGTGCTGTTTTTTATTATTTTTTTACATTGATTGGTTTCTTTTTTATCTTGCTTTTCCACCAAAAAGGGCCCTCGATGTGCTTTATCGCATCCCCTATGTTGGATCAAGGGGATGAAAGAAGAATTGAGTGCAGTCCTCTGGGCTATTTGGGTTGACTTTCAAAATATGATTGTCTACCACCTCTTGGACACATCTGCCAGCAGTTTCAGAAGAACATTAGGAGACCAAAGGAATGGTTTTATTGTGGAGGCAATAAAAGGGTGAAAACCTGGCTGACATATCTTATGCAGTCCATTTTCTTGGAACATTGCAATGGCCAGTGGCATAAATTACCATGAAAGAAAATACATTGAGTGACTACATGGGAAAATCTGCTTTGGTGGCTCCTGGTTTGATAGGCAGGGATGACTTGAAGACCATTTGAAGCTGCTTTTTGATACACTGCCCTAGAAAATGTGCTGTGGCCATTTTCAAAAAGAAAGTATCTACCTAGGCTGAGATATGCCTTGCTCTCTCCGTGGAGAATACAACATGAATGAAGAGCAGATCTATGAATTGCAGTTGCTCATAATGGCTGAACTGGCTGGCCATGGGTCAAGGCACCCATCCGCTGACTGCCTCAAGCTGGGAATGAACCCTGAGATGGTTACAACCAACAAATCCCTCTTACAAACTTCTTGGAGGTGGTCATCTGGAAGCAGAAGGCTAAACTAGATTGAATTGTGATTTAGACTGAATAGGAATCTATCTCAAACCCAAGTTAGACCATTACGCTAAGTATGTGAAGCTCTGGTCCATGGGCCAGATTCCCCATGCAGCTTGCCAGCTTGTCCCTGGTTCCACCTCAAGCAGGGAGAAGCCCTCCTCTCCAAACAATGGCGAATTCACCTAGCTGGGCACTCTCTGTTCTGACTGGCAGTGGTTCTCCAGGATCTCAGACCTTATCTGCTGTTTTAACTGGAGATGGCATAGATTAAACCAGGGATGTTCTCCCCCAGAGGGCAAGCTTCATCCAGCCAAGACATCCTGGGAAAATGTAATGCGTCTCTGGCTGCCAGCAGGGGGTGGATCCTGCCATGGTGCTCTGTGTGGGAGTTCAGCTTCAGCTGTCATTGTGGGAAGTGGTGAGAGAGGGTTTCCTGCAGGCTTCAAAGACCTTCTCTTGAATGTTGTGCACTATACAACTGAACATGTAATCAGTCACTAGGCTAGGTTTCATTTTCTGCTTGTTATTCAGTTCAGACTGGATTGTTTAAGTCTGATCTGAGTAGACCTGGAATTAAGTTGACTCAACACAGGGATTTGCTTGGTTTATTTTACCTCCCCCCCCTCCACACACACACACACACACACACACACACACAACCATCTTTCTTCATATCTCATAATAACTCTCCCAGTGATCTTCTCAGGAGAACACGCACAGAGAGATGCAGAGAATGGCCTTCTATCTTGCAGGCAAGGCCTTGCCCAGTCTCTGATTCCTTTGACTTTTGACCGGTCCTACAGAGAAGGCTGACTACCACTTCTGCTCCACCACATCTCTTTTTCTCATTTGGCTCTTTGTTATGCCCATGTGCTCAGAACTGGGAACACTTCCTTCCCTGCAAATCGCCCCCGCCACAAAAAAAATCACCGAAAATTACTCATCAGCTTTCTGAATTGCAGCCTTCATCTCATTCCAGAGTCTCGGTAGCAGAGAGGAACAGATAGCAATACAACTCATTCTATTCTTGCGGGCCTGCTTTGAAATATACACACTGTTAGCCATGTGGACAGGTAAGGGGGTGGCTACATAAATCTAGAGGCTGCTATTGTCAGAAGTAACAGATTACCCGGGAAAGTCGTAATAGAGACTGTATTTAATCTGCGACCAATTGATTGCTCCAGTGTTTCAGGTATTTGTAGTGTAGGTTTAGATTTGTTGGGGGCTTTACAGAAAGGCCCCAGGGTATGTTGTCTTATCTCTCCCCCCACCCCCCAATTTCTGCCTTTGACAGTATCATCCCTTCTTCTTTGGGTGGTGGGGAGAAAGGGAGTAGAAACTTGGCCGTAAATCTTGTACTAATCAGCTGTCACCAGCCAACATGCATACATTGGCATTCAGCCGGCAAAATTTGTTTTGGAGACGCCTTTAGCAACAGAAACCGTGTTTGTATCAATAACCATCTGTTAAGTTTTTCCTGCGTAAGTATGTACAACACAGAAAGGAACAAGGCAAAAGAGTAAAAGTGAGGACTGAGAGAGAAATGGGGGGGAGGATTAATTGCCTGTTTAACGGGGGGAGGGGGACTAAAAAGGTATACATTAAGTGCCTGGAGCAAGAATTCTCCAGATAATAAAGCTATAGCAAGCTTTCTAGGGGGTCCCACTGGCTGATGCCAAAAAGGAATTATGAGAAAATCTATGCAGGTAGGGGAGCTAGCCAGTGCATGTTTTAAGAGACTCTGCAATTTTCAGCCCCCTACATGAAACATTCCTTACCCGATGAGATGCACTTAATCCTATGGCTGTCCACGGAGAGGGAGGTCCCATGCTGGCTCCTAGGTATAGGATTTGGAGCAGGCGTTGCTAAAATGCTGGACGGCTTGCAGCAAAGCGCTGTGCCCCAAAGCGTCACTTCGCATCAGGGACAGCAGAGTCAATGGCTTGTGGACACAATCCTAGTGATGCGTGTTTACTCAGAAGTAAGCCCCTGACGCTTATTTTCTAGGGTGTTCAGGATTCCAGTCCAGGGTGTTCCAATGAGGAACGAATACCAGGTTTAGACTCTAGTTTATTGTAATTAATTAATTAAACCAAAACCCCGGGCTATTTCTTGTGCGGTGGACTCCCCTCCCTCAGTCATCCACCCATCCACGTAATGTAAGTTCTCCTTGTTCGCTTCCTTTCCACGAAGGACCGGTGGTTTCTGAAAATGACGTGGCATAACTTCATGGCTTTTATCTCGGAACCGGATCCGATTAAATAAATGCACATCTATGTGTGTGTCCATCAAGAGCAGAATGTGGAGGAAGCGGGGAGGACACTGGGGCTGGGGGGAGACAGCGCAGCTCCCATCGGCCAGAGAACGTCTTTCGCAAAAGAGACACGTGGACGCAGGGAAGTCTGCGCCTCGCAGCCTGCAATGTCCCCCGCTCTGACTTTTTGCTTCAGCTCCTTGCTTCTTTTTGGTGCTTCTGCCGTCTCCCTAAGGAAGCGAGACGGCGTGCGCAGGAGGAGGAGAGACCGCCACCAAAGAGGCAAGGAGGCACTCCAACTCACCGCAGCCAAAAACGGGAAAAAAGGCTGCCAGAGGAGCAATTTCCAGAAAGGGGAACGCTGCAGCAAAGACGACGCGATCCAGAGGCACCCCCTCACGTTTCCAGAGCAAAAACCGTCCTACAATTCTCAGCATTCCGCCTTCACAGCATGCCTGCCGGGGAATTCTGGGAGTTAGAGGACTTCTTTTTCCCCTCTGGGTCTAAACTTGCTTCGGATGGCGGCCTAACGCATTTACTGCGGCACGGGCGTTCGCGGGCGCTGCGCGCACGAAGTGAGACATTTCCAAAGCGTTTCCTTTTCCCTGCAAAACCGTGTTACAACGTGGGGGAGGCGAGGCTGGAGGGAGGACTTGCCAGGCGAAGCAAGCAAGCAAGCAGCAACCCCGAATGATTTCGCAGCCGCTCGCGTTTGCATCCCGGAGCAGCGCTCTGGATACAAGTTGGAACACGAAGCTAATTATAACAAATGAGCCAGCGGTTAGCTGGAATGGCGCGCTGGAGGGAGCGAAAGAAGGCGTTTCTGCTACAAGGAGTCGTTTTATTAAGCGACTGCTCCGCTTTGGCAAGAGGGCAACTTGGTCGCAGTTCAAGAAGCGCTTGCAAACAGAACAAGGGAGTCTTCCAAACGGAGTCCAGTCCGACTCTGGGAAGTCCGTTCCAAAGTAGTGGCCTCTTAATTGGTTAAAGCTATTTCTGGAGGGCATGGGTGTTCTTGGGACGGGACGTGGCTGGGCCTCGGCCCCCGCCAGCGCCCCCATTGCTTTTCTTAAGAGCTTCAATTCGTATGCTTCAATTCCGCAGCAGCACAGCGGGTCACCGAGCCGGGCACGGAGCTGTAGGGACGGGAGGTCCCATGGGGAGGGGGGAGCGTTGTCAGGCGACATCTGGAGGTCCCCAGGCTGGGCACGCTGCAGCACAGACCATAATAGGCCATCTTCCCGCCACCGCTCCCCAAAAAGGAAAAAAAATCCGCAGGTGAATTCACAGAGAAGGGGCGAAACGAGGCCTTTGGAGTGGCCCCGTGTATGTGCTTACCCGCGAGAGGAAGCGCCATTGAACTCAATGGAGGTCACTTCCGAGCGGACACGCGCCGGATCGCAGCCTTTTCCAGTCTGTCTCTGGAGTCTGGCCACAGAAGCAAATGAAAAGCTGCAGGGAAGAAAGTGGCCATTCCCATTTTTAGCCTGAAAAGTCCTGCAGGATTTCTACTAATAATGGAGAAATATCGTTTAAAAATAATCACAAGTCATAATAATAAGAAGAGGGTGAAAGAAACAGCAGTCTAAATTTTTAACCACCTTCTTTCCTCTGCAAAGATCCTGTACAGCAGCGTACTAGAATGTTCTAATTGATATTTACCTTCCAAAGCAGATTTCCTTTGATGTTGGCATGATTGATTTTTAGGGAGAACCGCTTCCTGATTATATAAGCTTTGCCTCCTCCCTTTTATTTCCTGGTTACAGTTCCTTGTAGAAACAGGGGAGAGCCAACCTTTCTGCACATCACCTATTATTTTTCTTCCTTCTTTTTATTTTAAGGACGTACATGCTGCCCTTCCAGATAAACTTCGCCCGGAACGGTTTGTGGTAAAGTTCCTCACAGAAACCAAGCCATCCTCAAACCACAAATGCACCCACAGAAAATAAATTTCGTAAAATACACTAACCCTATGTGCCTAATTTCGATCCTGCCTACTCAGCGAGAAGTCCTATTCAGGCCAAGGGGGCTTACTTCCGAGTAAGCGAGTGCTGCAGTGCAGCCGAAGTGGTTTAGGCTGCAGTGTGCCTGAACTTTGCTGACCTGGGAGTAGGTCCCGTTGAAAGTAACAGGGCTTACTGGGCTGCTATTTTCCGAAATTTATTTTCTGTGGATGTATTTGTGACTCCACGATGGCTTGATTTCTATCCTTCCTGTCCTTTGAAGTATGCAAAAATAGACATGCATTTGCTTGGCAGTAAATTCCACTGGACGCAGGTGGGCTTTCTTTCGAGTAAACACTAATTAGGACTTGGAGGAACACGGTCAGAGAAGGAAAAGAAGCTCATAGTCTAGAACCACAATCCAGGAAAATCGAAGTGTTCAAATTTTGTCAATTTGTTAGATTCTTTGCTGGCCAAACCTGAGAAGCGCGTTTTGTTTGTAAAAATTGTTACTTTGCTTAATTTGAATGAGTTTATTTTTACAACAGTGTTCTGCAAATTGAAAAGGTATTTGTTTATCATTAGCAGCATAATTCTAGGTACCTCTTTTCAAAATCATTGTTTAGTGTGGCTTACTCCCGGGTAAGCATGCAGAATTGGGGCAATAGCTGGAATTGTAAAATTTAATATTTGCATAGACGTCAGTTTTTTTCGGGTCACTGTGCCTTATTTCCAAACTCTACCTTGAACAGGTACGGGTTGAATGCCATAAGAAAGGAACTAAGCAACAGAATTGGCTCCAAGGAGGTCCCCTTAAATTATTTGGTGTTTACTTTCAGGAAAGTCCCTTTAGGAGGGCAACCCATAACTCTGTCCAATCGTTCTGCGTGGAATAGATCCTTGCACTGAACGGGTGGCTCTTCGTAGCGTTTCCAGGTTTGAGTTCAATGCAGCTTCGACCAGCTCCTGGGAGCGCCGAGGGGCCCGTGGGGAAAGGAAAGCCCACGCGGAAGCTCTGCCTGCAGAGGGGGAAACCACGTAAAAGACCCCCCCACTCCTCCGGCGGCCGCTCAGAAAAAGAAGCAGTCCCGTATTTTCATGTTCACTTTCTTTATTGTACGCGAGTCTTCGAGGAAACCATTTCTGGGGACACGGAGATGCGACTCTCGCGGCGGTTCTGGGGAGGCGTCGGCCGGAGAAAAGGGAAGCTGCGCCCACCCCAAGTGCTGCTTCCCCCCCCCCCCCGCTCTTGCCAGCAGCTGCAGAAGTGCCCCGCCACGTCTCCCCGGGAATAGCCCCTCCGGGCAAGGCTTGCGGGAGAGGGATGGAAACGTTCCCTCGTTTGTTTTGGAGCTTAGCTGAAGGAAAGGGGTGGGTGGCTGGTCCCGTTCCGCAGAACTGCGGGGGTGCCGCGGCTCAGCCCGCCGTGGGGCTTCTCGGGGGAGAGGCGCGCCTGGGTGCCAGGTGAAGGATGCGAGCGGCCCGGCGCTCCTGGGCGCCCAGCATCTTTGGCCGGGTCCAGAGCGCTTCATGCCACCGCTCCAAACCGTGCTGGAGCTACGCAAAGATTCTTTTGGAGCCCCGCAGGTTGCCGATGCAACAAATGTTTAACCCACCGTTCCCCCCACCCACGCCCCCAACCATCTATACGGGAGAGGAGGCCGAAACGCGGCGACCGCTTTGGAAAGTTTACTCGGAAGGAAGGCCGAGTGTGCGCGGTGCGGGGCGCGTAAGAGCGCAGCCCCAAACTTCTCGTCGTTTCCTTTGCAATTCTGTGGGACACTGGTGCGAATGAAGAGAAAAACTTCGTTTGGGCCGGCGCCGTGGCTATAAAGGGCAGAGGGGGCTGCTAGGTTGCGTCTGAATTCGTGCCCCCCACCCCCGGTTTCCGTAGAAAGGCGCTGAACTCCGCCTCCGACCTACCCCACCAAGCTCAGGCAGGGTCTGTGAGCATTCATGTTTATCGCTCTCTCTCTCTGGTTTCTCTTTCCAGATGTTGTTTATACTGGAAACTCCTCGCGGGCAGAGACCTGTGAGTGTCAGTTTCATCGGATACTTTGAAGTCCGATGTGCAGTAAAGGGAACGTGGAAAATGTTCTTGGGCTTACTTTCTTCTCTTTCAGCCATCTTTGTGTGTGCCCATCAGGGGTGAAATCCAGAGAAAATCCTATTTAGAGTAGACCCCTGGACACGGAAAGAACGTGAGTCTCATTATGTTGGATTTCCTCCCCCGCGTTTAATTTTTTTAAAAAATATATTTTCGGTCCTTCCCTATTACTGTCATCTGCTGAGACTTACACGGTTGTCCCCAAGGACAGCGAAAAGACCTCCGTGTCACGCGCTTCAAACGTTCTAAAGCGCCGAATAAAAAGACACGATCCAGTCAAAGCGGTTCGCGTTTTGCTCCCTGCCGATTTCAAAGGTGGTGGTGGAAGAGAGCGCGTGCCCGTCTCTCTCGTTGAAAGCAATGAGATGCAAAGGTGCTTTTTTTCAAGCTTAGCCTGGATTACGTCCTAGCTCTTTTTGCAGAGCATCATCAGAAATGCATGCACAAAACAGTACAGACCACCCTTCCTGCAGGCGCCCCCGGGTTGTCCCCCCCCTTTTGAAAAAATCGATATTGCCTGACTCTTTACTACATCTATACAAAAGTAAATTTCTTTGAGCGAGCTCTCCTTCTCACTGACGGGCTCACCAAGTTAGGGGTACCAGCTCCCCAAGCCACAGGCAAATCCCGTTCAACTCAATGGGCCTTGCTTCTGAGCGGACGGCCTGTTCACAGGGCGCGATCCCATAACTTCGCATAGGTGAGTGCAAAGAAGCTGGCTCCCAAGAAGGCGAACAGAGGGTTGCAGCTTCAGTCCTATGAATTCTCAAGGGAAACTCCGCTGTACATTTCTGGCAGTTCTTGCATTAAAAAAGCGGGTCCCATCGATTTTAGAACGGCTCCTTCCCAGCTGTGCCGGTAGGAATCGCAGGCACGTGCTGGAGGATTCCCACTGAAGTCCCACCTCTGTACAAACTTGCAGGTGATTCGTTTGCTTCAATATTTTTATTATTATTATTATTATTATTATTATTATTATTATTATTATTATTATTTGGGGAGGGGAAATAGGTACATAGAAGAAAGATTTTTTCAACTAGGAGTACCTAAGGGGTTTATCTAACTTTTGCACCCTATAAATGCATTGCAAACTTGTATTTGGTGGGCTTGCGGCCGTGTTTGGGCGTGTTTGGACCCGAAACCCCCTCGATTTCTGTCCTTTCCTTCCTTTTTCAGCCATCCCATCGGCCTTCGGTCGCCGAGGGACTTTTCCCTCTCGCCCTCCCGGAGAAGCCAGGCGCTCCAGGAATGCCACGGCAACAGCCGAGCCATCTGTCAATTACGGGCTGCTTTCTTTTCTTTTCCTTCCTGGGAGGCGGGCAAACGGCGGGCGCTTGGCTCGGGGGAGGGGGCGAGGGGAGGGGAGGGGATGCCGCCGCGCAGACTTTCCCTTCCCCACCTCCCCTCCCTCAAAACGAGCCGGCTCCTCGGGAAGCAGCTGGGCGAACTTTCTAGCGCCCCAAATTAATTAAGAGCTCCGTTCGTGGGGATTTGATGATTCAATAAAGCCCAGACTTTCTTCTCCCGCTCTGTGGGCTGCAGGGAGCCCTACTTTGCTCACACACTCGCCGCGTGTGTGTGTGTATGTTGGGGGGGGGTCGTTCTAGAGGGGGCGCTCAGCGCCTTTCCCGCTTGCATCCAAAACTCTCTCCAGACGGAAAGTCAGCCCTGCCGCTCGTTCGCATGCACCTGAGCCAAGATCCTCCGAAGGGTGAAAGTGAGAACGGTGTAGGGGCTTGGGGGCGGGGAGGCTATCCCTTTACACGGCGTGAGCCGAATTCGATTCGGCTCTGGGGACTCCGCGTTTGGGCAAGAGGGGCGAAGGCAGCCAGGCGACGCGCCTCGCCACTCCCTCGCGCGCCTCGCTAATTCGAAGCAAGGGCGCCTCTGCTCCGCTTGCCGCCGCCGGCTGCGTAATAGAACCGCAATTAACAACACGGCCCGCTTGTTTGTTCATTAAGCAACGACAACGCGGAGGGAGAGAGCTTCACAGCGGCAGCCCTGAAGAAGAAGGCGCTCGCCTTCCCCTGCGGGAAGCGGAGCCGCGGAGCCCTAGCCTCGGCCCTTTCTGCACCCCCCGCCAGAAACCCCCCACCTTTTGCCCCCGGGTATTTTCAGCCCTTCCCGACGTCAGCACAAGGGGGAGGAAAGGGGAAAGAGCCCGCACCCCCCGCCCTCCCCCGGTGACCGCGAGGTCGGTGGCGCTTCCTTCAATGACCCTCTGGAACGAATTCAGCTGCGCGATGGGACCTGGAATGCTGAACCCGCTCTCCTTCGCGCTCCGGAGCCGGAGTCCCTTTGCAAGGACTGGCTCTCCCTCCCCTACGCGCTGGCCCGTTGGTCAGTTGCAAGAGTAAACCGGAATTAGGGTGCCCGGAATGGGTCGCCACGAAGCGCTCGGGTGGCAGTCCGCGCTGTAGGAAAGCTCGGGGGGCTCCACGCCATCCATTCGCCAAAGTCCCCAGGCGCTCGTTATGGCCTCCCCTTCGTATCCATGCCCCATCGAACTCAATGGGGCTTGCCCCAGTGAGCCGGAAGAGGACTGCGGCGTTTGTGGGGTGGGTTCTTCTTCTTAGAGTAGAGCCATTAAAATGAACGGGGTCTGAGCGACATCGCGTTCATTTCAACAGGTCCGTTTCAGCTAAGACGCGCATTACAGACACGCCAGGAGACCGTCTTTCTTTCAGGTCCTGCCGCGGGTCAGAGGCGGGGAAAAGGGCGCCAGTCCCCTCGCGTCTCTTATACACCTGGAAGGAAGGCATCTGTTTTGAACCTGGAAATGCACCTGGAGGAAATAGTCAGGGTTGTATCGGTTGAATCGAGGCGGCCTGACAAATGAACAAGGGGAAAAAAGGCTGTTTTGCTTTTGGTTTTGGCCCTTCTTGCTGTTCTGAACTTATTGATGGACTCTCATTCTTTTTGAGCAGCTGAGGTCTGAAGTTCAGCTCTGATCCAGACTGAAGCCAGTGTATTTAACACTACTGCATGGATCCAGGCCCAGGAGTCAGTACAGTGGCTGGCTGGTTTTGTTCAAAGCAAGGAAGAACCCTCTTTTTCTACGGAAAATTCAGGCTTTGAGTCCATTAGGAAAAAAAATTGGGAGTTCAAACTGTACGGTTTAGTGTGTCTTTTATTTATCTCAAGGCTTTATAGAAATCCTCGTTCACTTTTCAACCAGGGCTTTAAGGTCCGGTTGGTTCAAACCTGGCAGTTTACACATGTGCTGTTCTATACAGTTCCTTTGCAGGTTTTCTCAGGAATACGGCCCACTGAGGTCAATGCGGTTTACGCCCAGAGAAGGCAATGACAGTACAAGTCAAGACTTCAGCTCTAGCACCACGGAATTCCAAGCTGATATAAATATTGCAGACTGGGACCTGAGCTATATTCCTTGGAGAAAAGTAACTTGGTTACTGGACATACATAGAACGGGGCTCCAACAGGTGTTCCATTCTAGCTGGATCATATCCTTTACATTGCTGATTTCTTGGGACAGAGGGGGACTTTATTCCCTATTTAGGAATAAATTCTGCTGATGGGTTATTTTCCTTCTAAAACTTAATGTACAGCCAAGGAAAAAAAAATCCTTCCCTTAGTTTAGAAGTGAGCAAGGAGTTGTACCCATGTATACATAATCATGGCCCACTGTGTGATCTTCCCACAGCCTCCATAACTGCTAAAGAGCACAACAGTTATGAGAAGCAGGGGGAAAAAAAGCTGGGGGGGGGGGCAGCAACATATCCATCCTATATCTGCAAGAATGCACATGGCATTGTAGACTGGATTATTTTGACTTGTGGGAATTAACTGATCCCATTAGAGTAATCCTGTCCTACCTTTATTTATTTCTCTGAAACATGCTTCTAGTCCTCATGACTGGAAGAATCAATATTTCCTCTTCCACCTACTGCTATGCAGGAACTACTGTTAGAGAACAGGAGTAGTCTGTTTATGGTATCTTTCTTGCATGATTCCCACCCACATTCTTGATGTGATTTCCACTGCAAGCACAGTCTATTTATTTATTATATTTATTTATTAAAAGATTTATATGTGGCACATTGCTCACTGTAGTCCAATCAAAACTAGTTGCATGGAGGGGGGATGGGGTGGTGAAACCCCCCACAGCCACCTGTGGCAGAGAGGGCCTCTCATGAGCAGGCACAAGTCCTCCAATAGGTGGCATGTGCTGCTGAGCTCGGTGAGGTCCTTGGGAATCTTGCTAGAAAACTGCACAGCTGCCCTGCCTTCACCCCTGTGGGCAACAGCCACCACTGAGCCAAGCTGAGCCCGTATCCATCAGAAGATGTGCACACACATAAAGCTACCATCACGCCCACAGTGCATAGAGCTGGCTCAGTGTGGCACTCTTACTGTCTTGATTATGTTTCTCCTCGCAACAGACGTGCAAGGAGGGCCATTCTCAGGAAGCTGAGCCGACAGTTGGTCGGTGTTGCCAAATGACCCAATCGCCTGGATCCGGGTGGATCCATGTTCTCAGAGCGGAACCCACAGCAGCTTCACAAGAGCAGGACTTCAGGTCAGAAGCCCCCCACCTTGCAGAAGGTACCTCGATTGCAAGAGGGTTGCAGTCCTGATGCCATTGAATGCATGCTGCCATGAACAGGGGACGCGGGAGTCCTGAGGCAGTTAAATCCACAGTCAAAATGAGCTAAAGGCAGTGAAATAAAATTCACATCTTTCTGCTGAGGTTAAAGCACTGTGCCAGGGGCCTGAAAAGCTGGGGGAATTCTCCCGTGGTCCTTAAGGCCATTTAAACCGCAGATGGACACCTACTAGTTCTCTCTGGAGGAAGCAGGCAAGATCAGTGCCCCTAATGAACCAACGACGTGAGCATCTGTCTCTTCTCTTTAAAGTATCAGGGTAGATTAGTGGCAAGATGATCTTTGGTTTTGCTTGGTAGACAGAGAGAGAAATAAAGACTGGGAGAAGAGCAGTTTTTTGACTGGTATCCGCTTAGTGGGTCTCACAGCAGTGTTCTTCTCAAATCATTTGGATGAATCACATTGGAATCAACGCACCTTAAAATCACAGACATGAGTCTTTTTTTACCTGCCTCCTAAAGGGAGTTCCCAGGTTATCCATGCGATCAGATCAATCTCCAGGTTTCCACAAATTTACTCATAAGAAACAACTCTCCACATTTATGTGACTTCATTGCCAAGTGTCGCCTCAACTTGCAAATGAAATTTTAGTTTCAAAATACAAGGCTCCTAAGATACCCCTGTGGCCCCATGGGGTGGTATAGAAATGAAATTAATAATAATAATAATAATAATAATAATAATATTTGGAGATGAATGTCTGCTGAAAAGCAGCAAATTGTCCTCTCAGCAGTTGTCTTAAATTTATAACTTGGAGAGCAACTGGGTGAAAAGTAAAGAAGGTTATTTTCTTTTCACACGTGTTTGTGAGGGGCCCTTTCTGGTTGCAAAGGCACTGAAAACTAAGGGACAATTTTTGGATCCTCTTGCCTGTATCCAAACCTTATTTTCCGAAATTACGTTCAACAGAGGCACCGGATCCTGACCCACTGCCACCAAAAACCTATAGATTTTGTAGCATTCCCTTTTCTCCTGGATCTATTCCTCCCACTTACATTCTCTAAAGGGACACCTGAACTCCAGCCCCAAATCTGAATGATCTCTCACTGTTAGCCATGGCATGAAAAGTGAAAGCAAAGCTCAGTCCAACCAGTGAAAATGCACTGAATGGGGAATTACTCGGGGAATGTAGGACAAATGAGTCTGAAAAGGAACGGGGAAAGTTCTCCGGGATCTTTCAGGTGCTTTACAATTTGGGTCACTCTCCAGAAGTGAGTGTGCCAAACCGTCATCTCTTGTAGAAGTAATATCCGGGGTCATTATCTAACAAAACAGAGGGCAGGAAACCTTTTGAAAGATGCTGAAGCTGTTATGATAGGAATGTCATCCAAGGCCTTGCCCTTCCCCAGTCAGGTGCCTCATCCTCGGCCCAAAGCAACCCATCACCATTGCTGAAAGATCTGCTACCTTGGGTTCTCATTCCACCTGCCACCAGCCCTGCAGGACTACCTGAAGTGCTTCCATTGAAGAGCACTACCTTTAAGAAAGAGTGGCTGAGCCTGTTTTTCCTTCTCCCTCCCCATCCATGACTCCTTGTGTATCATGTCTTTTATCAAGTAAGTCTTGTGGACAGAGACAGCTAATCTTTGTAAGCTGCTTGTGGATCCTTTCTGGAGCAGGTGGGATGGTTAAGCATCAAGGGGGTTGCATGTATTTATTTTTTCAAAAGATGTAAATAGATAACTGAGATAGCAAGCTTTGGGCATGGAAGTGTTTGTGTTTGAGAAGGGAATGTACAGCCAACGGGTTGGTGCCATGAAACTCAATGCTGTGCTTCTTTGCTTGGGAATTAGTCTCACTGAGTTCAACAGGGACTAAGAATGCAATGCAATTAATAGTGAAGACTGAAGAAGGAAAGACTTGGTTTCAAGCCCATATCTGTAATCATGAAGGCCCCTTCTTCCTATCTTGGCTCTGTCTCTCTCTGTCTCTCTCTCTCTCTCACACACACACAGGGTCTCCCTCACAGGGTGGTTGTGAAGACAACATTCCAAAAGTGGCCAGTCCTGGGTTATACAAGAATTATTGCCTGTTTTTGGAAAATGTATTTATTTCAATATGTTCTTCCTAGGATGGAAGCTTTCTGCAACCCAGTGAAAGCCACTTTTCCTTAGTCATTCTTGCAAATATTATTCAAGCTTCTTCCCAACCTCATATTATTCCTTTATTCTAGGCACCTTTCTGAAACCAATCAGGGAAATTTACTGTCATTTTAGAAGAGAAAAGGCACCGTGAAATAAAAGCACAGTAAAGCTTCTCTTTTAAATGTGCAGCATTGCAGCTTTGTTAATTTATTCTGAATGAAAAAGTTCCCCAACATTGTATTCTGAAGGCAAAGAATTCCTTCACGTTGTTTTTAAGGAGAAATATTGCAATCTAGGGCACTCAACCAGCATAGAGCAGTTGTTAATAAAACCTAGAACTCACCTCAAGGGGTTCTTATTAACATCTATGCCCTTCTCCTGGTTTAAATGATTATAAACTTCACAGTTTAAGACAGATTCTTGTTGTAGAGAGAAAAGCTTTGTTTATTCCTCAGAAAGCTAAACAAAAAAGTAAACTATTTTCTGTTCTTTTCTATCACCAATTTAGGCCTCAGAGTTTGAAATTTGGGTGGCCAGTCCTAAGTCAAGACTCAGGGTTCCACCTCAGGAATTCCACTGAGAACCAGTTAAAGCAAATTAGTCAGATTCACACAGTAGATGTATCTTCACACTTTCCCTGGAAGTCTGTTTTGTTGAAGAAGAGTGTCCTGGCATCCCTTTTCATACCCACTCAAGAGTCCTTGCTGAATACCATGAAACTGACATTTGTATGAAAAGGTCATAGGGAAAAGGATTTCTCAGATCAGACTGCAGAAAAGCACCTGTGTTGTTCAACTCTTCTGAAACAAGCTATCCTCAGAAGCTGCTGTGTCTTAGAAACATGAAGCAAAATGCCTCTGAGTATGTACAAAGGGCTGGGGATGAAAACCAGCTTCTGATGAGGGCTTCAGCAAAGCCTCTGTTCAGAAAGCTTCAACAGAAGCCAAGACATTGTCTGTAGACACCAAGAGCCACTAAGTTGATGGTTCCTGAATGCTTCTTCCTAGCAGAGTTCTAAAGATGACTGCTCTGGGTCATTTCAGGCTCTCTCTCCCCCTATTTTGCCATCTACACAAACCCTTAGTGTGACCCAGAAGAGGATCTCAGACCTGCTCCCAGGTACAGTTGGGAAGGAGGAAAAAAAGGGACAGAAAAAGAAGTACTTTCTGTTTGTGGTTCTCTTTCCAAAGCTTGAAAAGTGGCCTTCTCCAAAGTCACCATTTCTCTCTCTAGTTCTATCAAACTCACTTATTCTGCTTCCTTTTGTGAGACTTTCTGGACCTCCACCTACTGGTGGAGTTCCCAGGTGAGTCTCCCAGCTCTGATCCTAAATAGCTGCCCAGCCAACAACACCCAACAGAACACACTGTGAGTTACTTCCTGGGAAGCATGCGCCCTGCTGCCTCTGCCAAACTCTTATGCGAAGCTCCAACCAGCCCAATAGTCCTTTGACCTGCAAGTAAGAGCCCTGGAAGACAGAGGGATTTGCTTCTGAAATGCAAGATATGTCCACACCGTCCCCTCGAGGTTTCAGCTGAGCCCCAACTTCCAAAGAGATGGGTGACGTACCACCTCCACACTGGCCTCCTTGTCTGCTGGTTTAAGCCTCAGGTAGCAATTCCTGAACTCGGATGTACAGCCCACCCCGCGAACAGGCCTCGGATCTGTCAGCCCGTGGAAGGCCTCTATTTCGGAAGGGGAGCAGCTTGTTCAGGTCTGGACAGCTCCCTCCCCACTCCCTGGACACAAGGATCGACTTGTAAAGATGCAATCCTATGTCCTCCCAGCTGCAGCCAGGCTAGTGTGAATACATGCTTTCCCTTTGACTTGATTTAGAAATGACTTCTGTCCAAGGCATTTCGGAATTCAGTCACAAGGAGTTTTTCTGGGGACAGATCTCTGGACTGGAACTTGGTTTCTGGAAAAGCCCGTATTCTCTGCACATGCACAGCATCCCCTTCCTTGGACCCAGTCTGCTCCCAGTCCGCCAATATTTGATGAACAAGTCATTACCTCTGAGCTTGGACATCTCTCTGAAATGCTCTCCAAGCCACACCAGCGAACAACACCTCCAGCTGCCAGCAACCTAACTGGAGTCCCGGACTTTCTGCACAGCAAAAATGGGACGGTGGACAGCCTATTCTTTCTCTCCCCAACCCTCTGCCAAAAGCGTGATCCAGAAGAAAGTCTGCAAAATCCAGGAGAGCCAGAGAAGGAGCCGAGCCAGAGATGTGTTTGCTCTGCAAGAGCTACTTTCTTTTAAATAAAAGAAATCAGAAAGTTCTCCTCGGAAGCCCAGCATTGTCGTGCAACCGATCTGAAAATTAATTTGTCTCCTCTTTGAAGGGTCGCTCCCTCTCTCTGAGGGCTGGCCTACCCTGTTTTTGAGGTGCATATCAGTGATCTCGCTAGGAACCCCCTCCGCACACTCCATCCCAAGGGACAGATACCTGCACCCCCAATTTAGAGAAGACAAACTTGATCTCCAAACAAATTAAGGCTGAGCCCACCGCAACCGGTTGCACTGTGTTGGATAACAGCTTTGCTCTCTGACCTTACAAACGTATCCATAGCCACTCAGAAATAAGTCCTTTGAATACTCCTAAGCACTGAACTTCATCCTTTGGACTGTCCTCAGGGCATGGTGACGCTCCCTTTCAGGTGGTGACATGCGCCCACCGTCGGTCCCACTGGCCTGCTGACAAACTGAAACTGGAGCCACTCAGAAGAGAACCCTGATCAAAACCCCGGGGAACCTCTGCCAGCACGCATGTCAATGGGCCTACTCTGAGTAGAACGAGCATGAGATACAACCCACTGTCTTTGGCAACCACATCCAAAGCAAATTTACTTCAAAGACCCCTTGTTCTCAATTGGATTTATTTCAGGGTAAAAATGCAACCTAGGATCTGTGTGTCATTCCAGTTCTGATTATGTTTTAATTTTAATATTTCTAAGCTACCTTCTGGGACTTGGAAAGAAAACATAACCAAGTTGCTTTGCCTTAACAGTCTCCTGTGCTCCACTTTTCTTTTATTTGGCTCCTTTCGGAGAGTTTTTCACCTAAAATCTCAAGACCATCGACTTCAAGCCCACCTGATTTCCCAACTGTGGTTTTTATGCTTGCAAACTTTCAGAACTCTTTTTCTCCCTCAGATCACTTCCAAATCCCCTCCTGCTGGGTCCCATCTTCTTCCCTTCCACCTCCACCCCTTTTCTGGGAAACCCCTTATGGAAAGAGGGGACAAGGCCACCAGGGAACATTTGCTCTCAAGTTAACATGCTACATAGACATGTGTTCACACACAATTTCTTTTAAGAACTTGTTCTGCATCCTGAACCCTTTAGCTGCTTCATCATGAATATGATGCCCCCCTTTAATTAGTGAGGTCAACCTCCTGAGATTCCCTTTTATTTGCCTGCATACTCATTATTATTATTATTATTATTATTATTATTATTATTTACCTTTATTAGACACATCTAACTAAAACAACCTTCCATTGTGAAGATGAGGAGGAAAGAGCATAAAGAGGCAGCCTTCCTCCGAAGGAAAACCAGGGTGATGCCATTTAATGCATTTAGCTCGAGGACAGAACACCCCTTCTACAATTCTTTGTCTGTCTCCAAACACTGAAAAAGTCCCACCAAGCAGAACTGCTGGTGAGATCCACTCATTTCCTGGCCCTTTTGGAAGCTTTCTTCTGTGAATGTACACACTGGGGAACATTCTTGAATGGCTACATGCCCCCACCGGCCATTAACCAACCAGTCAAAATCTGCTGAGTTTTGAACATCTCCAGTTTAAGCCAATTTCATTCTCACTGGTGCAATCGACACCACATTAAAACCACCTCTGTGCATACCTTGGTTGTGCCTCATTTTGTCCAAACTTGACATACTACAGTGAGGTACAGAACTAAAGCCTTTCATTTGTTTATTATTTTAAGGATTGTGATTGGAGGTAACTTTCACTGGAATCAGTGGGAATTACTTTTCCGGCAAAGAACTGATCCTAGTACTACTGTAACGAAATCCTTCTCCCTGGAATGCAGAAGTCTTACTTTCTAAATAATGCATTTGGAGGGGGGGAAGGTGTCAGGGTACGACATCTCTCTAAGACTTCCTCCCGGACAGATTTAAACCAACTGCAGTTTTCCTTTTAAGGGGTTCAGAAGTTCACTTTTGAGAAGACTGCGTGGATAAATGCATGTCGGCAATGTAATTTTTTCATTTTATATATGAATTCTCAACTTCCTTCAAATATCAGTTTTGGAAAAGGATTGAATCCTTAGAACATTAGGCCTTTAGCATCTAATCAAAAACACATTCAGAGCAAAAGTACAAATGTGTTTATGATGTCAGCGTAAATAATAAAACACTATTTCTTCCTGCAAATAAAACGAAACCTGCAAAGTCATTGCATTATGCTGGGAAAGCAGGCATGCTCCCTGTGTATGTTTTTCCTTCTCCCCCCCCCCTTGTTGTGTTATGTAAAGTGTGTACACGTGCATTTGTACAGTTTATGCTTGTTTTGGTCAATGTTATTCACTAAAGCAACCTCCACTGAATCTCAAAAAGTGGGAAACAGGCCAAGGTTGGAAAAGCACTGACCTACAAGAATGGATGCACTCTTAGGAGTGGGTACATCAAATAAAAATCCTATGGAGATTGCACATAAGTATATTGAGGACAGATCTTACTATCTAGACAACTAAGATTCTGAAGGAAATTTACTAACATATTTTGGGATTAGGTGCCCCCTTCCCAATGATTCCCAGAAGCAGGCAGAGTTTTGAATTGAGTGACAATTAGCATATTCTCTCTCTCTCTCTCTCTCTCTCTCTCTCTCTCTCTCTCTCTCTCACACACACACACACACACACACACACACACACACACACACACAAGCCCCTTCCATTATATCAAATAGGTGTTCATGGAAAATGTTGCTAATCAAAACAAAAACACATCATACTCCTTAGGAACTCAGAAACCTGGTCTGTGTTTATTTAAAGTATGGCCTGACAGAAGTCAAAGCATTTTTAAAGAGGCAACTAGTTTCCTTGAACAGAACCTTTGGAAATGGCTTATCTTCCTCATCCTATGCCATTAGATGACAGAAATTAATAGATTGGTGGCAGGATATTTTAATTTATTCCTCCTCCTTTCCCCTTTGCTTTTTGAATTTGTTAGGGCATTAATAAAAAACAAACAAACATTTATATTTCTATGCCAGGAACCATTATTACCCCAATAAATCGAGGGGCATCTATACCTCTGAAAAACTCTGACATTTATTTAGATACAGCTTGCAGCTTGAAAGAGATTCTGAATGTCAACTTTGTTTCTTAAGATAATCATATCCCAACTACTCTGACTGGTAGAGACATAAAAGAACCACCATCAACATCCCATAACCTTGGACTAAATAATGCAAAACTAATAACGAGCGACTCACACCCATTCAGATATTTCAGAGATCCCAAGAGAGTCCCTGATATATTTTGTAATAACAACGCATGCCAATGGATGCCAATTTGAGGTGCATTCTAAGTGTATCCCACCTGAATGAAAGGCCTGGAGAAGCTGGTAGAAATGGGCATCACTATAAACACTGGGGAAATCTTTTCTCGTGTTTTATGTGGCATTTTTAAGTTTACACTGACATGGACTGTACTGTGAAAGATTAACTCCACAATCCCATGAATGCCAATTCCAAAGGAATTCATCCATGCACACACACTCAGAATAATCCCTATTGAGTTCAACAGTACTTGCTCCAAGTTATGTGTGTATAAGATTGTGACCATTTCTTATCTAATCAGCAATTTAATGTACAAGCTGTATCCACTCTAAAATGCATGAGAAATCTTTGCCATCTTTTCCAATGTATGGAACTTGCTTCTAATTTATTTTGTTTAAAGGGGCAATTTCAGCTAAATGTACCTCCAAGAAAATTCAAGAATGGCTATTAATTTTCCCAACAAGAAAGACAGGAAAAGAGAAATAGTCTTATTATTAAATGGTGGGTCCCTGGCCAGAATAGCATTTCATTAACACCCAGTCCCCCACTTAATTAAAGGAAGTAGATGGAGGGATGGGTTAGTTTCATCTTTCTAAGGTACTTGGGAAAACAAGAAAAGAGAAAAACAAGACTGAGAAAGAAAACATGCATCTCCGAAAGAATCACGACACAGGGAGAGCTAAAGAGGCACTGCATCAAAAAATCTCAGGGTTAAATTTCCAGCGCTCCAAATGCTTTAGCAAACCAGAAGTCCGTTTTTCCTCCGCAGTCTTTCTTTCCCCTTTCCTCCCCAATGAGCCTGTGGACATCCT
The DNA here is from genome assembly GCF_004798865.1 of Varanus komodoensis. Lineage (NCBI taxonomy): Eukaryota > Metazoa > Chordata > Lepidosauria > Squamata > Varanidae > Varanus > Varanus komodoensis. Next base: position 7,821,391 of record NW_025335550.1, on the reverse strand, counting down.
TGGGTCGAGGAGGCGCTTCTTTTCACTCTACCAAGGGGAGGGGAGCTGGGGCGGGGGAGGCAAGGCGAGAAAACTTCCAAAGATGAGGATGGTGCTTGAAATTCGGTACAAGTGTGACACCTACCTGTGAATTTGGGAAGCAATCCAAGGCGACTCGCCTCAACCTCCATTTGTACGTGCTAATCTCTGTATGGGAAATCCCCCCCGCCCCGCCGCCATTATTTCTGCAGTAAAAAGCCACCAATAGGGGGGATAATTTAATCACACTAAATTTGAAAATAGCGATGCAAGGTGCAGTCTCTCTCTTTCTCTCGCCATGCGTGTGCAGAAGACACAAACACATAAATGAATTTAAGGATGAATGATTGTACCTCTCATGCGCAGGCCAAGGGAAAGACTCACGACCACAGAGCCCAAAGAGACCGGCTCCCCCAGCGAATTCTCTTAATACTTATTCCCCCTTCTCTCTCTGCAGTAACTCTGCAGCCGTTTGAAATAGTAATAAGAGATAAATCTGGCATAAAATCGAACTCATTAGCAAAGTTCAGAAGCTGCCTGCTTTGCATAAAGCCCGACACTGATTGGAAGTAATTAGGTTAAGAGACGGTATGCTGAGACTACCCTGCGCCTTGGTGTGAGAGAGAGGGCCCCCTGCGAAAACCCCAATAAATTGCCTGAGATTGTCATTCGTGCATTGCTTTCCATTCCTAGTAGCCAGCTCCCCCTCCCCACTTAAAGCCAGGCACCGGGCACCTCTCGGGGGACTAGGTCCCAGGGGTTAGGATAGGTACCGAGAGCTTGCAGGCTGGACCCAGAGGCTGCTTTTCCGCATCCACCCAAATACTCGGGGAGCAAGTGGTGGCAGGACCTGAGGGCCTCTCCCCCGGAGATGGCCCCGGCTCACCTTGGGGCCCTGCCCAAGAGAGCTCTGCCAAGCTGTGCATGCACCTTCCAGCCCACGTGAAAACCCCAACCCCAACGACTGCTCCTTCCAAACTGAATTAACTTCTGCGATCGAAGCCGGCGGATCCTTCCTGGCCATCTGTCCACTTTTGGAAAGTCAATAACCTGCGCCTATCTGAGTGCCGCCTTCTCCCCTCCCCTTTCCTTTCTCTCTTCCTCCTTCTTTCTTCTCTCCCCACCCTAAATCTTCCCATTGAAACGCATCTCGTCTGCAGAGGCCTTTTGCAAATCACCCCTGTCCAGAGAACGACCTCTTTCTCTTGCCAAAGTTACTTTCTGCTAATGTTCAGAATTAATCTTTCAGCTCTCTTTAAAAAGGGGTGCAGTGGGCAGGGGAATGCCAGAGACAGAAACTCAGCGTATATATTCCTTTTTAGGGGTGCTTTGCCTGGCGGTTCAGCCTGGCCAACAGTGTTTTTTTATTTATTAAAAAAAAAGCCTAGGGAGAAATGCATATGTTTGGATGCACAAATGGTTTTATCGTGCAAAACCAATGCATGTCTCCCCAGATCTAGGTCCCATTGCTACCATTGGGGTTTATTCCCCTGCAAGTGAGTGTAGGATTGAGGAAAGAGTATCTGAGGTTTTACACCTAATACAGTGGTCCGATTGCCCGCTTCCCTCCCCTATGGCTGGTAATAATGTAATACTATTAATTCAATAGGCATTAAATTTTAATTTAAACCCGTGTGCGCGTGTGTAGCTCTTAAAACTAGGAAACAATCTGGGAAAAGACACCAATGTATATATATATTTATATTATTTATATTACCAAAAACCCAACATTAATGGCTGTACAGGTGGTTGGATTTAATAATTTACTTCAAAGATATGTGTTACCGATTTAAATACAAAAAAGCTACATTAAATATACAGAATAAGATTTCATACAAATTGCTTCTGCCTTTTTTGTAAATGTGTGTGCGGGACGCTCTTCCCTCCCCGTCTTGCGATCCCTTTTTAAGACTTCAGCCGTCCTTTCTCCTAGAAGCTTTCGCTTTCTCCTTTTTCAAATAAATTAGAAAAATCGATGGACAGGTTCGTGGCCGGGGCTTTACGCTTCCCCCTCCCTTCCTCGCGTCTCTCTTGCCTTCCTCTCCCACCCTCCGCCACGTGAAGAAAAAATACCGGAGCGCTCAAAATCAGGACTGAATCGCTTGTAAATAAATTAATAGCAGTAAAAGACCTCGAGATGGGGAAGCAGAGGGCGGGGGCGGCCTCCCGAGGGGAAGGCGTCCGGTGGCGCAGAGGGCAAGCCGAGATTAGATATGCGACATACCTTTCTTCAGTTCGTAAGGCGACTCTTTGCTAAGATCAAATTGGGACTGGCTTCGGAGGAGCTTCGTTTCTTTAGCCAGGGCCTCCGCTCTGCTTAGCAGGGTCTGGTTTAATCCGTTAAAGTGGGCGCCGGGCGCGCCCGCCGTGGCCGCGCCGCTGTGGAGGTGTCCGAAGGAGCCGTAGTTCGTGTAGCCCGGGTAGAAGGGGCTGGCGGCGTAGTACAGCGGCCGCGAGAGCACCGAGGCGCCGCCGGGGAAGGGGCAGTGCGCCGCGGAGGGCGAGCGCGCCGTCGGGGCGGGCGCGCCCCCGCCGCCGCCGCCCGGGCCCTGTGCGGGGGACTCGCCGCCGCCGCCGCCGCCCTCTTTGGCCTTGTCCGCTGAGGTGGCGATCTCCGCCAGCGACCACAGTTTGGGCTTGGAGAGGGGCCCCTGCCCGGCGCCCGGGGCAGGGTTCGGCGGCGGCGGCGGCGGCTGCGCGGGCGCCGGGGGCGAGTGGATCACCGACGCGCCGTGGCCGCCGCCGCTGGAGGACAGGATGGGGTGCAGGTCCGTGGAGGGCGGCCGGAACGGGGCGGGCAGCGGCTCCTCGCCGCCCGCGCCCGCGAGGTGGGGATGATGGTGGTGGTGGTGATGCGCGTGCTGCTGCTGCTGCTGCTGCGCCTGGAGCAGGAGGCGGCCGGCGGGCGGCAGGCAGTGCACCAGAGGCGGCGAGGCGCCCGCGGCTCCTTTGGGCAGCCCTTCGTCCGGCGTGTCCTTGCAATCCGAGTCGCTCGAGGCGCCGTCGGCCTCCTTGCCCGGCGCGGCGCCCTTCGGGTCTCCCGCGGCGGCACCTGCGGAGAAAGGCGAGCGAGGCGCCCGGGGCGCCCGTCAGGCTCCCGCAGCCCTGCTCGGCTCGGCCCCGTGCGCGCGCGCGCCCGCCCGCCCCCTGCCCCAGTAAGCCCCTTTCTCTTTCCCTTTCCCAACTGGCCGCGCTCAGGCCTGGGCCAGCCTTCCCGGGACAGCGTCCGGGGAAAAGCCCTCTTTCCTCTCCCCTCCGGCCTCCTCACCAAGTTAGGCCCAGAGACCTCCCCAAGCCGCCCCTTCCAGCATAACTGGCAGCCCATTATCCGCATCTCGCCCATCCAGCCATCCAGCCGGCCCCGCAGAGGTCCTCCTACCTATCTCGGGGGCCTCGGGGTCGGCCTTCTCCTCCAGCTTTTGCGGCTCCTCCTCGTCGTTCTTCTCCAGGTCGATGTTCTCCTCCTCCTCCTCATCCTCGCTCCGGTTCCGCGGGGTCCAGGTCATCTTGTTCTCCTTCTTGAGGCGCCGGCGCGCGTTGGCGAACCAGGTGGAGACCTGCGTGAGGGTCATCTTGGTGATGATGGCCAGCATGATCTTCTCGCCCTTGGTCGGGTACGGGTTCTTGCGGTGCTCGTTCAGCCAGGCCTTGAGGGTGGCCGTGGCGTCCCGCGTGGCGTTCTTCCGGTAGGCCGGGTCCCCGTAGGGGTAGGACCCCAAGGGCGCTGCGTAAGGGTGGTACCCCAAAGAGCCCGCCATGCCGGGGGTGTGGTCGTAGGGCGACCCCTGAGAAAGAAGCAGGAGAGAGAGGAGAAGAGGCGAAGCAGGCCTGAGGTGAGAAGGAGACTTCCTGGAAGCGGGTGGGCACGTTGGAGAGCCTGAACTTTCTTGTGGCGGTTGGTATACTGGAGTGGCAGGAAGCCCCCAGTCTTGCTCTCCCCGGGAAAAGCAGTCCCGGCCTAGAAGCCTGGATCTCCCCAAACTTGCTGCGGGGCTGGGCGTGGGGGAACGAATCAACCATCCGCGAACTAAGCGAGCACTGTCCACAGAAGAGGTGCTCCCAGCAAGGGGAGCCCCCCCCACCCGGTGCTTTCTAGGGTCCCGTGCAGTCAGTCACCTTAGCTCGTTTCCAGCTTTGCCATATTCTCCTGTTGTAAACAGCAACGAGTTACACCCCGCCTCCTTCTCCCTCTAATTGAATGCAACCTTTCACATAAGACCCCGCTAACCATTTTTCGCCTGGAGGCGTGACAGTGACCAGGCAGAACGCAAACTTCTCCCCCACCCGGCACACACACTCACACACACCCCATAGGCGCTAACCCAAAAATATTCCCTCCAGCTTGGTGCAGCGTGAAACTGAATCTTTGGATCCGCGACCGTTTCCTTCCGAAAGGCCTAATTCGCCTGCTTAAAAATGGAATGGCTGGTCTTGGAAATGCTCCTGGAATAATAATTCCAGCCCAGTTGGGACTGGGGGGCGGATGGGCGAAGGAGAAGAGGTCTTGTGCATTTTATGGGGTGGGGGCAGAAAGCAGAAATTTGCTTTCACCGTTCTGGTTTGTTGTGAAAACCTTTGACAGCACTTCTGAAAGGTTCCCCTTTTTCCGGGGGTGCTTTTGCAGAACATCTGAAGAGGTCGATTTGGGTGGGGGGCAGAAAAGGGGAAAAGGGTGCGGAAAACGTCACGAACCTTTCCTTTGTACCCATGCAAATAAAACTAGTAATAACAATCATTTCTCCCGTAGTCCGGTTTCACTATTTCCGCGCAGCCCAATTCAAAGTGGCGGAGAAAGCGAGCGAGCAAGCGAGCGAGGAAGCAACTCGGGCTACCTTCTCAGCCCCCATCTGCCACGGCAGTGAGACCGAGGGTCATTTAAACAGCTTCACTGGACTCGCAGGCAAACAATTGCGAGTCTCGTATGGGCGGGAGACAGAGGAGAAGCGCTTCTCTTAGGAATCTCTGGCTAAAGGAAGCGGCGGGCATGTTGCAAGCGCAGCCGGCGCTTTCGTGGCTTTTCCACCGCCTTCTGCACGGAGAAGAGAAGCCCTGGCCCTCCCGGCGACGCCAAGGGCAGCACTGCGAAGCTCAGCGCGCTCGGGAAGCGCTCGCTGGGGCGACCCCGAGCCCACGCGCTTGGTGCCGGGGCGCAGACGCCGCAGCCGCTCGGCCAAGTGAGCCCGCGCTCCGCTCCGCTCCGCTCCGCTCCGGCGTGCCCGGGAGGACGAGTCGGGCAGACCTCGGCGGAGCGGGCCCCTCGCTGCGGGGACGCGAGCGGGGGCCGAAACGCGCCGCCTGCAACTCACTTCTTTCCCAGAGGTCGTGGCGGGTGCGCCACAATTCGTTTGAGGAGATGCTGAGGCGGAAAGGGCGACAGCCGGAAAGACCTCTCGGGTCTTGCCTCGAACCAGCCCTTCCTCCTCCTCCTCGACTGCTCCTCGCGGGTTTGCTGGGCTTTCCCTCGCTCCCTCCTCTCGCCCGGCAGCTTCGCCAGACTCAAGCCGCTAGTCCTCTCGGCGAACCCCGCGGCTGCCCCGTCCCGCTCCCCTCCACGAGCCCCAGCCCCGGCTGCAGAACCCCTGTGCGCCGGCCCTCCGCGCTTACCACGTAAGAGGAGAACGCGGCCGCCGCCGCCGCCGCCGCCGGGTCGGTGCCGTACTGGAGATGCGAGTTGTACCCGGGCGAGGGGGCGCTGAAGGCGGTGGAGCCGGCGTACGGGGAGAAAGCTGAGCCGGACGACGACCTGCCCAGCTCATCCGTCCTGGGGCCCGAGATGACGCTGGTGCTGTAGGCCGGGCAGGAGTAGAGCGCCAGGGACGCCGACGGCTGGTACAGGTAACCCTGAGGATACGACATGGCCGGGAGCAGGCATATACCCGCCAGCCGGGGCTGCAGCAGCGAAATCCAGCACCGCCGCCGCCGCCGCCGCCGCCAGAGCAGCGCCCGCCTCGAGTGTGCGCGCGTGTGAGTGAGTGTGTGCGTGCGTGCGCGCGTGTGAGTGCGCGCGCGCGCGTGTCGTCGGAGCAGCCTTGTCCGAGGGCGCCTCTGCGGCCGGGGCCGGGGCCGGCGGGCGGAGAGCGCCTTCGCTTGCTGCGCGGCCTGCTTCGCCGCCTCCCCAGCGCAGACGATCTAGCCGGTCACTCTGGCGGACGGCTCCTTTTTTTTCGCTCGCTCGCTCGCTCGCTCTCTCTCTCGCGCGCGCGCTCTCTCTCCTTCTCCTCCTCCCGTGTCTCCCCCACTGTCGCTCCCTCCCTCCTCTGGACTGAGAAGGGCTCTCTCTCTCTCTCTCTCTCGCTCGCTCGCTCGCTCGCTCCCCCCTTTGCGCGCTCCGCCAAAAGGTCCTGCCAAGATGCTAAGTTAGAAATCGAGGATTCTGACGCCTGCGACGCAGCGCGACGAGGCTCCACCTCCGCGGGTGTTGGCAGAGCGAAAATAAAATAAAAAATAAAAATGGGGGGGGTGGAAGAAGCGGAGAGGGGGAGGAAAAGGTGGGGAGAGGAGGCTGCCTTCTGCGGGGCTTGCCTCAACCAAAGCCGGCCAGCCAGAAACGCTCCCTTTCCCCTCCAGCTTTCTCTTTGCTCTCTTCCCGGCTCAACTGCGCCGGCCTCTGGCTGGCAACCAGCAGCCAAGCTGTTTAGCGAAGATCACCTCCAACTTTCTTCATTTGCTAAATACACCATCAGCGCAATTTCTCTTTTGATTTATTGCAAGGAGTTCGCTCGCTCGCTCGGGCGCGCTCTCTCTCTCCTGGCTTCTTGCGCTGGAATGCAAAAGGCACTCAGTTGATGAAATAGATTTCATAACAAGATTTACTAGCCATTAAAAAAGAAGAAAGACAAGGTGGAAGGGGGGCGGGGGGGGGAGAAGCTAGGCTTCCCGGGTAAACCACTGGAAAAAGAACAGTAAAAAATAGAATTAAAAATGTATAAGAATCATCATTACATCACTCCCTCCCGCAAAGAAGAGGAGAACAAGCAACCCACTGGCCCGTGTTGCTTTGCGATTTACAGAACAGTCGAGATTCCGGGATTTTATTACTAGAAAACGAAGGATCCCCTAAAGGGGGACCCACCTTTACTTGGTGGCTGTAAGGCCGATGAAGCCTCTTACTCAAGAGAAATCCTGATGCGAATTCCTTAGCTCTGTCCTCCGCGCTACCCACCCCAAACTTTGATTCACAGACAGGCGCAAGAATTCTCCAGCCTAGCTCGGCCGCTGTAAGGGCTGCGAGAGCAGTCCGCAACCTACTTGAGCCGACACACTTGTGCTTGCCAGCGACTGTGGGAAAGGGTGGCGAAAACTGCTCCACCGACGTGCGGACCACGCCGCTGGGCCTAGAACGGCGCCGGACGCGCGAGCTGCAGGCCTGCGAAGTGGTCTGGGGATCGCAGCGTCAAGCACGCAAACTGTGCCACATTTTTGCCTGACTTGTACGTGTCTGTTTTGACGGTGAACGACGAGGCTGCTGACTTTGGCTCGGATATGGGAAATCCGGCGTGAAATGGCAACTCCGCTTTGGCTCGGAGGCGGCGAGGTCGCCAAGCCTCACCGACCTCGCCGGCGTGCGAGCGTGCGAAAAGGACAGGGCTAAACGGCCAGTTTCGTGGAAAAGTGTGCCTACAAATTAGTAATCGGCGTCCAGGCTGCGACCCACACCCGCGACCCCAGCGAGAGAGAATTGGATCAACTCCGGCTTCTTTTTGGCTGGCGGATCGGAGCCCGAGCAAACCCTCTCCGTTTCCCCCCCTCAGCAGGTTGTTACGGGAGAAGAGAACCAGCCCTTTGACGCCACGTTCGCTTGCCTCCCCCGTCCTCGCCTCCCCCCAAGTGGCACCCGTTGTTATAGGCGCAATAATAAAAGCCTAGAGGCTGCCTCATCTCCCCCTCCCAGTTCCCCAGATCCTAAGAAAACTGCGCTTTGAGTGTGCGTCGTGCGCGCCTGTGGGCTGGACGGTGCACAATCATTGTGGCAGGAGGGCACGTCGTCCTTCCCACTCCCCACCTCTTGAGGGGAGAGGACAAGAAGGGGGAACAGAAAAGGGGCAGGAAAGACCCGCGCTGAACGAGCCCTCGCTGAGAGAATGAGCCAGGTACCGTCTCCATGCCCCCCTTTTAACTCGTAAAAGGGCAGAAGAGAAAACTGATTGGAACCATATGGCGAGGGCGAAAATCCACGCCGATCGGAGACCCTAATCTTCTTTGATTCCAGCAGATACATTTTCCAGCAGGAATATATGTGGCTTGTTTCTTTCTCTCTCCCACTCCCCCCCCCACCACCTTTTTAGGGGGATGTTTGCAAAAGATGCCTTCGAGGGTGTTTTCTGTGTTCCTTTGACGCGCACAGCCGGCTCACCCGTTCCCTCACCTCCGGCTGCCGAGCCCCCGAAATTTCCTTCCCAGTCCCACCAGCAAGGACCGGGCGACACACGCGCGCGCACACAAGCGCTTACTGGCACGCCTGTGCCCAGCGCACGGCCGGAATCCAAGCACCCCTCCTTGCAAAGTTTCTTTCCCAGTTTTTGGGGGAGGGATGTGGAGCCTGAAGCTGGGAGGGGGGTTGCAGTGGGCTTCGTGCGTCGACTCACAGAGCGCCAATTACTGCGTGTTCCTCTGCGCCCCACGGCGGGGGACTTGGGCTCCCTGTCCACCGAGGCCACGGTGCCTCTTACCCTACCTGCATCCTGGATCTCTGCTTTGGTCTTAAATACAGATGAAGGGCGAGCTTTCTTCCCCCTACCCCCAGAAAGAGTGCTGTGGAATTCGGTGCCGCCTTAGTCTGTTTCTTCCGCACACGGGGGATGGGGTGGGAAGCATCTGGGTTCCAGCAAAGGATTTTGAAAAAGGGAAACCTAAAGGGTTGATGCTTCGCACAGGGAACTGAATCTCCCCTTCCTTGGCTCTGAGAGGTGGGTGTATGCCTTTGTCAACCAAATGTGTCCCCCTTTTTCTCTCTGAGTGGAGGAGGTTGGGGATCGCTGAACGCTGCTAATTATTACACCCACATGCATTTACTCTGGAGTAAGATCCCTTTGAAATCAGTCAGACCGCCTTTACCCAGACTCTCTGCGCATTTCAAGAACGGGGTCAGATATTCGTGGACCCGGAGTGGAACTTAATTAAGGGGCATTATTAAAACGCTTCCAAGAAAAGAGTTAATTTGAAGTCCTCGAAGCACTTCCCTTCTGATTTTTTTTTTAAAAATTGCATTAAAACTGAAATTAGTCCTCCGGTATGTGGCTCCGATCCTGAGACTCCAACCTGCGAAGGCTGCAATCCGACGCGATTTGGCAGGCAGATTAATAGGGCTTACCCCCGAGTAAACTCGGCTGGCTTCGCCGGAAGCTCAACACCGCCTTGCGCAGAATCCAGCTGCGCTCCAGCTGGGCCCGTGGCGCGTTTACTCAGCAGTCAGTCCCATGGAATTTCATGGGATGTCTTCGGGGTGCCCCCACGCGCTTCTTGCTTTCTCTCCGTTCCCATTTCTTTTTCAGGGACTACCTGCAACTGTCAGAATAGGAGAAAAAAAGCCACTCCTCCCCACAGAGGACTTCTGGAGCATCTTCCAGTGCCGGAGCTCAACCGGGCTACGGACTGAGGGGCGACAAGGAAAGAGCAGTTAAAACTTCTCAACCCCGCTCCGCACACCGGACGCAAAACTCTCGGGAAAAGTGGCGGCTTTCCCAGCGGCTCGGCCTGTAATTCCTAACTCTCCCTGATAAAAGGGGAAGGGGTGGCGAGCGCGGTGGAGGAGAGATGAAGATGCCGCCCCGCGAATCTAGGCAAACCTCCAAGGATTTCTCTCCCTGCATATTTATTGATTCCCGGCTCTGATCGCGCCTGCTAACGTCTTTGATGCGTTTGAAGGATGAATTCTTGACAAGAGGAAACCCCCATCACCAATATTATTACAGCTACGATTACAAACGCTCCTGTGTGTTTATGTGCCCTGATTACGACGTCATTAGAGAATCTGAAACAATACATTCGTGGCTTGCTTCAAGAAGGGAGAAGAGTAGGAAAACGGAGTACTTCCAGAGAAGCTTGAGACGTGCTCGCTTTATTGTACAGAGGATCTGGCACGAGCCTCGCTGCCGCTACTCGGAAGTAAGGCGTGTTCAGTGCAACGGAAGTGGGTAAGTGCAGGGGCGGCGGAAGGACTACATGTTTTAGGGTTCAGCTCCAGAGACCTGTCAGCTTGGCCAGGAATGCCGGGAGTGGAAATCCCAACATCTGGAATCCTGCTTTTTCTAACCTCTGCGTAACCACGTGGAACATCCATACCTGACTTGGCACCCTCCAGGGGTTCAATATCCATCAGCCCCAGCACGTGTGGGCAATGGCCTGGAATGCTGGGACATGTGGCTTACCACATGTGGAGCTGGGCAAGACTGGTGGACAGCGAAGGTGGGCTGAGATGAGCGCTCCAGACGCTTGGCACTTCCGCTCCCAGCATTCCTGACCCTTGGCCATGTTGGCAGGGCCTTCTGGGACTTAAAGTCCAACACATTTGAAATCTGCCTGACGCGGGTCTACAGGATTGCAGCCCAAGTCCAGCAGGAAGCAGTAAAGTCTTTAAACTCCACCTAGATGGAAGCAAACGCGGGACGATGCAGCGGGACATCCCCAAATTAAAATAATGCGCATCGAGGGTGCGGGTTTTCTCCTGGCGCATGCTTGCCAGCAGTGTGCCAGGAGTTTTCCAGGAGATCTTCCGCGCATTCCAGGGAGCATGGTGGAAACTTCTCATTCCACCTCTTTCCTTTTTCATCCTCCACTTTGAGGAGCTCCTTTGGCGGAAATCGCAGGAGGAGAATTCATAACTCCGTGAAAGTTGGATCTCTCCCCCCTCCCCACCGCAATGAGCAAAAGAGTCTAGTCCACGTTCACACAGGGCGCTTCGAATGACTGGGGTCAACTAACTGGCAGAATTGCACGCCCTCTCCTCTCTCCTTTTTTGCATGGGCTGGCCACAACTGCGTCACACATGAAGGCAGAATTTGAAACACTGAGCCGGGAGGAAGCCCTACTCAGGACCGCTCAGCTCCGAGGAACTTTAGTGAGAGGAGCTGGGCGCAGCGCGCTCCCAATCCGTGGGAATGTTACTGCGCTGCAAAGACACGTGGATGCGTCCCTGGACTTTCCATTGAAGGATTGCCTCGATCCGCGCCTCAGAGGTTAAATCCCAATTTTCAGAAGGTAGCCTTGCAATTGTCACGTGCCATTCCCGTGCAAGGCATGCCGGGATATGTAGTTGGACGAAAAAGCGCTGAGTGAACAAGAGGAAACTCAGTCGAGCCCAATCTGAAGAGTTACATCGGGTCAAAAATCCATTTAAGCGTCTTCACTAGAGATACCTGTTATATTTTCGCTGGAGAAGACCCCGGAAAGGAAACCCCGGAAAGGAAAAGGGAAAAAGCAAGGAAGGAAGGAAGAAAAGGGAAGGAAGGAAGAAAGAACTGCGGGGAAAATAAGCGGGAGAAAAACTGCGCCCACGGCGGGATGGAGACCTGGAGGAAAGACGAGGGGAGGCGTTGCTTTTCCGTATTTCTGAAGGCACCGTCAGGACTTCATTACCCAACAGCGCTCAGGGCCCAAGGCCCGCCCTTCGGGCTTTTGCAGCTCCTTACTGGAAGGGATTTTCGAGGGTCTCTCGGACGGTTCAGCGGGATTGGCTGGCCGTGGCTGCCACTCGGGGCCGCTCTCCGGAGCGCGGCGAGCCGGGCTGGGGCGCGCGGCGGAGGCGCTATGGCCCCGAGGGGCAGCCGAAGGCGCAGGGCGCTTCGCTGGCGGTTGCCGAGGCGGGCTTGGCGTGCGCAGGTGAGCCGGGGCTGCTGAGCGGACGCGCGGGCGGGCAGCTTCTCGGGGGATCAGCCGAGCCGCGCATCCCCGGCTCCATCGCTCGCGGCTGGAGGGGGGCGCCCCCTTTCCCAGCCCATCCTCCGTCTGGGATGCTTGCCGAGGCCAGCTTGCGCCGCGGCGAGGGCGGGGAGCGCCTTGCGCTTGGGTCTGCGCCTCGCCAGGGGTCTCCTGGGTGCTTTGCGCCGCGAAGGGCGGCGCGCAACGGGTCGGCGAACTCGTTTGCGCTTCCCGCAGGGACAGAGACCGGCGGGGTTGCCTGCTTTCTCCTTCTCCGGCTGAGGCATCGCGCGGGGAGGGTGCTTTTCCGCTACCCTGCACGTGAAGTGTCCCGCAAGGCCCGTTCATTTCGTCCTCGGGAGCTCACGGACTGAACGGGGATGAATCACCCCGTTTTCGTAACGGAGGGACCCGTTTCTGGCATGATATCCTACAAATCACCCAAGGCTTCCATACAGCCTCTCTATTTGATCCTCACAGCAACCCTGTGAGGTAGGTTAGGCTGGGAGTCCGTACCTGGCCCAAAGTCACCCAGGGGGCTTGCTGGCTTAGTGGGCTCTAGAACCTGGATCTCTTGAGTTGCAGCCCAGCTGTTGAACCCCTGTCTGTCAACACAGATTAGCTAGCTATCCCCTTGGAACTCTGCTCTTTTGCATGGGCTCACTTGTCTTTTTTGCTGAACATTTCCAGTAACCGTGACTGTCAAAGTACAGAACCATAGTTCGTTCCAAATTATTAATGCTGGAAGAAAATGTGCCAGTGCACATATGTTATGATGCTTATTTGAATCTGATTTGGAAGGATTGTGAGTAGAGAATTATTAGTATTTTCATTTATGTACGGCCGGCGTTTAGCACACATTTGGTTCTGAACTCAGTGTGAGTGTATGTGGTTTGCACAATCACCAGAGGATCTTTTCCCTCTGGCCTCATGCTTGCGGTGTGTTTTGCCCAACTATCTTCAGAGCTTGGTGAGGTTCGCAGTGGGATGGTTTTGACGGCACCCAGAGCTTCGTCCCCTCTGGGCTTGGACCACAGAATATCCACGTGGTGCAGATCACGTGGCCCAGAGCGGGTGGGAAGAGGATGGTTTGGAAACTCTGAAACAAACTTGGCTCACAACCCCAACGGCATGACTGATCATGTTGTGCCAACCAGGTTATAGCTGTTTATCTACATTACATTCATGTAAATGGGACCAGAAATATTGTAAGAGGTTCAGGGGTACTGTCTTTACTTGTTTCTCAAGTAATTTGGTACTTAGCTGCTTCCACACTCATTGTGGGTTTTAGAGACTGGAAGAAAGCTTTAAGGAATGCTTGGAATGACAAAGCAATCCAGGTGTCAAACCGTTACAGAAAAGCAATAAGGACAAACAACACGTCTTAGGCTTTCAGTAGGCTGAATTTTGCAAGGTTGGATTTACTCTTCTTTCTGCTCCCTTCTTCTCATGCCCTCCAGTCAGTGAGAAGTTTCCTCCCTCAGAATCTTGGTGGGTCTACATTCCTTATTTCTCCATAAATTTTGCAGCCTGGTGCTTGCTTAGAAGAAAGTCCAATTTATTCACTGGGTCTTTTCCCCCAGGTGAATATGCATAGGATCATATCTTTAGGCTGCGAGCCTGTGTTTTATTTATTTATTTATTTATTTATTAAAACATTTCTATGCCGCCCCTTGCCGAAGCCTCTGAGCGGTGTCCATTCATTTGGGAGTAAATACAATCAAATCCACAAGACTTGTCTTCAAATACATGTGGTATTTGGCTGCAGGAGCCCAAATGCAGGGCTCTTAGCACGAATACATGAAGGACCTTTTGCTGCTCTCCCGTCTTTGCCTTGTATGGATCACTGGGATGAGGCCAGGCTGACGGATCAGAGGGAGAACATGGTAGGTAGAAGATAACATCTTTCAGCTTAACATATGGTATATATACAGGGTGATATAGTACTGGTATTCTGTCAGAGTAGCAGTGATACATAACTGTTGCATTTGCATTGTTAGTATTTACAGTTCACAAAAACTTCGCAGCAGCTGAGTTTGTTTAATTTCCAAACAAGAGTTCCATTTCATTGGCAACAAAGTGCCTGCTTGTGTATTGCCAATTGAGGTTATTCCTTCCTTCCTTCCTTGCATTCTTCTGTTCTATATTTCAAGTAGCTCATAATCTGGGAAGGCCTTTGGCAGTTATAGCCTGCATATAAATATGTGAATAAATAAATAATTTTTATTAAAATGGCTACTGAAATCCTGGTTATATTAAGTCAATCAAATAGAATCACCCAGGCGATATAAGGGGATTGTTTAGTGTGTGTGTAGGAATATGCTGATTATTCATGCTGGGTTTTGTTGTTGTTCTTGTTGCCGCACTGTTGTCTAAAGGTTAAAAAATCTACAATGCTACATTCTGCAGAAGACTTCTACTTCCTGCAGAAGACTGCTCCTGAAAAGCGTATTGTTTCTCAGTAAGCCATATTCCTTGGCACTTTTACAAGCTCAATCCACACAGGTGTGCACTTTGATCAGTTTTCAGCTAGTCTGTGGCATGGATATTTGTCACTAAATTAATTTTTATTGCTTTAAATCTCTCTTCTCTTCACCTCTCCAAAGAGCTTTTCCCAACAACAGGAGATCATCTTGCAAAGTTTTTAATGCATTTAGCAGTGTGTGTGTGTTTATGTGAGAGAGAGAGGGAGGAAGGGAGAACAGGCAGATGAGTAACCAAATTTGTTTCTCCCTCCGTCCTCCTCCTAGCGAAAAGCAGAGCTGTTTTGAAAAGGGCTCCCATTCAGTTGGGGACATGGAAGAAGAGGAGGCAGTCAGATGATTGTTGTGTAATGACATTCTTTCAGCGCCTGGCATTCTGCTAAAAATGATTGACTCTGATTATCATATTTGCAAGCTCGGTGCTTGGTTTGATGAATGAAATGCAGCAGGGAACGTATGGCATCAGTGCAGATGTAAATGTCTATTGTGAGTTGTCCTTGCCACAGCAAACCTCTTGTCTAGGCGCTGCAGTTTTAAAAGCAGTGTAGCTAATTTTTGGAAGTATTGAAATATTTAGCCCAGGCTTCCTTCGCTTTGGTTGTCACCTCTGCTTTGTGTCAAATGGCAGATTCATTTCTTAAGGATGTCTCTATTTTCTGCTTTATCTGTACATTGATAGATTCTGCGTGACCAGACCTGAGTGAGACTTCCCTGAGAGAGGAGTGTGTTTAAAACATACAGACGGGCAGAAAGAGACTAAATCTAATCTCCTTTTATGGCCCCGTTCAACTCCTTTTGATTAAATGAAAATATGAACTTGACTTGGAGGATTTTTCCTGCATTCTCCCTGTTATGTAGCTTTAACAGATAGCTTTCCAAACACAGAAAGAACCATAACATCCTGGCTGATAAGTTTTGCTTACTTTGAGTGGATTGCCTGGAATTGCCTGCCTGCTTGCTTTTTTTAAATTCACACATTGCTTCTCTTTGCAACCTCTTACACCTGCCAACCTGTTTCAGTGCAGAAGTGGGATCTTTAGAAACGGAGTCAGGGAAAAATCCAGTGCAAAACATGGCATCTCAGGGCAATCGATTCCATTTGCATGTAGAGCTGCCCATATACAGGGGTTTTCTCACAACTTTTCAGCAGTACTCCATTCTGTTTCTCTAGGCTTAGAGAAGGCAAGAATAGGGTTATAATGAACCATATATGAATATAGTATAGTATGCAAGCTGTCCCCTTGCAGTGGGACTGAATGACACTTAGGAATATATTACCCTGGCTGGATTCTAAATGTATGATTTGAGAATCTAGGACTTTTAGGTATTTTTGGAATTCAACTCCACAAGCATTATTTCCCCTTAGTTTAAAATCATTCTCTCTCTCTCTCTCTCTCTCTCTCTCTCTCTCTCTCTCTCTCTGTGTGTGTGTGTGTGTGTGTGTATCAATTTAGTTTAGTTCTCTCTAATTACATAGGAGCTAATATTTCTAGCAAAAGCAGCAAGGACTTCTGTGACACCTTTAAAGCCTGACCACAGTGTAAAAAGCTTTCCTGGGTTTGCTGTGACAGTCCTAACCCAACTGCACCCATGGAATATCATATTTCCATTTTTACCTCTGGTGACACTGAGGCTGAGTGAGAGAATAAGCATGTGCCCTTTTTCTACAGAAAAATGTGACATATTTTCCTCCAGTGTTAATGGCTGTCAGGACATCACCCTGCTGGCCACCTGGCAGCAAGCTTTCCATTCAGTCATTTCCTTACGAGCGCCATTTCTGCATGTCTTCTCGATCTGAAGGTTCTGATTTACTTCTTCAGATATGGGTAGGTGGCGTGTTGAAGGCGATTAGGAGACAGACGAACAGGTTCCCTCCATCCATCTAGCTTGCTGCCCATTCCCGCACAGGTGTGTTTGTGACTTCCCCAGCCACAGTTGAAAACCACGGCCCTCTAGCCAGACCAAACTTAGCAACAGATTTCAAAATCCCCATAAAATGATCTGGGCATCTTTATAGTTCACAAATGATTGCACTGCATGCCCTGTGGTCCCCAAGGCACCAATCCAGGCAGATGGTACAACGTGGTTTTCTAGAATATATACCAATTGCTTGAACAGTATGATTGCACGACACAACTTTGCAATGGTAAAATGAACAGTGCCATGCAGTCTGGTCGATTCCAGGCACAGCCTTATGCTTTCTGCTCTTAAATTTCTGGAAAAAGGAAGCTTGCGTGCATCCAACGCAAGGCACAAAGGGCAGGAGTGGCAGTGTTTACCCTCCTGCATGGTGCTTCCCATATTTCACCTGGCTGGCCATTTCCAGCCATATAAATGAAGGGCTATGGGGAGAGGGGAAGGAACTGGGGCCATTGGATACGATGTAGGTGGTTGGACCCAGCCTCTTCCCCTTGCTGCCTCCCCACCCCACAGCATGCCCCTTTAGCCCTCTCTGAGGTTGATTTGCAACCTTGGAGACATGTTCAGAGTGTCCACTTGGAGACCTTGGAGGTGAGACTCTAGGTCCTACCCTCAGACAGCAGTATGAGACCATGGGGTTGCCCCTGAAAGAATAATGGAAATAGCAGCTAGAATCTTTCTCTTTCAAATTAAAAGTTCAAGCTCTTATTTTCTTCTTAGCCAGGAAAGGCATCATCATGGAGGCCTCATACTGACTGATTCGGCAGAGGTTCGGTGATTATGTTTGGTAGGCTGCTTATTCTTCTAGGATCTCTCTGCTCCACCATGTTCAAATTTTATATTTCTGTGATTGGAAAGGTACAATCCCATGCAAGTCTGGACATACCAAAGCTTTCAACTCCCAGAAATCTCCAGCCCGCATAAATGCAGTCTTAACTTCACTACGGTTGGCCCACCCCTTTGGTCTTAGGTAAAGATTTCTATAGCTTGCCTCAGGCAGGAGTTTCAGGCTGCCTCGAGAAGCGTTCCTGCAAAGACGCTTTGCCGGAATCAAATGCCTTTTGCTTCCAAGGCATACCCAGTGCTTTTTCCAGTTCCGGAAACACAGTTTTGCACTTAAAGCTACGTAGCTGAGACAACTCAACTGTTCTGCATGCATAATTAGATCACAGATTAAAATCAACATCACTCCCATGAAATCTGATACATGCCAGTCGACAGACTGCTGAATATTTCCTACTTTGTGGCTAATAGGATGTCACAAGTGAGAACTGACGTCTGGCAGGGCCAGGGTTGCATCACGGGGAGTGATGTGTATGCTGTAAAACCAGAACCTTTTTCTCTTCACCTGCTGAAGCCTGAAGGCCAGTGCCAGTTTGCAAAAATACTTCCTAGGTGAGAAACCTAGGATGGAACTCCGCTTGTCCAATGAACGAAGCAATCCTAAACACACATTCCCAGGGGACTTGTTTCTTGAGGAATGCATCTGTCGTTGCCTTCAGTTCTGTATATTATTATTTTTTGCATCAATGAACCTGCAGTCATTCCCCTGTATTGGCCCTCCTTTTTTAATATGTATGGAAAGCAATGGGCTCCCTTCCAATGCCGTCTCTATTTGGGGGCAAATCAGGGCCTTTGCTTTCCTTGGTGCACAGACCCCACCTCCACCTTTCATTTAGGTTCCTGGGCCAGTCGCTTTTCTTTTAGCCTCACCAGTTTTCTGCCTGGAAAACAGACGGTTTTGTGATCAGCCACGCTTGCCCTAGCGCCCATTTTATGAATTGGGAGCCCTCACCCATGGGTGCCACTTTGTCAGAGCACCCACAACACTCTCAAAATTCGAAATTTGAGGGGGGACCCAAAAGAAACCGGAATCATTCCCTGGTGGGCGAGCCCATTATAGTACATGGGTACCTCTTATGGGGACATTAGACATTATATGGGGACATTATAGTACCCATGGGTACATGGGTATAGTACATGGGTGCCTCTTATGGGGACCCTTCTGCATCTCTCTGCTGACTGGTGTTGTTGACCGAAGTCATGGCACCACAAAATGGCTGTTTTCAGCGATCAATAAATCAACAAACATGCAAGAGTAACAAAAACATTTACTATGTGTCACCACGACGTCATTTGGTGACATCGGTTGGCAGAGAGATGCAGAAGCGTCTCCGCAAGAGGCATCAAGCGGCAGAAGCATGCGCTACGACGGGCTCTCCCACCAGAGAATGTCTCCAGCTTCCTTTGGGTCCCCCCTGGTATATTTACCAACCGAAAAAGTTTGGGATCCCTGCAGTAGTAGGACAGAGAAGGAAGTGAGCTAGGAGTCCCTAACCCATGGCCAGATCTGTTTTCCACAGGGACGGGCACAGTTGCAACATCAGCTTGAAATGGGCAAAGGCGTTCCTGGTCGTGGCCATAGCCAATCTGTGCCATCAAGCCAGCGTTTACCTGCAGTCGGCGACCCAGTTCCATCTTGCCTCTTAGATTCCCTGATTTCTGTTTTGGTTCCTTAGACTGCTAACCTGATGCAGGTGGGATCACATTGCAGTGATGCATGCTGAGTTTCTTGGCCGCTGCTCCACGCCTTACGGATGCCCGAAGTGTGTGTGTACATGTACACTAGGGATGTATCAATCCTTTTGATCTGTGGCTTGCAGACTGTCAGACATCATTTTATCCATTGTCCGCTTGTTGGCAGATTTTTCTCCCCATTTCCTGAATTGGTTCGCGCTTGTTCAGATTTGCACTTTCAAAAATGCACGTCCTCCAAAATGCTTTAATGCTTTAGCCTATGTGGGGAACAAGGGGATGCACCCTTTCAGTTGGTTTTTTAAATTGTTTATATTTTTCTGTGACTGCATCTATGCAAAATCCTAGGAAGTAAAAACAAAACAAAACTGCCGAATTTGCGTGACTCAGGGAAAGCCAGTGCATTGTGGAAACTGCAAACTGGGTTCATAGAAATCTGAACTCCTGGGAATCCATTGAGGACTTCTTTGACATCCCAACTGTACACACGCAGATGGACACACACAGACACACTAATTTGTAGCTCAACTTTCTTTGAAAAAGAGGGAGGCTTTTATCAAGCTTCATAAAAGCATAGTTTAAAAATAAACTTTAAGTTGCAATTCATATATTAAGTCTTTTAGAGTTCACTCTTCCGGGGAACTGCAAATACTTGGTAGGATTATGAAACACAGCCAAGAAAAACAGCGGACCACCTATGGACATAACGTGTCCTTCCATTTTGTGGACTTTGGAGAACGGAGGTGCAAGATTTAGGTATGTTTGGAAGCAGTACATTGAGTTTTGATAATTTACTTAGGGGCAATCTGATGCCGGCTGAGAGGAAGAAAATGTCCCCTAGTTCCCAGCCGTGGCTGGCTGGAACATGCTGTAAGTTGTACGAGGTGTTTCTGTCTAGGCAGGATTGTGCCCTTAGGCATGCTCAAGAGTCAGGTCAAAATCATGTCTTTTGATTCTGCATTTTACAGGAGTGCCTGTAATGCTTATTGTTATTATCATTTAGAAGTTGTTAATTAGAAACTTGTAGCAAATTTCCCCTTGAGTTTCTTTTTCCTTCCTAGTCAGGCAGTGTGCTCTTCGTCAAAGATAATATTTCTGGGGTTTCCCCCAGATGACGTTTCCCTGCAAACTTTGAGATTCTCAGGAACCTGCTGATTTCATCCTCTTTGGTGGGGCTGGTGCCATTTTGGCTTCATGGACAACGGAATTTGCAGCCTAAACATGGGGATTAGATGGTCTGAAATCCTAGCTTTCCGGCTTGCAAAGCTCTCTAAGCAGAATTGGAAAAACATGACCATGGATGGAAATGCGATACAGGGAATATCAATAAAATCAAATGAGGTGTTGTTGTTGCTGGTTTATGCATGTTTCAGTGAGCTGTGTGGTCTTCACTGGATTGTGTCGGTATTGTGTTTTGCATTTTAATATTTGATTGCATGATCCAGGCCTTTTTCAGGTAGAGGAGGCAGGTTCAAGAAATAAGTCTCAGAAATAAACTAAACTAAATTGAGCTGGTGTCCTGCTCCAGCCAAGTGCCTGGCCGAGTTTTCATGGAAGCAGTTTTTCACATTTCTGTTGGAAATCAGTAAGGAATGGGGTATTAGCAATAATGAAATCCTACACATGGAGCAGTGTGAAAAGAGGACAGAGCGAAGAGTATTCTTTATAAGCGTTATTGAACATCTGGACAGTCAGTCCAAATAATTCTCCATAATGTGTGTGTCCAAGAATATTATGGAGAATACTTTTGTACTGATTGCCCAAGGGGATTTTTCATGCTTGACTGGGAGCTTCTTTTAGCTGAAACATGGGATAAAAGTATTTTAAGACAAACAAATCAATGCTCACATCAACACAACCGATATATTATTTATTGTCAGGAAAACCACGGGGCAGTGCATCGTGGTGCTTAATAGAGTGTCAGAGAAAGTATGTTTTCTCCCTTCAAAATGATTATTTGGATTTGCTAAGGAATGAATCTGTTAAATTAAGCGGTGAATACTGCTCTTGCCCACTTACCTGGGTATAAGCCCTGTTGAATGAAATAGGGCTTACTGCTAAGTAGACATAAATAGGATTGCAGAATAAACATTCATATGGTTAAGTGAAAGCCCAGTGCTATGCATGTTTACTCTCAAGTAGGACCTGTTGAGTCTGTAATGGAGAGACTGGCTCCTGGGATTTTGCTTTAAGGTTAAATTAACTTGGCTAACAATATACAGGTGAGTCTGGAAGTAGAGGTGGGGATATGTATGCTACCGTTGTAACATTTTTGTTATCCTTCCCAGATGAAAGTTCGAATTCCTTCAAGTTAAAAATGACAGGGCCAAATATTGTTGCTGTGGGCACAAAGCAGGGTATTTCTCACTCCTTTATGAAGCAGTCTTCCATGAATTACGTCTGTTTTAAGAGACGAGATTGTTTTTCATACTCTCCTGCCCTATAAAGAGAAAAACACTAACATGTTTACTTAAAAACAGGTTGGACAAGGGACGGAGGAACATTTTATTTTTATTTTTTGTAAGGTAGCATAGAAATTCTAGCTGAAAGGTAAGAACAGGATGTTCTGCCGTCAGTTAAATCAACACGTCTGTTGCTGAATGGCAGAACTGTTGACCATGTTGCACTGAGAAGCAGGTATATAAAAAATAATGCTTGCTCACTGCTTGTGTGCCCTCAGATAATTGCATACCATCGAAAGGTTTGTCCTTAAGTTGGGAAAGGTTCCACTAGTTGAGGGAGAGTCAACCTGGTGCCCTCTAGATGGCTTTGATTAAGGCTGATCGTCCCAAACTTCTGTTAGGTACCATATTGCCTACCCTTCCTAGTTTGCTACAACAGGCAAAAGCCTGGAGAAGAATCCATGTTCTCTCCTCTTTTGTTGTCATTCCAGTGCCTGCTGGCCTCTCATTTTCTTGTTATTTCCACATCTTTAATCACCTGTACCCTTTGCTCTTTCTGTCAGGACCTCAGGGTGCTGTGCCTGGATCCTCCTTTAACCATGTGAATTAAACTGAGGGAGAAATTAAGGTCATCTCTTGAGCAACATGGATGAGCTAGGATCTGAATGTGGGTCTCCTTACTTCACTTCTGGCGGCCCAGGAACCATTCAAGTATCTTGTGATACCTGCGTTGCTCTTTGCGTACTTTCCAACTGTTATCCCAACTAAAACTACTCCAAGCAACTCCCAGACAAGCTTTCAGCAACAATGACAACCAACAGCCAACAATTCCAGAATCTCCATCAGCCAGGTTGGAACCCCAGGTTGGCTGGGTATGCTCTTCAGACCTGCACCTTAATGTCCCTACTTTGGGACAAGACCTGTTTTGTGACTTCCTCTTTTCTTTCAATTGATTTGTTTTAAATGAGTACACACATTTTTAATAGTCCACTAAAATAGACATGTGCTCACTTTCTTTTAATCCTGTAGCCCACTCCGGCCCACTGTCCAAACTAAGAAAGAAACACCAGGTTGGCAATGAAAGAGTTGGTGCAGAGGTTCCCCAGGGCAACTGACTGCTTGGCTCAGACGTCTTATGCAAACAGCCACAGAAGCTTCATGGCTTTCTTGCTGAAAAGAGAAGTGCTTCATCAAACTTAGAAATATATGCAATCTATATCTGAAATTGTTCTATTATAGTCAAGTACAAGACATATGTGAAAGCTGGTCCATAAGGAAGGGTGAGTGCCAAAGGAATGAGGCCTTTGAATTGTGGTGCTGGAGGAGACTCCTGCGAGTCCCTTGGACCGCAAGGTGATCAAACTGGTCCATCCTGGAGGAGATCAACCCTGACTGCTCTTTGGAAGGCCAGATCCTGAAGATGAAACTCAAATACTTGAGCCACCTAATGAGAAGGAAGGGCTCCCTGGAGAAGAGCCTGATGCTGGGAACAATAGATGGCAAAAGAAGAAGGGGACGGCAGAGGATGAGGTGGCTGGATGGGGTTACTGAAGCAGTTGGTGTGAGCTTAGGTGGACACCGGGGGATGGTGGAGGGCAGGAAGGCCTGGAGGAATGTTGTCCATGGGGTCGCGATGGGTCGGACACGACTTTGCGACTAACAACAACATCTGAATTTGTTCTATTGTAGTCAAGTGCAGGATGGCTCCCATTCTGCCTTGGAGCTAGAATTGGCTTTCTCGGATCCTGGGGAGCGCTTTGTTGCCCACCCCAACCTTGGGACCTGAGATCCCTTTAACTGAGAGATGCCAGCAAACGTAACTGAGGCTGTTTGAATGCCAAAGCAGGGATTCCACTACTGCATTTCTCTACCATCCCCTCTGCAAAATTTGGCCCAGTTTTGTGTAACACATTGTCCAAGATCCACATCAAACAATAGCACCAGCTAAGCAAGAGTTTCCTGGCCATCTTACAGATATATAATCAAAAGCTGGGATTCTGAAAAGAGGGAGAAATCATCTGTCTGTCTGGGACTAGACGGGACTCTGTCTGGGACTATAAGGCACAATTCTTCCTGCCATCCCCCAAATTTGCTCTCTTTGGGCACTATGATAAATAAAACTCAGCCTGTGATTCTCGCTAGTATTGGAATTGCACTAAATAACGCCACCATCCTGTTTATTACTGGCTTCATTGGATAATAATGCACTATAAAGCCTTCTGGAGGGTTTTATATAGGAGTGCTCTGTCACACTTAGTGGGGCAAGAAAAAGGTGACTTTGTAATAATGGCCCTGAGAGAAGGATATAATGCTGAAAGGTGGACTAGGGAAAAATTCTTCAAAATAGCAAATAGGCTTTGGTGTCATGGGCTTCTGTTTTAACCCCTGGCTTCTATTTCTGGTAGTTCACTATGTTTCCAAAAGCTTAGGATCCAGAAGCAACCTAGCTCATTATTGAAAGTTTTTTCTTGTCACATGCAACAAAAGCACCTTCTGATCAATTGCATTAGTAGGGGGTAGAGGCAGAGACTTCTTGGTTGTGGCCCCGTATCAGTGAAATTCTCTTCCAAGACATATTTATTTATTTAAAACTTTTCTATACCATCCAATACTTAGATGTCTTGGGATGGTTTACAACCAATTAACACTGAAGCAGAAATAAGAATGAACAACATATATGGTTGATTCTGTAAATTCTGGTCTTTATATAAAGGAGTCTTGAGCTTTTGAGTGGCTTTTAGATGAGGTACTGGCTGGAATTCCTGATAATTTAATGGTTCTATGACTGCCTGTTTCTAAATGCATCTCAGATCATAAATGAGGGTTGAGTTGGATTGTGAGATTTAATAGCTGTTTAATAGCTTTAATAGCTGTTTTTAAATGACATTAAAATAAGAATATGCTATTGTTTCTTATTTTATTTTAATATGTGTTCCTTGGGAGGGTTTTCTGGTTGAAAAGTAGGGTGGCCACAAAAAAGAAGATAAGGACACCTGGTTTTTCCTAAAATAAGCATAAGCTAAATTTTATGTGCAGATGCTCCTTTCCACATTATTATAATGATCTCACTAGAAATATGTCATGCAGAAAACTATGTGCCCACCAGTTCAGTCTGGAGTCCAAGCACAAACTGATGGTAGAACTCAGTTCTAATGGTTCTGTATCTTTCCAGGACCTGGGTAAGACAACCCTTCCACCAGAATACTGCAAGAGAAGATACCTAAGAAAATATCTTAAGCGGACCAGAAAAATTCAAACTTGTGGTTGTTGAGGAAAGCATAGACTTAACCAAGTCTGGCTCAGGCTTTTGGAAGAGCTGTTTAACAGTGGAGGATGGGTTTGGAAGAGTCCTCCTAAATTGAGCTAAAAGGTCATATAATCCAGGTTCCTCTTTCCAGAAGTGACCAATCTCCATGAAGCCTACCAGGTTAAAACTGAAGGAATAGTCCACTTTCTGTGACCAGAGCTTAGTGTTGCAGTCTCAGAACACAGGTCATCATGGCTGATGGCCACCAATACTCCTATTCCCAGGGGCTTGGTCTAAGCATCTTCTAAAGCTATCTGCTTAGAAGAACCACATTCTCAAGGGGCATCTGACTTCAGGAAGGGAGTGTGCCTGAAGGTCACCCAGGAAGGGTTTGGGGTGTTGGTGCTCCAGTGTTCCTCTAGTGTCTTTTCCTTGTATCCATTCCTTAGCCTTTCTGCTTAAATGACTCTCTTTTTCTTTTTCAGATGAGGTGGGCAGAAAGACTGAGCGAGGACTCCTGAACCTGTCCAGTGGGTAGAAACAGATGGGTCACTCCATCCACGTTGGGAACATGATGCCACCCTTGCAATGCTCTCTAAAATGTGGTCTTGATGGGATCATCTGTCTTCGCTATTCATTCAAGGGCAGAAAACAAGAGAACTTCCTAATTTGTTCAGTAACCAAGCTTTGATAGGCTGTCAAGCAGGATCCAGTGGCCACGGCATTGCCTGTTCTTGCCTCCAGGGGGTATTTGGAAGCATGGTTTCCTCCAAATGTGACGATCCCATTGAACCTTAAAGACAGTAGCTACTCGCATCTCTATCTTCCAGAATATGGAAGAGCACTTTGGAGAGAAGCACTATGTCAATATGAAGTATGAATAACATTAGCTTTAGGGGTTCCTTGCTTTGTTTTTCACCGCTCGTCTTTATTGTATATTCAATTCTTGCATTCACCGCTTGCTTCTGAGCATCTTACTGCCAATGCTGCTTCTGCATGTCTACTAGGCAACAGAACAGCACCGGAGGTGCAAAAGTCAAATAATGTATTTCATTTTTAGCAGGTGACAGCTCTCTCCCCCCAAAAGCAACCAACAATTCACCTTGCTAATGTTAAATTGCTCGAAGCCCTGATGAAAAGTTGCAGGGAAACTTAACATCCGCAGGGCAAATCTGGTTTTTAATTCTTCATCTTCTTCTTTCTTTCTGTGTCTTTGCCTTCTAAATGCCTTGGGCACATTTTCCAATTCTTTCCATTTGGTTCTTTGGGAATTAGAAGTACATTGCAATGGGAAAGCGGAACTCGAGAGCAACATTTACCCGCTGGTAGGGTCCACTCAAATGTAAATGCTAGAGCTGGAACGTGTATCTTTGTCTATATCTAAATTGCAACCTTGATTAGACTTTAGAGCATAATCCATCTTCAGAGGAGAATTTATAGAGAATCTTTATGGGGAAGAACAGGCATTGATTTGCTCCGAGCTTGTGGACGGAGCAAAGAGACGACTTTTTCGATTGGCTAAAATTCAGGTTTTGCTGTGAGCAATTTAAATTTGGTTCAGTAGGAATGATGCTGCCTGCCTGCCTGCCTGCCTTCCTCCCTCCCTCCTTCCTCCCTCCCTCCCTCCCTCCCTCCTTCCTCCCTCTTTCCTTCCTTGCTTGCTTGCTTGCTTTCTTTCCCTCAGAAGGAGCTGTGAGTGACGGCAATGGCGGCCGCGGCCGCTAAGTGTTTAAATGATGACACCATTACGTGGAGTGATTTTCTGAAACAAGAGATTCCAGCCAAGAATTACACCTGCTCTCCCATTGCCTCTGAATCCTTCCTTTGCCGGCTGTGTGGATGATGATTGATTTGTTTGTGACAGGTTGCAGGAAACAGTCATTGATTTTTCAATATTTTTACCTTAAAATTATTTACAGTTGTAACCATGGGGATGTATTTCCATGGGCTGTCGGCTCCTGAAAGACGAGGGATAATATTCCCTGGGTCTCTGACAAGACAAATTATCTGTAATGAGCGCAGTAGCTGAAGGGTATACTTTTATTTTAAAATATGTCAATAACTTCAGTGACTAAACGAATATTGATTCAGCATAATGAAGCCTGAGTAATGTGAAAATGAGCTGTTCAAGGGAAGGCAAAGAGGAGAGGCGTTTCCCCACACCCGCCGCTGCTGCCCGCTCCGCTTTTTCCCCTTTTCTTTCCTAGCTTGTAGCAAAGAAACTTTTCATTCTTTATAGATGGCTGTCAAAAATAGGCAGCATTATGAAGAAATCATTGGTAAACAATGGAGAGTACAACCAGGGCTCTGGATGGGAGTAGCTACGAAGCGAAGGCAGGAACATGCTGCCAAAGTCAGCTTTCTGCCTTAATGGTTATTAAGAAGAAGGTAGAAGCTGTAGAAGAAAAAGAATTCCGTATAGGAAAGTTATGTCCAGCCTTGAACTTTATACAAAAAGTCCAAAATTCAGGAAGCTGTACTGCCTTACCTAGGACAGGAGTTGGTAAGCTGGCTCACCCCATCATCCTCAGCCAGTGTGTCCAACGGCCAGGGATTATGAGCATTGTGGGTTGGGAAATTCCTTGTCAAAATTTGCTGAGGTTGAGTTGGGGGACAAAACTGGTGCTCCAGATAACCTTCCCTCAACTTACTGTTTCCCACCATGGGTGTCTTGTTGTTGTTGTTGTTGTTTTAGTCTGGCAGCAAAATTTCTTCCAGGAAGGCTTTTCTCTCCTCATCTCAGCCCCTTCTGGGAATGCCGGCATTGCCAAAAAGGGACTTCTGGTAGAAAATGGAATGCGCTCCCCAGAGAGGTCCACCTGGCGCCATCATTATTTGCTTTTCGGCGCCAGGTGAAGACCTTTTTATTTAAAAGTTACTTTAACTGTTAATTTATTATTATTGTATTTATAGATTTTAATATATAGCCGAGATGGTACCAGTTTTTAAATTATTGATTGTATTTTTATGGATGTGAGCCGCCCCGAGGCTTTGTTGCAATGGGGATGTTTTAAATAAATTAAATAAATAAACAAATAATGCCGCTGGTACCCTGGGGTAAATGTCCCCTCTGGGTGGGGGGGGGGCACTCTGAAATTGCCCAGTTTTTCCCACAGGGCAAAATAAGGGAGGCCATATTGACATAGCCCTAAATCACAGCCTTCAGGACATATGAAGATCCATAATATCGAATCAGATCGCTGTTTCGTCTAGTTAAGTTCTGTCTAGACAACTAGCAGATGCTCTGCAACATCTGTGGTGCTCAACTCAGCTCCCCATCTGTGCCATTTCTTCTTACCTGTTGCCTTCTGGGAAATGACTGCTTTGTGATGGGTGAGGCCCACCATGGCAGACATATTATGAAAGGGCATGTTTTGAAAATGCCCGCAACACTCTTGAAATTTCTAAGATGCTCACCAACTCAAAAATATATTGACAGCAAGTTTCCTGTTTAAAAAAAGACATTTACAGATAAACGCAGAAACAAAATTGACAAGAATTACAGCTTTAAAGGTGTTGACACAAAGAAACAGATTCTCCCTGGTTGTCTCAAGATACTTGTTTCCCTGATGTGAAGGACATGGCCATATACTCTCTCATTCAGTGTAGAAAAGCCATCTGGAGGGGCAGTTAAATCTTTCCTCAACGCTGGCACTGGGACAACATCTTCCACCACACCTGGAGGCAGCAGGTGAGCTGTGGGGCCACAGGCTCCATTACATAACTCCTCCCTGCATCTACAATCTGAAATAACCACCTCGCCGTGCATCACGCAGACCAGTCGTGGAGTCCTAGATGAATGCTTAAATCAAGTATAACAATGGCCAATGAGTACGTTTCTCTTCCTACACAGAAGCAGCTCCAGATGGCCATCTCTGTTGATGTTCCTCACACAACTCTGTTTGACCTCTTTTCTTCTAAGGAAGGAAAGACATGTTTCTGGTAGCAAGCAACATTTTTCACGGCTCTCTGTTTTTTTATATATGTATGACTACATGCTTATTAAACACAGACCTGCTAAGTTAATCACTTTCTAATTTCAAGATTTCTCTCTTCATGAGCCCTGCCCAATTCTTTTAAGCTTCAATATCCATGGTTTTGTTCGTTTGTTTAAAATGCAAACAGATATATTCCCCCTCTCTTCTCTTAGGTAGTAGTAAGGAAAATGATACTCTAGTCTGTACAAGACACTGTTATTCTCCTTCTTAAATGAGTTGTTTTTTATTTCATGTAGAGAAGGGTCTGTTTCCCAGCTGAACAGACGTCCTTGGGTTGATGGGAACAGCTGGAGCTGCAAACCTCGTTCATAATTCAAAGACAAGAGGCATTTTCCCCTCCCTCTTCTTTATTCACTGTGCACACACATTTCATTTCCAGTGTGGTTCAGTTTGCCTTCATTTGATCTGATCGTTGCTTTGACCTGTCATATTTTATCTTGGTGTCCTTTTGGAAAGATCACGAGCTCTTGTTTGGTGGGAGAGAAGGAAATAAATTTTTCCTGCCAAAAACAGAGCAGAGCTCCTCCAAAAGGCACCAGTGGCTGGAGTTCAACTGTTGTGTTTCCTAGCGGTCCATGGATGTGGTGGTACTTCTGAGAAATCTTTCAGGGCAAGCAAAACAGATTGGTGTCCCTGCCTTTTGCCATTAGACTGCAAAGGCAAGGCTGGGGGGTCAGCAGGAAGGAGAGTCCGAGGGCAAGTGCGTTGGAGTTCTTTCAGCCTAAGAGCCAAATTCTCTCTCTGAGGAGCACTCGGGAGGAGCTTTTCAGTGGAGCAGAAGGCAAACGGGCTGTGGCAAAACCAGAGCAAAACCAGCATTTTCGCTCCTGCTCCTTGAATCTCCTGCCTGAGTCATACGCACCTCATTCTTCCTAATCTAATCTATTTAAAGCCCTAAATGGCTTGGGTCCTGGCTACCTGAACGAGCGCTAATGTCCGTATATGCCCGACCGCCCTTTGAGATCTGCGGGAGAGTCCCTTCTCCGGGAACCCTCCATGAAAGAAATTAGGAGAGTAAGTACCCGGAGGAGGGCCTTCTCTGCGGTGGCACCCAACCTATGGAATTCACTCCCCAAAGAGGTCCGCCTGGCACCGTCGTTACTGGTTTTTCGGCGCCAGGTAAAGACCTTTTTATTTAAACATCATTTTAATTGTTAAAACATATGATCTGGCCAGGGCAACTTCTTCTTCCTTCTCTTTCTCCTCCTATATTTTTATTTACTTACTTTATACTGATAATTTTAATTTTATATTTGTAAATCAATGTATTTTTTGTATTTTTTATTTAATGGTAATTTATTATGTACTATTGTATTTCAATGTATTTTATTGTGTTGTAAGCCGCCCCGAGGTTTCGGCAAGGGGCGGCATAGAAATGTTATAATCATCATCATCATCATCATCATCATCATCATCATCTTCGGGCCAGCCTCAGCGTCATGCGTGTGACGTTGATCTTCGAGGCCCTCTTCTACCACTGGATTCTTTCCTAGCCTGCATTTGCATCAAGGGACAGTTTCACATGTGTATTTCGACGCAGTTGGAGTGCCAAATGTCACAGTGCTGGATCAGCCTTTGGGAGCATGTTCCCGTGCTCAGCGGACAAAGGCGAAAGGAGGCAGGCTCTGAATTCCCAAGCATCAAGCATCTTTCAGCTTAATGTTCTTGCTACCACTAATTAACCCTCAGGGGAAACTTTTCAACCTCTGAGAATAAGGAATAAGCACCGAAGAAGGCAATCCACAAAAGTTAACTTGTCTGGGATACTGAGTCTGTAACTTGCTTGGGTCTCTTGTAGCTTACCTATATAAAAGAGAATGTCCGGCTCTTTGTTGGTGGACTAAAGGCACAAGGGAATTAAATGATTAATGAATTGTCCCCAGTGAAATAACAATTCTGCTTATTGACTCTTGTAAGTTCTAGACCTTACTATCAATAACCAACTGTCCCAGACATCAACTTTGCACTTCCCTGCTGAGAAATAGCTTTCATATCCCTTAAACTTAACATTTTGACAAACAGACCTTTTTCTCCTGTGGCTGGTTCTTTTCATTAAATAAAAGTCTAAGAACGTTGTTGATCTTTGTGTGAAATCTATCACTTTAGTTTCATCTCTCTGAAGAACTTCGGAATATTTTAAAACACTTGGTGGCACAGTCCTCATAGGAACAATTATTAGTGATGGTTTTGCTGATCCTTTGAATTCCTGTTCTGCTCTGAGTCCTGCAATCATGGTTGTCATTAGAAATCTGAGATTCTGAGCAAGATAGGCCAGGCATATTTCTGCTCGCCTCCCTTTTCATGCATTGCCTTCTCTTTTCATTCGGTCAGGGAATATTCCTTTCGTGGATGCTTGTTATGCATGTGTAAAGTCTGGAGTTTCTCCCACTAAAATTTGGACTTGGGAATTCCCTTTAAGCATTCTGTAGCACCAATATGATGCAACAAATCAGAATATGGAAACTCCGGTATGCCAAGATTGTGCTACACTCTTCTCAGACTTTGCTGTTTGAGGAGCAGTAGAAGTGAGACTGAGCACTGGATGTTTGGACTGAGAAAAATGGAAATGTGTTATCCTGTTCGCTCATTTTTGTGTGAATGTGCACATAGTGGTGTGTGTGTGTGTGTATGAAATGATCTGCAGTTAGCTAATTGTGTTTCCCTTTTATTTTAGGCTTGCTGTTTCCTGGCCATCTTCTTTCTTTATTCCATTATTATATTTATATCTCACCTTTCTCCCACAGTGGGACTCAAGGTGGCTTCATGCAGTTTCCAGCTGGTCTCCCCTCCAAGGTCAGCTGAGCCCCAGACCTGCTGAGCTTCCATGTCATGGATGCCTTATGTGTCTTCAGGCCATACAGGATCTCTGGTCTGAAAGGGGGGCTGAAAATCTTCCAATAGGTAGCTTGGCTTCTCTACCATCTGGTGCCTTCCCAGATGTTCTGGGCTTCCCACCAGCCCCAGGAACCATGGGTGGTGGCTTGAATGCTTGGACCGGTAGTCCAAAACCTTGGAAAGCAGGGAATTGCAGCAGGAAAGGAATAAACCAGCTTTCTGCTTGAATGCAAGCTGCTCAGCAAAACCTTTGCCATTAGCCCAAAGGCAGGTGTGGGAGGAATAGCCTCGTGTCTGATTTTTTGCTGTTCACTCCCTTCTTTATTTTCAGTTGTCCAGTAGATCTGAACTCTGCCACACTGTGAAATAATGGTAAAAAATGAGCTTCCCATTCATGTCTGGTTATCTTTTTCCAGCCACACAAAGTGTGGGCATTGCTAAAGCCTAATTCTTTGGTTGCCACACACACAGTTTATTTTTAATTCCCATCTTTCCAGAAAACAACCTTTGAAATGGGTTTGCTACTGCTTCTGCTTAATCTTCCATGTGTGCCTCAGTGGAACACCATGTAGTTATCCCTAATTAAACCAGCATAACACTAGTTTTGTGTGTTTCATATATAGCATAGGAAAAGGCTTGCATTAGGTCAGTGACTCAGAACGGTACTCTGAGTGCACATAATGACCTGGCATTAGAATTTAGGATTGCAAAGCTGTTTATTTAGCACTCAAGATAGAAAACAAAGTGTAATCTTGGAGTAGACAGAATCCATTTTTATATCTATATATATAAATACTCCAAATAATAGGTTGGTTTCAACCAGACTTCCTGACTCTACAATGATTGCTGTATTCTGTGTGAATATTTCTAGATCCCAAGCATTTTCTGCTTGGTTGTATTTCGGAGTGTCTATTTTTGCCACACACACAAAAACATTTGGACAGAGCCCACAATTTACCTTTTTAACCAGGGCTATAAATTTCGTTTTGGCACCATTCTAATTCAGGGATGGGGTGTTCAAGCCATAAGGCACTTGAAGGAAGGAAGTGGATATAAATTGCCACTGCCGTGTGTTTTTTGACAGGGTTTCCCTCCAGATGTGTTGGACAATAAGTCCCATCATCCCCAGCAAACACAGGCACCTTTTTAAGGTAGTCCTTTGAGACTCCAGAGGGGAGGGACAGCAAGCGTTCCCTCCATGTATTCCTTAAGTTAACCACCACGGGATCCAAGTTGGTAAAAATGAAATCTCGTACAAGCAAAATGGGACTTAAAAGCTGGCACGGTAAAGTCAACAGCAGTGAAACTCATAAATATTATTTATTTTATTTATTTATTAAAACATTTTTATGCCGCCCCATTCGCCGAAGCCTCGGGGCGGCTCACGTTATGTCTGAATGGGGACACTGGAAATGTCGTTCTGAAAGCACATACACAGGAAAGCACAGAACCTGGAAGGCAGAATGGGACTGAAGTCAATGAGGTGGGATACACAACCAAGAAGACCCTGTTTCTCTCTTGCTTTCTCTCTGTGTGAGAAAAATTTTGGTTTTGTTTCAAGCTGAAGTTCATCCATATTGAACAGCTGGGTTTCAGTGAAAAAACAGCAACTGTCCCCTGTTAGAATGGGGCAGCCTGTTTTGTTTTGTTTTGTTTTGTTTTGTTTTACCACAGGATCCCAGTTGGGCTGGTTAATAACAGTTAAATATTATTTTAGAGATAATGAAAGCCTTAATTACTGCTCCTAGGAATAATAAAATAATAATGACTTCATAGAATACTCGAGGCTGAAATAAATTGTGACAAATTTAGTTGAACTGGTTTTCTTCTCACTAATATTTTATACTGCATTATATGTTTGTTGTGAACTGCCAAAAGAGCTTCAGCTATAGACCAGTATAAACATGTAACACATGAATAAATAAAACTGTGAAATAAACATGTATGAGATTGTGTTGATTGGTCAGAATCCAGGATGGGTGAACATTTCAGTTCAGTTTTGATGAGAATTTACTAAGATTCCCAAAATTTTTCACATCTGGGAAGCAAAGGACTTGAGTCAGTTTGTTTTTAATCAGATGGGGGAGAAAATAATGCTGACAGTTCCATCCATTCCTATGGGAAGCACTCAGCTTTCCCTCGATAAACCACAGTGGAAAAGACATCTGTTGCCAGCTCAAGAACAAACTGGAGTCTCTCTTCATGGCTTGCTTGTTTCAACAGAAACCCATGATGTTGTCTAAGCCTGCTTGTTTATGAGCAGGCAAAGGTGATTTTACTTAGTCCTTTGGTATATATATTGCATGAAGGAATATTAACTGTTTCACTTCTATTTCACTTTCTTTTATTATTGGGTTTTTAATGTGTTTATGATAATTTTAATTAAGGGTTTATTTTAAACCCATGCTATTGTCGGTTGCCTTGAGCACCTTTTTTGTCAGAAAGGCAGGATATAAATTAAATAAATAAACAGTTATCATAATTGCCTTTGGGACTTGGACTTTGGGCAAAACAATGTAATACTTCATAGGCAAATTTCATTCAGTCTCAGAGGAGTATGAAGTCATCATCCATTTGTATTGCCTTTGTCCAATACATCTCTCATTATTAGATTGTTAGTATGGTGCACACTGATCAGCCCCTTTAATTGATCTTTTATATTATTTGAAATTTAGAGCAATGCCTTGTTGAATTAGTTTCCAGGTGAAGAGAGCAATTAAAGAACTGGAGCACAATTATTGAAGCTCACACACAGTGGACGTTCCGGTAAGTCAGCAGATGGGAGTGGAATACTTTGGGGACCGATTGAACAGGAAAATATTGAATGTGCTAAAACTGCATTTGGAGAGCTCTTGCTCATTCTGTCCTTGGATCCCCTGCAGCGAGGAAGCATGGAGACATTCCAGGAATACAGAGCCTCTGGAAACCCCAGGATCTTCTGTGTGACACAGTCAACCGGGGTTGGGATCCCCATCTTTCCTATGGGAACATGTGTAGATGACTACAGGCTGGTTTTATATCTGCCTCTGAATCGCCTTAAGACAAACTGATGGGATCATGGCCATCGTGGAAGGTCTTCTGCCCCAGATCTTCACTAGATCTCGCTGTAAATGCAAAGCCAGGGTGATGTAATCATGTTGGAATGAGACAAGGAACAAATAGTCCTTCTGCTGTAAACAGTGACATAGTGGAACCAAGGCTTTCAGAAATGAAATGCCAATGCTTTTAAAAAAGGATTACTAGTAAATGTTGATATCCTCTGTTAATCCCATCTCAAATCAGAAATTCTGGCTTTCTCTGAATGTAGCTGCAATCTTTGCATTAGCTATGGAGCAGAATGGGGAGAGAACTTCCCCAGCAACAAGGTATGGAGCAGAATCCAATAGGGAGCTTATGCGCCTACCGACTGGCTTTAGCTCCATGGGTTGCCACTGGGCAAGTGACCCTCACCACCTGTGCCACTGTAAGGGAGCACTTCTGGAGAAACCTGAAATAAGCAGGACACCTAGAAGGAAGCAAGTCACCAAGCTCACATGAGGAAGCTCCATTGACTTTTCTCCTTCCAGAAATGATCAATGAGGGCTGTGAATTGTTGGCACATGGATGCACATCAGCTTCTTTCAAAGCCACACTTCGCACGTCCTCCTACAAACAGCCACAGAGATCTTTGAATCAGAGCTCCAAAAACCCTTCACCGTTTTCCAGTTTCTACCCTGAAGCTTGTTCTGGCCTATGCCTGTCTCAGACTGAACCCATTGCTTTTCTTTGTGCATGAAGAGCCAGGCATCTGTTTGTGCACACGTCCTCAATGATTGTGTACCTCTGTGAAATGCTGTGCACTTTCTCCATTGAATAAAGTGTGATTGTGCACATTTGGAAATGTATGCCTTTTAACATACTTTTTCAAACATATGCAATGTTTGAACACAGTTTGTTACTAGGAATCATTTTGCAAGCTTGGGAATGCCTGGACTTCAACTGCAGACTGAATTCAGGCCTTCATTTGGTTCTGGGAAGCTGAGCTGGGAAAAATCTGGCCAAAACTGAACTGAAACAAATACTTTCCACACCTCTAGATAGGTCCTTTTGGCCATTTGGCACAAGGCAACTCTGATTTCGACTAAGATATTGTGCGTATTTTGGATAGATACGTAGATCAGTGGATGAATCTCAGAGGTAGAAGCAGTAACTGCATTCTGAAGTTAAGGTTTTATTTACTGGGGACCATGAAATGCATGAAGTTGTTTCTAAGACGATTTTGCATGTGACCTCAAATGCCAGGCTGATGCATGCTCTGAGCATGTTCCACCAATCACCTCTCTTCCCTGCTCATTTGGTGATCATAAACATTGTTTGTGTTTGAACACCAATTTGTCGTACTTTCTCCATTTTCCCGAATAGCACCAAACGTACTATGCCTGTAACTATTAGGTTATCGTGTTGATTCGACAGCCCTTTTAATTTAATAGAATAACAGTGAGCAGAGTAGCATATCCGTTAATTTTTCAAAACATTTTTATTCCACACAAATTAGCGCAGGTCCTGGAGGGCAAAATGACAAGAGGTTACTAGTAGACTATGTATTTAATTAATTGAAAAAAATGCTCAAATTGCTTTTACAGTTGTTATTAAAAAGTAGAATCAGTGTTGCCACTGCACGACCATAATTAGCACCCCAGGGAATTAAATATTTAGCATCAGTAATGTAACAGCACTAAGGACACAAATTTCTATTTTTGTAATGAAAGCCACGCAGTGTAAGTGCAAATGGGTAAGTCGACAGCTGTGACAAGTGAAACGGCCTGGGATATTTCAATAAGACAACCTCATTGGACAGCTAGTCTTTCCGCATTATTGTTTGGAAAAGATCTGCGAGCCGAAATCCCAATAGAAGCCCATTACCCTGAGTATTTAGACTTCTAATTGCACACTGTGAAGAACCGTTGAGCAAATGTCGCAACGAAAAGTCGATATTTTCCCAACCAAACCTTTGAAAAAGTTTCTCTCTTTTTTATTATTTTTACTATTTTTTTTCTGCTGGGGGCAGGCAAATGGATGAGGGGCATGGTGAAGGAAGATTTGTTTCTGAAGATTAATTACATTTTAAGCAGAAGTGCTTTCAGGGAAACAACAGGAGAAGTCAGATATGGGGCCTTAATGAGCTCTGGTTGGTAGACGGTTATGGGGACCCAGAGGGATTCATTGACTAAATTAATGGGATAAAAGGACTTGGTTTAAACATAGTGCAATGGTTGAGCTGGGCTTAAACCCCAGTTCCTGAGTTGTGTCTCATCACAGTTTTCATTCTTAAGAGGCCATGTAGCGATTTTAAACAGCCCCCCTGTTATAACCATTCAGCTTGTCAAAGGGTATTATATTACCCTCTTACCATGAATTCAGCAATGGAGGGGGTGTTAAAAGGAAGAGGGAGAAATATCCAAATAAAATCCAGCTGCATGCCATTTTTTAAAAATGCAATATTTAGATGCAATTCTTTGATATTGTTCTTTTCTGAAATGCTAATGAGGGGAAAATAGCTGAAGGAATGTTAATGAAGACTCTCCATTTTAGTTCTGAAAATGTATTCTCTTTCTATTTTGTCCAAATTATACGTGCACCAAAAAATACATTTCAGGTTGGATCGAAAGAGACTTTGCTGTGGAGGCAACATCTGTTTTAATCTTCGACATACATGAAAGCAGCCTAGTCAAGTTGGAGGTCATCTCATATCATCCTCAGACAACATAGGGGTAATGGAAGGTTTTACCCAATACATTTAGGGGGGGAGGAATCAGGGCGGGAGGGTGGAAGTATCCTATATTATGGCCAGGGCATGCAAAAGCGCTCTGGTATCTGATGTGCTAAGTGGGCCCTTGTCTTACATTTATGACATTAAAACATATTCATGTTGAGTAAAATTAAACAAACTGGGCTATTGTATTTAGTTCACCATGTATTCCTGTAGGTTCCATTGACTGGCCTAATTTGATCCGTTGATTCCTGAGCAAGGATGCCATCAAAATCTACTAATCCTGATGGCCAGATGCTACCTCCAGTATAAAACACAGGATGCCTATGTGCACCAGTTGCTGGGCAACAGCAACACAGGTCCTTTACAACACTATCGTACAACACTATTGTACACAGGTCCTTTGTGTGGGTTTCCCATGGGCAGCTGGTTGGCCATGGCCTGAATGGAGTGCTGGACTGGTTGGATCCTTGGCCTAATCCAGAATAGCTCTTCTTATGTTTTTATGGTCAACCATTCCTTGCTTCATGTATAGAATGAAGTTAGGTTTAGGGCGATAACATTCCTGGCTACAGTGCAGTATGATGCTCAGGGGTTCCTTGTCTTCTGCTGAAATAAGTGGACCTGGTTGTTCCTTTGGAAGGTGATCTTCACCACATGCTTGTAGCTCAGTGATGGACTTCATGCTTTGCCTGCCCAAGGCTGCTGGCTCGATCCCTGGTAGGTTGGCTGAGAAGAACTCTCATCCAAATTTTTGAAGAGCCATTGCCAAATCAGTGTAGGTAACAGGCCGAGCCCTCCAAGGTCTGCAGAAGGTCCTGCTACATACCCCTAACTTGTATACACTGAGAGAGAGATTAGGATGGGCTTAAAGGACTGGAGTACAGCCCCCAAGCACTGCTCTCAAATTGAGGGTGACTCTCAGGTTGAAAGAGGCCCCCCACTCCTGGTGAAGATAATTCTGAACTATCTAGAACCCCAGTCTGAATCTCACTGTGACTGCTTGTGCTTCATAACCTCTGTGCCCGTTGGGCCAGACTAGTTTTGTTGATTCCCTGTGCATTGTATTTGCGCTTCAAAGAACTATAGTGCATCCTCTGAGCAATTGGAGTTATTGGGTAGATAAGACTGTGTCACTGCTGAAGTCTAGCATGTGGAAAAAATTCTGGCCTGACCACACTTACTGAGATGGGAGGAGTTCGTTTGGCAAGCCTGTTTCCCCTTGCCTCATGCCTGTCACCAAGAGGATCAAGTCCTTTAAGCCCCATGCTAATCTCCCTCTCTTAGTTTAGGTATGTCAGGGTTGTGTAGCTACAGAAATCAGCTTGCTTAGTGCAGTGTGGTCAAGAAGGCAAATGTCCCATTCTCTCTTTCTGGCTGTCCTCTAGAGTGGGCTTTGCTTTGCCTAGCTTTGCCTCGCTTTGCCTCACTTTGCCTCGCCTCGCTTCGCCTTGCTTCACTTTGCTTCACTGTTTCATGCAGAGCTGCTCATAGATTTGTTGACTTCTCTGCAAAAACAATTGATGTGCATTCATGATCCCACATTCATGAAACTTTGCAGGGTCTATTTGCAACATCTTCATCTTCCAGGACTTTTTCCAGCCAACCATTTTCTGTTTGTTTGTTTGTTTGTTTGTTTGTCTGTTTAGCCAGGAGCTCCAGCCATTAAAATTCCAACTGGAACAAAACCATCCTGAAAATTCACACATCTGCCCTATTGCAGCAGTATCATAGCATCTCCTAGTGGTGGGTTACTAGAGTATGAAGAAAGGCAAACAAGTACAAACCCAGGGGTGGGGTGGGGTGGGGTGGGGAAAAGATGTAAAGGATGCATTTCCCCTCCTGCACTGGAAACAGAAGAAAAAAACCCCAGTAAAGTAGTGAGCTAAAGCCCTTATCAGAAGAAGCCTGATAAGAACATCAGGGCAGAAATTCTGAAATGAGAACTTTTCCTGACCTCTTCAGTACCTAGAGAAGATCACGTTTTCTTTCTTCAGGCTTTTAGTTTCCTGTTTTAAGTGTTAGTGAGGCTTCGGCGAATGGGGAGGCATAAAAATGTTTTAATAAATAAATAATAAATAAATAGTGCTGTTCTTAGTTTTTGGCACTGCTGTGAACTTTTATCCTAGTTCCCACTTGGGTTTTACTGTGTTTGAAACTTCAGATATTTCTATTGTGTTTTCTTATGTTGGATTTTCTGAGTTCCATTTTGTGAGCCTTCCAAAGAGCTTGGACTGATAGGCAGTATGCAAATATAATGAATGCACTGATTACAGAGGCAATCTCATCTAGTCCAGAAGCCTCTGTGAAGTCCACAAAGAAAGCATGATCTCAAGCATGTGTTTCTTCCTGGGCAGAACATGCTTACAACATCTGTGTGGTGCCCAATATTCATAGGGTGATAAAGACATCCGCTTCCCACTAAAAACCATATGCATCTATCTGGTCTTTCCGAAATAGCTAGTATTTTCCTTTGACTGGTACTTTGAGTAATGACTTCTATGATGCCCCTTTTTGTATCTAAAAGCCAGACTGGGGAGTCTTAACATGATATGAACTGCAGTGAGAAGCCTCTGAACTTCATCTGGTTGGAAGGTGAGTTGGGAAGTCTAGGGTTTGGCCAGAGGGCCTGCCTTAGTCTTTTGTTTCTGCGGTGTTGCAGACTCACATTAGGAATCCTGGGGCAAGGAATTCAGGTCGCTATCTGACCCACGGATGGTGTGCCTGAGCAAAAAGATGAATGCAAAACCAACTGCCAAAATACACAGTTGTCAGTCCTCAAACCAGGTCTTCATCAGGTGACACCAGGTATTTTCCTGCTCAGCCACAACTTGAGGGGATGGACAAGCAAGCCGTCATCAAGATTCTCCAAATTCTGTGGTCTCACTGAGTGCCTCATGCCCAGCAGTCCTTCCCTTGTGCAATTATGGCTCGCTCCGCATGAACGGGGAACTTGCACAAACTAAGTGGCAGTGGAAGGGGAGTGAAATTTGCACAGCTTCCCCCAAATTTGCCCAAGTTTCCTAATCCGTGTAACTTTCCTTTGTAGGTTAAAGAGGGACTGAATCAGTCAATAGAGGAAGGGTGCAAAACTTGAGATATTTGTGCGTAAATCACACTGGGAACTAGAAATGTGGTGAATGTGAGCACATGCATAGCCATTTATGAATATTTTCAGTGGGCACATGTTTGTACTTGCAGGTAGAACTTTGAATGCAACATGCTCACATGCCTTGTGAGCAAAAGCCCTTGCAGGCAATATCATGGCAACCTTTCAGGGAACATGAAAGGGTGTGATATGACCTAGTCACTTCTGAATCAGGAAACCTCTACGTTCATTTATGACTGTGTATGTGTGTGTGTGTGTGTGTGAGAGAGAGAGAGAGAGAGAGAGAGAGAGAGAGAGAGAGAGAGAGAGAGAGAGAGAGAAAGAGATTGCTCCAGGGTCCATAATTCCTTCCACTAGCCCTACAGAAGATTGCATTCATGAAAATCCATTATCCAGCACATTTATTGTTTCTAAAAGCAAGTAAACATTATGGTCTTTCAATGTGTGTGTCCTTTTATAGTTCTGAACTTTCTCAACTGCTTAATTTTAGTTGGTTGGATCCATGTAGCTTTTAAATGTTATTACAGTCTTTTCATTGCGACTTGTCTCCTTCCATTGGAATCTTGTAGTTGGCCAGTGTAATATGTAGAATGCATGCGCAAGCAATGAGTTCATCCCAAAAACGAGACGTGACAGGATGCAAATCAAACATCGTGCCTACTTTTTTAGATATAGCCAAGGCACCGGCAGGGATGTGGTGGCCACAAGGAATTAATGCAACCATTGTAGATCAGGTGCTATATCTCATAGGAAAGCAAATAAGGTATAAAATGTGGAAACAAATGAAAAACACACCTTCGAGTTGACTTTCCTATCTCCGCATTCCTATTGCAAAGCCACCAAATTGTTTTGGAACAAGTGTCAGTTCTGGTTCAAATGTCACTAAGATGGTTTGACAGCCACCTTGCGAGTTTCAACACAGCCGAGCAAGGGTAGCAAATGAGCAAGCCCGTCTCTGCTTGGCTCATGGCTTTGCTAATAATTTTTTATCTTCGGGAGCATAAAAGAACAACAAACCCTACAATGCCATCTTAATCCCAGCTATCATCTGCTAGCAAAGCCCCCTTCTAGTCAACCATCCTTGAAAAAGTCATACAGAGCTTTAAACCTCCTGAATTGCATTCAAACTCTAGTCAGCAAAAGAAAATTGCAATTCTTTGAGGTTCTGCATGTCTCCAGGCATCTGATGTTCTGTGCTACAGAGCTGCACTACAGAACCCTGCAATTATAATAATTTAGACCAATGTTTAATTAGGGCCCTTTTGTTATGCAACATAGTGATGCGTGAGAGTTTTGCTTGGGGTTCATTTTTGGATAAGAACTTGTCAAAATAGCTCCTTTCTCTGTGAACAAGATAGAAAGCAGTTGAGATTTTTCAAAAATTGAACTTGGAAAAAAAGCGAAACTGCTTAGCTTTCAAGTCCTTTTTTTAAAACTCCTGAATCCTTCAATCTGTAAAAAAAAAAAAAAAGAGAGAGAGAGAGAGAGAGAGAGAGAGAGAGAGAAGAACATGTTAGCAACTCCCCCTAATATTTTCTGCAAAATGATCAGTTTTTACCCTGACAAAAATGTCCCAGGAAGGAAAAGGCTGCATATGAAAAAGTATTTACAGTCACTTCTCTTTTAAGCCAGACTCCTCTTTTTTAAAAGGCATATGGTAGGCACATTGAATACGGACCTTTTCATGTTGGGTAGAACTGTAACCACTAAATTTGCCCAACGCTGATGGGTAAGCATTTCATTCTGATCACATGAAAAAAGTAATATTTCTGTCCCCAGTTTCATTTGAAGCAAATCCTGAGACAGTTTATGAAAGATAAACGAAACAAAACAAAATACACACAGAGATACAATTTCAGCGAACATTTAAAATACACCGATGTTGAGGCCCAATGTGGAAGAGAGATTATTCCATAGGGTGCCATCACAGAGAAATCCTGACTCCATCTTGCTGCCAAATGGAAACCTGTAGGCAGTGAGACTAAAACACACAACAGGACCTCCTCTGGAGAGTACAGTGGCTTGGGAGGTTGGTAGAGGGGGAAATGTTTCTTGAGGTAACTTGGTCTTCACTTGTATTGTGCTTTGTGTCCCAAATGCCAACAGCTTTACCCAGCCCATTATCAAACTGAATGTAAGAACATGCTAAAATCCCCAAGGCTGTTAAACGCTTATGTTGACCTGAGATGAAGCATCCTGGGAATATGTGTGGTCAGTTAATCGGTGGCATATGCATGATGGTGCAATTATATTGTGGGAAGACTGATAGACCATACAGAACCTACACTATGTATACCCAAGTTCTCTAGTACAGTTACTGTTTTTTTCCAATTACTTAAGGCGGAAAAAGCTGGCCTCAAGATCTTGGGGTTGGGAAAAAAATGATCTTTGGTACATTCCTTTCAAATGGACAAACAAAATAACCCACATTGAAACTGCATTCTTGCCTTGCCAGTCCATCACTCCAGTTCCTTCCTCCTTTGACAGTGGAAATCACTTTGGAAATTGACCAGCCAAGACTGCATATACCAGGCAGCTGTAAAAGAGCTCATTTCTGCACTTGTGAAAGGCCAGTGAGAGTAATTATGAATGCACTTCAGTTGCAAAATTTTCACGGGATTGATGATGATGAACTACAACCTCAATTGCACTTTTTGAGGATCCAAAAGCTCCCCAAAATCTTGTGGCAAATGAAAAGAGGTGGGAGTCAGAACAGGGAAGGGAAAGCAAGATGGTCCTGCCATGAGGATGCTGGGATACATGCCAGAGCAAGATGGAGGACTGAGGGCCAACATGGGGGAGAAGATCCATGGTGAATCCACCTGTCTGTCCCAGGTGGCTTAGGGTGACAACCCCAGCTGTTCTTTCTGAACCCAGAGAGAACAAGACAACTGGAAAGGTGGGGTGGTAGTGATAGAAAATAACTGAAGACCTAAAATTCCAAGTGCTTGGACCCTGTGAGCCCTGCACACATTATACCTAAATGGGGAACATCCAGTAACCCTCCCTGAGTTTTGAAGTGGTGCAGCCCACCAATGGACCCCTGTCCTGAGAATTAGATGGCATGGTCTAACCTCCAGGATATCCCAGATGTAAGCGATGCAGGATACCACTCTATTCATTTGAAAAACATTATCTGCTGTCTCTTAAAAATGAAGTAACTGCAGTGGTTTAAGTGTATGTAGC
Source organism: Varanus komodoensis (assembly GCF_004798865.1). Taxonomy (NCBI): domain Eukaryota; kingdom Metazoa; phylum Chordata; class Lepidosauria; order Squamata; family Varanidae; genus Varanus; species Varanus komodoensis. Next base: position 7,778,053 of record NW_025335550.1, on the reverse strand, counting down.
AATTTTTGTTAATGAAAGACTTTGGACTAGAATGACATTTTTAAGTGCATTTATTACAGGACGTCTGCAATTTTTCCATGTCTGCAATTACTTAAAGTAATAGCATTGGCTGTAAATGAGTAATTTTACAAGGAGCTGCTTGATGGTCTGGTGTCTTCATGTCTTTGTAAGTTCAGAGTGTTCTCAGGCTTTTTCAGAGCAAGGCACTTCTTGGTTAAGGGGCAGAAACATGAGCCCGACCCTCATCCTCTTTTCCCAGGTATTGAGTGGAGAGGAAAAGGAATTTGTTGAAAGATTGCTAGCTGAATTTACCCAAAATGAATTTATCACAGCCCCTGCCAACCTTGCAGTTCGAAAGCATGTAAATGCAAGTAGATAAAAAGGTGCCACTTCGGTGGGCAGGTAACAGCGTTCCATGCACTTCGGTGTTTAGTCATGCCGGCCCCATGACCACGGAGACTTCTGCGGAGAAACGCTGGCTACCTCGGCCAGGAAACGGAGATGAGCACCGCCCCCTGGAGTCAGGCATGACCGGACTTAATGTCAAGGGGAAACCTTTACCTTTACCTTTTAAAGTAATGAAAGGGACAATTCTTTGGTCTTCTGGTCTTCAGCTCAGAGTCCAAGTCCCTTCCCACTGCCTGCAACATCAGCCCACAGCTGTTGCTCCCCATATAATGGTACAACTAGACCTGGGAAAGAGGAAAAGGGTTGTGGCGGGGATGGAAAGGGAGGATGGAATTGGCCATCAAGTGTGCCCGTGCCAATCTGCCTTCCCTCCTCCTCATTGGCCATAAATCTAGCTGGCCAAAAATGGTAGATAAAATGCAAGGTGCAAGACATGGAAACACGTCCTTTGCCCCTTGCATCGGATGCTTGCAAATTTCCAAATTTAGGGGCACACGAACATCCGCTGCAATGGCAATAGGATTGCACACAACGTCATCTGTGTGATCCTATCTGAGGCTGCTCCGTAACATTCTGCAAGGTCACATTTTGTGCATGCACAATATCAAACTGTCTCTTGAGAGCTGTAGCCTGTAGTTGCATAATGTGTCGTGACAGTAAGCATCTGACCGGTTGTTTACAAATGGCTTCTTTTGTCATTCATTGCTGATGGGTATGTAGAGCAGAGATGACTGCACAGTCAAGCGACATTGTGATCCTTCCCCTGAAAGAGGCAGGAAAAATCAGACCAACCAATGAAGCACATGGGCAGAGACGCTGGCGCTTGAGATGCAGGGTGCATATGCTCCAGCATCTGCAGTCTCTGTTCTGAAACTGAATAAGGCTCCTCAACTCAGGAGAGATTCTGCTGCTCTCAGGTCATCCTCATTGAGACAGACCAACATGGCCTCCTATGTATTTGAATTGTCTGTGCAAGGAATGGGGAATTGCTCCACCCACTGTCCTTGTTCTGCTGCATGGAGTTCTGACGGATAACTGGTCATAACTCGGATGAACTCTATGTTTGAACTTTTAGGGTTAATGGGACACTTTCAGACTTTTTGTGCAATCAAACTATCTGAGACTATGCTACAAATCAAGCTTTCGGTCCTTCCTGGAAGGAGTGGCCTGACAATTTTTAAATCTTAGAATGATGCCAGGCTACACACCCATCTTTCTTTCCTTCCACCCACCCATCCATCCATCCTTTGGTTTCTCCCTCCCTCTTTCTTTCTTTCTTTCTTTCTTTCTTTCTTTCTTTCTTTCTTTCTTTCTTGACTGTTAGTTACTAACAGTTAGTTTCTCTATACTCTCTTGCAGTTTTTCTCACACTTTCCCCCCTTGATCCATCAAGCAGGTCTTTTGCAAGTGTCTGGGCAGTCCATCACTGGAGTTCAAGGCCAATACGGCTCCCCGCTCGTTGTGTTGCTCTGTTTACTACATCGCCATGCCCTCAATAAACATTAGAAACAGCATGTTTAAAAGGCTTGTCTCCTGAAACTGAAATGGCTTAACCTTGTAGCAAGTTAACTAAGATGGGAAATCCATTTTGACTGATCATTTGCAAGTCTGAAATCCTACTTTGCTAAATAACATGTAATACATTCCCCTTTCTCTCTCCCCCCCTTTTTTTGAAGACTTGTATATGATAGTTAATTAGACAACATTTAATTTGGCTTAACATTTTTATGTCAGTTTTGAGAAAGGGAGACTCTATAATTAGGGAATACAGATCAAGTTTCTGTCAGACTTATAAACTCTCACTCTAATTTAATGCTCACTTCCACAGTGCAATGTCACACACAGTGTGCAGAATTCCCTTTCTTCTCCGCACTGTCTTTTACGCATGGCTAGAACCAAGTTGCCCAGATTACACAACCTGACAGCAAAATGGAATCACTTACATGGCTTGTAAGGACACTCGCTTTGCCAACACGTAACAACAGATTTGCCCATCAAACAGGTCTATCTCTGAATATGGAAAAAGTATACCAATGAAGAACTTCACTCTTCAGCTTGTTCATATCCAATTTTGATCATCCGTTCCTTGGTAGCTAGTAGCATGAAAATGAAAATAATACTAGTGTGTTAAAATTAGTAATACTAGTAGTAAGAGAAGCACCAAAGGCCCATTTCCCAAACAGGTAACCTCACATCGGAAAACCATCTATAGAAGTATCTAAGAACAGCCACACTGTTGTCAAATAAGAAAATGATAGCCATGATGGAGTTAGGTGAGGCTCTTTGGGGAAGGAATGTGTCCATTGCCTGGTGCTTTTGCGATGCAACAGGTTATCTAGACTGATTTCAGTCTGGATTCAGGCACCAACACAGCCTCATTTGTACAGATTAGTGACTATGGAAGGAGAAGCAATTAACTGTACTTGTATTTTACTGTGAAAGTTTCTATCTTGTACTTTTGAGCCAATATCCAACCAAAACTCATGCTTTATCAATTTCCTATTAGTTCAGTATTTAATTTGGTTCTTTCTTAACTCTGATCAGTTTTCCAGAAATAGGATATTATTACTATAGTCTATTTAAATCCATCCAGTCTTCTTTCAAGGAACCCAAGGTGGTTTAGATGGGAATTCCAGGAGTTGTGGTCCAAATGCCTCTGAAGGCCACCTGGTTGGTTTAGGGTAAGGGTCTAGAACTTTCAAATTAATCAGTCAAGGCTGGTCTAGAACTTTCAATCACTCAATCAATGAACAGGGCAAATTGCAAACAGAGCAGCTGCAAAAAGAAATAAATAATAAACACATGGCCTGCTGGGCAGTGACCGTCCCCCTCACTGCTCCCTGGATCTGAACCAGATGGTACTTGAAGCAAGAAGATCTTGTGGTCCCATAACCATGCTTGGAGTCTCAACTGGCTGGGGGACTCTGAGCGGGATATTTCATGTTCCTTGGAATGTGGAAAAAAGTACAATATTATTCAATCCTAAAAAGAATAATATAAGGAGAAGGAAGAACAGGATTCCTTCACTTCTTAAAGGGCTGCCAAATTGGGGAACAGAATGTACAAGTCAGGGGGCAGAACTGACAGGAACATCAGAAACTTACCTGAGAAATTAGACTTCCTTCACTTATCTTATCTTTCATGAAGATTATACAGAATAGCCTGCATTATTTGGCAGGAGTCCATGCTGCTAAAAGAGTTGCTATATCCTATCAAAAAGGCATCCCTTTTATATATCTTGTCCTATTCTTTGCTCAGCAGAGAACAAAGTTTGTCATCCAGAGGCCCCGGGCCTTTGATGAAGCTAAGGCAACCTCTGCAAAAAGAGAGAAGAAACACATATAAGGCACAAACAAAAGAAACACTGTCAGCTTTGAGCTATGTTGTCAGCTTCAGCTTTTCAGAAGACATGGAAATACAGTAAAACGTGCCAGAATGGAGTTTCACGGGTTCGATCCATTCACGGAAGCTGGGATATATCTTGGCATGCCGATGAAACAGCAGATGAAATGCGAGTGGCTGCCAGAACCCAGAAGTCATGATCACAAAGGCAGCTGAGGTGAATGATAGACAATACCTGATATACAATTCCTTTTGTTCTTTACAAGTTTGATAAGTCAGAGCCAAGTACATTGTGCCCTTTCAAATGCGTTTCTTCTAATTTCTCTTCTGTTTAGTTTTGGGTGTAAGAAAACTCCTGCAACTATACCAGACACCTCACCTACTTTCATGTTTTCTTCCCCAGAAACAAACCAAAACAAAATAAAAACAATATATATATTAATCCCCTGCACTCTTTTAACTGAAAATCTTATTATATGGTCTTTCCAAAATGTGTGTTCCACCTCCTTTTATATTACAGCATGTACACTGGCATAAATTAAAGTTTGCCATGGTGACTTTGCCAGCCTGTAATTAATTTGTCTTAAGTATTATCACAAACTGAAATCTTGCATTTCATTTTTCAAGACAATTGGAATGGGGGGCTTGGAGAGGGAAGAAAAAAAACTTAGCATTGGAACATCTCCTTGAGACAATAAAATAGGCCATGTTTTTAAAGCAAGTGGATCAGGTAAATACGACTTAAACAACCTGTGGTCTATCAAGCCAAAGGCAGTCCAAAACAAACCCTATATTTTGTACATGGAATAATAAAGGAAGCCGTACTGTCCTTCGTCCAAGGTAGCAAGATACTGTGGGCCAGTTCTGTATGTTGTCTGGTGCATGAAAACTTGCCTGTTTCTCCAGGAAGCAAAAATAAAAGGTTGGTGGAGGTCTTGGTAAGCCATTGTGCTTCACCAGTGAGCTGTCACAATGTTGGTTCTTCTACAGTTTCAAGCCCTGTCCAGAATGACTTTCCTCCAGATCCAGTAGACCTTCTCTCTGGCTTTGCCTCTGGATTAAAAAAGGCCATTGGACTTCCATTAAGAATGGAGTCGGTGATGAATGAGAAGGACCTTCTTGTCCCGTCAAATTGGGCCACAGTCTTGTACTTGTGGTGCAGACCTCATGCGGCCTGAGGACTGCATTCCAGTTCAGAGCAAACTCTTGGGAACCATGTTCAGTGATGCTCAGGAGGAAAGGCCAACGACGCAAATTCAAAACAAAACTGCATATCATGGCTTAAAGCTCTTACAGCCTTACAGCTGAGCCTTAGGAGAGGAGTTTCAGCGTCTTAGAGAGGGAAGAACCTGCATAAAACATCAGATGACTGGTGGTGAGGGAGAAGAGGGTGAGACCACATGAAAGCAGTATGACCTTCAAGAGAACTTCAAGAGAACTAGGCCAGGGACCTAGGTGGGACAAATTGAGGTTCCACACCTGAGGTTCTGCTTTGCTTGTTGTTGTTGTCATGTGTCCCTGAGGTTCTGCTTTGCTTGTTGTTGTTGTCATGTGTCATCACGTTGTTTCTGACCTTTGGTGACCTGATGAATAAAAGCCCTCCAAAATATTCTACTCATGATGGCTGAAAAGCTCTTGTAAACTCAAGACAGGGGCTTCCTTTATACCATCAATTCATCTCAAATTTGGTCCTCCTTCTACCTTCAACTTTCCCTAGCATGATTGTCATCTCAAGTGAGACTTGTCTTCTCATGATGTGCCCAAGTACGACAGCCTCAGCTTTGTATTTTTAATTCCCAGAAACATTCTCGCTTGGCTTGATCTCAGACCACTTGTTCTGTTGGGTTAGGAGATCTTAAGTCCATTGGCTTCTGGAAACTGCAGGCTACTTAATTCTGTGCTTGATGGCAACAGTGAGTTGTCCAGTGAAATATGGTGACAGAAGAGAAATAGCTCACCTTGTTTTATTTATCTTGTTGGGTTTCAGGACCAATGCGACTTTAAAGTGTTGTTCCCCTGCATTCATCATCTCAGTGAAACCCAAATTGTTTTAATATTTGATGCTAGATCAAACAGTGCAAGAACCAATTCATTTTGTATGCACCATAAAGGAGATCCTTGCATACAGGGGTCTCTTTGAAATGACATATGGGCACCAGCAGTAGATCAAGTCAGGCAGGAAATGATGTTACATTGTACATGTGGCAAAGGAATATAACCTCTGCAGGGTCATGTAGCTAACTCGTGTTTTACATAAGTCAGGATTCTTGGTGCATTTTCATTCTTTCTCATGATGAATTTAGGAAATACTAATAAATCGCCAGGGCTGCGACATGCGATTTGAACTTCCAGAATACATTGTTTTACAAGGGCAGACAACAGTCCCTCCTAAATGGGTGCCTGAAAGACAGAGTTTTGTGCTATTAAAAGCAAAGTGAAGGATGACAGGAAAATAAACATGCATGCTTTGCTAAGGGAAAGAGAATGACTCCAACCTGAGGCAGGCTGCCTCAAAGCAGACCTCCCGTCCATCACTTCTTGTAGATCAGCCAGTGTGGATTGGAGCTAGAAGATAAACCAACTGCAAGGAAAGGGGATCTGGATGATTTTGGGCCAAACTGGACATGATGTGGGAGAGACATGCTGAGATATCCCTGCCAGGGTCCACGGAGAGTGCTTTTCAGTAGTATAGGTGAGAAATGATTAAAGTGCTCATCACTGTCGCCAGCTGGTGCTGTAGTTGAAGCTGTGAAAAGTCCTCCTGGCCACAGCAGTCATGTCAGGGCCCTACCATGCATGAGAGTGAAAGAATTGCTTCCGGCAGTGGATGAGGGGAAGAACAGCAAGGGATTGGAGGAAATGCCTGTATGTCATGACCTTGCGGTGCACATCCCGTGTTAGACAGCTGCCTCCAGGTGGTATGGAGGATGCTGTCCCATCATCAATGTTGAGGGAAGAGTCAACTGCCAGTCCAGTTGGCCCTCCAGTTTATACAAGGAAAGGGAGGATACACCTCCTTGTCCTTCTCCTCAGAAAGCAACATGCCTTAGGCTGCCCCCGAGTCTTCAAAAGCAACCCCAAGGTGCAAGTGATCCCACTGAGAGAATGCAACCTCATCTAGAGGTTATCTTGCCAGCTGATCCTCAGTGCCTCCATCTCCTCTGAAATAAACCTTTAGCCCACATATAAGCCACCTTCATTCAGGATTTCAACAGCTTTCTTGGCATAAGTTGAACAAAAGGACAGAAACTTTGCTGGGTATCTTCTGCATCAACATGGGACTTAACTCCTAAGTTCCCCGACAGGCTTCATGAGGCTTAATGCTATCAAAACAATAGCCCTGAGGTGTCCCACAGGCCAATGGTCAAGTGGCCAGGCACTAATCTCTCCATGCCCCCCACCCTGGAACATTCAGTCAGCAGTGGCTTCTTTGCCACATGTGCCTCAAGTCCTGTAGTGGCCCGATAAGCCAGATGGACACCATCACCAGTGGTGCTGAGTGAGGTCCAGTGGAACCCACAGGGCTGCACTCACGTTGTCTAGTTCTTAGCAAAGGCCACACATTAAGCTTCATAGTCATCTGCAAGAGCACAACTTCCAGCTGTTCTTTTCACAACAGGAGCAAGAATGGTGATCTCATGTCTCCTACTCCCATTTCTAATCCCATCCTTCTTCCCTAAAGCATTCCTGGACTGTCAGCACTATTAAGTGGTGAGAGACGATGGGAACTCGAGTCTACTCGCAACATGAGACAGAATTACCCAATAGACCTCCACAGAGCAGGACAATCCCACCACCTGAAGAACTCAACTTTGAACCTTGCCGTTGCCGTAATGCCCCATTCTACTGCTAGCCGTTTGCTCCTTACCGAACTCTGCTAGAACGCAGGGCAACTGAGTCAGCACCGCTGCAGATCTCCGCTGTCCTTTGCTTATCTACCACAGAGCTTCTTAAGGGCTGATTCCTCAGCCTGCGGAGGTCCTCCTCCCTTTCCAAAATCTCATTGATGTATGCAATGTGGATTATCCTACCACATTTAACATGCCCTTAACGACACATCATCAGATACATGAAAAAAGCAAGCTAATAATGTAAATGCCCGCTATCTTTCTTCTTCATCCATTCCCCCCTTTTTCAGGGTGGTGGGGGGTGGTAGAAACCATTCTTAATTTAATCCATATACTAAGTGTGCTTTCCAGTTACAAAAATTTATGATATGTATCAGGCAGAAGTGAAATGGTGATACGAAATTGTGACTGATGTAAAACAGACATACAAAATGAGAGGCATTAGGATGTTTGCTTTGAAGTTGGATAAAGCCAGGAAAACGATATTCACTTTAAATTAAACCTGCTGTTACAGATACCTACTGGGTGCGGGGAACATTTTTTTTAAAACTTCATCCCACCCTCCCTCCTTCCTTCCCCCTTCCCTCTGTCTTTGTGTGTTGCTTTGTCATTTGCTATGCAAGTTTTCAAAATGTGGTTTGAAGAGAAGCAATCTGGCTCTAAAATGGCTGCGAGTCAAGACAGAACATGAACGGAAAAGTTGCCAGGGCCCCTTGCCCCCTCAACAAAGCCCTTCTGAAGCTGTTCCTCTTTGAAGGGAGAAATGTAATGAAACCTTCGAATGCCACTGCATGAAGCAATGTCAACAATAAACTTGAATCTAGTCTGTCCCAGCCAGGGCCACCCTCCTGAATACATTTCTGATGCTGCAGCGATGTATTCCACATTCTCCACTGAATTTTACTACACGAATGATTTCAGGCTCAGGCACAGAGCCCTGCTTTACATGCAGAAGCCCAAAGCTCATAATTTCCTCATTATGAATCCCCCTCCACCTCCCTCCCTCCAAAAAAAAAAAAAAAAAGAGGATATGAATGACCCCAAAAGAGGCAAATTAAGGACAAGGATGCTCTTATCATTTGCTAATTTAGGTGTATGTTCACATTTATAAATACATATCAGAATTTAAGTAGAAATTCAATTCATCTCACCATAGTGCAGATAACTGTGGGTAGTATTCTGTGGAATTGCCTGTTTAATTGTATGTTCGGGAGCTAACTCTTAATGGACAAAACCTTCCATGATCTTTAAACTGGAACTGGGCAGAGTAGCTCTTCAAGTAAAACCCCTCTTTCAGCAGAGGGCCAAATTCCACTTTGGAGAAGGCCTTCAAGGACAACATTCCAGTGATGGCAAGGCCAAAGAGAAAGGGGCCGTGACCAAAATACCACCCTCTTCCTGCAGCAATTCGGCCATGGGGAAGGTGATTTGAGTGGAGGAAAGGCTCTGTGGAAAAGCTGGGAAGCCCCCAAGTGGTTGCTGGTTGAAGAAAAGGGAAGTGACCACCTGAAGAAACATGCAGGACTGTGTTTGGCAGACTTGTCCCTGAGGTTGCCTACCTGTGAAATAGGAGGCACGGCCTTGTAGCCCTTCAAGGAGGACAATCCTTGTTTGAAGAAGACATTTGGCTGACCCATCTCTGGGTAAGGGCTGGTTGGGCCAATGTCCTGCTTGATGCAAGGTTGCTTTCTAACATGATAAGAAATAGCATCTCCTCCCCCTCCACCAAAGCCCTCAGACTTTTCCATTTTTAATCTCTCTGTTTCTCCACTGAATTCAAAGAAAGGAGAGAGAGAAAGGGAGCTGTGAAGTGGGAGAGGCTGAAAATTGTTTTGTAGTAGAACCAGTACACATCGCACTACTAGGAACCTATTGGAAACTAGCACAATTTAATCTGAGTGAGGGAAACCCATCAATATGCACCCCATGGGCTTGCATGCACCCAAACTTCTTCCATAACCATCACTGCTATTCCAGCAGAGAGGAATTGAGATACGGGAGGGACGTTCTGTGGCATCTGGCATGCTGTTTGGATTGCGTGACAAGTTCCAGGAGCACAGTGTCCTCAGTGCTGGGGTCAATGGATGCTTTTGTTGCAAGCCGTCCTGAGACGTCAGTGGTTATAAAAGCATTGAGTGGATGGCAGGATGGATGGATGAGGGTTTCTGGGTAGGGTTCAGACCTCCTGCTGAACTTGTTGACTTTACTTCGCTCCTTTTACCTTTAGCACCTTCCACCACTTGAACAAGCACCCAAAAGCTTCTCTAACCTGGAATTTGGCCCTCAGGTTGAAAGAGCTCCAGGTTGTTTCCATCCACTGCAAGGTCAGTGCTATCGCACTGTCTCTGTAGGGGATGGGATAGAAAAGCTTTTAATTAATAAATAAATTTAATACCAATATACTTTGTTTCCTGCAGTCATGGTTAAAGAATTTGTCCTTTGTACTGCTGCCACCCCCGTTCCCATCATGCCCATGGCATCTCACTAGTCCTTGTCTTTTCAAGCCCAGCCCAGAAATAGACTTATCCCAGTCTGGGTTGACTGCACATATCTTTGGGTGTGTATATGTCACAGTTTGTGCAGATACACCTTGCCTCTGTTTACTGAAAGTCCAGCTGATCTTTTTCCCAGCCTCTGAGACTTCTTTTCATGCTATTGACAGAATTACAAACTTCCTAGTCATAAGGACCAGAACCATAGGTTCTAAAAAAGGAAAAGAGAAAAAAGCAGAGATTATCAGGTGCTGAAGACAGTTACATAGTCATAAGATTAGAGAGACACGGTTTGCACACAGAGCTGATTTTATTCCACATTTGCTGTGCTGCTTGCAAGGAAAAATGATTAAGAGATAGGAGGAGCGGAAATGATTATTGGGGAAAAATATATATCAAAAGAAAACTTATACCGGTGGAGAAGAAGGTAATGAAAACCATGGGAAATGTTGGCTGGGAACAGGCAACAGATGTAAGAAACAAATTCAAAGCGGGCACATTCATATTTGACTTAGAATCCGATATCATCCCTTGACATACTAGCTCTCGAAAAGATAAAATTGGCCAGTCCAACTTCAAGAGAGTAAAAAAGTGAGAGGGACAGAGAGAAGAGAAAGGAATTCTTTTGACTTTGGTGGAGCTGACATGGGTCAATGAAGTCTTGTGCTACATGGAAGCTTGATTAAATTTGTGTACCCAGCACTGGGCAAATTGTGATCTCTAAAACAACTTAACTCACAGGAATTTTCTAGTCACTCTGGGAGTAAAAGGGATTACCATTTGTGAAGTACCATTTTTCGAGGAACAGCTATAATTAGCAAAGTATATTGAAGGCTATGTTTTCTGTAACTTCACACAAAGCCCTGTGATATGGGGCATCATCCCCATTTTACAGAAGGAAACTAGAGTTATTGAGACTTACGCACAGCTCCAGACATAAAACAGCTGCATTTCAAGTCTGGGCTTGCAATGAAATGTGCACCCTGTATCTTTCTGCAGTGGCATCAGTTATTCTGGGACTGGTCTGATCCACATGGTCTAAAATTTGAATAAAACAACCTTCTATACAAGGGTCTAAAATGGCCTGAGTGGGTTCTTCCGAAGTGGTTAGCACACTAGATTAGGACTCAAAACAAAGTATCAAAAGTCCAACAGTTTGCCACTGGGTTGGAATCATACAACTAGAGAGCAAGATTTTGAAGTTGTTGGTCATGCTCCTATAATATTTATTTATATCCTGTCTACGCTCAGTGATTAGGACTCAAGGCAGAATTTGGAATTCATACAGTTAAAACATTCAAAAGTATACAAAGGCTAAAATTAGAATGAAATCGATTAAATGTTAACATGGAAAAGCTACACAGATTAAAAACACTACAAAAATGCAAACAGTAAAGGAATCCAGTGCAAACTCACAGGCCGTTTCCAAATGCGTTCTGGAATGAAAAGGTTTTGCCTGCTGACGGAAGCTTAACAGGGAAGGTGACAACCTAGTCTGCCTGGAAAGGGTAATCTAGGCCATGGGGGCAGCCACTGAGAAGGCCCTGTATGCATTCCCACCAACCGTGCCTGTGAGTTGTCCTTCAACAAGTAGCTCAGGGATGTAAAACAACTGGCCATCCAGATGTTGTTGACCCACATCTTCCATCAGCTATTCCTGCTGGAGTTGCAGTCCAACATCTGGGTAAGTAAACACTCCCCACCTTGAGTTCGCACATGGACCTTTGTATGTTCGTCTGTTAAATTAAATTAAACAGCTAATTTCTAAATAAGTACATTAAAATTGTATGGAATTTCTCTTCTTATTTTGAAGATAAAGTGACCCTTTTGGCAATGCAGTTTTCACCTATGCAAAGCTTGCGGTCCGCTGCTGAGCTGCATTGCCTCCTGGCAGAACAGGTGCTCCCTCTTTTTGCATTCCCTGCAGGTACTTTCTGCTTTGGGATTTCCAAGGAATTCGCCGTGGATTCAGAATTAATCCATTCCAATTCTACAAATCTGACCTGTGGATTTGGAAGAAGAGCAGCTTTTCCCCAGGGTCATGTAGATTCCACGGAGGCAATTTTTCCCACTTTCGAGGAGAAATTGTGCTAATTTGTATTACTGCTTTAGTGCAGGTGTGCTTTATTAGAATATGAATTTGCACAAGTAAAACAAAATACCGGTAAGGAAAAATTAGTTCTATCGATGAACAGATGATGGAATGAAAGATGCTGAGAAGCTGTGCAGGAGAGATGGAATGGATGCAGCAAGTCAGTACAAGGACCTCCCTGCACTCTTGTCCTTGTCCTTGCCTCTCCGTCCTGCTTGACTGTATTCTCTATCCTCAGCTGTTGTTGCCAGTCGATTCTATAGCTGTTATGATGACATTTGTACTGAACCAAAGGTCTAATGGTCCACAGCTGTAGGCCGTCCCACAATGGCAAGTAGTGCTGGTGAGATTTTAGTCCCTTGTTTGATGGCAAGATTTGCAAAATTGTCAAATTTTTGCAAAGTGTGCTTCACTTATTGCTTCATTGATTCAATGAATGTCATAATCTTTCTCTCTCTCTTTTTCTCTCTGCTGATATACATTTCCATCAGAAATTCATAAGCAAATAGATGGAAGGGGTAGATCCAAGAGCCTGAAGATTATTTCCCTAGAAATTTGGCAGGATAGCTGTCATTATGGCATATCGCTCTCATCAAACTCCACCAGTATACCTGAGGCTTCCATAATTACTGTGACAATCACACAACATTGGCTAAGTGGAAGCTGAGCGAAAGAGCGAGCTGGCATGAATACAGTAAAAAAACGCGTGCACACACAAGAAACCCTTGGGCATTTATGCAAACTGAACTGTGGATTTGCTTCAGCTGTGTTTCGTGTCTGAGTGTTGCAGAATTTTCTCCAAAGAACTGCAACTGCAGATTGAATTTCAGCTCGAACACATTCTGAGGTTCCCACCATCAAGATGGCCATGTTCTGGGTTTGGACAGGATATCCCAGCAAAACCTCCCATGGGCCATTAAATCAGCTGCATCCAGTTGCTCGTCACCAATTAGGATGCTGTGAAAAATCAGGAAACTCAAGGGCTGGTTATGCCTGCCAATGCATCTTGCTTGTTCAACCAGAAAGAAAGAAATATGTTAACACTTATATAACTGTTTAAAAGGCAGCTCAAGAGTAAAGTATTAAATCCAACTGTCAAGATCATTTATCAGTGCTTGATTTAATATTTCTTTGAGAGGTTTGGCTAGGAAAGGAAGAGCTCATTGCTCTTCATGAGCATGAGTTTGTCTTCAGAGCAGGGTTGTGACAGTGTGCTGTTTATGTGTGTATAGAATTTTCAGGGGGCATCTTGATTTTCTCTCCTTAAACTAGAAACTCCAGTGGCCTGAAAAAACAACTAGATGCAGTTAAAGTCTCTTTACCAGCCTTCTGCTTCCTCTCTAGATCAGGCTGTTATCCATGGGGTTAAATGGGTACATTCTGCATGGTGTCATTGGCTGCTGAGTATATTGTCAAGGTCCCACATAACAATATGCCCAGCTTCCGAGAGATGAGGCATTTGAAGACCTGCAGCTTGGACTTTGGTTTCATGCAAAGCTGGTGTTTCTTTCAGGGATAGTTTATTTACAATGAGCTCAGAATGAGGATCCACAGTGTTCCCATTCTGATGGACTTCTCTCTTCATATCTGCTGCCTGGGGATTTTCCCCCAAGATCCCACCCAAGATCTCAAGCCAAGATCCTTCTTCTTCTTCCACTGAACACTCTCTAACCTGACTTGTTGCCATACGAGACCAGTACAACAAAACTACCAATTCAAAAGGGAGCTGGGGGAAGGAAAGCTGGTTCACTCTGTAGTTAGAAGTATTTAGATTGACCCAAGCACGTAGCAGTATCTATAGCCATCTGGTTATCTATTGGACACTTTGATCCATTATACTATAACCAGGGTGCTGAACAGAGAGTTTTCTTGAATGGCATGTTTTAGCATGTGGTTGTTGTCATGGGACAGTTGTCAGGTCAGCTCCAACTTATGGTGTCCCTGTAAATGAAAGCCCTCCAAGATGTCCCATCCATGGCAGCCCTGATCAGCAGCTAAACAGGGCTGTGGCTTCCTTGGTGGAGTCCATCCATCTCTTGTTTGGCCTCCCTCTTCTCCTGCCCTCGACTTCCCCTTACATGATTGTCTTCTCCAGGGTATCTCGCCTCTCATGATGTCTCCAAAGTAGGACAACCTCAGCTCTGTCTTTTAGCTTCTGGGGAAAGCTCTGGCTTGATTTGATCTGGGACCTGCTTCTCCATCTCTGAACCAGGGTATTCATAAAGCTCTCCTCCAGCACCATGTTTCAAATACATCCGTTGTGAGGATAATTTAGTGTAGGGCTTTTTTCCCCCATGGACTGTGCTGAGGCATCTGGGATCCACTGGGGATCTGGGACCATTCTTGTTTAGTGAATGCAGGTACCCAGAAGTTCTGGGCAACAAGGACTTCCTGAATTTGATGGTGAAATGAATGCTAGTGGACGGGATTCTCAAGGGGATGAAAGGTGAGCAGTGATCATCTTTCTTCCATTTTGTACCTCCCACAGTACACTAATCATAGCCTTATTGCTGGTTATTGTGGTGTGGGTCCACCACCACTCCAAGAAATATGGGATTAAAATCCCCCCCCCCCATTTTGTGGGGATGGTGGCAGTGAGAAAATTCTAAGGCATTTTTTCTGAAAGCTGTCTTAGAAATGTTAGCTCAGTTCTAGAACTGGCATGAGCGTCCTTGCAGTTTCCCTCAACTAGTCAACGTTTGATTCCATCCGATGCCAACATTAGCAGAAATCCTGCAATGAACCACTGTCTCCTTGGATTAGCTTTATTCTCGATCTCTCCAAGTACTTTCAGAGCATCAATTATGAAGCATGCCCAAGGTAACTCAGCCCACAAGAGTAACTAAAGAGTATGCTACTTCTCGTTACCAGTAAGCACCATTTAGAAACCATCATGCTCTTATTCCTCCAAAAATTCATATCGGTCTTATTACTGGATTGGCATGTTTCGGGTTCTATTAATGTGGCTGGATGAACAGTAGATTTAGCAAAAGGGAGGGAATAATGAAAGGTTTTACATAGCTCAGCACAGTCACCAGTTCAAAGGGAGATTACAGCAAAGAAATTTGAAGCCCAAGACTGGGAAGAGCAGCACTGAAGGATGTAGTAAAGATCACCAAGTTTTGGGATGTTTAACTGGAGCCCAAGACCAAGATAATCCACATTATTCTATTTCCGATTGCTATGTATGGATGTGAAATCTGGACAGCAAAGAAAGCTGACAGAAAGAAAATGCATTTGAAACATGCATGGTAGACATAGATGGTAGATCCAGAATTATTTAACAATGCTCTTCTTCCCATAAAATTATGCAATAGGTTGAATACATGGCATGTGGCTGGAATATGTTGTGATAGGGACCTCACTAAAATACGTTTTAGTGGTTGGTGGGGCTAGGAAGGTTGTTTGTATTTTACTATGCAAGACCTAAAGTTTAAATATCCTCCCATCTTTAAGATTCAGTCAGTGTTGTGCAGTGAGGTAATTTGTCTAGGGCTGGACATGATGGCTATTTTTTTGCTTGACCAAAAGCCAATTACGCAGGTTCGTTCTAGTCCCTTGTTAAAAGAGCACTTCCGCTCCCCCCTCTTTTGGCATTAATTTTAATGCTTAAATAGCATGTGCATTTTCCTAAGGCTGCATAAAGATACATTTTAAGTAGAAGGTTAGCCTGGTTGGAAAGATCTAATGCTCAGTGAAGCTTCTCGCATATATAGAATACTGAATATCTAAACCGTTACTTAGCATCAGAATCAGTTCTGGTTGTCTGACTGATGGACAATTTTTGCCTGACCCAGTCTGTTTGTAAGTGACCTATGCTGTCTAGACAGTTGCATGTTATTTATACATTCATTTCAGAGTCTTATGTAGTTCTTTTAAACTAAAGTTAGGGATACTAAGTTTGCTACTGGCTTCATATTCAGATAACTGGGAAATCAAAAGAAAACCAAACCAACTGTTTGTGGTTTAACCTTTAGCAAGTGTTCACCTCAGTTAATGCCTTGCTTTTTCCGATGCATATTTAACATAACTATCCATTGTCACTGGTTTATCATTTATACACCCCACTATTCTTTTCATTTTGTACTGCATTAACCAACAAGGAAACTCCTTTGCATCTTGCTGATTTCAGAGTGGGGCAATCAATTCTTCTTGAGACTATCGGATGGCCACAGCATTGCACAAGCCATTTTCCGTTCCTAGTATCTCTCTGCTGGAAAAGCCAGGAGGCTTAAAATAAAAGATGTTTTCCCCCTGTCTCCTTCCCTGCCAAGTGATTTCCTACAGTGTAGAAAGGAGGTCATGTTGAAACAACCCTGAAACTACTTGGTACGAGAGACGCCTGCAAAAAGGTAAGCTGTTTCAGCCCTTGATAACAGGAGACTTTCTCCCCTGAAGCATGATCACAAAGAGGGTGTGTGTGTGGGGGGGAAAAGGGGGCAGGAAATAACATGAGCCGTTGATGTTCAGTGGACATCTTCTTGAGAACCTGTAGCTGATCGGTGGATAGATAGATATATTTTTTTCCTTCCAAAAGACATTGTTGTCGTTATGTGTCAGTTACTTTAAAGCTTTCGGTGAGTGAGAATGCAAACCCTACCTATGGCTTTAGGTATTTGCATCTGGCCTTCATCAAGGTGACTGCTGTTCACATTTTTGTTTTTCAAAAGATGACAGTCGTATTTGATATTTTTAATGGAAAACATCTGCATAAATATAACAGCCACAGGCTGACATACAACTGTTGAGGATATTGTGATAAAGGGAGAATAGAAACCACAGTTCTGTTCACATGATCCTTGAAGATAGTAATTGGTTTTGCTATCTGCAAGTTCAAACATCAGCATAAATGGTAGTTCCTATTCCATCACTTAACATGGGCTAGTCACTCCCTTAAAGGGCGGTCCCTCTATTTATTCTGATAGGAGTTTTAAAAATCCATTAAACAAACAAAGAATAAGGCTGCAACCTTGTACACAGTTAGCTGTGTGTAAGCTCCATTTAATTCAACGGGGCTTACTTCCAAGCAGACAAGCAACAGGAATGGGATGTAAACCGTTTGCTCGCAGGCTCATTTCTGTAAAGAGGATGATAAAAGGGAGGATTACTGTCCCTTAACATGTTGGACACATGACCAGCCTACTCAGCAGCAGTGGAAACAGGCAGAAGTTCTGCAGCAAAGTGACCGCTTCCGTCCCCATCTCTCCTGACACCTGGAGAAATGAGTCAGGTTAAAGTGCTAACTGAATGCTACTTCTGTTCCCACACCGAAAAAGATACCCATGGCATGTACTGGGCAGGCAAATACATTCTTGTATATCATTGTCAGAAATTAGTTATAGGTATCTGATTATGTTCAAAGTGATCCTCTTGTATTAAATATTTTAAGCGACCATTTAATTTGATCCTGCAGGGTGTGTTGGTGAGAGTGGCTTAGATGGCTTGCAAAGGTCGACTAGACACAGTTGTGAGAGAAGAAGAAAACTATTAGTCATGATGGTGAATTGAAGTCCCATGTTCACAGGGTTCTGTGGAAGCAATGGTAGGTGAGATGCATAATTTCAAACTTTGCTTTTGTAGGCTTCCCAGGGGCATCTGAATGGCTGGATTAGATAAGCCAAGGATGTTGAACTGGTACCCCTCCGGTTGTGGAGCCTCATAAGCCAGGATGCAGGATTAGGTAAACCAGAGACAGCAGACTGATTGCCCTCTACTTGTTGGAATCTGACGTTGTCAGCCTCACCCACCATGGCAATGATCTGGGTTGGTGGGGGCTGTGCTCCAACGATATCTGGAGGGATACAGGCTCATCATTCCTAAGAAAAAATATTTTGTGTTGATCCCCAACATGTAACAATATAACCTCCTCCTCCTCCTCCTCCTCCTCCTCCTCCTCCTCCTCCTCCTCCTCTATGAATGATAAATAATAATGGTTTAAAATTTATTAACTGAAATCTATAACAAAACAGATACATGCATATCAACTTTTCCCTAAATGTATTTTCTAGTGGCTGAATGTTGGGAAGAAATCTAGCATGGACACTTGAGAGCTTGTCTATTCCATCCTTTGAATCTTTCTGTTTTGCAAATACAGGGGGAGATTAATTTCTTCCATGGCATACAGCCTAGACTTTGGGGGCTCATGTTTAGTGATGTGTATAGCTCTCCAATAGGTTTAGTAGTTTAGTGCTGCTGCTTTTTCCCTCCATCTACCATTGGGGAAGTATATTTAAAAGCAACTGCCTTTTATAGATTTAAATTGCAACAGCCCTGATAGCATGTAAAAAGCCCTGCAACTCATGCAAGCATACAAATGTGGAACTCTTATGGGCCCCCAGAAAGAGACTTGGGACTAATAGGAATGTAAATAGGATTAGATACCTGCATTAGTGTCTGAAATGCAATTTAAAGTGCTTTGCTTTCTGGTTACTCTTAAGATATAGTTGGAAATATATATTTTACTAGCACTCAAATGTCCTGCTAATGATCAATTTCCTCCATCCACCCCAACCCAGTAAGCAAATCTGCTTTACAAAGTTGATATTGTTTATTGACAACTCTGTTAATAATGGATTTTCCCCCCTTACAGTAAAGGAACTGCAGTCACTTTAAATTTGCTGTCAGAAGATATCTGAAACCATAGAAGGAGAGCAGAGAACAAAGGGGTAGTCAGGGAGGAGGGGGAAACCTACACACGGAGGGTAAGATTTAGACATACACTGAGCTTTGCACTGACACGCTTGGAGAAGACTTACTCGGCAACTCAATCTCCTAGCTAGCTGGCAAAACGTGGTGTGTGTGTGATAAACATATTAAGAAGAGGATGCAGATTCAATTTTTTTCCTGGTATTGGAGCACAGAGTTGGGGTTCGGGTTAATTTTCTCTGGCAGGAAGAAGGGGAGACTTTGAATGACAGCCTTCAGTCTGCACAGATTCTGAGATAAGGAATTTCTGGAGGTTTTCTGATGTGGAGGGGGTTAGTAAGAATTCGATGTGAGAAGGAAAATAATAATAAAAAACTGGAATAGGACTGTTTGAATAGGTTGTAGAAAGATCTTCATTTGATGGGGGAGGAAAATTTATTGCTGGCATTTTTAGATAGGCTACTGAAATATCTTCTTTTGCTGGAGAAATCTCAATTTGAAAGCTGTTTTTTTCTGTGTTGAGACAAGGAGTGCCATCAAGTTAAAGCAGCTTTCCTCACTCTGGGTGCCTTCCAAAAGTTCTGGACTTTAACTCCCATTAGCCACATCCAGCATCATGGTCAGGAATGCTGGGAGTTATCATTCAAAAATATCTGGAGGACACCAGATTAGGGAAGACAGCTGCAGAATATGGCCATGGAATTGCATGGAATCTTCCTCTGGTTCTTTTAGGGTACCCTTGTTTTATGGAAGAACGTTGGCTGTTGTTCGATTAAGTGACGTCCTCCTTGCAACACAATTCAGTCAAGTGCATTCACTCTCAGTGCTTGGAGTCTTTAGGGAGCATTTTAGCCCCAGCTTCTAAGCAGGTTCCACTGCTGATGCTGTTTTTGGGGCCTATATGTGGGACGCCTGGGTCCAGCTTCCCCCAGTCAGTTTCCTCTGATGCCCTGACGTACAAGCCCCCTGCAAACCATGTTACTCATATATAGTGAGGGAAAAGGCGTGCACTGGGCTTTTGGTTTATGGAAGGGCCTGGCATGAATTTAACTTATATCCAATCATGAAAGAAGCAGGACCATAAAGAGATAGAGAAAGTTGTCAGCAGCACTTCCTTATGGGGAAGAATCTAGTCAATCATGATATTCTCCAAGTGAAACTAAACATTACTCTAATGGTGTGTTAGGTAGCTAAAGGTTAACATTCTCTGTCATAGAGTAAGATTGCATGGCTCCAGTTCACAACTGAATTGGGGGAGGAAGACTAATCTCTCATACCATTTTTCCCAGAACCCTGATTGGGAGGGGGGGGAGGAGGAAGGGAGGAGGAGGAGCTGCTGCCACCACCACCACCACAGCATCTTCAGTTTTATTCCCCTTCACTGGAACAAGGGGGTTTAGCATGCTATGGATCCACCACCTCCCAGATACACCCTGCAATTGTCCATTCTCCTCCCCAGTGCCGATGGGTGGGTGGGTCACAGGAAGAGTCTCCACCATAGACATTGCTGTGCTTGCATCTTCCACAGAAAGGGAGGTCCAAAGCAGCTATCCTTCCAGGTGGGTATAGAATTGCCCCATCAATTTTGTGCTTATCCTAAATTGTATTAAGTAAGACAGTGGATGAGTGCTCTCTCAATATAACATAAAGGAAAGGACATAATGGGCAGAGCAGGCCTGTCTGTCTTTCAAGTGTTGACTAATGGGAAGTGCTCCACATGCTCCCAGACACTGGGGAAAAATAGCAAAAGTGTTGGATCAACATATATAACATCCTTTGTTATCCTGTAACATGATCAACAGTTTTCTTTTGCTCTCTGCTCCTCCCTTCTCTACCTCTGCCAAAGTCAGTATGTGCTTTCACCCTGAGGGAGGTGCGTAACCATATCTTGTGCTTCCATTTACATTCACACACCCAACTTGGCACTTGCAGTTTATCTATGTTCCTTAGCCTTCTTCATTATGTCAAGGACATCACTAACTTCTCAACTGGCTCAAACACATGTCCATGGCTTGCGACACTAAGGACTGTGTGGCTTTCTTTGTATAAGGCAGCTTTGTTGCAGGTCAAACCTTCCGACACCTAGCCTGATTTTTTCTGATTCAAAAACAAAGCAATCCCAATGCTGGCATTGGGATTATTATAAACTTTAGTAATATGATTTGCCTTTTCCTTTCCTGTTTTAAAGCTTACCAGCCAATTTACATAACCTCCTGCTCCTCCTTCCACATCTTCTTTTTTAAAAGGACATTCAAGTCTGTCAAAGGCTTTTTCTGGATTGATGAATAGCGGGACTCTATAGACTTTCTTTGTATTCCTAAAGATCCATGTTCTGCCCTTTGTGAGAGGAAGTTATTGCAGAAAATCCCTTAACCATTTCTGGGGGAATCAGCCCTTTGCTTCACCAGCACAATTCACCCATTCAGGGCCTCCCGACAGTCTGTATAGCATTTTTGAGGGACTAAAGAGGCTGTCTTGGGAAGGAGGATGTGGGCGAGACTCTATTGCTGTCAGTACAGTTGATCCAATGTAAATCTGGATCCAGTCCATGAAATCTTTAATAGAGAAAGGAGGACAGAAGTCCATCTTTTGAAATTCAGGCTGAGGATCAAGGCAGGATTTAAGCCCCAAGAGAGTGTTGGCTACTGTGTAGTAAAAATGTCATGAATGAACACTTTAAATTCAGTTATTAAATTTTATTCCATACTTCCTCCAAGGAAGTGACTGCAAGGAGTTTAGGGTGCTTGTTCCCAGATATACCGTATTTTTTGCTCTATAAGATGCACTTTCCCCCCCCTCAAAAGTAAGGGGAAATGTCTGTGCATCTTATAGAGCAAATATGTGTGTGCAGTAAGTCTGTCAGATATGCAGCCCATGGGGAAGTGATGGGGAATGTACCTGTGATTATGTGCCCATTTGATTCAGAATATTTTTTTTCTTGTTTTCCTCCTCTAAAAACTAGGTGCGTCTTATGGTCAGGTGTGTCTTATAGAGCGAAAAATACAGTAATTTATTTGTTATATTTTATCCCATCTGTATTCAAGATGGATAAAATTGTTTTATCATTTTCCTTGATGGTGGAAAGAAATTCTCTCATTAATCATATTTGTAATGGCATCAAATAAATATAGATATTTTATAATTAAATCATACATTCATGTTTTATTTGCCTTTATCCCTGAAGATTGTTTTATGATTTCTGTCCGTCTGTTTATCTTTATTCATGGGAACTTCCAGCCATTTAACTTTTTATTGGCAACTGTAGAAAATCACCTGTATTGAAAAATTAAATTACTTTATCCAAGTTTTCTCTTACTGAGTTTTTCAGACTTACTTGATTCTTTTGCTAGAGAGCTAGTGCAATTATTTTTTCTTCTAAGAAAGAATGTATTCTCCCACCCACCCTCAGTAACCTATTAGGTAAGAGTTTTCTTGGTTTGATTCCAAATTCCATATCCTTTTTTTTTAGATATTTCAGGGACCTTTCCAGCTGATAATGTTTTATCTTAAACATTTGCTTTCATGATGTGCAGGACAATGAACATGGAAGGTGATGATTGCGATTGCAACAGCCCATTTTCATGGCCCTTTGACCTCTGTATCTCTGCACAAGTGTTCCACAAGTGAAGTCTGTGCTCATACATTTATCAACTTATTCTCATTTAAGACAAGGCTCCCTGTTGTCCTTTCACCAGTGTCTGATTTTATTTTTATTTGTTTATATTTATATCTGTTTTTATTGTTTTTATCCAGGCAGACCTTTAGCATTTAAGTAAGTCCATTGCTGAAGAGTTTCTTTTTAAGTGGCTGGAGACTGACTGTTTCTTTTATTTTTATTTTTCTTGCATTTTTAATTGTAGTTACATAGATCCATTTTATGCTATGCAAAGTTTTTTAAAATCTGTATAGTATTATTGTTAATACCTTGAGTCCCATAAATGATCTCTTGGGATTTGGAAAATTGGCAACTCCTCAGTGTCTTTGGTTAGTTTCCTAATTCCTAATTATAAATTACTAATTACATAAGTGTCTGATACAGGAAAGAGGCCTAGATGTTCATTTTACCACCATGTGTAATGGATGTAACCATTACCCCTCTATGCATGATGCCTGCATAATACCTGCCCACCAAATTCCACATAGCTGTTTCCACATTTGAGGGGACCCTGAGCATAGTGGCACCTGATGGTGGAAGTGGGTACCACCCCACAAGTGGCAGGTTTTTATGCCAATCTGCCATTTTAATTTCCCAAAACATCTCTGATGTGATGTCATTGGTAATGGAAGGGAAATTGAAATGATGAGCAGGCCCATTCATACCATTCACCTTCTACAGAGTTCCTTCCTTCTTTCCTTCCTTCCTTCTAAAGAGGGGCCCAAGGTGGTCATCAGAATGCTAGAACCTTGACAGAAAGGATACCGGTTGCTTTATATTGTACCAGCAGGTTTTGTTTTGGAACTTCCTACACAACTGTTGATTTATTCTTTGGGTGATGTTGATATTCCTCCTAATGTATAGGCTGGACATGCACATGGTAGGCATATCATGAGTGAAGCCAGCAGGAGCTGGGAGTCAGACTAGATGGCCTGGGAGATCCCTTCTAACTTGCTCTGTTTCTATGCTTCTATGTGTGTCATCTGCACAGTTTCCCCAAGAGAAGAAAGGGAACAAGCAGTCAGTAGGATGATTGGTGTGAAGAACCTTAGGACTGCAGGCCAAACCAAGCCTTCCTGAGGACCTGATCCATCCTTTCATGATTGTCAAGAAAGCCATGCCCTCTTTCCCTGCCACTTTCTCCCAGCCACCCATCTGATTTTCTTCCAGATTTTGCAGTTTCTTTTCTACCTCAGAAGGGTTACCATGCCTCTCTGGAGACTTAGTTATGGCAGCAAGCTCTTCACCACCAACATATGTTAGCATTTTGGCACCACAGCTTTGGTGCCTTAAGCCCCATCCTCTATCAGAATGTGTTCCCCAGAAGCTTCACTGAAATGGAATTCAGCACTTGGGCTGGACAGTTCAACACCTCTGATGAAAGGAGCAGTGGAAGAAGAAGCCTGCACTTCCCAAAAGAATAGGCACCTGGATCCGGTTTCTCCTTTGCTTCAAGGAGGAACTTCACATGAGCACAAGAGCTGACCATGAAACAGCCCTTCAGCCTAGACAGAAAAGAGCTGATGCCATCTAATTATTTTTAATTCCACCCAGATAAAACAACATCAAAAATTATACCCAAGTACAGTTCTGAATTGTTTACAGAACTAAAAATAAATGAGTGTTCATAGGTTTAGGGTTTTGTTTTTCTTAATTTAAAAAATATATATCAACTGTTCAGGTTGAATTAATGTGAGGGACATGAATATGTATTGGGCATGTTAATTCTTTGGGGTTTTGAAAATTCTTACAACCACATAATTAAATGAGTGCCTTTAGAAATACTGATAAAAACCATTGCCATTCAAATATCTATACAAGACAACAGGAACTGTAAGCTCTAGGCTTCGGAGATTACTTTGGCCACCAGCCAATATTTATCACAACATTTCCATCTGAGAAGATAAAATTTAATCATTTTTATTTAAATATAAATCAAAATTAATGCAGCTTCTTAAAAGGAGATGGCATAAACTAATCACAATATCTTTATTTTGGAGCCTCTTTGGCTCCATTGTTTGCATTCAAAGCTGAAATGCCAGCATTTGTTGATCCTTTGGTACCTCTCTTCCCCTCATCCACCATCTTTGGGTCGTTTCTCCATTTTTCTACAGGGTGCATGAGGAAAGGGTGTTTGACCCAAATACAGTTCTACCTCTGAATTTTGCCAAGATCAAAAGCATTTCTCATGCTTTCATGTGCTGCCTCTCTGACTGGTGTTTCTGCCGGGAAATGGTGCATTAGGATTTCTCTGTCTTCAGAAAAATGCCTGCCTTTCTTTTGTTCCTGCAGTTCCTGAGCATGCCACATCTCAGTCAGGCATCTTCACACTTTTGGGGTAATTGGACACATTTGGAACTTCGTGAGAGAGTTGTGGGCACACTCACAAGATGGCTACCAGGGGAGGGGGTCTTCCCTTTCATGGGCTAGCTGGACTGGTCAAAAAAGCACTCATTTGCCTGAAAGTAGGCGATGCTTCTCCAAACCAAAGAGCAATATAGGGGTGGTGCCTGAGCTTCAAAACAGAAAAACCACACTTTTGAACCCCAAAAAAGGAACAAAATACATTAAAACTTAAGAAATAACACAGAAATTCAAGGGGAAGATGCCCATACATATCACATTGAAGTCCCCAAGTCTAAGCATCCACGGCCAATGCCAAGCTCGAGAGCTGCTTATGCACCTTCTGTTGTGCACACCTGTACATACCTGGGAGCCTCCGTGCTGCTAAGTCACCAGATAAGCTGCCTGGTCCTGACCCTGCTATCTCTTGACTGGGCCACCTCCCTGTAAGAAGATGGGAACTTCAGATGCTGCTCTGGTCCATGTAGACTGGCATTGTTGACAATGATGGGCAGCAGCTCAGGTAGGACCCTTTCCCATCCCTACCTGGACATGGCTGGGATTGAATCTGGGACCTTCTGCATGCAAAGCAGGTGTCCCACCGGTGTCCTTCACACTCATTTCATCCCTCTGACCCAGAGACAAGGAATGGGGGTCAGCAGAAGACCATGACCTTCCACTGCCTCCTTTTCTCCTCTCTTACTTTGGAAAGAGGTACCCTTCCTGATCCATATAGAGACCCACCAGCACTGTTAAGAGTATCTGAAGAAAAGAAGAGCCATTCCTGATGGACCTAAGTCAGCATTTGTTCTCACAATTGGTAGCACACAACTCACATGGGAGATCTACAATTAGGTTTTAACTGCAGATGCACTCGCTTGCTAATGTCCCTTGGTAATTGGCACGCAAGGACATGCTTCTATTACTCAAGGGGAAGCCACTCTGCCTTATTCGTAGTGATGACTATTTCATCAATTCCTAGGAACTATTTGCAACTGGTGAAGAATACAATGGACCAACCATTTTATACTTTTTCACTACATGCATGGCAGAATTTGTCAGAGAAAATCAGCTTGTATCCTTCCTTCCTTCCTTCCTTCCTTCCTTCCTTCCTTCCTTCCTTCCTTCCTTCCATTCTTTCTTTCACAATGCTAAGGTCGAAACCAAGTTGTAAAGGCTTTCCAATTTCTCAGCTGTATTTACTAATTCATTCATTTATTTTAAGTAATAGCTGTGGAATACTAACAGGCAATTTCTGAGCTCATGCTTCTTGACCTAAGGCTATGTGGGTATTAGCTGGTATAACCCGTTAGCTATTCAGAATAAGTGGGACACTTGGTTAGTTTCTCTGCTGAAGAAAAAAACACATAATAATGTTTATTTAAACTAGGAGATCTTAAAACGCTGCTTCTTTCACACCATTTGAAAGGTTCCCACAAGCACGGCAGCCTTGAGATTCTCTCTTTAAAACAAAACAAAATCCAAGGTTTCATTTAGGAGCTGCACAAATTGGAGATTAAATTCCAGAAGCCTCTTTCAGTGTGTGTATGTGCATGAGAGACACAGAGAGAGAGAAAGAGGGAGAGAGAGAGAGAACAAATACTAATTAAATGGACTAATTTAACTTGGCAGCTATTTTAAAGGTTGCCTTCAGAACTGATAATAAGAATGGAATTTGAATTTATGGTGACAGTAAATTACATGGGAGAGTTACATGGATGAGACCATTGGCTTGATTCTTTTTCATATGGGCCTTTTATGCTTCTTACACAGCATTACACTAAACAGAAGTGATGCACCAAAGTGGGGACATTAGAACAACCTCTTAAATTGTCTGGAGACTTTGCTCAGATTTGCAATTTCAAGTTTTGTTGGAAGGGAGGATAAGGTCCACAACAAGCTTCAAGGTCCTGCTTCTGCATACATTCAAATGTTCATTGCTACCCCCTTCAATGAGAAGCGTGTGTTGCTGGTCCTTCTTAGGCCTCATAAGAACCAGATATTGGCATCCTTGAACCATAATTCCATAAACTGAACCTTTCCTTTTGCCCAACCTAAATTATCCAATTTCAGCGATGCAATCCACCAACTCAATTCAGACTCAGTAAGCCTTGCCATAGATTCTTTGAAATCAATGAGACTTCACTTAGTCATGGCTCACGCAAGTCTCATGGGTTGCAGTAGGTCTCTTCTAAAGATGACTAAGTCTGAATCTAACCTGCAGTTTGGCTACATGAGATGAGCGGGTCTCTTTTCTCAGCATGATGAAATCCGGACCCATCTCAGTGTCTCATTCCAGCTACCACCTAGTGCAACTAATAGTTGGTAGAGATACCACTGAGGGTTGAATCTGATGGCACTCTTCATTCATGGGAGCAGTCAGCTAGTCTGAACAGTGTGATGCATGAGGGTCGCTCTTGCACACACCAGCTGAAGCAGCTCTTGCCATCGGCAATCCAGTTGTGATTAGGAGCATCTAGCCTCCCTTGGGAGTTGGGGGAGGTCATGCACGAGCCATCTTTAACTGCTGGATCCCTAGAACAAACCAAACAGACCTAGCAAGGCATTGTGAACTACCCTACTCTTGGGCCTGTCCTCCTTTTTGATATTTTTGATAGCTGAGAATGCACCGGGGGTTTTTAAATGGTTTTTTTTTTGTTTTTTAATTGCTATATTATTATTCTTTATGTATGTTTTTATGTATTCTTTGTGAGCCACCCTGAGGCTTTGTTGAGATGGGGGCAGCATAGAAATGTTTTAAATAATCAAACAAACAAACAAACACATAAATATTTCTTTAACCTATTTTTTCTTCTCCCGGCCACCCTTGTGTGTGTGTGTGTGTGTCTTTGTGTGTGTGTTTCCCTGCAGCTGATTCCAGAGGATGGAAGGTCATCATAAGACCTCCCTGGCTGTCCACAAAGGTCAGCATTAAGAGGTTGCCCATTTCCATTTTAGGCAGCTTTGGCAGAGCTGGCATCATACAGACTCTTAGGCATGCAATGCAAATCACATTCCAACAAGCTAATTATAGGATAAATGCCGTCACTTAACTAGGCAGCAAGCATGTCCGCTCAGCATGGAGCTATCATATTATATACATTTGCTGTCTGCAGTGTAATTAACAGGATGAAAATATTACTGCCAGACACCATAAAAAAATTAACACATTATCTTAATTGTCTTTTCAGCTCAGGTAGTGCTGATTACCATTTCAAAAAAAAAAAAAAAAAAAATGTTCTGTCTTATGCACCAGTTCCCCCCCCTTTCTTTTTTCTTTTTCTTTCTTTCTCCTTTTGCTGAAGATGCTGTTAATCCTCCTTTCACCCTTTGATCAGTTCTTTGATACTGTCGGACACTGAGGCCTCCATTTTTCCTTTTGAACTCTTCTTATAAAACTATTACTGAGATCTACTGGCTTGGAACTAGGGCCTGTAACAAATGTACTTAATGTCTCTCTCCCTCTCTCTCCCTCTCTCTCCCTCTCTCTCCCTCTCCCTCTCTCTCTCTCTCTCTCTCTGTGAGTGTGCAGAAATTGAATGGAGTTACAAAAAGTTCTTGTGTGGATTTAATATTTATTATAGTCACCTTTTTCGGTTAAGATGTTTCCCTGTATGAGAAACGGAATATTGAGCAAATCATCTAGATGATCTTAACTTTGAGTGCTTTGAACCAGATGTGGGTAGACTTCAGCATGGTGGGATTGATTTCTTCTTTTATTTTTCCTCCAGGGTCCCAGGGGCCATCAGCTGCAGCCAAGTGCAAAATGGTGACTCAGAAAAAGGAGCGTATTTACTGTCTGAGTGGATGTCACTTGGAGAAGAGTGACCTGCACGCACTAGTTTGATTTCTAACTAGGATTATCCTTGTGTAAACCCTGGAAACTAGTAGAAATTCTACAACTAGGAGAAAATATGGCAGTCAGGTTGGTCTCTGGGTCATCATGAAGAGACCCTGTATCCCCAATAGTGAAATATCGTTTGTTCACCCTTCCCTACCTTTGAATTCTGAGAGGGAGGAAAACAGAGGATATGTAGAACATTCCAGATCCATCTAGAAGATTTCCCAGGAAGCCTGTGGGACTGTATTGTTAGGGCTGCATTTTCTTCTCTCTAAGTCAAAGATGCAAAGTCTTTTGTCTGGAGGTTGCTCCATAGGGATTCACAATAAAACAGATCTATTATTATTATTATTATTATTATTATTAATAATTATTATTATTATTATTTGGACATGCTTGCAATGATCCTTGAATCATCTTAATCCACCACCGCCAGAAAAAGCAAAACCAAACTCACACTTAAAACAAAGAAATAACTGCCCGTTGCTTGCAGAAGGGAACGAGGAAATGACTGTTTGGTATTTACCTCAATGTCAACAGCAGGACCAGCACACATGGCTAACAGATTGTCTATGTGTTTTCCACTCTGGAAGGTGTCTTCCATGCCCATCATGAGTTTAGAGTCTGATCAGTCTGCTGAGTGATTGCTTTGAGAACTTGAGATGTGGTGAAAATGCCAGAATGACAACCTGTGTCAATATCCTGAAGCAGTAGCTTCTCCGTTTGCAAGGGTGGGTGCTTGGAATGCACTGCGCACACTTTCAAATGTGCTTCCTTTTTACTTTCCCATGCCCATGCCCATTTCTGAATTGTCTTGGAAACATGCCTGATTCCATTAAGACATATTCGTTAGAATTTGCTGTTTAATTGTCTCTTTTGCTGCCTCCCCCGACATGACAAGAACCCCGTCTAATTGGAGAAGAGAGGAAGAATATCTGAGAACGTATTCTAGAAATCTACAGAAATCTGCAGCAAACCCACATTTGCTCTGCCATATGTCATTCTGGTTGCTCTGATTTTTCTCTCCTTTTCCTTTTCTTTCTCTGCACAGCTCATAAGCTTCTAAATCAACCCAGTTCTCCAGCTGGAGATTCCGGCTCACCTCGGATACTTCACTTGAAAATTCATGGGTGCAAAAAAGGTGGCACAACTTAGGGTGAAGCTGCATATCGTGTGAAATTCACCATTAGCAATTAACCCTGCAATGGAGCAAGACACAAAGCAAGGGGTGGGAGAATTTCACTGGGATCACAGCCTTGAAAAAAGTCTCCATTGGTGCCAATAGGAGCATTTTCCGTCCAAGGCATGGGCAGGATCCCATGGGGAGGATTTTGGGGAGGAGGACAAGGGTAGAATTTTCTCTCTCCTTTTTTATTTATACTTGACCTTGTGAAAAATGATTGTGCAACTTTCCACAAGACCATAAGAATAGCCATGGTGGATCAGGCCAAAGGTCTGTCTAGGCCAGAAATCCCAACAACACACCTTGTTTCCCTCAGAGCGTTTGTACACAACCACAGGGGTATGCAACCCTGAACCCTGATAAGGGATTCTCATTGGCAATATAATAAGATAAAAATCCAATAAAGAAATAAATCAACCAATGGGTTCCATTTAGCCAAGATGACTAACAGACGTCTTCCTGTGTGCGTGTGGGAAGGGAGCTTTTTTCCCTTGAAGATTCCCTGCTTGAAACTTCCCCTTCCTTTCTAAAAATTATTCTATAGGAGTGAATGGATAATTGCCTAGAATAAGATATATACAGTCTGTAAAAAGGAACTGCAGTCTCGAAAACTAGGAGTATGTGTGGTGGGGGAACATTATGAGCAATTGCCCCCAGATTTCAGATTTGACTGATTCTGTGGATCTGGAGGGGAATATTCTGATTTCCTTGAGCCCCATTAGCCTAATGCAGTCTTCAGATGGGGGTGGAGTGGAGATTAGGGTGATGTGTGGAGGACCCTCAAGTGTGGTCCAGCCCCGGTGGTCCAGGTTTGGTCCATGTACATAAGCGGAAGACTTCTTGTCTGTTGTTTTTAACCATATAACCTTAGGCAGACCTTCTCACCCATCTGCACAAGGCTGCTTCATTGTAAGCTTTCTTTCTCTCTCTCTTTCTGTGACTTAATTCAAGCATACACCAAGTGCAAGAGATACTACGGATGAAGCTTCTGCCTGGCCTCTGGGAGCTCTTCTCATTCTGACAGAGTTATTCAAAAACTTGCTTAAGGTTTCGAGCTGGAAGAATATTTCTCTTCATATTATGTTTGAACCCGTTCGAGTAAAACGCTCTGAAACATAATTTGTGACAGGCCTTGGCTTTGAAGATCTATCAGTCACATCAACTGTACTGCGGGCATGTCAAGCAGCTAGAGGGAGAGGGAAGGAGGGGGAAAGAGCAAGCACATCAATCATGTTCGAAAGAGTGCAGGTCATCGCTGAGACAGTGCTTGCTTCTATCAACCTGTCTGCTCCCGTAGTAGCCTTCGCAGCCCTTGGAGTGAGGAGAACCAACAGCAAAGTACTCAAAGAGGCTCTCTCATGGATGGTCAGGGAAAGGGCCCTGGGTCAGTAAGAGAGTGCAGGCTTGCCATGGAGAAGGTCAGAACTGCTCTTGTAGGGTCTCCAACCAACACATGCTCACAAAGATGCCTTCATGAGTCAAAGCAGTGTCCTGAAATTGCAATTATTGCTGCATTTCTATCACACCCGTAAGTCAGAACTCTTGGGGTGGTTCACAAAGATCAGAAAATGTAACATTGAGAACTTGAACGTACAAAATCGTAATTTAAAAATGCCCCAAAGCCTTTACACTGAGATAGTGGGACCAGATAAAGCTAATTGCATCAAAATCCTGCCCTGTGCTATCAAAGGCCTGAGAATAATGGTCGGCCTCAGTGGGTACATGATCCCACAAGTCACGGGGCTACCACTGAGAAGCCTCCTCCCTTTTTGTCAGAGGAGGCACTCAGAAGAGGACCTTACATACTGACAGTAACATACAGACCAGTTCATGCCAGGAAAGATGCTTGATGAGGTATTGAGATCTCAAGCCTTGTAAGTCTTTATAGGCCAAAACTGGAACCCAGATTCTTGCTTGGAAATGTACAGGCAGCCTGATCAAGCAGGCCAGAATTGGTGCCATATGTCCTGATTTTTAGTCCCCATTGTCAATCTGGCCGTTCAGTTTTGCTCCATCGGCAGTTTCCAACCACCATCAAAAGCAGCCCAGAAAGAAGCATATTGCAAGGCTCTATATTGGAGTTTATGAGAGCATGGACCACTGAGGCCAAGTCATCCCTGACCAGACAAGGGTGTTATTGGGCCACAGGAGCTGGGTGAAGGCGCCCCTGACTACTGAGGTCCCCTGAGTGTCAAGTGACAATGATGGCTCCAAGAGAACACCCGAACTAGAGTGTGCTTCTTCAACCACATTCAAAACAGTCTGAACACTATTTGACTAGTCAGAAGAACCATCTACCTGCAGCATCTCAGTGTTATATTAGGAAAGTGCTGACAAATTGCATCCATTAGTCTAAGTCATGTACAAAAATACACATACACATTAAAATTATGCACACTTTAATTATCTTCACAGTTTGGAATGAACTGATTATACAAAAAGAAAAATGAGAAAAGAACAGGCAGTGAAATTGAAAAATACTTCCACTGCGGATAGTATAGGATGAACCAGACGTGGATCAACCTGGAGCTGGATTTTGTGTGGAAGGATTGTGTGCCACATCCCTGGCTTCAAGAACCTACTTTCTGGCCACCAGCTGCTCTTGCTCCTCCTCCTCTGCCTTGCCATTTCTACTGCTTGCTTACCTGTCAGTCAAGAGACACTGAGCCAGTGGGGACTGACATCAGCTTTCACTTCTCACCCTTCCTGTTGCCCGGTCAAGAGTGAGAATCGGGTGAACAAGCAGAATGGAATGAGGGAAAGAAGGAGCAAAGCCAGTGGTGGACTTGTCAGTTGACTCTGCTGGGTTGCAGCCCTTGTCCGACAATCCCTGCCCTTGAGGGCAACGCTGTCCATGGGGGCTAAGATGGCCCACAAAGACCATGAGATGATAGGTGACTTACTGGCTTCCCACCCTCTACTCTGGCTAGGGAGAGGTGGTAAGCTAGGTCTCCATGTGAACAATGCTATCGCTTGTTTGCTGGATGAGTAGAGAGACCCAGCGAGCAACTAGGTGGTAGCATTAAGTGTTCTTTTTAAAATCACCATTGTTGTCTTGGGCAGATTGAGAGATAGTGACCTAGTGGGTGGATTGGTGTAGAGGAGGACTGACGACTTCAAGGGCCTCTTCTCTTTGGGATCCTGGTGGAGTGTGGGTCCTTCACATGTTCCCAGCAATGACTATCAGCTTTCAGAAGAAGTTCCCACCTTATCTTCTAGAATAGCCACCATCCCTGCATGACAATGACCCTAACTTGTCTACCATGTCCTGGTGCATTCTTCTCTAGAAGGTATGGAATCTGGGACGTTGGAGTGCAATGGGGTTAGTCTGTAGGGGAGTGAGTCTGAACTGTCTGTTCAGCGACTCAAACTAATCTCCATG
Organism: Varanus komodoensis; assembly: GCF_004798865.1. Taxonomy (NCBI): domain Eukaryota; kingdom Metazoa; phylum Chordata; class Lepidosauria; order Squamata; family Varanidae; genus Varanus; species Varanus komodoensis. The sequence goes on along the minus strand of NW_025335550.1, from coordinate 7,744,822 downwards.
GGTTTTAGCCCAGATCTTAGCCGAATAATTGCCTGCTTATAAGAGGCTATGCACAGAGAGGCTGTCTAATGCAGTTTCATTCTTCTGAACGTAAATCCATTTTTATTAAAATAAATGTTTCCTCTCCGGACTGCGAAAAACACTTGACCTTCTAAGAGGGAAGAAGCAGGGCTTGCTCAGGGCTCTCGTATCTATAAAAATCTTTATGAGTAGAAAGTGGTCTTAATCCTGAAAGCTTTCCAACCCCCATATTGTTCAGAAAATCAATGATGGGGAAAAATTAAGAGGAGCTGCTTGTAAGAGAACCTGTCATCTCCTGTGACACATCCTATGTCAGTGCTTGTCTGACATGGTGATGAGATGGGATCCCAAGGAGGGTGGGAGGCATGAAACAAGACACCTGCCATTGCAAATCGGCTTGCAGGACTGTTCAGGCTGATTCTCATGACTTCCTGGCTGGCAGGAGGTGACAGAGGATCCGGGAGCCACCTAGCTGGGGTTGATATGAAGTTCAGAACATCTAGATGGCACTTGGTGGGGGACATCTGAGCCGCATTCTGTTTATGGGCACCCGACTGTATACGCTTCCATTTGAAGTGGTCCTCTCTTGGAATGGCTGTCCTGTTCAAGTCTGGTTTTTTTAAAAGAACAAGTCAGAAGGCGGGAGAGCCATGGGGACCTTGAAGCTGGACTTTGTAGCACCTCGCGTGCTCTCCCCACTGTGGTGGAGCCATTTTTATGTGTCTCTTACGAGCATTTCACTCTGGTGGGAGGAATTTTACTTCTGTTTCAAAGGTAGTAATTGCTTCTAAATTGTGCATTAGCATATGCAAACCTGGTCCACTTTTTCCCCAGCTTTGATCATGCATCTTCCCCTTTTTATGATGAGTCTGTGTCTACTTTAATCTGAGTTCCAAATCCCCCAAAGTGGAGGGTGGTAAGGCTCATTGATAAAGCACCTGCAATCCATGGAGAAGGTCCCAGCCTTGATTCCTCACATCTTCGGTTTCAGGTTTCCCTGGGAGCAGAGGACTTATTTCTGCATGAGACCCCAGAGAGTCAGTGCCAGTCTGAGCAGGCCATACTGGGCTAAATGGACCAATGGGCCGACGCCATCTAAGGCAGCTGCAGACATTCCTGCAATGGTTCCACAAGCGACAACCCTGTTGCTTTCGATGCAGAACTCTGGTACACTGGTCTCTCCTGTGATCAACATAGCGATGCTTGGCTGAGGAGGATGTCAAAACAGCTCTGGCAGAAAGCGAGTTGCCCTTTCAAGGCCCAAGGGATGCCAGGCCTTCAAGGTGTCTCCTGCAGTCACAATGAGCTCCTGTCCTGGTCTCCTTCATTAAAGCCAGGTAGCATCTGCTTGAGCCGGTGGGAGCATATGACCCAAAGGCCTCGCCTCAGGAGCTCAAGTGGAAAGAGAGAGGATTGCTGTGCAGAGCATTCTGAAGCAACTATAAAGGAAGCAGCTTCCTAGGAAGGTGTCTGCTCCTCAGAGAACTCCCCAAGGGGCCCTCCAAATGTATGGGCTCTTTTGTGTGTGTGTGTTTTTGCTTTGCCAGCCTTGTTTGAATAAACAGCCTGGAGAACAGGGGGCTTTTATGTAAAGGCCTTTACTTTGTGTTAGATTTCTAAAATAAATAACCGGCCCGCTTTCTTCCCTTTCCTTCGAAAAAAAAAAGGGGGGGATTTCATTATTTTTCCTCCTGCCTCAAGTCTCCTGTTGTTTGTGCAAAGCACTTTGAAATTGGGCTAAGCTGCAGTTCCAAGTGCCCCCTGGAGATCCATGGAATTTTTTTTCTCTCTCTCTTCCTTTTGGTTTGGAATATGAACCATAAAGATTGGGAAGGTGCTCAGTGGGTCCTGTGTCACAACAGGAATACAGCAAAAATGATCTTTGCACTTCTTATTGCTTGCTTGAGAAAACAGCAGCAGCAGCACCGGAATAGTGTAAGAAATTATGTAGAATCTATCAATGCGCAGATGCATCGTGGCATAGAAATTTGCATTGTGTGAACAAGGTTTCAATCCACAGGACACATTTTTATTTTTTTCTGGGGTTCTAAGCACTTCCCTCCTCCAGATTTCTTAGCCACTTTCTTTGGGCTTGGAGAACCATTACACCCATTATATATTAACCTCAGGCGTTAAACTGAGGTTTCTCTCTGGCAGCATGTCACTCTGCCTCTGAGATATTTTGTGAATTCTCCTCCATGCTGGAAAAACTGCCTCCTTGAATGTACAGCAGATTTTTGAATACTTCCCGGGTGTGTGTATTGACCATACTAAAGGACTGCCCCTTCCTATGTGTATCAACATAGATCCTGGATTTTTCAACTAGCAGCATTCTTTGACTAACTCTGCCAAGGGAGATACAACAGCTGTTTACAAGTAAAAGGGCCTTTTTGGTGTTGTCACCCTAGTGGCTCACCCAGAGAAACCCACCTTCTATTTCCTGCAGTACCTTCTCAGACTCCAGCAGACTCTATACTTTCCCTGACTGTATAAATCAGAGAAAATTTCATTGTTATTTGTGCTTTGTTGCTGTTGTTATTCACCCTTTCGTTTTACTATATTTCAGAAATGATTTTGGTGTGGTTTTCATGCCCTGTTATATCTTGCAATTTTTGCCTTCGATTGCTTTGTTTTGAATCGGTTTGTTTTTATCCTTTGAACCACCTAAATAATGTTTTCTGCTACAGAAGCTCTCAAATAACATACCTGGGATAAGGTTGCATTCCCATGCAGGTTTAGACTAAAAGAAGTCTTAGAACTTTCAGCATTCCCCAGTCTTCCAATTTGCACCCTAAATAACTCTTTGTGCATACCATTGTACACCCTTCCTCCCTTGCGGGGGGGGCTCACCTTAGTCTGGGTGATGGGAAAGTTCTGATTCCTGCTGGGCATTTTTTCAGCGCAAGCACATCCTTTTCATCCATGGGAACACTTGCAACTCCAGAGCACGTCACCGGGGCTGAGCCTTTGCGTGCAAACTGCATTCCTACAAATGTTTCCAATTTGGGTGATCAAAGGGCTGCAGCAAACAGGCTTCCTTACTTACAGTGATGTGTCTGGATCAAAGGTTAACATTTTATGTATGGAATATTCATTTCTTGCATCAGTTTAGCACCCCGCCTACGGTCTCACTGGGAGCAAAGGAGATGCTATCCTTTTTATATAAAAGAATAAAAAGGGAAACCATCCTTCCCCTCTTTGCCCAGAGTGAGGGATTCTAACAGTGTATGATTCTTGGACAGGTTCAAGTGAAAGATGGCCAGTAAAACAAAAAGATGAGTTTAGGAAAACCTTCTTGAAGTGATACTGGCTATTTCAGAAAGTGAAGAGTGACTGTGGATGCACCATGGAGTCATTCCTTCTTATGTTCAACTTGATGAAATGCAGAAAGAGAGTGGGGGGAAGGTTCTTGCTACGTTTGGAGGGGGAACATCATATATGGCGGAAGCCTTGCTAGAACCTTTTCTCCTGCAGGGTTTGGAAGGTCCTGATCAAGTCCAGATGAGGGTCGTGATGGAACTAGAGGGTTATATGAGGGCTGGGGCGCCTCTGGACCATGGAGCAATTGGGCTGGCTCAGCAAGTTCTTGAAGACTCCTGTGAGGTCCCTTGTCCTTCTTGCAAGCCCTACTGTCTGGAGACCTCAAGGAGGTTAAGGAAGAAGTTGGTTGAAGAACAGTCCCCATTGTTATCTTCAAACTTTGCTAAGGAGAACAGAGACCTTGTGGAAAGAAGCTGGTGTAGTCTTCAGTTTTGGGGAGGTATTCCAGAACAGAGGTACAGCCTCTTCTTCACATGTGGGAAGGTCTTAGATTTAATATCTAGGTAGTGCAGAGAAAGACTTCTGTTTGGCTCCTCCATTTTGCCTTTTGAGCAGCTCATTTTATCTCCATTCCCACCCACAAACAGAGTGTGTTCCCCAAAAGTTTCTCCAAAAGGGAATTCAGCCTTCAAACTGAAAGAGATTCAACATCCAAGATGTAGTGAAAACTAGGCAAGATTGACCAATGGTCCTAAGCAGTATTGCGAAGAAGCTCCTTGGGAGCAGCACCTCTTTGGTTCACAAAGTTGGCCTTGATGATGAGAAAGCCAGCTGAAATCCAGGGAGCAAAGCCCAGAGAATCCAGTGGATTCCCACCCCCAAAACAGATTCCTCGTGCATCCCTAGACCCAGGCTTCATTTCACTGATCTTGGTAAGTGAAAACTTGGCTACCATTGCTAGGGAAGTAGCTATGGAGTACAGTAAATATTATTAAGGGTGAATCCCCCAACAATCTCAGATCCCTGTGAATTCAAGGCTTGCCTATGCTGCAAGCGGACAGCAGTTTCATATTGCATTTAGTGTTTAGTGCTGTGGGTTTCCTGAAGAATTCTTGGAACGGTAGTTCCATCCAAGTACTAACAATTCTCCACTAGAAGAGGCCCAGCCCCCATCCTGGAGCTTTCTCTACTGATTAAACTTGCTTAGGTTAGGCCTTGCATTTGACTCTGTTGCATGGAAGAGCTTGGTAAACAAAAGAAGATAAGAAGAGCCCAGCTAGGTTAGACCAGAGGTCCAGCATCCTGTTTACATTAACAGGGAACCAGATGCTTTGAGGAAGCTCGCAAGCAGGACACGAAGAGAGTGGCCCTCACTCGTTGATAATCCCCAGCAACCGGACGTGGAGGCTGCCTAAAGCCATAGCAAATACCAACCATGGGCAGATGTTCAGAGGCCGAGGACTCTGGCAAACAAGGCTGTGGATTCATGGAGTGTGGGTCACTCCATTTGCAGAAGGGTGGGGCCTCAGACCCAGCCCCAAATCCTGACCCCTGGGCTCCCAGTCCAGCCATCCAAGATTCCCAGGAGGCCACACCCCAGTTTTCTAGCCCCACCCACTTTTCCCTGACTGCCCCCTAGGCATTGTTCCATTCATTGCTGGGAACATAAGCTAATATACACTGTTATTTACATCTCCACCCTGTCAGCCTTCAGCCCTGCCACTTCTTGAATGCGGATTTTCCAGAACGGAATTTGACTCTCTGTTGGAAAAACATTCCACATCCCTGACATAGGGTGAGGGTGGGCTGCCTTAGGCTTTGCCGCTTTAATATTTATTTATTTATTTATTTATTTCATTTTATACCTCCTGATAGCTGAGGCTCTCCAGGCACTATACAAAAGGTAAAAACACGCAAACAAGAGGGGGAAAAGAATAATGTGAGGCAGTAAAGCCACAGAAATTGCAACTGAGTCAGCAGAGACGTATAGCAGTAGTAGAGAATAGACCAGAATGAGAAAACTAATGTTAAAAAGTTAACTGTTAAAATATTGGGCAAATAAAAAAGTCTTCATCTGGCACCGAAAAGAGCAAAGTAGGTACCGGGTATGCTGCTCTGGGGAGGTCATTCCAAAACCGAAAAGCCTCTTGCTGCCACGAGCCCCCTCACTGCCTCACTTCCTTTGGATGGAGCTCCTGGAGAAGCACCCCCAACGATGGCCACAGGGCCTGGATAGGTACAGAACCTGGCCCCAAGCTGTTTAGGGCTTTGAATGCTAATACTAGCACTTTGAATCAGGCCTGGACTTCAGCTTGCAGCCGGTGCAGCTGGAAGATGACCAGCATAATGTGTTCTCCTGAGCCAGGCCTCACTAGCCATCTTGCTGCCCAGTTCTGGATCCATTGACGTCTCTGGACCTAAATCCTAGGACAGACTCCCCGTGCGTAGGGCATTATTATGAAATCCTGATCTGAAAGAAGGGGTGAGACAGCCACAAATATGACAGAGATCCACCTCCCTTTTTAAGCCATAAGAGCGGTTTGCCCTCACTCTATCTTGTGCGTTTCTCTGATTTGATGCTTCGGTAGCTCCCCGGCTTGCCCTCCCTCCCCTTTGACCGCGGAGTCCTGGACTCTGCTTTATGCAGACTTTTTCCCTTGGCACTAGTCAACTGCACAGATTCAGGATTTGGAATGGAGTCATCTTCTAACAACTTGCCTTTCCAGCCTGAAACGATTCCATTTCCTCTCTGTTTTTCCAAGCAATTCAAAGATTAGTAACACTGTAAAACATCTAAAAGGGATACTGGAAGTTTCCTCCTGCTTCAAGTGTTGTGTTATGTTATCTTTGGAATAATTTTCTGGTCCCACTGGTGTACGATAGCAAGTTATTATGTCATGGAGCTTATTAGGATACCCAGGGGAAACATTAATTCTTCCTGACATCATACTGCATTTTTCAATAAATCAAGTTACTTTTTAATGTAAGGAATTTGATGAAAGTAAAATGGGATCAGGTTCTATTTGTGAATGTAATGTGGGCATGAATTTGAGCCTCCAGGAGAAGAGCCTGAAGTCCTGAATTTTGGCAACCTTCTGTATGGAGACTGGGGTGGCGGAGGAATAAAAATTGCAACAATAATTATAATTTTAATAATACAGCAATGGAGTAAGTGCTTGTGAGTTTTTTCTTTTTTTGAAAACTGACCACTGTTGGTGGGGTGTTCGTAAAGTTTGATGATGATGAAGATTAATTGCACTACATCTACTACATCCCATCTTTTTCACCTGGTGAGGAACCCAAGGTGATTTTCCTAGCTTCTTTTTCACCCTCACAACAACAACCCTGTGAAGTAGGCTAGGCTGAGAATGAGTGATCTCCAAGTCTCACCACCACACCCCACATATTGCTGGCCTCCAGAAATTATGACCAATTATCACTCTGCCCTTACTTCAGCTGACATGAATTGCCAGAGCTCTGATCAGTATTATTTCGGTAATCCATCAAAGTTTAAATTATTAGTCAGGAATCTGATGAAAAAACAAACAAACAAACAAACAGACAGACAGACAGACAGACAAAACCAAACCCAGTTAGACTTAGATTTGCTAAGAATTTATAAAGTCTAATCCTTCCACCTCAAAGCTGAGGAGTTTGTTTTTGTTGACACATACAGCTCTAAAATAACTACTTACCACAAAACCCCAGAAATATTAAGAATGCATAACAGGGCAATGCTTTTGTTTTTATGTCTCTGCTTTCCAGATGCATATTTTAAAATCTGGCTCAGGATGCAAAGGTTTTTTTAAAGGGTAGAGGTTACACAAAGTATTACAGCAAAAACAGTGTTGCTGCCATCAGCTTTCAGCTTCATTCTGATTTGCCTAAGACTGGTTACTTCACATTCTCACACGATGACTGTGCGTGTTTTGCTATCCTGGCTCCTCAGTATGATGCAAAATGCCTGTTAAAGTAAAGGTGCCTTCATCTGTATGTTGGGGTTATTCTTCTCCCTCTGGCTCACATTCTGTTGCACAACTGACACATAAGTAGACCTCTAGTTAGTCTGCCTGGCACACGGTCAAAATTTGCCTAGTAAAAAATGTCACCGAATTTCAGCCTCCTGGCTTTTTGGTTCTCCTTCTATCCATCAAAATGTGCCTGAATAAAATGAACCCCAAATTACTCAGGAACGGTTTTGCAGGACACTGTTCTTCCCCAAACAACAGGTCCCAAACAAAGGCATGAAAGAAAGTTAAGTACTGGTTATCTTAGCCACTTAATCTCTTTTGAATGACAGAGTCCGAGGAAAAGAGGTCAGTTGAAGGAAGCTTTTTCTGCTGGTTTAAAGTTTGTAGGCCAAACTATTGCTATGAAGCTCCAATGTCATTATTTTATGCATATTTTATTGTTATTCCTTGCTCCAGGAAAGATGAAGTCTTATATTACCTGTCTAGTTGAAATCATTCTTACACTGATGGAAAGCTCCTATGAATGGCATTCAGCCAGATAATGGCCTTTTCATATGCTTTCATTTACTTTGCCTAAGGCACATTCATCTGGGGTCAAAAATAACCCCGTTTGAGAGTAATGCTAGAGTTTATAAAGATTCAGGGTGAAGGTTATGATACATGTATGAGAGATGCATCCACATTAGCAATACATTTTCCTTCGTTCTTTCCTTGCAGTGCAATTTATAGATCAATGATGACCTATAGGTCATTTGAGAACAAATGGTTTTAGGGCCACCAAAGAAGCAGTAGGTGAAAAATCTCATTGAGAAGGTGAATTCCAGGAGGGTCCAACTGACAAAAGACCCCTCAGAATAGCTCTGCCTATTTACCTTTGCAACCTGCCTGATCACCACTGGTGGTGGTGAGGAAGAGCAGAAGACACCGGGGCAACGTCCTCCTGGGTTTCTGCTTGAAAAGCAAGGCAGGGTGACAAGCAATGGAAGCTGGAGCCTTATGGAGGGAGGAGGTCCATTGAGGACCACAGATGTGGAGGAGGCACTGAGGTTTATTTGTCATGAGCATGGCTTTCACATTTTGCTCGTGCAAAATGTAGCAGCTAAATTACTAACTGGGACCAGAAGTTCTGAACATCAGCATGGACCTTTTCAGTGGTCCACCCAATTGTGGACTGGTCTCTCCACTGAGGCCCAGCTGGTGCCAACATTGTCATATTTTCAGCCTCAGAATAACACTTCCCTAAATCCCAGACATTTAATGGTATATGTCCGGCATATGTTTGGTTCTGTCAGCTCTTTTTAATTAGGTCTAGTTTTTAATGCAATTGTTTTAGAGGTAAAGCTGTTTGATTTTCTTGTTTTCCTCTTTTTGTATAGTGGGAATTTTCATTGTTTTAATTTGTGTGCTAGAATTTCATAGTGTGTCTTCCCACACTGGTATTTTTACTGTATCTTATGTATTTGATCCATTGCTGTGAACCAGCCAGAGATCCTCGGTGAGTGGGCAATAAATAACTAAATAAACAAAACACCAAGGTCAGCATCTTTGCTTCATAACAAAGGGGAGATGAGATGTCCAAAGTTCATCTTCTGGGGATGCATGTTTCAGAGGCATCCCTCTTGGGAAGATGATCCCCCCTCACTCCACCTCCAGTGCCTTTCCAAACCAGCACAGTGAAAAGAGTTGCCCACAATCATGGATCATCATATACTTTTTGAACAAGGAGTAGAATATTCTGTGCCCTTTGCTTTGCCCCCTTGTGATGGCATCTTCAGTTGCTCATCAACAGCTTTGCGAAACACGCCATGGTGAGCTTTCTCTGGCTCTGCTGTCTTCTCTCTGTCTATGGCTCTCTGGCTCGCTCGCTCTCTCTCTCTCTCTCTCTCTCTCTCTCTCTCTCTCTCTCTCTCCTGTTTTAATCTCAGAAGTCCAACAGTGATGATGAAGGTAGCTGTGACATTTGCAATTTTCCATGCACCAGCCCATTCCATTTTCTTCCCTGGTGCCTTTAACATGGTAGAGTGAGCCTCCAGCACTGACAATAATTATTGCCTGAATAAAATGAAAAGGGGAATATGAACAAAGCTTTGGTGTAATTGCCTCTCTTATTATTTCCTAACAGTTAGTTATTCAGTCATAGGGTGAAATAAAATAAAATCAAAATCAAGAAATTATACAGTGATGGGTTGACAATAGGAAGAGAGCTAAATTCCCAGAACTGTGATATTTGTGATTAGTGGTCTTTTAAAAGCCTTTCATTCATATTTGGATTAAACAACCAGAACATTAAAGTGAAATCTAAAGGTAGCCTTGGTCCATATCCCACCAGTATTGATTTTTCACTCATACAGTAGCTGCCACTTTCAGGTGTAGTGAAAGACTGTAAACTCTGGCAAAGTGTCAATATGTATAGCAATCTGACAGTCCATCCGTCTGTCTCTCAGCCTGTCTGTCTGTCTCTTGGTCTGTCTGTCTATTTTTGGAAAACAGAGCTCTAATACTTCCCATTTTCCTGGCCTAAGTGCATGTGCTTACTGTAGGATGTACACCTTGTTGCCATCCAGATGTTACCATCAGCTAGGGCTGATGGGAGTTGTAGGAGGAGGGTGCTGTTGCTTCCATCTTCTGGACAACTGATTGGCCAGAAAAGACTGCTGAACTGCTGGGTCCTTGGTTTGACCAAGAATGGCTCATGCTCTTACACCATGCTTCCATTTGCACATGGATGGTCAATTCCAGAATGGATTCTGGGAGATTAGTGTTTGATCCCTTGGCATTTTACATGCTTCGTATTATATCTATTAATTGGTTAGAGTTGTATACCACTGAACTGTAAAAGGTCCTCAACACCACTGCCACCACCCAACCACAAAATACCCACACCACAACAGCTATAAATAATAGAGCCATAACCATTGCGAACATGTCTAGAGAATTAACAGATGTTAATGAACTTAATCAGTAGTCAAAGCAACAGATTAAAGAGTGAATGCCTTCTAGGAGAGGAAGATCTTAATCTGGCTTCTAATGAAGATGTTAGGGTTCCCTAGAAAGGCATTCCAATGACTGTGGGCCACTTCAGTGAAGTCCCCGTCCTTAGTACCTACCCGTGGACCCATTGAGGATAGCAGAGAAGAACCCCCAAATGTGATCTTAGCAACTGGATGGCACATGTAGGAGAATACCAACAAATCAGCAGCATGGACATCCAGAATCTAGTGAAATGGCCAGAATTCCCATGTGGCTTCTATGGAATGTGAATACAACCATAGACACATTTGTCCTGAACAGAAGCTTCGGCAATGTACCAAACCATCACTCTTGCTCTGTTCAGATGTGGATTCCATACTTCACTCTGGTTTTAATTATTATTGTTGTTTGTTAAATCTTCATTACAATCAGTCAAAAGTTCTGGCTTTCAAGACATGAATTGCAGTGGGGGGAGGGGGAATGTTGGTGTCATAATTATCTAATGCAACCAGTCCAGAAATCAGATTAGTAATTAGCTGAACCAAACTGATTGGTGTGACTTTCCAAATACGTCCCTTTAATGTTGAACATTTACTTTGTGCTTGAAGGATTTGTTTGTATGTTTCCTGTGTGTGTGATGAGAGCTTTTCTATAATTAGCTCCTGGGGGACAGCATATTCTTAACAGTTAAGGCATAACTGCGACTTATGAGATGTGAAAAGGCTTGGCTTGGCTTTTGTTGCTGCTTAATTGTATGCAACAAGTATGGGAAGCCGCTTGGTTGCAACAAAGATAAAAGCTTTCACAAAGAAGGAAAAGAATTTTGTATCATGGTGATACAAGGACAACATTGTGTGTGCATGTAAGAAAGAGAGTAAAAGATAAACAAAGAGTAGTTATGGATCTAAATGGTTTGCAAACCAAAGTACAACCAATGCCAAGTTCAGGATGATACATAAACATTACTGTATGTATTGTAATTTCTTGGGGAATTCAATGGGAGGCCAGTTCAGAGGAAGAAGACAGTAGCAAGAAAAAGCCAACATTCAGGCTGGATGAATCTCTGTCTTGCTTTTCCAGATCCAATCTCTCCTGTATGCAAAGAACTTGGTGAATTTTTATAAATTCTGATGACAAATGGACTGAAACTAAATGCTCACCCATCTGCAGGAGCCTAATTCAAGAGCTACAGCTATTATCGTATCACCTTGCCATACTGCAGTCAAAGATGAGGACTAAACGAGGTAGCAAGCCCAATTCAGCATCACAAATGTGGTTGAATATGCAGCGATTCAGACCCAGATATTTAAGAGCTGAGCTCAAAAAGCTCTTGGCCCAGATGGGTAAATCCATTAATTTTGCTTTCCCACACATGGCATTAAATGTGCAGAACAAAGCTTTTCCATTTTGAAGATGAAGAAATTTGTGGATTTTGCTCAGCTCATACACACAACACACACTGAAACAAATCCTCTCCTATCCTAACAAGAATCCTGGGGGTAGGAGGGTGGAGTTCAAAATGGGGATAGTTAGCAGAACTTGGGGGGCCAGTCCTGGTGGTTATGGGGCAGGTTTGGGGGCAAAACCTATCACAATATCTGTTTCTTCTTCCATGCATGCAAGAACTCTGGGAATGTAAAAGCTCTTGTCTTGCTTGCAGTGAAGTCCATTTTGAGTGAGCCCACCAAGTTAGTTTTGGAGCTCAGCACAGAAGATATTCACCGGTCTCAGTACTTACAAAACCGTCATGATGATCTTCTCTGAAATAGTGAGGGTATTGGTGAATTGCTTGTGGGTCTCAGAACTTGCATTCTGTAACAGGGAGTCTTTGCTTGTTCTCTGCCTTTGCATCAAGACCTCGAGATCATCCATCACTGGTTAGTGTTCATTCATTTCACAGGACCATGCCTCCCACAGAACGATGGCCTCTTGTTCCATTTAGTGCAAGCTTTCCTGGACTTTCAAGTATGAGCTCATTATAGCTCCTTCCCTTTCTCCCCCACCCTCCTTTGGTTCATCAAGTATCCATACAGGCCTGCCTTTCTGCTTCACCACTTAAAAAAACCAACAACTAATCTTTGTTTTCTCAAGCTTTTAGGTGGGACACTTACCTTAATCCTCTTATGTTTGTGTGCCTTGAAGTCATGCTTCTTTGTACGGTTTAGGATTTCAAGAGCCTGGCTCTCCCAATCTTGAGGTCAGCTTGACCTTCCTTGCTGTTTTCTCCACTTTTGCAATTATGGCTCACTGGTATCACTTAAAAATAGAAAAAGAGAAGCAAAAGAAGATGAAATCTGGCTATTAGTACCCTTTCATCTTTTTCATCTCTGGCCTGCAGTGATGGATCAGATGCTATTGGGGAAGAGATCAGGGGAGGGTTTGGCTTAGCTTTTACATTGCAAATGCTCACAGCCATTCACTTGCGGGAAATAAGAAATGAAGCAAAAAATGATCTTTGGTTTTACTCCTTGATCCTCCCTGAATTGATGGGTCTTGTTGGAGTTCATGGGAACCTCCAAAGTATTATCCATACAGCTGGAAGTACATTCAACACACTCAGCTGTTAATTGGGGCATTCCCGTGCCCCTGCTTTCCACAAGTTTTCCTTAAGTGGACTTCTTATGCATTTCTGCACCAGGGAAGGTAGAGCCAGTACCAAGCCGGGCTGATCTTCAGCCATGTTGATGAAGTCCAAAGGAATTAGGGAGGGGCAATGGCTTGATGAATAATGAAAGGTTTAGCCAACAAAATGACCACTGATGCGATCCATGCTGACTCAAGGTTTTGGGCAACACCGGCTCAGTGGACCCTTCCACCAAGAAGTCCGCCTTTCCAGTGCCAGTGTCTCCTGTTCCCTTTTCTCGTGTTTTTCCCCCATCTGGTAGGCTGGTGAGCCAGCAGGAAGTGGCATCTGTGCTCCTTCTTCTCATTGTCACCATATTCTGGGCCAGAGTGGGATGAAGAAGAAGTTCAGGAGGTCCTTACAACCCAAGGCAGGGTCTACTGAGCATCTTTCAGCCTGAGGAACACATTGTATTGCAGAGAAGCTCTGGCCAAATGTTTGGGGACCAAGCACAAAAAGGGCAGGGCCAAAATGCCAAAAATGCCGGTCTATTTTAGCTGATGGATCTTCTCACCTATCATGAAGCCTTCAAAATAACATTTCAGCCATTCAGAATGAGGAAGAAACGTCACCAACCTGATTGATGGTTGGGGTGGAGCCAGGGGAAAGGGCGTGGACACATGGGGACCTTGGAGCGCTGCATGAGGAGTCAAAAAGAGCCGATTTGGCCCCTGCATCTGAGGCTATGCACCCCTGCTCAACAGCATGATGGAGAGCTACAGCAGCTGCTCCCAGCCCCTGCTTCCTACTTACTCCCAGGGGGAGCCATTGATGTGAGAGAGGACCCACCGGAGGCCAATTTGCCAAGGCTCCCCTCAAACCCAAGTGGGTCCGATGGCTAGAGAGCTGTGCATCCATCTTGCAACCTGTGTGGGCCAACCCCATTGTTACCTTTTCTGCCGATGCAAAAGATTTTGAACCGCGTCTTCCCCACTTTGAGCCCCACTGGGAACAAATGCCAGGGCAATTACAACAGCACAACAATCAGGCTGCCACTCATGGTGTCAGGCTCTCCACGCATGGTATCTGCTGCTTATGACTTCATCCAAGTGGCTCACTCATTTGGCCAACATCCAGGCCTAAAGTTTTTGTTTTGCAAAACCAAAACCCAAAACCGGAATAGAGCCAGCTAAGACAAATTGAATCAGACAGTTGTCACAGAAGTATTTAACTGAAATTACTTGAAGAGTTTTTACTCTGCTCACCGTGTCAGAACTGTCTTTGAAGTACAGCCCCTGAAAAGGATATCTGTTATTAACAGTTCCAGACAGGTGTTTTAGTATAAACATGCAAAGATATGTTGAAGGATGAACACACACACACACAGATTGCATTGCCTCTGGTAACATTCATTGTCGTTCCACTATGCAGTAATTCTCCCATCATCCTTAGCCAAGCTGTGCTGATATTCATTTAGAAACAGAAACAAAGAAGCAAAATTAAAGTTTTGCGTGCAGAAATCCACCCATACACACAAAAATGAATTAGCTGGACATATGTTTAAGTTTTATTAAACTATCACCTTCAATTTACCACATCTGCTGTTTCCTTGGGATGCCTAATGCTTTCCAATTAGACAGCCTTGGAATTAAGATTTAAAAGCACCCAAAATGGGGTGGGAGGGGGGATAAAAGCTGCTTTAATGCTCATGTTCCATTTGGGCAAAATCCACTTCCCCATGGCAATGAAGTCCTCCCAATTTGGCTCTTTGTAGTTGGAGTCAGAAAGAGCAAGAGGGTGAAATCCAAGACTTACTTTGGGGCTGCTAAATGAAATCTCTGGTGAGCTCTGTGCAGCTGTTGCTCGGGCAACACATGGGCATTTCTGGAGGAAAAGCAGGTATCTGGTCTCATCTTATGAAACTCCAGGCCCTGCAGAGGGTGAGCTGAGTGATCAGAAGCCATGGGAGTGATGCACCCGATCTCATTCGACAGCTGCTGAGGTCCAGCACCAAGGATGGAGCCTCTGCTTTGACCCAGCCTTGCGTGAAACCAACACTTCAGTTCCACACAATGACCCCCAGCCATCGTTCCAACACTGTTCCAGGACATGGTGGGAAATCAAACTATGGAATCTGCTTCCCAGAGAGGTCCACCTGCTGCGACGTTATATTCTTTCCAGCACCAGGTAAAGACCTTTTTATTCAACCATTATTTTAACAACCAACACTTTTAGATGTTTTAGGATTTTTCCCTTCACAGTCGCACTTTTTATTTTTTTCCTCTTTTTTCTTAAGTTGTGGTGTGTTTTATATTGTACTTTTATATTTTATATTGTACTTTTATATTTTATATTGTATTTTTATATTTTGTAAGCCATCCTGAGCACTTGGAGATAGGATGGGATATAAATGCCTGTAATAAATAATATATAAATGAATAATAAATCAAGCAAAATGGCAGCTGGGCTCCAGTGCTGCTTGAAGCTTGTTGTCAGGCAGTGGTCCAAAGCCCCTGAAACCCTAGGCTGGCCTTGTGTGCTGAAACTTCTCTGCATGGAGTGATCTCGAAGTTGACACCACTTTAATGAATACCAAAGACTGTAGCATATTTGCAACTTTCTTACTACAAATGAGAGAAAAATCTGAAACTCACTATGGTAGGATTCTCTTTGATGTGCTTCAGTCCTTCTGTTTTGAGGTCAGAAACTCACAGGGTGCTTAGGCTAGCAATTATGCCTTTCCTCTGCATTGCTTCCCTTCCGCAAGCAGTGAATCCTCTTGATTCGATCGCTCAGGCAGGACCCATCACATGCACGAGGGGAATTTTACACTTCCTAGGGGAAGCCTCCAAATTAGTGGAAAAGTTAATCCATGGATGGAGGCTTATGGGTGGTGTTCATTTCCACTCATTCTGGGTTGCTCCAGAAGCCTTAAATTGGTGTTATATGAGCACTGAGAGAACCTGTACAGACAGAAGTATTTCCTGGGACTGGTCCCAGGGACCCCAGAACTGAACCTGGGGAGCTCTGCATGCCTGCCAAGGTCCAGCTGTGTCCCAGGAGCACCAAGAGCCCTTTTCCACTTGAGGAAGACCTACACTCAAGGGATACCTCTGAAGGCATCTTGTAAGGTCAGTTCCTTGAAACTGCCCTGGACAGGGAGGCCATGAGCCAGCCTTGACACAGACCTGAACGGAAAACCCTGGGAGGATCGGACACTTCAGATGTGCTCTTGAGAGGTGCATGAAGAGCAAAGAGTGCTAAATATCAGGATGACCAACCATCAAGATCGAGAGCGACGATGACTTTGATTCTTCTGGCACAATGTGCTGGATCTGGGTGGCTTATTCAATTTGTGCTGTGACCTGGCATGTGAGGAAGGAGGGGGGTCGAGTGTCCTCCGATCCTTATCAGGGCACCGTTCTCATCATTCTCTTTACATGACAGCTTTTGTGTGCTAGTGGAAAGCACCGCTCTGAGCATAGGGACAAGGTGTGGCTGATGACTCCATGATAAGTCGGTGCACAAAACAGCCACTGTGTGGCTGAATGGCTTTCCAATGTAGCTGTTTAATTTCGTCTCTTGGAAATGTTTCTCTCCTTTTCATCCGGCTGCCTTTATCGGAGCTCCCGATCTTGGCAAAGCAGCAGCCTTTCAAATTGAACAAACCATGTCTCAAATAGGCTCTTCTGCTTGTGACAAGATGTACCTCATTTTCTCTGCAAGCCCCTCAGCAAGGTCACACCTTTTTAATTTATTTTCTGTAAGAAGGAGAGAGAGAGAAAAGAGGAGGGGGAGTGCTCGCATGAGAGAAAACCCACTTGCGTGATAGAACCAAGGGCTGGATGTAGCTAGAGGTCATTCCTTGAGCTGAGCATCAAGTGGAATGGGATTTAGAGTCCCTTCATATCATCAGCTTCACATAGCTTAATTCTTTCAAACATTCAGTTAAGTGCCCCAACTATCTTAAATAGTTATTTCCAAATCGTGGCTGCTATACTTAAGCGTAAGGGCAACATCACAAATGCAAAACGGCATGTTGTTTTGTCTACCAAAGGGGAAGAGCGTTTCTTCAGGATGATAGATAACTCATTCCTTCATAGCTAAAACATGTTTGTCTAGCTGTGTTAACTGATGCATTCAAAACTTGCAGATTCCTAGATCAAATCAAGCCAGAGCTTCCCTTAGAAGCAAAAATGGCAACACTGATTTTGGACACATCATGAGAGCACAAGACTCACTGGAGAAGACCATCATGGTGGGGAAAGTCGAAGGCAGAAGAAGAGGAGGAAGAAGGAAGAAGAGATGGATTGACTGAGTAAAGCAAGCCACAGCCTTGTGCTTGCAGGAGCTCAGTAGGGTTTTCATGGACAGGGCATTTTGGAGGGCTTTCAGTCACAGAACATTTGTAGGGGCACCACAAGTCAGAGACTTGAGGTAACATAGCAAGTGTGCATTAATGGCTTTTTAGTGCCAGCCATTACCAAGCTCCTGGCTATGTCGGCATCTTCTCAGGATGGGCTCTGGACCAGCTGCAGAGCACACATTTTTCATGCAGAACATCCCAGATTTAATCCCCAGCACCCATCAGACCCTTATCTGTAACCCTCCTGAACTGTCACCCATCACTGCAGACTCTTTCTGGATAGGAAACATGGCAGCAGGGGGAGGTGCAGTGCACGGGATGCTCCCAAATGGAAGTATGTCTCCAGAGGGGGGACAAGCATCCACAGTGCTACAGATTGCCAGAAGTGGCAACATTAGCTCCCTTGCAAGCTCAACGTGAACCTTCAGGTGTGCCGGAGCAGTCACAGATTGCTAAAGGGTTGAACCGAGCTTGCAAATGTGCTAGATTGGATCGCTTTGGAGCTCCATCGTGCTACTGCAACCCAGTTTAGCAGTGCTGGGAGCGACAGATGTGGCAGGGGGGCTTAGTGTTGCCCCTTGTGCTATGTGGCTCAGAGAAAAATGTTGGAGGTTGGAACACTGATGCAAGTGAGTGCATAACAAGTCCCCTGCTTGGTCCGCTTTGATCTCTGAGTGGCTTACTTGCTGCTTTGCCTACAGCCATCAGAAAAATTCTCAGCAATGTTGCAGTTGGCATAGAAGTTTATTAAATCTTTTATGAAGTTCCCCCGATTTCTGATTCTGAAGGTAGACTTTCTCAGAGCCAAACTGCATGAGTATTTATGGTTGTAGAAATGGGATTCTTAAAGAGACTCTTAAGATAATAAGCAAAGCCCTGAGAGGAGTCAGAAGCAAGTCTGTGTGTCTGCAGGTGTGTTGTTAATACTTTCTGTTTGCTTTGGGGGGAAAAGGATGGTGTTCTAAAGGTTTACCTGCTGCACTTATCCTAGTCCCCATGGCCAATTTGCATCTCTGTGAGCAGGCTGGAAACACCTGCAAGCCACACTGAAGAGGTGGTACCTTGAGGTTTAGAATATGGTACCTCTGGATGCCGCTTCCTGTGGTGGGCAGGATGCAGCTGGGGCAGGCTGCTTCTTCCATACCTTCCTGGGAACTTCCCAGCACATCTGGCAGATGGTGGAAAGCGGGTGGGGGATTAGAAGACTCCCCTGCTCTGGTTCTTCTGCCTCCAGGTCTTCACTAACAGCATATCTGCCATGGAGCTGCAAATAAGCTAATGTGGATGCTTAGCTTATCTGGGCACACGGGGGTCTACATGGCTCCATTTTGTTGGTTCATTTCTCCTAGGTTGGGCATTCATGCTTGGCTGGAGGAGATCTCCAGAAGCATAGATGGTTCCCAGACCTGCTGAAATGGCTCACCTTTATTCTGGTTCTTTTTCTGTTCCGGGATCAAGCAGGGCTGATGAAACAGCATTCCTTCAGTGGGACATGCAATAACCTCTCTGAAGTGCCCCTCAATCAAACTGAGGCTGTTGATGGAGCTACGCTGGACCATTCATGGTGAAGCCTCTCAACTGCCCATGACCCAAACCCCAGCCCAGCAGTGCCCACCTCCAGAGCTTGCTCAAGTCTGTGGGTAATACATCTTTTCCTATATGAATGAGAAGATCCTGGCAGGGCAGATCCAGGCCTCCAACATGGTTCACTTGGGCTCCATGTGTCCTTTCAAATCCCCCCATCTCTTATTTCCATCTTTTCCAGGGAAATAAACGATTTTGACACGCTGCTGAAGAACTGGCATGCAACTTCTCTATTGTGTATTCCGTGTTTATGAGATGCCTATTAACATGGAGGGATTCCCCCCCTTCCCTTCCTGAGGTTGTGAAAGTTGTTTTAATGAGGAGCAGCTTAAAGGCCTTAACAGTTTTTATGATTTAGCTAGTTCAATGAAATTGCTCTTAATTGCCCTGTACAGTGTATAAAACTGTCAAAAGAATTTGGAGGTGGGGTGGGGGGAAGAGGGGGAGTGATAAAGCCAATGTCATCTTCATGGAAGCAATAATCATTTCATTGAAACACTCACACATACACACGTCTTTGCTATTTCTTCCTATCTGCTTCTCCGGAAGGCACATTTTGAAGATATTTGTCTGGGAAGCTGTCATATTTCAAAAGTTCTTTCACCAAAAAGAAAGAAAGAAAGAAAGAAATAATCCATCCACCTTCCCTTTTAAAGAAGCATCTCTCTGGCTCCTGTTTCCTTTTTAAAGAAAAGCAAGTATAGTTTAAAGAGAGAACTGAAAGTGGTGCCTTTTAACTATCCCTCCTGGTCCACTGAAGGACTAGTCCCTTCCTTCTAGTGTGTTGAAGCTCAGAGTCTGGTCTTAAGGCATCCGCCATGTTGAAGCTAAGCAGGTCCGCAGCTGGCCTGAGCTTGGAGGGGAGACCACTGGGAACTGCATGGAGACACCTTGAGTTCCAACATGGGATCTAAATATGAGGAATAAAGCTAGGGTTTTTGCACGTATATATTAGCAGAGTGACGCTCTTGACACATAGACTGAGTTTGTCCCTTAGATCCCACAACTGAGACACTGAACCCCAGCATCCACATTGGTGAGGGGCTATTAATCAGCTGCCTGGGGCCATCATGGTAGAAGAGTGAACAGGGCCTTGACTGCAAAGCCCCTGGCGCAGTGTGTGTCGACACAGTTGGATCAGGGTCTCTGGGGAATTGTGGCAGCTGTTGGTTTATATCAGTCTTTTCAGGCTTATATCAGTCTTTTCAGGATGGTAGTTTACCATCACTGGCATTTGGGGATAATAACCACCAGAAAAAAGCTGACTTTCTCATCTGTAGGGTGAACTAGGCCGAAATACTAAATATTGTCCACAGCCATACTAGCCTACTAAGCTAAGCTTATTTGCAGGTCCATGGCAGATATGCTGCTAGTGAAGACCTGGAGGCAGAAGAACCAGAGCAGGGGAGTCTTCTAATCCCCCACCCGCTTTCCACCATCTGCCAGATGTGCTGGGAAGTTCCCAGGAAGGTATGGAAGAAGCAGCCTGCCCCAGCTGCATCCTGCCCACCACAGGAAGCGGCATCCAGAGGTACCATATTCTAAACCTCAAGGTACCACCTCTTCAGTGTGGCTTGCAGGTGTTTCCAGCCTGCTCACAGAGATGCAAATTGGCCATGGGGACTAGTACCGATGTGGATGCCAGTAAGTACTTCCTGACAGTTAGGACCCTTGGGAGTCCTAGGTGGTGGTTGAAGCCCCAGAGGTGAAGATGTCCAATGACAGGATTCTCTCTGGTTCTCATGTAGAACTCGAACAGGAACAAATCCTTTCAACTTTCCAACCAACCACCAGTTGATAATGTTTGGTGATTATAGAGCTTCAAGACAACTCGAACCTCTTAATGTCTCTTTTCCCCCTTCTAATTTTATTTTCAGACATTCTGATTATTACATTTTGGCTGTGGTCCAACTTTTTCAAGCAGGCTTCAGTGACAGAGAAATTAAAACACCACAAAATGGTTAAGTAGCAACCTCTTCTGATGTCAGCTGAAGCCAACCAGTTCTGCTGCGGCAGCTGCGTCTTTGTGCCATTCCATACGGGACATTACTGTTTTCTTTACGGAGCCTATAAGAATGTTTATGTTGTTCATTAATCCACTGCAATTAATATTATTAGCACGTAGAACACATTCTCCAGGAGGTTATTATGTTAATGAATAGGGTAGTGCATGCGTTCGTAAAAGCAATTAATCGCCTACCTTATGTGATTAAAAAAAGGTGTTCCCCCTCCATGCCCATATAACCTTCAGTGTATAATTTTATACACCCCATAAATCCTTCCCCTTCATTACTTGCTTTTAATGGATTATAAGTGAAATAAAAATGAAACCCACTTCCTGTATACACATCTTCAGGCTTTGTAACTGAGCTGTAGTGTTATTTTAAAAATCTCTCTCTCTCTCTCTCTCTCTCTCTCTCTCTCTCTCTCTCTCTCTCTCTCTCTCTCATTCTCTGTGTGTGTGTGTGCGTGCACACACACACACACACACATCCATAAAAATATCCACAAATCAAACCAATGGTCACAGTCAGGCAGGTTTTTTTAGGTGACTCTTTTTATATTATTATGAAACAATGCATTATAGCATTCCTTAACTATATATGGTTAGGAATACCAGCCTACCTCATCGGGTTATTGAAAGGTTTCTGAGAAAATGTATCTGAAGTGCTATAAATATTTAGATGATGTTGCATATATACTTAATATAAGGAAAGCAATTAATGTCATCACTTTATTGAAACTTAGTTGATCTTCTGGATATGGTCAGTAGACATCAGAGGGGTTCGTTTGTGTCCTTGAGGTCAAGGATTGCAATAAGACACACAGCAATGGTATTGCATTCATATACACACACATACTATATTCATAGATATACTTTCCACTTTGTTTGAATATAGGATCTGAATATCCCATTGAAAACTTCACATTCCTACAAAATCAATTGTCTTCTTATAAATTGAGATTTAGTTGCATGGAGCCACTTTTGAAAGTTGATCAAAAATGTTCCACTTATTTGTTATTATTAGATTGCATTTATATTCCTTCATTTTTCCTCTTATGAAAACTCAAGGGGGCTTACAGAGCTCCATTTACCAACCAGAGCCCAGTGTCAAAGACATACCCCTAACATTAATTCATTGTGACCCAGGAATTTATTCTGAGTGCCAAAAATGCATGAAGCGTGTCATCCATCCACATGAAAATCTTTTCATTGCTCTGTGCTTTCCTCATGTGTCATTTAGGTTGGTGACGGGAGTCTAGGCCCTTTTGTTGCTGACCTCCTGCAAAGCGATAAGAGACCCACCAGGAGCTCAAGTTCAACCTTCTGCCTACTCTGGTCCAGAAGCTCTTTGATGACCACTGGTATTATGCAGGTGTAATCAAAGCACAGGATGACCAGATGTCCGACTTCACAGAGGACGCTCAGGTGTTTGAAGATATTGTCTAGATGAAAGGCTGTCTAGTCCAAGTCAGGTATAAAGAGAGGGAAAGAAATAAGTAGGGTGACCCGGAAACTGCCACCAACATTTAGCACCTGAGCAGCATTACAAGCAAGTGCAAAGGACTCCCCCCTACAGTGAAAGAGTATGTTTCTATTTACATGGTAGTGATTATTTTTTAGTTTTAAATATACAGAGAGAATTTTAGTTTTATATATAGAGAGAGTCTTATAATAGAGAGTTATATCTAACTCTAGAGTTTTATTATGTGTGTGTGTGTGTAAAATAGAGAGAGGGAGTCCTCTTTTGGGTTATGCATCCCATTTTTTGGCTATGCCTGAGGGGCTGCACAACCTTTTAATCCTTTCTATTTACTTTCCATTTCACAGTGAAATGGAGCACTCTACAATTTCCTTTCCTGCTATTCTACTATAAACTCTCTAGGTGGCGCTGTGGTATAGTGGAATTGTACAAATGCACAAGAATTTCTGTTTTCCTTTGCTTTCACAATTAAAAGTCACATTTTCCCCTGCTCTTAAAAAAGGTTTCAAAAGCGTTGCTTAGACTCAGAAGTGAAACTGGAGAATCAAGATATCATCTAAAGAACTCACCATGAACCATGAGCAAGGAATGGTGAGCACATAATACATGCTTTATGTATGAAAGGCCACACAGTGTATTGGCTCTCTGGGCTTGCCATACCAGGAAATGCCTTTGATGGGAGATGCCATATGGTTTTAGAAATAAAATATTCTAGCCATTAAGGCTGCAATAAACTTGTGCACAGTTGCATGGCATTAAGTCCCAGTGATTTCTTTCCTAAGATGTACTTTGGGCACTTCGTAGAATTCTTTTACGGTTCTGAAAAGAGACTTCCTCTGAAAGGGTTGTTGGGATATATATGCAGCCCTCAGACTCTGCATCCTTCTTGTGGTTGTTCCCCAGATGCAACTTGGTGTTTTCTGTTACTACCATAAATTGCTTGTCCATTTCTGACTCCTGGCACCTAATTTCCTTTTTCATTGTGATGGGAATTCCATTTCAGAACCTTTTGAGGGTCTCTGGGCAAGATGCCCTCTATGCGCCCCCTTCTTCTCAACTCCATTGCCACTAGCTGCCCTCATCTTTTTCATCATGACTTGCTTGGGTTGTACAGAACAGCTACAGGCACCTGCCCCTCTTTCTTCCCTCCATCATCACTGTGCAGGCCAAAGCAAGATGAACAAGTGATCCATGATGATGTAGAGAAGAAACAAATCCAGGGAGCTCTGGACAGCAGGTGCTTGATAGGATGTGGTCCCGCAACTGGTGTTTGACCAGCCTATCCAGGATGTCGACCATGTCCAGGCTGCTTGCAATGCAGAAACGTTTGATATACCCATTTCAGGAGGTACCAGCAATGGGTTGTTGCCATGACAGGAAGGAGCGTGTGCATTTCCTGTTGCAGCATTTGCATTGTTTAATGAATTAGTAACACATCTGCCATTAGAAACACAATAACACAGATTAGTGCTGACAGGGATTAATTGGCCAATGTTCAAATGGGTGGGTAATGAATGCATTCTCCCATATTTATGCAGTTCAACCTACTTTTCCTTCACACTACAGAGAGCCCATCATTAGATGCACAGTCATTAGGCACTTCTTCTGGATGTGGGTCAGTCCACCGACAGGTGTTCCTGCTAGGATTTCTTAATTGCTGCCCTCCATTCATTGTCATGGCTGGTCTAAATGCCCAGCTGTGTGGCTCAGAGAAGAAGGAAGAACAAAAGCTGGGAAAGGAAAAGAACAGAGGGCAGCCAGCCCTGAGGGCATTTTGCGGGGCTC
The DNA here is from genome assembly GCF_004798865.1 of Varanus komodoensis. NCBI lineage: Eukaryota > Metazoa > Chordata > Lepidosauria > Squamata > Varanidae > Varanus > Varanus komodoensis. The sequence goes on along the minus strand of NW_025335550.1, from coordinate 7,720,816 downwards.
TAATTCTGTGTCCCGAGCCTTTGCTCAAGCATCCTCTTCACAGGTTATACATCCCACATACCTCCGAAGGAAGGGCTGCAGCTCAGCGGTACAGCTTTGGCATTACTTGCACAAGGTCCAAGGTTCATCCTGTGTTCTCTCCTTCTAGTACATGATGAGGTGCTCCCAGAGACATGCACAGCCCTTGGCTGGTCCCTGCATGGCCACCAAAGCCGGCTGAACCCCACCAAGCTCCTCTCAATCACTTAGGCTGCCTGTGTGGGCGTGGAAGGGGCACGTCCCTGATCTTCCAAGGTCTTCTTCTGCTCCTAGTCATGGCAGAGAAACAGGAAATTCTGTGGCAGTGGCTGGGAGGTGGGTGAGGCTTGTAGCCCCAGTGACTCCTAACTTGAGAGGGCAGGGAGAGGGGATGTGTACGCAGGGATAGTGCGCATACATGTGCATCCCAGGGGAGAGGACTGGAGAGGCCAGAGTAGGCGTTGTCCTCAGCATCTTCCAACCTCCTTCCCTCCCCCTCCAAGGTATCCTCCTTAGGGGGGCTAAAAGACCCCTCGGGCTAATACTGCCTGAGATGGAGAGCAGCAAGGAAACATCACTCGCCTGACTCCTCTTACTCTATCAACTCGAGCAGCAAGGCAAAGGGAAACTGAGAGCCCTGGGTCCAGGGGCTTGTGAGTGACTGGCATGCAGCACAAGCTAGAGCAAAGGTGGGCCACGTGTGGTCTGTCAGGCGTTATGGGACAGCAGCTTCTAGTATCTTTCAGTGTTGGCTCTCCTGGCTAAGGAGAAGGAGCAAGCATGGATCCCTGGAGGTCAGCAAGGGCCTCCCAGCTCAGGTGCCCAGAAGCTGCCCAACAAGGCTAAGCTTTCATGTTGGCTTGGAGGTCAATGAGTATTTAAAGCGCCAACAACAGAAACCCAGATGAAGATTTTAAAACTGAGTCGAGCTGGAATAGATGGGTGGAGGATGCACGGTGATTCCACCAAACCTCCTGGAACTCTGATTCATTTTTCCTCTACCCTCCTTATCCCTATTTCTTTATGTGTCACATCTTCCAGATTGTCAGTATGTGTGGACAGACTGTGTTCTTTTACAGAGCCTTTTGGTTTGCTACATGAGACAAAAAATACTTGAAATAAAGACACAAATTGTGCCCAAATGATTCGCAAAGCACCCCATTTTGAGGGAAGGAGAAACTGCTTCTGGCAGCTCATGAAAGGCAGGAAAGGGTGCAGTATTGATGTGGGGAGGTGAGTTTTGCTGCACAGGGTCCATCAAAGCAGGTCAGCTCAGGGTGGGTAACACTCACCAGTTGTTTCAGCTGCGTGCACCGATTATGGAGCAGAGACTAATCTTCACTGCTCCATCTGGCAGCTAGAAGGAAGAAAGCAAAGCACTCCAGAACATTATTCATCAGTCAGCGGCTTGGTTAAGTACCACGCTGTAATTAGTCTAGAATGGAATTAAAAAACTGCATGCGGTAGAGAGGCGAAGAGGAGGCGTCTCCCCTTCTCTTCACTCTGGCTTGCCCACTGATTATTAGTTCAGGAATTAAATCCTTTGGCATCCTTCACATTAAGCTTTCATGTCATTGGAGCTGTAGAAGTCTTGGAGAGATGCAGCCATGTCATTCGCTCTGGAGGGCTTGGTGGGGCTGAACCTCCCCACTGGTCCAAATGGACGAGAGGCAATACACTCATTTGGGAAAATCTGTGGGGGAGCTAAGGAAAAGACCTGTTGCATTTTCATACTTCTAGCACCCACAGGGCCTCCTCTAAGACCTCTGAATCTGGGCAGCTCCGAAGAAACAAGGGAAAGCATTCAGCTCCATCACGGGGTGCTGGCTTTGTAAGCAGAATGTTCCAGGGTCCGGGCCCGGCATCTTCTGGTAGTCACAGAAGACTCCTGTCTCATGCCCCGGAAAACAGCTGCCTGTGTGGGTGATCTAGGGCTGGATGGACCAATGATCTGATCTGGTGGAAGGTGGCTTGCTTCCCTCTTCCATTTCATCAGCCCCATTGCTCCTTCCAGTCCTCTTCCTCTATAGCAGTCTCCCTTCTCTTCCTCAGCGCTTCATCATGCATTTACTGGGCCGGCCCTAGCTTTCGGCAGAACGAGGCTGCCTACCTTTTGGTAGAATCAGGCAGGAGATGCTGGGAGTGGCAAGAAGGAGCTGGAGGCAGTGCTGTGAGTACGATTTGGTGTCCCTCGTGCCTCTAAGATGGTCTGCTGACCACAGGTGCTGTGGGGGATCTGCTGTCCTTGGAGTCAGGTCTTGTCCTTTGCCTCAGGCCTCAAACTGCCTTGGGTTGGCCTTGTTCATTTCCTAAAAAGATTTATATTCTACCTTTCCACAGTGTTGCAACCAAACGTCTCATCAATTCCCCATCCCTGCTATGCTGTTCCAATGGAAGGAGGTAAATTCAGATTTAACGTCTAGCAGCTAATGATGACCATGTTCCTCTTGGCCATTGATGGCCACCATCTGTTTTTGCTCCTAAGCATGATGCTAACCTGGTGACTTACAGGAAATTGTTCTCAGGAATGCTCAGAAAGCATTATTAAAATTTAAAATAGAAGGGAAGGAGGAGTCTCTGTGTTATTCTTTTGGGAAATAAAAAAGATGGCTGGTCAATGTCCAAAGGTGCACAAGGCCAGTGGCTGCTTAAGGAAGCAGTGACCATGAAAAAAGTTAGCAGTGGCCATGAAAAAAATAGTTTTGAGCAAAAGTTGGTTCACATCCTCCTTGAGTTGGTGGCAGGGGAGGATTGAGAGGAAAACTTTTTTCTTTTTTTCCTACCTTTTTTTACCAACAGAGAGGTTCAAAGTGGAATCATAGAAGGTTGTGTCTTTGCCTGTCTTACCAAATATAACACTTGTCGAATAATACCGATGACCCCTGGGCATCTTCCAGCTACTTTGGGAGGAAAAAGCAGGTTAAAGCACCAAATAGACATATTTCGTACAAAATGGTTTTTCTGTGAAACAATCAACCTTAGCTGTCCACCCCAATGGAATCTATCTCACTGATAGAAAGCATTTTGATTTCTTCTATAAAAACAAATCAAAACTTGTCTTGCTTTATTGTGTCTCTTTCCTTACGAAATAATAATCATCATCATGTTGACGAGTCCTTTCTGTGAGCAAGCTGAAAGGGCAGTTGAAGGGAGCTAATTGCAAACCTCTCTTGCTGCATCTTTTATTTCGCTGCTGTGATTGTTGGCCAAAGAGCAAATACTCATATCCCAAAGATCTTGAACCTTCAATTTAGGATGTCTGCTTTGTTAAAAGAACAGGACGCTGCTTTTGAAATTCCTTGGTGCATCTAGAAAAGGGTTTTGAGGGCTGTTTCATCTTACCTTTAAAAAGTTTTCATTTTGTGACACATTTTCTTCACTTCAGTAATTATGCAGACAGTATGGCTGATGTCTAAGAAATCTGCCATGGGTGAAAATATTTCAGATTTTTTAAATCAATCTGCAGCAAAGTGGCTCTTTCTACATCATGCAGAATGTAGACTAGGTTTCTTCCCCTCACTTTGCGGGGCTTTTTGCACTAAATCCTATTAGTTAATTGTATTAGTACAAGTAGAATAGCATGATATGGTAAAAATCCTATCAGTAGCAGATGATGGAATGAAAGATGCCAGATAATTTTCAAAACACAAACAGAGCAGTCCTTCCTTCCTTCCTTCCTTCCTTCCTTCCTTCCTTCCTTCCTTCCCTTTTTAATCTACCTAGCTCTATGGAGCAACCTCTAGGGGATGTCCCAACCATTTATGGGACATGCGTGAACTTCCAGTTGTGGATTTTCATATATCTGAATGTGACTAAAAGGTCGGATCCTGCATTACTCCTGTTTTCATGTAAGAGAAGGTTATTTCCATTTCATGTCGCTTTGTTTCATTTCGTTTTGCAGACTTGCTCCTTCATCTGTACCCCACTGGACAATTTCCCATACAATTTCCAAGGGTCTTCCAATTTTCAGGAGCCAGTTCTCTGCGCAGCACAAGAAGAAATGAATGTTCCATTCCATGAACTTTGTTCTATGCATGGAAAAAATGATCTGGTAAGTGCCCATGGCATTTGCTTGTATTATCTCACAATTCTTTGACAGTAAGACTATATAATTAGTTTCAAATTGCTGCTGGGTGATGGGAGGTTGAAAGACTCTGACTGGCCTAAAGGATAGCCAGCAAGATTATGGTAGAGCTGAGTTTCGAACCAGGAACCACATGGTCCTTTCTCTTCACCGCCATGGAATGCTAACGTAGACACTCCAGCAAAACATCTCAGCTGGAGCATGGATCAAAGTGTAGGATCAAAGTGCAGAAGATTATCATTAGGATCCCTCAGATTGGATCCCAGGGCTGAACCAGTTAAACATCCATCTGTATTAAGTCTTCTTGAGTCAAGAGGTCATCACTGGCTCAAACAATTTTGATCCTTGAGGAGGAGGAGGAGGAGGAGGAGGAGGAGGAGGAGGAGGAGGAGGAGAGGTCTCCCAATGTGCATTCCACATATAAAAGTCAACAGGACTGGGAGCTGAACCTAAGCTGAAAGTGACAGGGAAGCACAAGGAGACCCAGCGTGGGCTATTCAGCTCTCTCCTTCAGAACTTGGCTGCCATCTCCCAGCAGCTGAGCCTTGAAGTGACTGCCTCACTCTGCCCCGCCAGAGAGCCCGTCCCAGAGCTGCTGAGTATGTGGGCCGCCCTGTTCACTTAACACAGAGGGGGTTTCCCTACTACAAGGGATGAGCACACAGGGAAGCGTCTTCTCTGGAAGGGATTGGGCATCTTGGTGGCAGCTCCTCAGTATAGGAGCAATCAAGTCCCAGGAGACTGGATGGAGGAGATCTTCATCGTAAGAAACTAAGCTTTGGAAGGATGACTAGTGGATATACCAATACTCAGACCAGAACAAGATAAACAAGATTTAATACTCTGATTCCTCAGCTAGTCACTGTACATTTCATGAGGAAGAGAAGCGGGAATGGGAATCTGTGATGACAATCTTCCATATCTCCCTTGACATGGAGCTGTAACAGATCGACAAGGTTATGTTGGATCTGGAAACTCATCCAAAGTAGGGATGGACATATCTCAGTTTTGCTCTCTCCTATATTTAAAGAGTTCAAATCTCAACTTTTCTTTCCAAACTATGAAGCACTTTGTGAATTGAAAAAAAAAAAAAAAAAAACTTGGGGAAGAACTGTGGATCAGTGTTAGATTCCTGCAGAAGTTCCCCATTTCTATCCCTGACCTCTCCAGGTAGGGCTACAGTTCTGGCAGTCAGTGTTGGCAGTCTTGCAACAAGTGTACCAATGGTCTGACTCAATCAGAGGAAGCTTGCTAGGCCCCTAAACTGAAATTAAGTCTTCACCAACCAAATTCAGTAGGGCCAGTTACGCCCTTCCTTTAGGAGTCTGGAAAGCAAGCTATCAGTTCCTGCTTCTTGAAAAGTGAGACAGACAAGAGAAGCTGCTGTGAGATGTCTGTCTGTGTCCTTGTGAAACTTTCTTCTGTCTGGAGATGTCAGGTGAGGTCATAAAAATGCAGATTACTAGCAGAATGGTTTGTTTAAATTGCTGCAATTTGTGAAATGGCACACACCCTGATTTGAGGTGTGTTTCCTCGGAAGTAAATCCTCCCAAATAAGCAGGCACAAGGTCACACTTTGGGACATGTGTAGTAGTCAGTTTAGTTTTCTCTCAAACACAATATTTATTTATTTGGATACTCCAAATATGTTGTTTCTCAGAAATGAAGAACTTGGCAACTTTTGAGAAATTGTCCAAAGCAAACTGAAACAATTTTTCTCATGCATCTGCACCGGCCAAATTCAATAGATGAAGCTATCCACTTCATGGAAAGGACCACACGGCACTACTTGCCATGTATTTGTTGAAGATGAGGAGTTTGCAGAGCGGCAAAAGTGGCCATCCTAAGTTAGCACTGCAAACTCAGGTGACTACCTAGGGGTTCAAGACAAGACTTTTCAGAGCAATGCTACTGAAGCCGTGGGACTCTTTGGACAGATTTCCATCTTGGTTTTTTCCACATTCAGTTTTCTTTAAATCTTAAGTTCTTTTCATCCCAAACATGGAGAAATTTTCAGCCACCCTCCCCTGTGTGATTTTAGAGCCAGAACATATGGTGAATTTATTTATTTATACATGTATTTATAGGCTACCTATAACTGAAAACATACCTGCATGTTCAAGCTCTCCTAGCTTGTAATTCATCACCATGATGCTGCACCCTTTGATTGATTTTCTGTTGCTGTTTTTAATTGCTTTTGTCATTTCTGTTTATTTGTTTATCTTTGTTTACTGTGGCTGCATTAGTTTATTAATTGAATATTTTAACAGTGATGTTTAATACCATGGCATGTATATTGCTTAGGGATTGTGTTATGTCAAGTAGAATACAAGTATGAATAAATCAATTAAAAATGTTGTTGTTAAGTTCTGATTTAAATTAAAGTAAAATGAAACTCTTACACTTCCTTCTTTGAAAGTGAAGGTACTGAATGGCTGTTTTTACCATGTGGAATACTCATGGCTCAATAACAGAGCACATGGAAAAGATCCCAAGTTTAATGCCTGGTACCTCCAGTTTAAAAAAGAATAGCAGGATCAGGTGCCTGGAGAGACATCTGTCCAAGGTCTTGCAGAGCTGCTACTGGAAAAAATTAGACCAGCCAGAATAATCCAGACCATGTGAAGCTGCTTCCTACATTTGTTCAACTCAATGAATGCTTAGACATTGGTGTAGTGGAACCTGTGCCCACTGAGACAAAGTACCAGCACTGTTTTAGAAGCAGGGGTGCTGATGACATCTGCCACCACCAACCTAATCAGCTGTTCCCTCAGAAGATAGATATAATCTTCACACTAAGGGATAAGTAGGGATGTACAAGAATCTTCTGGATTTTCTACCCAAAGCTTCCTGGACATTGTGCAATGGCTCAGATTTAGAGTTCCTGAGTTGTGTGTCCAGGTTTCACAAGGCACTCACCAGGAATTGAACCCCACACACTGCACAAGAAGCACTGTGGTTGGTCACCAGGATTGTTGGCTGGGGAAGGTTCCTGGTTATGCAACCAGGGGTTTGCAAATGCCTGTGGACTTCTTCTGGGCTCAGTTCTCTTAGAAAGGGACAAGCACCAGTGAATCTGTGATGGGCAGTCATGCACCAGGTTTTGGAGAGACCTGGCACATTCCTACAGTTGAGACCCAACAGCTCTTTCCTGGTAGAGATCAAAACGTCTAGACTGATCTATTGCTAAGTTCAATGCAGATGCCTGAATTGATCAACTTTGCTTTTCAAGGGGGACATGAACACTGCAAATTTTGCCTCTACTTTCCTGGTCCTAAACATTTAGATAATTTCCTCAATGCAGTCTGTTATCTCCTTCAGCATTTCTCACTTCCTCATTAAAATAATGGAAGTTTATTATACTCTCATGACTGAATGAGGAGTAAAGAGACTTATTTGACCAGTCTGGTTTCTCTGCTAGTCCATAGGATTGAGTCACCTGGATGCCTGTATGTGAGAGTATCAAGTCAGCTTTGCCTTAACATGCTGCATGCATATATTCTGGCTTTGTTCCATGTCCTTCCCTCCAACCTCCTCTCTTCCTTCACACCTTGATCCATAGGTTGTCACTATTAGCCTCCGCTTAAAAGCAGTACAACAGGTACAGCAGGCAATGCAGGTGAGCCTGGAAAAGCAGTGGTAAAGACCGATGTGTCTCGGGCTCCATTTGTTTTGGGTGGACCTCGTTTCTCTCCTTGGGAAGGATTCAGTCCAATTGGACCGCAAGCCGTTGACTCCTGGGCAGACACCTTTGGTGGTCCTCCTGTTCTGTTCTCAGTCCTTGAGAAGGAACACTTCTGCAGCTAGATGAGATAAAAGCAGCCTATGTCCAGGTCTAAATAAGAATTTCCATTAGGAAATTCTTAGTAGTAATGCAGATTGGTGGGCATTTGGCCACAATTTATAGTCGCAACGGACAGTGTAATCCTATGCATGTGAATTAAGGAATCCCATTGAGACAAATGAAACTTACTTTCTGGTATGTGTGTAAAGGTTCACAGGGTTAGCCTACAATTACTGAAGTTAACTTCAGAACAGGGCTGGGAGTGGATTTCACTGGATACTTTGGTCCATGGTCCTTCTAACAGCAGAAAGTGGATATAAGAGATTTTCATGCAGTAGGTAAGGAAGATAAATTCATAAAATATGCAAAATTAATAGAATTTTTGAGAGAGTACCATCTTGCCAACGTCAGAGTCTAGATTCAAAGGAAGGCTCAGAAATGTTCAAAGGAAACAGAGAGCATCATCACCTGACTCTCTGACCAATAACTGTAAGGAAACCTCCATGGCTCATGTGCTTGGACTCACTACGGTACCCTCTTTTGATGACCTCTGGGTGGAAGCACCCAAAACAGTCCTTCATCCCAAATCTCAGCCCTTTTGTGACAGATTCAAAGATATCTGCATTTATGCAGAAGGAAACAGGCTATGAGAAGAAGGGAAATATTCTTGGGTCAGTTAATGTAGCATTTCAACTTTTGAGGTATAACTAGGTGAAAAATGGATTTAACTTTCCTTTTTTACACACCCTCCCTAAGTTTTGCCAATTTAAGTATCAATTCACAATGGTTTTGACAGGGTGAAACTCTGCACTCCTGTCTCATCATTTGCATTTAAAATTGGAGTTGAAAAATAAAGCTTTTTGAAACTTTTAATTTCTATTTAATTATGAGAATTTAACTTCAGGGTTTTTTATCTGATTTAAAAGAATAATTAAAATTAAGTATGGCTTGAGTGATTTTTCACAGTTTTTCTGCTTGTCCTTTAGGACTTAAAGTAATAGTAAATTATTTGTGTCTGGAGGTGATCTATATGTAAATTCCATTAAGAATGGAATTTTGTTTTAGAGAAATTCAGATTATGGAAATGACATTGGTGCCTTGAACGTCAGCAGCTAATAAATGCATTGGTTGTTGCCATTACTTCTCTTAATGTCCTCAATTAAAATAATTTAAAATAGTACAATAGATAAGCAAGATCAATTAATTTTATAAGATGATCAAAGGAATGTAGTTCTGCATTGTAAACGCTGCAAATGTGATAATGGCTTTATCAGGCAGGAAAATAATTTGAAGTGGCTTAAACCTTATCCATTTTTGCTCTAGGGGCTTTTATTTGTAGCTAATCAAATGGTCTTTTGTATTTGTTAAGGTAGAGTTTTATGATCTTATGCATTAATTTTACAGAGAAAATTTCAGACTTTTTTTCAAAAGTAGACAGAAAGTCTCACTGGGCTGTAATTATAGGATCATATATAATCAAAAAGAATGTGTGTTTCATTTGCAGTCAATTGTTTTGAAGAATGGCTATTCTTGGAAGAGGAACCTGATGAATCCCTGCATATAAGCTATTATACATGCTTTAAACTCAGGGACAGGTGGTCTCAGGTCAATATGTACAGGTCTTATAGGCTGACCTTATGGAATCTCCTTTGTTCAGAAAGAACAAGGCCCAGATCACCAGATTCTGGAAGGCCCAGAAAGCAAACACTGTTTCTTTCAGGCTCGGTTCTGCAAGGCACCATAGTGGCATGATCACTGGATGGCCACAAGCATCCCTGTTAGGAGTTTGATGATCTTCTGCAGCAGACATGTGTGCTTGTACTCCTCATCTCTTATTGCCATAAGTAAACCTTTAGAGGAGCATTCAAGCCTTTTAGAATGGGGCCAGCGCCAGCTCTTCTGGGTTCTTGGAAAAGGAGGCACTCCATCTCTCCAGAGGTCTCCAAGCAGATCACTCTTCTCCCACTTCTGCAATCTCAGTCCTCCTAATGTCGGCCAGGATCACTGGAAGACATGGCAATGTAATGCAGCACGAAGATGTGGCCCCTGCCCCCAATCCCACATCACTCCTGGCCTTAAGAATCTGAGGTTGTGCACCTCAGCATAAAAGAGTTGCATTATGACCTCTCTGAGAGACGGCTTTCAGAAGGGATTTTTAATAGCATGTTTCTGCTATATTTTATATCTATGTATTCCTTTTGCAATGTATGGCTGTGAAAGCTGGACCATAAGGAAGGCTGAGCACCGAAGGATTGAGGCCTTTGAGTTGTCGCGCTGGAGGAGACTCCTGCGAGTCCCTTGGACCGCAAGGCGATCAAACCAGTCAGTCCTAGAGGAGATCAACCCTGACTGCTCTTTGGCCACCTAATGAGAAGGAAGAGCCTCCCTGGAGAAGAGCCTGATGCTGGGAACAATAGATGGCAAAAGAAGAAGGGGACGGCAGAGGATGAGGTGGCTGGATGGAGTACACTGAAGCAGTTGGTCTGAGCTTGAGTAAACTCAGGGGGATGGTGGAGACAGGAAGGCCTGGAGGAATGTTGTCCATGGGGTCGTGATGGGTCGGACACAACTTCACAACTAACAACAACAACAATGTATTCCTTACTTGTATATTTTTGCATTTTTAAAAACTTGCATGCTGCCTTGAAAGGGTTCCAGCTTTAAGGTAAATGAATTAAATTGGGATGAATTTCAGCCTGGAGAGGTGGGAATCCAATTTGGCTTAAGAAGGAAGGGATCCATGTTTGGAAGACATTCTACATCCCAGCCATGGCTCTACCCAGCTTTAACTAATTCATGCTCCTCCATGGCCTTCTAAAAACAATAGCTAAGGGAGGCATCACAAAAGTTCAATGGACCATGTGCCCTCCCAGTACCCCATCAGTTCTCATTGTTTAACCAGCCCTATGCTGTATTTCCTTGGGACTTGGAAAGAAATAATCTAATGGCAGTTGTATCAAGCAGAAAAAAAACAGAATCCTTGATAGCTTCGAATAGGTCCTACTGGCTGCAACACCCTCATATTAACCGATCAGGAGGATGTTGTCTCAGCAAAGAGCTAAGGCTTGTATTATTATGAGCTCCACCTCTCCAAAAAGAGCTTCCTGAAAAATTAAAGAGCCTTCACTTGATTTTATGGTCTATGTCTTCTGAAAAGCTGGAGAGATGCAGGTTCTGCTGGAGGTATCCTTTGAGCTAGGGGCTAAGGATGAGATTTAGCTCTTCCCATAAAAGCCCAAGACCCCAGAGTCATAAGAATAACTATCTTGGTGTCTCCATACAAATACAAGAAGATGTAGTATTGCTGTGGAGTATTGTGGAAAGTTAAAACTTCAGTGAGATGCATTGGCAGTGGTCAGACCACCGATTTCCCCTATTGTCAGGTCCCTTCAGTGAAGCAGAGCCCTGTATTTGTTTGTTTGTTTCTATATTACATTGATAATCTGCCTTTCCACCAAGAAGGCCAAGGCAGTGTACATAATCTCCCCTTTCTCCATTTTATCCTCACAGTAACACTGTAAAGTAGGTTAGGCCAAGAGTCAATGACAGGCCAAAAGTCCTTCTATGAGTTCCATGGCTAGAACCCAGATCTCCTGACTTCCAGTTCAAACACTTTAACCACTACACTCCATGGTCTCTCTCACTAGAGGCCCCTTTGCCCAGAGCCACTTCAAACCCACAGTTATCCCCATCTCTCCCTGCAATGTGACTGTTAGGAAAATATCTTCTGTGAATGTTTTCCAATTGCCTCATGCGTGCTCATTTGTCGGACGTCGCACAACCCAAGTGGCCAGATAAAAGAGGCATAAGTCAGCCAGGCTGTTTCAGTGTGTGTTTGTGCTGAGGCACTGCAATTCATCCGCAGTGTAATTCCATTTGGGCTATTACATAATTAAACTGAGACTTGAATCACACATTTTAAAAGATTATGTGGCCATATGTAGCTTGAATGAGGGCCAAGTCTTCAAAGAGGCCCCCTTTAATGATGTCTTTCTATTCGGTTTGTTAAGTTGTGCTTTCTTGCTTTCTTTTTTTTAATGGGGGAAAAAATCAGTGAAGAATATTGCCAGCCATTAATGAATTGATAAGATCTCAGCCTGGAGTACTTTTCTGTATAGTTCAAAAATCTTCAGCAGGAAAAGGGAAATATTTGAAGAACCTGTGAAGCTGAAGATATGTATGGTAAGAAATAGTGATGCTGAGTTTCCCCTCTCTTCCTCCCCAATGCACCCCCCCTTCCACCTTTGAGAATGTAAATGAAAACTGCAGCATGGGCTTTTATCAAATCACACTCTTAATTAGGTTTTAGCAGAATGCTTTATAGTCAATGTTTTGTTGAATAATTTAATTAGGAAACAGTGCACCTGACTGTTGGAATGAGCCAAATTAGGCCATGCTTAATAGCGGTGCTGTTCAAACAACGGACTGTTGCAATTTCTACACATTTCCCACTTACTTGGTTAAACAAATGTGGATTTGCTCAATGGCAAAGAGAGGCAAATGTGATTAGACTATCTGGACCTAATCCAGTCTCCATCTATTGATCACTTCTCCTATGCATAGTTGTATATTGTTTCTCTCCAGGCAGATCCATACACTTCTTTTTACTTTTGTAGAGAACAGATTGTGCCAACATTCTACATAAACAGGTGTTGTTTGTTTATGTATATATTTACAATACTTCTTTGCTGCTTGATAATGTAAAACACCCCCAAGCAGTCCACATTGAAACGTGTCTGCATGTACAGTACAATAAAAATGATATAAAATGTGATTTGATTACTGCATGAAAGACAATTAAACAGGGCAGTGATAATGCGGGATGGATTGGGGAAGCCCAAGTGAATAGGTATGTTTTCAAGAGATATTCCAAACGTACCACAATTTCTGCCACTTCAGCCAGGCATGGGAGAGTGATTTGGAGTTGGGCATGCTGAAGAACCAGCAGAGCCCCCTCAGAAGATCTCAACTGTCAAGAGAACACATGTAAGGGAAGGACATCTGCTAGATATCCTGGTCTCAAGTTATTTAGGACTTTGCACCAGTCGAGGGTTCTGAGAGTGTCTTGCTAAGGAACGGTGTAGAAATGTCATCTGGTGATGCCAGGCCTGCTTCTACGTACCCTGAATCTCTCCTGGCTAGGTGGTGGGCCTTTGTTTTGGATGGCCGAGGGCACTTTAGCTTTCCAGGAAGTGTGGAAGGACCAACTTGCTGGCCTCAAGATGTTCTGGACTGCACCTCACTTCAGACACAGTCAGCTGCCTAGCAATTGCGTCAGAAATGATGGGAACTCTAGTCCAAAACATCAGGAGGGTACCAGGACCAGGCAGACTTGCACTAAGCCGTCGTGGTGGCTTGCTCCCTTTTGTTACCTATGCATTATGATTGGCTCAAATTCTTTCCCCAAAAGTATTAGCACAACAACTCTCCTTAAAACAGGCAAGCATCAAAACAACCTTTCTCAGCAGGTTCTGAAGAGAAGGTGGACTGGGATGGTAAATGGGTTTCATTTTCCCAAGGAGTCTTTTCTGAACATTAGGATTTGGTGGTTTTTATCTGGTCATTATTGGCACTTAAATGCAGCAATCATCACAAACAGCCCTCTATTTCCATTTACTTTACCGAGGTCAAAAGATGAAGTTCGTTTATGAGGTTATTCTGCCATGTATCACTTGAGACACTACAATAGAACAGCTGCAATAGATGGACCATGTTCACCTCTCCATTTATTAGCCTTGTCAACTTGGAAAGGATTTTTCTTTTCTTTTTCTTTTTCTTTTTTTTACGTTGTGAAAGGCCCATCAGCAATGAATCAGTGAAGTGAAGACGACAGTTGATTTGTGAATTCAGATTATATAAAGTGACGAGGCTTCAGTGAACTGTGTAGATAAAGCAACTGTCATGATAAGGTGGCATATGCAATTCCCCACAACCAAATTTATTGCGCATTTGAGGAAAATCATCCTATTTGAAAATGCCATAAATTTGAAATTGAATATTACTTATACACCTTGAATTTTGATTTATAGTTTGAATATTTTTAATGGGAGACTAAAGTGGCATCAATTCACAGTTTATGCATTTCTTCTTCCAAGAATCACTTGCAATATATTTATACTGTGTGTGTTAGAAGTTCCTGATATTTTATTCTAGACCTAAAAGTGGCATATTATTTCTGCATTGAAACTTAATATATATCATTCCAGAAATCATTGTGTGTGATGGACAGAATGACAAAGGTGACGGTAACAAAGGGCCAACATGGGCTTGAGCTTCCGTACATATTTGTAAATTATATGCATAAATATTATATCCCCAAATCTTGAGTGTATTGTTATTGGAAATGACTGTTTCTATGAGGTGTAAATGCTTTAGCAAGCCTTTAATATGGCAATTGTTTAATATGGGAAATGGTAAGCCACAGTCACAAAGAATCTTCCTTTAACTAAGAAAATCAAACTTTTGCTATGGTCTGGTGAGTTGATAGACTGTATTTCCAAACCACAACCATTTACCACCAGCAATTCCCAGTAGAGATGGGTAAAAATTCATTTTGGTCTGTTTTTCCATAAAGTTGAACATCCAGAACCGGATGGGGATCTGCATGCAATCTATGGTCTGGAGTGCTCACATATCTGAGCTTGTGAGTTCCTCAACAATAATGCTGTGTTAGAAAAATACATATATTTGATAAAGATGGATGAAAAATGAGCATAAATGATCATTGGTCAATGAGAGATAATATACTTTTCAAAAACATACACTACGGTTTTGTGTTTGGAAAATATGTAAAAATACACTCATGTTTAAAGACACCCATATCCATCAATCACCATATGTTAGTTTGATGTAAATCCCTTCTCAAAGGCCATGTATCTTGAAGTTGGACTGGGCAACTCTTCAAGCAGAGGTTGTCGTGAGGCTGACGCTCCTTCCCAATGAAAGCAATCACTCCAGTTGATGCTACAAATGTCCTTATTCTGCACAGTATTACAATTCCAGTCACATAGGCTAAGAAGTTGTCCTCTTGTTCTAAATACGTTCAAGTTATACTGGGTTTATGAACCCTTTGGGGCAGTCCTTCTAAATGTGGGGTGCTATGACCCCTTTCCTTGTGTCGCTCAATCAGTCTCAATTCTAGCTGTCCCAATCTGCATGTGCACCTGTGAGAATGAGCATCCTCGAAAGTTCCTTCCCTGTTATCTCCTAAGTTCCTACATCCCATATTGACAACTTGTGAGACTGTTTCCCCATCAACACCCAAATTGGCCTCTTGATGCTCCTCTGTTTTGACTTCTCCCTGAATCTTCTTACCTAGTTTAATCTCATTCCCATCATCTGTGCAGCTGGGGAGTACAGATTGTTCTGCTGGCACCAGAAATAGATCTTCATCAACACTCTGGTTCTCCTGGGAAGTTTCCTCCTTTTGTGAGTGTGTCCAGGACTCTTCTGAGTCTGCGCACATGACAGAGGTTGCCTTCAGATAGAGGACCCTTGTCTCACCCTCCTTGAAACTCAGGATTGTATTCTGGCTAATCTATGTCCAAAGGACTTAGTTTGCCAGTCATTTAGTTTAGTGTAGCCCAGGAGGCTAACACAGAAGATGGCAGCTTCTGATGGAGCCATTAAAATCTGCTAGAAGTAGAAGATTCTGGGCTTTCCTTTCCTGCTGTTAAGAATCATGAACTTCCTTCCTCCCATCTCTCCTTCAAGCTATATGGAGTAGAACTTAAAAGTCAGATTCCCTCAGGATAAAGGGGAGCTGGTGGAGGAAGTTGGCATTTTGCCACCTCCATGATAGGGCTGTTGCTTGTTCTCATGAAGCCTCTCCTTATTTCTTCTTCTCTTTCCTCTCAAGAAACCTGACCTTGGATGTGTGGGCTGCAGAAAGGGTTGGTGGAACTTAGCATTCCTGAATCCCGTGGAATTGTGTTGTGTCAGGGAGATATTATAGGGTATGAAAAACCATACATACCGGAGTCTGCCAGATTTTTATCCTGCATTTACTCAAATGCACATTGGATCCATCAGATTGATTCTATTGTCACTCTTTACTTCTCTTCCAACAACACACATCATCAGAGGCAATGCTGGTCCAACATATCTGGAGGGGAGCAAGTTGAGAAAGGCTGACCACCTCCACTGGTGAGCTACTTCAATAAAGGAGTTCCATTTTAAATAGAATTACTTCTCAATAATCCCCAAATTGATATGACATTATCTTGTGGTGATTCATTTTTCACCCAAGCAGCACTGAACTGTTTCATTTTGTAATACAAATAACCTCTGGAAATCAGAGACTTCCGAAAAAGGAGAGGCCATTCTTTCTGTTGCCACAGTGAAATAAGTTCCAGGGGTAAGCACAATCTAATTATTTTATATGTTCCAGTTTAGTTATCTCTTTGGATATATTCATGGCCTACTTTGCAGTGGCACCCACACTTTGGAACTACACACCCCATTTCTTCTTACTGGAGGTGTATAGTAGCTGCATAAAACTACCACGTTGCAATCTATCTATCAGTTTCATTGTAATTTTGCTAGAAGTGATTTCTCACCTTTTTGCCATCATTTTTCAGGCTCTTGCTGAATGCTGTTGAAATGTGCAATGTTTAACAACATATAAGAGTTAGATACAGACCAGGGTAGACAACAACAATGGTTCTCTGGACACAATTCTTGGCATCCACCAAGTTACCACTCCTATCCCTCTCCCCATTAACACATTTTCTTCTGGAATCTATTGTCACTGTAAGGGAGGTGCTGGTACCACTCTACATGATTCTGGTGTGCCCACAACTGGAGTACTGCTCCACATTATAGAAGAGACATAGCTAGGTTAGAATCAGTTCAGCACAGGGTCACTAGAATAGTAGCTGGGTTGGGAGGGATGACCCATGAGGAGAGATTGAGGGAACTGGGTCTTTTCAAGCTTGGAAAAGAGGAGATTCGAAGGGGATCTTTTAGCAACTTATAGATATGTGAGGAGCAGGGCTGTGAATTGTTCTTCCCTGCAGTGGAGGGCAGGATGCATTGGGGCAGAGCTCAAGGAACCAGGCTTCAGGTTGGATGTCAGACCCCTTCTGGCTTTCTTTATTTCTGTGTTTCTAGATAGGTTCTCTTGGAGCTGGAAAATGTGGTTGCAAAGGCATTGTCCTGTGCATTCTGGTTCAAAATCTACCACTGCTTTCTCCTTGGTGGAGAAGTTACTTGCCCATTGCCATGCCTTCCAGAGGAGCCATTTTATGTGGTGCTTAGCCCTGTTTCTCATATTGCCAAATGTGCACATGACCCAACAGGATTGCCTACTCCAATGTATACATTAAACACATTTCCTTCTCCTTAAAAAGCTGATCCTGAGCAACTGGTCACATTGGCTTCCATGGACTCAAATTTGCTGACTTTAGTGTGAGTCTGACTCAATAATATGAACAAAAGGAATGCTGTTGTTATCTCCTCCTTCGAAGGAATGCAGAGGAGATGTTCCTCCTCAGAACTACTCTAATGATGACTAGGCTGAAAGGTTGCAAGTCTCCATCCAGTGGCTGATTCAGCTTGGACCTTGGCCATTGTATCCACACACAGAGCTTAGAAAAGGTAAACCATTCCTGCTCAATATGTTGCAATGATAAGAGCTGTCCTTACATATCTTCTGCATTCCAGTGCTGCCACGACAAAAAGAAACAAACAACATACTTTGTTTTTCATAGATGAGGAGGAACTTTCCATAATCTTGTCCATGCGACTGCCTTAAGATAGGTAAATGGGCAATACCTCTCTCTCTATCTCTCTCTGGGTTGGACGCTTTTGAAAAACCGGT
Source organism: Varanus komodoensis (assembly GCF_004798865.1). NCBI lineage: Eukaryota > Metazoa > Chordata > Lepidosauria > Squamata > Varanidae > Varanus > Varanus komodoensis. The sequence goes on along the minus strand of NW_025335550.1, from coordinate 7,703,110 downwards.
TTTCATGTGAATATCTGAAAGTTTATTGCCTTGACTCGGATGACCTCATCTGCTAGAATGAAGTCATTCATTGAGCCAGGAAAGACAAACCTTCGTTCCAGAGAATTAATCAAGTCCATCAAGGGCCTCTACTTACGGCCTTATCTCCAGCCAGCGAAGAGTGCAAGCAGTTATAAACTTGACATCCACCCGATAGCCTTCTGTTCTTTGTGTTCTGCTAACATTTTTTAAGAAGAGAGAGCGAGAGCGCAAGCATGCAAAGAGGCCTTTAAGAAAAGGCCCAACTTTGCTACTGAATAAGCACAGCTTGACAGAAATTTTTGACTTGGGGATTACATTGTTTCAAATCAAGGTATTTGAAAGAAAGCATGGCATGCCAGTGAACTTTCCATTCTCAGAAAGAGAGAAAGAAGGGGAAGGAGGGGAAAAAATCTATGAACCCTGCCAGATAGGAACGCTTACGGCATAATTGCTCGCCCTGCCTTTTCATCCCTGGCTATCGTGAAACTCATAAACATTCCAATTAGGCAGCCAATTAAAATGAGAAAAGAAACCCTCCTGAATTATCCAGCAGTAGGATGCTGTTCTGCCTTTTTAGTTGTCAGCCAGTGAAAGGTTTTTATTGCCTCTCCAAACTGAAGGAGGTGAAAGAATTAAGTGAAACGGGGAGAAAGCTTGAGAGGTCCACAGTGAAGGGACACTGCCTTTCTCAGTACGGCTGACAGGGAGCCATTAGGAAGCTGTGAAAAGCTTTGTTATGCTAAGAGGGGGACATTCCTGAAACACACACCCCCACACATGCATGCACACACAAGCACATCTTAGAAGAAACCACTGACTCATTTGTTTATTTTCATTTTTCTCCAGCTGGGAGGCCCCTAATTCTCCTTTGCCTGCCCAATAACATCTCTTTCTATAGTGTTACTGGCCTGACGACCAATGAGAAAGGCGGACACTATGAAGGAAAATGGTTAAAGGCCTGTGTGAAATGAGCCATTCCACTTGACTTCGCCAGGGAAAACAACACTTCCAGAGACTGGCAACCTTGACAGATCTTCAAACACTTTCTTTGCTCCAAGCACCAGTCTCTCTCTTCTCCTTTCTGAAAGACTTTTTGATCAAAAAGTGGGCCAATGGACAGTTGGTCGACACAATTGTTGAGGACATGCAATGCCAACAGAGGAGGAGGAAGGGGCAACTCTGCATCCCATGAGAATGGTAATGAATATGCTACCTACAAGAAAATCTGGGCGTTCTTGAAGCAAACAGTATTGCTGCAGACAGGATTTATCAATGGAATGGTCTCACTGTCTCCTAGTGTTCTGTTGGAAGGATTACTGAATATATACCTCTATCTATATCTATATCTATATCTATATCTATATGTATGTAGATATGTATGAGAGACTCTTTGAGCACTTGAAAAAACAAACATACAAAGAAACACCATGCAAGTATTTCCAGATGGTTTGTTGGGTTCCCCTGTCATGGCCAGGATGGTCTCTCTTCTTGAAATGTCCACTTTCAACACCAAAAAAAGAAGACAAGAGGGAACAGAAACCTGGGTAAACTTTATATGTTTAGAAGGAACAATTATATTTTGAATGGAAGTACAAGGGGAAAGTGTGACCAAGGAACCTGTTAATCTGTTGTTGAGATGCAACTTGTTGAAGGACCATTTCAAGACTCCGCTGCTTCTTCTTAGGGTTCTTCAGCCTTAAAATGAACTTCACCTGCACAGTTCTTCAAAGAGAGGACTGTCTTTTGTAAAGCAGAATACATGCCATCCTGGTTATCGACAACCGCATATCTCTGTGCCTCTTAACTTTGGCTCTCGTTACTTTCAGCACTTAATTTCCTTCTGACCTATCTGCTGACAGTCCACCACCATCATGCATATATTGATAAGCAACTTGGGATAACTTGTCCTACAGACTGGTCCAAAGTCACCAGTGAGGTTAATAACCAAGTGGAGGCTGTAACCTGGATCTCCTAATCCCAGTCCATCCCATCAACCACTACAGCATAGCCATCTACAGAAACAACAGAGCCCAAATGAACTGATGCCTATGAAAAGCCTCCACACAACTTCCCTCAACTATCAGCCATCTCCAAGTCTGCAGATGGTCAACTGAAGGAGGGCTCATTTCAGCATCAAAGGAACATAGGAGGAAGTCTTCTGTTGAGTCAAACTATTGGTCCAACTAGTCCAGCATACAAGGCAGTGCTCTCAGGGTTTCCACAGGATTCCTCCCTAGCCCTGCCTGGAGATGCAGTCCTATGCAAGTTGAGACAGAAAAAAATGGAGGCCCTTCTTCTGTCTGAGCACAAGGCTAAACCTTCGATTTGTTTCTGTTGTAGTTGTATAATCGGCTATTGTTGTGGTATTTTAGCAGGATAAGGGGAGGTGTTCCTGGGATTTCCTTGCTCAAATGCCACTGTAACCTAACTGGCCTTCAGTGTCATGTTCCTTGATCTGCAGGAGTGCGGGGGTGAACATGGCTTTTGCTTTTCTGCCTCAGGCAGTCAATTTTGGGGAGATGGCTCTGTTAGGACCCATCAAAGCAATACACATAGAACTAAATTGTCTATGGTTCAGGTGTCTCATCAGGGAACAAGCTGTAGGTCAACAGCAGAGATAAGCAATGGACAGATCTGTCAATTTAGATTTATCTTATTATTTTCCAGGCTTTAAGTCTGTCTCATGCTAAGTTGTTGTTTTAAGTCAGTCTTGTAATACCTATTCCACTTTGTGTTGCTGCTGCCACTCGGGACCCTGAGCAGTGATGGATAATAGACCGATTTAAAACGCACCTCTGCAGCAAAACAGAGGATCAGTCAGCAGTCACTGTCATTAGCAACAATAAAAATAACAACAACAATGCCATAATCATGAGCTTCTCTCCCAAGGAAGAAGGCTTGTCCTTGCCTTCTGAAACCAAATGTTGGATGCAGTCCTAAATAAACAGACCCATCTATTCTGATCACAACATCTTCTTGGGTTGCTAATTTGCCCCACATGTTCCAAAGCTGAACCTTCTAAAGATCTACGGATGGACCATTATAAACTATAACATCTATTACCTACTCAGATTGCTTTAGGAGTTTCCTAAATTCCCTTATGTTTGTGTTTTATTGAAGCTGATCGCCTTGTCAGGCCTGTGCTCTCTCTCTCTCTCCATTTCTCAGTTAAAGTAAAAGATAACAGAAAAAGTGCCTTTCTGATTCTCTCTTTGTAGACATATGGGTCTCATTTGACCCATTATGAAGAACAGTGTGTAGGAAAATGCTCCCCATTAATACTGCAGGACAAAACATTGTTATGAAGTCTGACAGCTAATTGCATCCATGTTTTATGTTTATGCTTTTTTCCATAGCAAAAGAGAAAATCTTGCCTTTAACAGAAGAAAGATTCCCCCCTCCTTCTTCCATTCCTTTAAAATGTTTTTTAAATATTATATTCATTTTCTAACCCTGAAAATTTACTGCAGAGATAATAGGAAGAAAGGATTACATCATTAAATCCCACAGCTTTTCAAGTGCCAGTACTGGAGTAACCACTTAAAATAATTAGGAAATCCTTAAACAAGTGTGTGTGAAGTGTAGGCTCAACATTCCATATTGTTCTTATTTATTTGTTCTTTTTTTTTTAAAGGAAAATTATTTTTTGGCATTAAACCAGAAAGGATTGCCTTTGAATCATTAGCTGCTTCCTGATTTTTCTAGAGTTTTTTCTCCACTTACTGGAATACATTGCAATTATAACAGTGGGTTATGGTTATCCGGTTTGGTTACAAAGAGCCTTCACAACTTGGCCATAAGGGGTGTGTATGTATGTGACTGGATATATATGGGTATACGCATGCAGAAATATAGGATCATGATTTAGGACCTGAGTTTGGTCATGTGAGTGATGTTAGAAGCAGTTAGACGTTTGCTCTTAGGCATTGCTGAAAAAAATCTCTCCCTTGTAATTTCTCTTACTTTGTCACTCTCCCAATTATGAATTCCATTCGTGCAAAATTTTGACTTCTAAAAGAAGTTCATGTAAACACACACTTTTTGCCTATTTCTCCTAATGCACCCATTTTTGGATGCATACTGGCCTGAAGTACACTTTCGACTTAATGTTTGCATTTTTGCAGCCATTGCGAAATTTGCAGAAACGTGAATTTTGAAAGATTCCTTTTGCATACTGGTTTGAAACTGCAGGCTTGGGTAGACTGGAGTCCTCTCCTACCCTTGCTTCTGTGTGCCATTAAGAATCCTGGAAACCAGATATACAGAAGGAAGAGGACCCACGGCAGTGAGCAGGAAACCTGACTGCCCAAAAGGTTCGTAGTGGCCCTGTTGCCAAGTTCAAAACATGGACTCTGAAGAATGACCCAGGGGAGTCCGTGCCTAGCCTAGGTCTCACTGTTTCACAGCATGTTCGTAATAAGGCAATTAGCAATAGCAACTTCAGTAGATGGATGGAATTTCCAGCAAGGACATAGTGCTTGGGAAGAGCATTAAATTTATCCTTCATCAACATACTGAACTAAATCCCCTTCCCTGCATGCAGACTGCTTTCTGCAAAACAGAGAACATTTGATCATGAATTCCAACTTGGCAACTTATACGATTAGCAATAGTTGCAGTATTTAGATTTCCGAAAGCACTATGCTATGTGTGGTTACACAGAAAAAATGGCATGACCAACTGGGGCATGCTGGGAGCTTTTCTTCTGTCTCAACATGCATCAGATTCATCCCTTCGGTGGCTTTCTCAAAAAAAGCAAAGCAAAGCAAAAGACAAAACAAACCCAGGGAAGGGAAGGTCCAAAACAAGAAACAAAAACAAAAAAGACGCCTCAGTGCAACTTAAAACTTTCTGAAGTTAAACATTTACCCACTAAACTTACAGTCATCCCAGAGGACAACTTGAACCAGTAGAGACAACCTTAAATCATTCAAAGGACACATGTGACATCCCATCGTATTTTACCTGGAAACAGTGGGAAGTCTTAATTTGGCCGTGGCCAGGTGAAACTATGGGGAATAGGCAGGTTTCAATGGGCAAAGTATCACATTGGAAAGGTCCTCTCCTTGGCCGCCCTCCAGACATTTATTTATTTATTTATTACAGCTCTATCCCACTTTTTTTTTTCTTTTGAAGAACTCAAAGCGGCTTATACCATCCTTGTCCTCCCGCTCTCCATCTTTCCTCCACAACAATGACCCTGTGAAGACGGTTGGGCTGAGAGTCTGGGACTGGCCCAAAGGCATCCAGATGACTTCGTGGCTGAGTGGGGACCAGATCTCAGATTTCCTGATCCCCATTTCTGCACTCTTAACCACTACACCACACTGGCTCCCTAAGTTAGTCTTAGAGTGTAAACAATTCGGGGAGAGGTGTGTGTGTGGGATGGGGAGGGTGGGGAGAGAGAGAGAGAGATTCGTAATCACATTTATTTTTATAGAATCAAGGGCTGCATGGAAAGTACAACATCATGGGTGCACAACACACACAAATGTGTATATTCCATGTACTTCTTAGCTTGCCAAAATGAATAGACTCTGCTGCTTCCCTCTTGTCCTCTTCCTCTTCATCATCATCCACAACTTCTATGACATTAGTACACACTGGAACAAATCTCTCGTTTCTCAACCATTTCTGAAGGTGCATCTACGGCCTCTGCTCAGCAGGGGAAGAGCTGACAGCAAACTCTTTTGTCTGCCAGTCTCAGCCTTGTCATTTAGGTATTTTAAATTCATCTCCTTATTTGCCCTTCATAACAGTCAGCTTCTGGAACACTGGCTACAGGAAGTCTGGTTCACCAGTGCGTGGAATCACTATGCCAATTGGTGAAAACCATTCTACGCAGGGTATTATTCACTCCGAACAGTATCTTCCTCATTCGCACACCCCCCATTAACAAAAGGCTGCTCAAATTCTCGAGTTAAGTCTGAAAAAACTCTTTTTGGACCTATCCAGAGACCATCAAAAGGCTGATCATGGCAATATTATTTTCCATGCCTGGATAAAATTCACTGTCTGATGAGCATGAAGTTTTTGTTTCATTTCTGCTGAGAACTTTGGGAGGAAACCGGTAATTTTTCATTTCCGTGGAGAAAGGGATATTCATTGTAGATTTTTTAGAAATACTTAAAATTGGATTCTAATTAGAACTACGTCTCCTGAAAAGGCAAGAATAGGTAGAATCCAATTCAACACTGCCACTGTTTTGCACTGGTATAATCCAGGAACACCAGGGTACAAATGTATTCCAAGCAACTTCACCAGGTGAAGTGCAGAAAACCTATCATCAGCAGGTGACTCTCCGGCCTGAATTCCAGAGTTATTGAGAGTTTGTAAACACTCCTGGATTTGGACTGTACTCAGTTCATAATTGGATAATGGAATTCTGAGCTTTGGCTGGCAAGCGACACTTTTTGGGGGAGGGGGCAGGCAAAAAGTGAATTACATTAAAGTGGTTCCACTAAGAAAAGAGGGGAATATGCAAATTAAGAAAGGTTGCATGTTCCTTCCTTCCTTCCTGTTGGCGACATACGGGTATGTGAGGGATGTCACATGGAGATGGGTAGAGACCTGTTCTCCCCTGCAGAGGAAGGCAGGACGTGCTCCAACGGAGCAAAGTTCAGGGAGCCAAGGTTCAGTTTGGATGCCAGAAAGCACTTCCTGACAGTCAGGACCCCGAGGGTGTGGAATGGGCTTCCACGAGAGGTCGTTGAGGCCCCATCGGTGTGGGTGTTCAAGGATAGGCTGGACGTCCACATGGTGAGCATGTCGTGAGCGGAGCCGGCTGGTGCCGGAGGTCAGACTAGATGGCCCGGGAGGCCCTGTCTGACTCGCTCTGTTTCTATGTTTCCTCCCTCCCTCCTTCCCTCCCTCCCTCCCTTCCTTCCTTCCTTCCAACTAGTTCATGCACTTGAGTGATAGCCTGAAGAATTTTTCAGCCCTTAAAAATAAGCTGAAATGCATTTAAGTAAAAATATCTCTGGCTTTACTTTCAAATGATGGAGTTTCTCCACTGACACGGACTATGTGGGAAGTGAGAAGTTGCACTTCTCTGTGTTAATTCTGTCGGTTTAAGTCCATCTAAAACAGGCTTTCGTAGTTTAAACCTGTCTTAAGTCATGCACCCTTTATCTTAATCCTTGATGTGTGGAAGCATGGTGTGAACACAGGTTTCAAATCCCAAGTACACCCAGCACCGGACATCATTCAGACCCACTTTGGAGATGGTCTAAAGATTTATCTCCTGTTGCAAAATCATGCAAAGAAACCGAAAGGAAAGGTACTGAACTTGGCTTCTCCTTGCCTTCCTTCCTACGTGCAGAAACCTATAGGCCTTTGAAAGCTCTACCTTGGAGCTCTCCAAATACAGTGTAAGCTTTTGCTTAGCAGCCATACCACAGAGATTACTAGTGCCATCCTCTTCAGAACTTAGCACACTGGGTTGGCTACTTTTTAATATTTCCTAGTATTGTTATTATTTTTTTTTGAAGAAGGCATGAGCTCTATCACATTTGTTCACCACCAACAGTAAAAACAAGTTGCACTGCAAAAACATGCATTTCTTACTGACACGGCAATAAAATGCACCACAAGAAGCATTTTTATTGTGGTCATCAGGGCAAAGTATTTGTTATCTTTAGCATTCAATTTATCCCTTAGGTTCCACCCCTCCCATCCTGTTGCTCGCATATGTACAATTTCATTGATATGATTTACATTGCAACCCTCATATTAATTCTCTGATCAATCACAGCTGACAATATGCCTTCTTTGTACGAGAAGCTGTAGGACAAATGTTTCAGCTTGTGAGTAGAAAATTGTTAGCATTTGAATAGCAGACGGTACAGCGAAGGATTAATAGCCTACTTTGATGGATTAGAATGTAGGGAAATTGCTCGATATTAATATGAAAATGTTTGTGAATTGAACGCATGGTGCTGGCAATAGAGAATGAAGGCCAGTGATTATGCCTCCAATGCCTTATCGGAAAAGACTTGACTCTCTCGCCAAAGACTGCCACACAAAAGGCTGAGGAGAGCACCAGGAAACCACTGAATGGAAGCTGCTATAATAAGCAAGCTATTCATCTGCTGGTGTCACAATGTCAGGTTTTGTGCTCTTTATGTAATATTGTACATCTTTATATATTAACATATCTGAATATGGATTTGTAATGAAAGAGCACAATGGTTTTGAAGATGGTTTCATTTTGATAGTTTGGGGCTTCTTCCCAGAGAAGGGATTTGGATAAAGAACCAGCAGAGATGGAATAAACATGTTATGTCTGTAACAGTACATTCTTGGGGTTTGCTGGTCTAGGTGGTCATTGGATGCCTTGGATACTTAGCTACACGGCTGGAAATTTGTTTTGCCTTTGTAGCTTCATCTTCATGTTGGACTGACTTTCCTCCTTGCAGCTGGCACAGATGGAACTGCGCCCAGTACATCTCCAAGGCTGGGTTTAGGGATATTGATTTTAGGGATATCCCGAGTGTGGGAGGAAAGAAGAGATGAGCTGCCAAGACACAAGACCTCCTGATGGTGCCTCAACCTCATGCTTCCCATTCTGAAGCACCACTGCTAGACAGCCAAACCCAGCCATCTAGCTGAGCTGCAGGGCAAGAGAAGCATGGAATCCACAACCACTTTGCACTTCTCCAACATGCCATGAGATGCTCAGAATCTTCCCAGTACAAAGGGTCCAATGTGATTGGATTGTGGCCGAAGAAACATTGCTTTGTTGCCAGCACGGAAGGTCTCCACACTGGAGGAAGCAGTCTCAGGACTACAAGGACGGTGCAGTCCATCCTCCTCCTCTTCATCATCTCAACGTCTACTGTTGGGGCAGCAAAGATCTAAACCTTGGGTGCTTTTCTCCGTGTCATATCTTTATATTTTTGCGTGGAGATGGTTCTAATAGTTTGTTTTGATGTTTTAATCTTTGTGAAGCACCCAGAGAGCTTCAACTATTGGATGGTAAGGAAATGAAATGCATGAAATGAAAGGGAGGTTGGGCAGGGGAAAGGTTGCATCATTTCGGGAACTCCAGTTGGCTGCACTGGTACAGCACAGGGGCAAGATTTGGCCCCAGGTCTAAGCTCCAGCACCCCATTGCAGGGACTCCCAAACCTCTCAGTGGCTGCAGGCTCTCACTTTGCTTTGAACTGATCTTAGCTGTAGGTAAGAGTATTCATTTTTTTAAAAAATGGGGGTAGAAACACCTCAGTGGACACCTGGAAAGGTATGCCGTGCACCCATGAGCTCTGCATCGCCAGTCCCTGAACTGGAAGGACAGGCAGAACACAGGGAGGAAATTCCGTCTTCAAATACAGTTTGGTCTTAAAGGGTAAAGTAACACGATGCAAATGCACCATTCTATTTGTTGTGCATCACACAGATCGCCCTTTTATTTTCTAGCAGGCTAGGGAATTATTTACTGTGACAAAGTAACCTCCTCGAGAGCAAAATGTGTCATTGTAAAGTGCCCCTTTCTGTTCAGCCATGCAAAGAATTCTTATCAAATATTTTAATGAGAAGGAAAGGATGACAGTCTGGATTAAAATCAAGGTGACCTTGTACTGTGCAAGATGCTATCCTCATACCATCTTGTCTCTCATCTATACCAATACCTATACCTATACCATCTATATTTATATATCTATATCATCTACCTATCCATCTCTCTGGTCAACATTCTGGAAAGTCACACCAAACATGTGTGATAACACCATTACATTCCTGAGATTGTGTGTGTGTGTTCAAAGTTAAAACTCGGAGTTGTAATTTTTTTTTTCTTTTTTAAAAAAGCGCTAACACCAACATGTCCACTCGGCTGTGAGAGGTTAGGTAATACTGTTTCCCTCCTTGGTGTATGGCAGGATTTTACCTGAATCTGCCCCTCCATTAATGTCTTCTTCAAAGATTCTTCTCTAGGGTGTGGCTACACATGCATCAGATTCACGTACTGAAAAACTTGCAGGGTCTAGTCCTGTGTCCCTTTTGCGCCATTCACTGCTGCTAGGTATTTATTTATTTATTTATTTATTTATTTATTAAAACATTTCTATGCCGCCCCTTGCCGAAGCCTCGGGGTGGCTCACAACAAACAATTTATCAGGTTCTGCTGATGAATATCCAGTGAATATTCCTTGAAAGGAGATCTCTGTGCACACACACATCCGTGTAGAAAACTGCTCAGGACACTGATTGGATGAGACCTAGCAATGTCCTGGAATTTAATTTTGGGGTGCACATCATTTTAGAAAACACCCTGTTGGCCATCCCCAATATAGATGGCAACACACGTTCTCCAAAATGGCTTGTAAACCTGCCTGGAAAATATGCACTTTAAAAATACACAATTTAGCATGCATATTTCTTAAAAGTGTGCATTTCAGAAAGTTTGCATTTAAGAACATTTAAAAAATGCAGTTTTAAAAACGAGAATTCTTCAGATTTTAGTCAATGGAGAAAACATGCAGTTTTGAAAACCGCACGTTTTCTAATTGAAACGTGCTGTTTGTCCTTTCAACCACCTGGACCAAAATGCTAATGAGAATAGGGTTGGGCCATTTCAAAAATAATCACTCTAACCCAAAAATAAATACGGGGCATGTCACTGTCACCAGATGGCCCACATTTTTTCCAGTTTGCTGCCCGGCCATCTCTTTTGGATGGACACCTTCGAGATGCCGTGGTTCTCCTTTCTTAGGGTTAGGAAAAAATGGACTTGGATCAAATTGCCCTCCAAATATAGGATATGACAAATCTAACAATTCACACTTATAACATTTGAACAAGGCATTCCCTGAGGGCAAAAATTGGGGATAAAATGTAGTTTTCAGGGATTTGATATATTTATCAGATTGTGTGCTTGGTAAAGGACAATGGAGCAAGTATATCGGTTTCACAACAGTCTCCCAGGGTCAAACGGCACCGAAGGTTGACAAAGGCACCAACTGATAGAAGTGTTTCCTAACAAGAGATGGGTTGACCAGGCCACAGTGAAGGCACGGAGCAGAAGAGGGTTCTCTTGTTGTGCAGGTTAATCTTCAGACCTGAGGCCAAATTTGGCCCTCTGGGACTTCCCAGAAGGCCAGGCCATCCCTTTCTACCTTTTTCAATCACTTGGTGATCCCACAGTTTCTGTGTGGGTTTTCCCATTCTAAAAAGTTGAACTACTCCTCTTACGGCTTTGAAATCGACAGGAACAGGAGTAAGCTAATATGAATTGGTACTTGGGGAATTTTGAGTCCATCTTTGTTGGCCTTTGGCTCACCAGCCACTGACATTGCAGCCCCTGAAAGCTTCCTTAAAATGACATTTGGCCTTCACCTTTGGCCTTCATCCAAGTTCACGTGGATGGCTTGGACCACACGAATCACTTCTGAACCAGCAGCCCACACCTCGACAAACCCTCAAAATGTTCTCTGAAATCTTCCTCTTCTCCATTCGAGTACCCTCCGGGTGCTCTGAGCTACACCCGCTACGTTCCATGATCATTGGCCATGAGGTCTGGCACAGATAGGGGTGGTGGACCAAAACATCTAGACTACACCCACTTGGGAAAGTTAGCCTGCCTCAACAACACTGACTTTGCTGTTGCTACTGGGTTCTTCCCCTGATTTCAGTGGGTTTTGTACTGCCCTATCCCATGCAAGGTGATTCCCTTCCAGGTGTCCCTCCAAGATGGTAAGCTTTGCTTTTCTTCCTTAGAGTGAGCTGTCAGCCCTGAGAGATCAGCCCCACTGCTTCAGTGATTCCATGGAGCTCTTACATGCAGAGTTAATGGCAGTCTCAATTCCATTCTACACCGAAGGTTTTCTCTACACCCTTCAGCTCCCCAGCACTGTAGAAGCTGTCTGACTGCTTGGTGACCTTTGGCATCAGAAGTTGTCTTCTGTGCTGGAAAATTGTTAGTTCCCATCGGCTGTGGAGAAGGCCAGATGTGTTTCCCGGTTGTGCATTGGTTGGGCAACTTTAAAGCAACCTCCATCAGAAAAGGAGAAAAAGAATATTAGTGGGTGGCAGCTACTAATATTGTAAACATTAAACTGGTTCAGGGACTCAAACTGTGTCTCCTCACTTGGAACACCATTTGCTGGTATTATATTTGTAAGGAATGGATATAGTTATGGTTCAGTGAAAGAATCTTCCATATGTTCAGAGGAATGTGTCACCACTGCTCTTTAATCATTATCATTTCACTTGTTCTAGGACTGAGTTTTTCCAGCACTGAGAACAAATTTTAGGACTTTGATAATTTCTGCCTCCAGTTAAGTCCACAAATTTAAACAGCTCTGCCTTGGGATTCACATAGACAAATTACCTTTTTAGAAACTGGAATATGATGTGAACAAAGGAGCCAGGATATGTGCTCATCTTAAGCTTTTGTTTTGGAAGGTTTTCCACAGGATCCAAATTTTGCAAAATCTCTTACTTTGGAGGTGGCAGCGGAACAAAACAAGAGTCCATTCATCTTGCAAAACAGAACATCTCTCAAATAATTTTCAACTCCTATAATATATAACTTGGATCATTTATAACTTGAATACTTTTCTTGTTCCTATGGGTCAATACATATTGTCAGGCTGCCGCTTTGTAAATGAGATTGATGTATAAGTGAGATTTCTGTTCACCTTTGCAACTATTTGCTTGTCCATCCATCCCATTTATCCATTCATCCATCTATCTTAAAGCTTTCTCCTTCCTTTCTGCCAACTATATGATAGAAGGAGTTGATGGCCCTTCTTCTACCTGTAGAGTGGATTTCTATCCACTTGGTTTCTATCATATATAACTTGTTTTCATTTCATTTCAACAACCGCAATGACAACCAGGCAAGGATCAGCATCAGTGGAAGGATGTTCACTTGGCCCCACAGTTCAGTCCCTGGTATATACAGACAGGACCAGAGAAGACCTTGAAAAGATGCTGGCAATCTTACTGGATGATGCAGAGCAAGATGGACCAATGGTGTGATTCAGTATAAAGCTGCTTCCTGCCTACACATCAACCTGCTGTCTTTGTCCTCTTCTGCATGGAACAGCCATATTGAAATAGGGTTTCACTTGAGGCAGAGACACCAGCAGAAGCTTCCAGACTGGCCAGAAAGGAAACCACTTCTCTGGCTTCAGAATCTTCCTTTCTGCCTCTTCTGGGCTTTAAGGCGTAGTGAGGAAGGAAGAGAAATAAAAGGAAAGCTAAGCAAAGCAAACACAACAGGAGCTGTTTGGAGCTGCGAAGTGCTAGCCAGCCGTCCTGCCGGCCTCAGACAGTATGAGAAATTAGGACTGAGTGGAGAGGAACAATTTTCAGGCAGAGTAGGGGGGAAAGAATGCCCAGGAAGGTCAGTGAGAAATGGGAGCTGTTCATTTTTGGCTCCCTGGGTGATATTCAATAACTCTTTTTTGTAGAATATAGGCTCATTTGCTCAATTTGGGCTGACAGCATCCAGTTTTGTCTGAACATAGCCTCTTTCTTTCTTTTTCTTTCTTTTTTTAAAGGACAGCTTTCAAAGTCAGTAGGAAGCATCCTTTACTGAAGCAACAGGAGGGCATGAAAATACAAGGACTTTTAGCCGGTCTGGTAGAAATTGAGTATTTTATTTTTTTAATAATTTATTTACTGGGGTTTGAAGAAATTTGAGGGCCTGATCAGAAACATGTGGCAGAAGTGCTCACTCCTCCCCCTCCCCCTTAGTGTTATAATTTCCTGCTTAACTTCTGGAGAAGGTGCTGGGTTGGATGCTGAAAGCACTTGACATCAGTTACATGAAACGATTCCAACTCAGTCTCTGGGGCAGTTGGATGGAGGATTCATTGTTCATGATGGAAAGGGAGGGAAGGGAGATGCTTTCCTTTCTTCAAACTCCCTTCTTCCACTTTCTCTGTCTTCTTCCACCACTACCATCTTACAAGTTCTAGGATTCTGCTTCCTTCTCAAGATCTCCTCAACTCTCCTTCCATGACAATAAAAGAACTTGTCAGTGATCCATTCATATATGTAAGCCATCCTGAGTGTTTGCATGGAAGGACAGGATATAAATGTCTGTAATAAATAAATACACATACATGAAATCCGCAGTGAGTTAGAAGAGCTGTCCTTGAATATTACTTCTCAACCTAAGGTCTCTCAGGATAGGGAGAACTTTTTTCATCTCCTATCCTACCCCAAAGCAGCGCTAACTTGGTCTAAAGTCATTGGCAAGATAGACCATCACACTCAAAGAGGTTGGTTCTTTAGACAAACTTTTCCATTTTGTTTTTGAACCATTCCTGTACGTCAAAAATATTTTCGTCCTCTCCCTCTCCCTCTGCAACCAACATGAATGAGTGCCTTCGGACAGTGAAGAAAGATAAATACTGAAACTGACAAAGTGAAAGCAAGTTAAGAGAGAGCTGCTACTGCGAGGGAAGCCTGTGAGCAGCTCTTACATCTTTGGTGTTAATACTGCTCCCATTAAACAAGTGTCGAGAACTCAGTTACATGATGGATCATAACAGCTCATTCAAGGCTTTCCACCTTTTTTGGGTATGAAAAACAGGAATCTGGGACAATAAAGTGAATATTTCAGAGCCCTGAAAGCTCTCTGAATAACATTGCCTGGTTGTATGTTGCGAGTACCCTGCAAGGCAGAGCCAGGTTGTAAGACTGGAGTCCAAAGCTGAGAATTCACACCAGCTGTCTTTCCAACTTGGTGTTCTTCCGACATGTTAGACTATACAGCAGGGCAGTATACAATTCGGCACCCTTGCAGAAATCATTCCTTCTGTTTGTCTGATCTAAGAAGATTGCAGGACCTCTATAGAGGATGAAAATCATTTTAAATAACAACCCAGTTTTGTGCCCTGCCTTGTCAAGTTTACCAACTTGTACTTACTTACAGAATAAGTTCTAGGACAAAATTCACAAGGCAGGGAAATGCTTTTTGATTTCTGGGAAGTTCTCCTGCAGAAATAAGATTTCATTGAAGCGTGTGTGAAAACATTTCCTAGTAAATTGTGTTCCTAGTTTTCTGTTTTTGTTTTGATTTGTCTTTGGATCCTTTTAGAGAAAATGTACTTTGCATCCAAATGCTTGAAATAAAAGCCAACCTTTCTGTGTAAGCTACCAGAACAGAAGTTATTTTGCAAGCTTTCCAGATCATTTGCCCCGGTTCTGAGCTATTCTTATATTGAGATGCTTGATGTTTCCCTTAATGTGCATTCAAATGTTGATTTTTTTTAAAAAGGAAAAATCTATCACTTATGCCTATTTTCTCTTGTTCTATGCTCAGCAGGCACAATAGGAGAAGTTTTCTCTCTAGCTCTGTTTTCATTTATAGATTGCAGTTTAAACCAAATACCACGCCAGTAGCAAACGAGCACGGCCCTGCTGACAATCCCTCATGCTTCCCCTCCTCCACCAGACAGAACCAGTTCAAACAGAACTCTCAGCTAAATGCCCCATTTTGTGCTCATTGCATGTTGCGTACAACAACTTCTCATTTTCCTCACTCAAGGCTTATGTTTTGACTTTGTTGGGCCCATTGGTGCTGCTCAGACTTTTGGAAGGGTATAAAATCTGTAAATTATGGATCCAGTGCCTCTTGGGCCCTTCCTTACTGTGGGGGCTTCCTTTCCGAAGACCGAAAATTAGGAAAACATACAACAGAGAGCTGCTTTAAAATTCACGGCTGTCAGCGTGGAGTGTTTTGTTGATGGAGGAGAATGCAAGAGGCATTGAGTTAACAAAATAGTTACAGATGGGTGGTTCCACTCTGACTTCTCCCGGGTTATTGTCCCCCAGTCTCTTCTGCTGAGCTTCATTTGCATTCACGCACAAAGTTTCTCTGTGGGAGACACTGCTGAGTGTTGCTGCCCGCTTCAGTCTTTAAAAGGTCCTTGCAACCCAATATTTTTCATTACACTTCTCTTCGGGAACCAGCACAAATCTGTGCCTTGAACACAATGTATGCGACCCAGAGAGGTACTTTTCAGAGTGGGGGGGAAAACACTGAAAGAACTGGTGGGAACTATGCCATGGAGATGTTTTGGTTTGGTTTGTTTTAACATCAAGGAGAGAGCCAAAGAAAAGCTCCATGGAGCCACTGGGGCTGCTTAAAAGGGCAGAAGGGCAATGCTTGTTCCTCGCATTGTCTGTCTCGCATTTATATTGTGTGCAGCGACAGAAATAGCAGAAAGGAACATCAGGTAAAATGAAATTCCATATGCTAATTGGAGCTCAACTTTCCTGACACCATAGAAGAGCTGCATTGAACATTCTGCTTCGGAAGACCTTTTATGTCTTCCGAGCACACAGCGCACACACACAAACAAAACACACACACAAATGCCTTGAGATACATTGGTCCACACATGAATTCACCAAGGAATGAACAGCACCTTTTATAACAGTCAGTCACACTCCTCTCTCCCCCGTGTTGCCCAGTGGCCTGTACGTATTCATTTTTATTTATAAATGGCACAATTCTATGCAAAGTTTGACAGGGAGTAGGGAATGACCGCAATTCTCAGCCTGGCCCAACTAGTTCTCTGCATTTTTGCTCCTAAACTTTCACAAGACCATGTGCCCTTCCTGGGCATTTAAACTGCTTCATCACGAAGGTTCTCTGGGCATTGCATGATGCAGCAAAACCACGATGCACCATCGTTGTACAAGCCCCAGGTAATCTTGGGAAGCGGTTTGGAGCTGCTGGAGTTCTCCTCCAGCTTGCAGCTCCCACTGTGTGTCTGCAGTGCAAACAGAAGCACAAGGGCCCTCCGATATCACCTGTAAATAGCCGGGAACTTTGACACCCGTCTCTGTGGACTCCCTGCCCCTGGGAGCACCCTGCTGCCTGTAAAATAGTTCTAATGGCATTAGCCCCAGGCCTGAGGGACAAGCTAAATAAGAAAATCCCAAAGAGTCTCTTATGTTGGGGAGAAGGGAGGGGCGAGGAGAAAAGCTAATCTCTAATACTATAAACTAATCTCTTGGCCTGATCTCCAAGGAGTCTGTTGTTCCTGCTGGGGTGGGGTGGGGCTTAGACAACTCACGGCGAAAGCCCTGGCTGCAAACGGGAAGGAGAACGAGTTTCGGTTGTTGTGCTAATTTTGTCTAAATAAGATCCCACTTTTTTCTGTTGCTTCTTTCTTTTACAAAGGAGAAGGGCTGAGAAGAAGGAAGGGAGGAAGGGAAAGATTGGGAGATCCCATTTCAAAGCTCAACTCATTCCTAACGCTCACTGGGCCAATTACAAATCTCTCATCCTAAGCTTCCTCCCGGGATTGTTAGCTATTTATATCTATTATATTTAGATCCCACCTTTTTTCCTGTCAAGGAACTCAAGGGAGCTCACATAATTCTCCTCCCCATCATCTCAATCTTATCCTCCCAACAACAACCCTGTGAGGCAGGTTGGACTGAGAGTCTGTGACTGACCCAAAGTCGCCTATTTGGCACCATGACTGAGCAGGAACTTAAACCCGAATCTTCAACATCCCAGACCCACACTTTTAACCACTACACCATGCTGGCTTTCAAGATATGAAAATAAGAAACTGGATAGATCCTAGATGCCAAAGCTCACATAATGAACTCAACAGGTGGCATTTGTACATTTTGAGGACCATAGTTGTAGGAATTGGATTCATCCACCCATCCTTCCTTCCTTCCATCTCTCCTTTCTTTTCATTCACATTATCTAAATGGACGCTCTCTCCCTACCACCCTAACATGTCTGTTTATTTATCTATATTCTATGTGGGCATAACTACAAATTTTTCCTAACGATATGGACAAGAATATTAAAACATAAGCACATGCTGTTATCTGAAACATTCACATCTCAGTGTTTCTGCATTTAATGCATTTCTAGATCAGCTTCCTAGCTGAACCTTCACAAAATGGCATCTGAAATGTAGACAATAGCAATAAAATTATGGTGAGGAAGTGTTTGGAACATTTACCATTCTAAACAAAACTATAGGATTTCAATAAACAGGGCATAAAGATTAGAAATGTATGACCTAAAACACATGAAGGAAAGCTACCTTGAAAGAGTTATGGTTTTAAGGCCTTTCTGAACTCCTGCACTGTAGAAATGGAGTGTAATTTATTGATAAGGGAGTAAGATAAACTTGGAGCTACCACCAAAAGGCCTGTCTCTCAACTCCACCAACTAATTCATCTTTCTTGGGAGCCAGTCCCTTTGAAGCTTATTTCTGAGTATTTCTGGACCAGAGCAAACATGCTGCCCAGTGTGCATCTGGTTAAGACAAAAAAAAAATGTGAAGGGATGGGGAGCAAAATTTAGCCAAATTTTCACAATTCTGCAGATGACAGAGTAATTTCTGCTGAGTGTTTGGATTGCCTGAACACACTTTCAGAGTTTTGTTTGGTTTCAGTGAGACTTAAGCAAAACCCTTTCTAGGACGTTCTCCATTGCAGGAAGAAATTGGGGTAAGCAAGTAGCTGAAACTTTTTGTTTTCTGGTTTTAATGCAGAAATGCTTACTATGACATCTTTTATGTAGTGGACAAGACTTCTGCGGGTTGACATTAAGGCCACACAAATTAAGTAAAGCATGTGCTTATTTTCATTTTATGTGGTGGCTAATTCTGGTGACTTAAGAGTTGCATTTCTGGAAGCCTAAGTACCACTGTTCGACTACAGCAATAAAATTTTATTAGTCAATACATCTGACCTCAAATTGGAAATTTGTGTTGGAGCCGGTTTAGGAAATCATTATAGCTCTGCTGTTAATTTTATAAGTTACTAATAAAACACAGCCCGGATAGCAGAGTCCAACTGAAGCAAGCCATTAAAAAATTACTTGCTGAAAACACACACACATACAATGACTCCTTTGAAGAATGAGAAATGGGAACCCATGTCAAGCATGGCTGTTTGTGATTCACAGAACTGAGCTAGAATCCTGGAGCTTGACATCTGGAAGAGATCTGAAAGGAGCCAGTCTACCATCTCCCCCGAAAGAACCACTGGAAGAGCGGCCAAGCGACGAAGAAATGCACCACAAAAAAGAGGACACCATTTCCGCATCCCATCTACACACACTCCTTTATACATGCCTTTTGTTTTTCTGTATTGAATGAATGATTGAAATTCAAAAGTAGATTCAGCTCCTCTCGACAGCATGAGGAAGAGGCTTGCTCAATCCAATGTCCAAATGTTCATGGTTGATGTCCACTTCAGGGTTCCCTGGAGTACCAGCTCAGGGGCCCTTGGGCACTGCATCGCCTCGCCACCATCTTTCTCGCTGTTCTTGCTCCTTGTCCACTTCCTCATGAAGGATAGCCCTTGCTTGCCCAACTGGCAGAGAGCCTTGAAGCAACTGGGAGGTGGCATCTCCTGCCAATCCTTCTCACTGCCACCTAGGGACATGAGGTGGTGTGGCAGGTTAGACCACTGAGCTGCTCGACTTGCTGATCAGAAAGCCAGCAGTTCAAATCCTCTTGGCGGGGTGAGGACCTGCTGCTAGGCCCAGCTCCTGCCCACCCAGCAGCTTGAAAGAGTGAAAAAGCACAAGGAGACATAAGGGTTCCCACCTTGGTGGGGAAGCTAGTGACTTGCATGGAACGTGTGTGACCAGCCTCACATTGAACCTGCAGTAGCAGCGGCATTGGAAAGAGACCAGAGGACGCTGACACTGTGTGCAAAGCTGGCTCTCCCCTTGTGGTGCACCATGGGTAGTGTGAGAGCCTTAACCGAACAGCTAGCAGTCTCAGGCAGCCAAACTACTCTGCATTAGCATTGTCCACTTCCTGGATAATTGCACCAGCACCATGCAAACTAAATCACCACCACCAAGTTCAGGCCAAAGCAAGGGGCAGAGGAGCCGGCATGTCACAAGAGCAGAGAAGTCATCTGCCAGGTTGAAGCTAAGCAGATCTGGGTCCGGCCTGAGCTTGGAGGGGAGACCACCAGGGAACAGCATGCAGCCACCTTGAGTCCTACCATGGGAGAAAGGTGGAATATAAATATAATAACTATAATAAATAAATAGAGCAAAAGGGAAGAACAAGTCCAGGGAGGATTTTTCTAGGGCCCCTGCTTGGGTGTGCATCCTTTCCTGCATGTTGGCTCTGGACCCTGTGGACATGCGCATAGACTGGATAGCCTTTCCAGTGCAGTAGGTCTAAGCAGCCTGTGGTCCTGAAGACCAACACAGCTCCCATCACCCTATACTGGCTAGGGCTGATGGGATCTGTCATCCAGGATCTTCTAGAGAGCCACAAGTTCCCTCCTCTGAAACAGAGGATTGTCCTCTGCCATCCTGCTCCATGATGTCTCACATTCTCCTGGCCTTGCTTACTACAGCAGGAAAGTCTTTGCTTCAGCCATTACCTCTTAAAATGTTTATTTCAGCAGTAGTTCCAGGAGCAAAGAACTGCACCGGTTCTGTCTTTAGCAGCCTGAGGGGCATTATGGAAAGTAAGTTTCTGCCAAAGTAAGAAGGAGCTGATAATATCTAGTACTGGCTGAGTGAAAAACTCAGAAGCTGAGTCAGTGGTCTGTCCCCATTTCAAGCCTTAGCAAACTCTCTCTCAACTTGTTCCTGTTGTTGTTGTCACTACTACTACTACACGAGTGCTGATTAGGAGCACAGGTTCATATGTTCTTTGGTTTCCTCTGGAGTATATAATTACTTTATTGAATATATTTTCAAACAGCCATTTAATTGGGCTTCACTTTATTCTGCTTACATGGAGCTTGTCTTCTTTTCCTTTTGTGTATGTGAAGTGAAGACCATAAGAAAAATGACAGTAAATTAAAATTTATTCCCCACTAGAGAATAGATGCTTTACTCTACAAGAAGAAAACAAATAGATTTTCTCCCAAATGTTATTTTTATTTAAAGAGTGTGCTTTTAGGCAAAGAGAATTTGAACATCTCTTGAGGGACATAGTATCTTCTGGTATAGGAAAATGACAATGAAAAGAAGAAACATCCCAGCAAATTAAAGTTTCTTTCAACTCTCTGAATTGTGCATGGTTACTGCTGCTATTGGAAAGTGCTTTGTCAATTAATTACAGGGACTGGATAACTCTGCTGACAGCAACTTGTTGGTTTGAAGAAATGTGCAAAGATATCCCCAAAGAGCTGGAATATCTGCAAACAAAACCCTTCTATTTTGCAATATATGTTATGAATGAAGCCTGCAAGAAGCCTCTGAGACAATGAACAAGAAGGGGGTTTTGGCCTGGGATACCCACTGCATTAGCTGGCAGGGGGCATTCAGCGCGAGGAACTGGTACAGGATTCCAATCTGGACTCCAGCATATTCTAGGTCAGGAGCTTTGCAGCTGCTTTTTCTTCAGAACGAAGTCTTCCAAATAGAACTGGGCGACTGAAGCATCCATCTTGCTTTTAACATGACGATATTGTAACATGTAGTTGGCCCAGCATGTAGAAGGTTCCAAACCTCCGGCATTTCCAGGTGGACTCCTAATATTCTAGATGGAAGCCCTCGAGAGTGGCTGCCAATCAGTGTCAGGGATGCTGGGATAAATGGACCAAGGGTTGGTCCATCAGTGCAAGGCATCTTCCTAGGTCCATGGGTTGCTGTATAAAAGCTTGCCTTATTGTTCATGTCCTACCGTTTGGTGTTTAGGGAGATGCTACTGTAGTATATGCTGGTTCATATGCCTCATAGACATATCCTTCTCCACTAATGTGTTCAATCCTTTTTAAAAGACATCTTTATGCAGGAATGTAAGGACTTTGTTAATTCCATCCTGTTCATGTTTTGAGGATTGCAAGTGATGTTCATTCCATCATCTGTTAAGGGATAGAATTGAATTCTGCGCTAACATGTTCTTCTGTACATTTGCACAAATTCACATGCTGAAAATGTGCAGATTCCTTTCCAAATATGCCCATCTCACATTTTCAGTTTGTGGTTTTCCATTTTCCTATGGCTAAATTTGCACATTTGCACCCACAAGGATGTCACAACCCATTTGCATAAAATTATGGCAACAGAAAGAAAAAGCAAACACTATACAATATACAAGTCCATGGGATCCATGTGACTCAGGAAAAGCTTTTTTTTTGGTGAAATCCACAAGCTGGATTCCTAGAAATCCAAACTCATCTAAACTCTTTATGGATCATTTATAGTCTATCTTCCTACCTACTTATCTGCGGCACATATGCCCAAATGTCACCAACACATAAAGGAGAGAGGAATAAGCAGTCTTAGGGAAGCTTCAAGGTTTTCTGAAGTGTAATTCAAGTCAAATAAATATATAAAAAGCAGCAAGCTAATGGGGACCCAGCATTGCCAGTGTCAGTGGAATGCTGAGTTTAGTGATGCAGGGAAGGAAGGAGAACCAGATGGGATGAGGACCTGAATGAAGCATGCTGTAATGGGCACTGAATTGGTATATTCTATGCTGCAACATCGGGTTGCAGGTCTTGATTAGATACAATCAAAGCAAAGCTTTCAGCAAAGAATCCTGAGAATTGTAGTTCACCAAGATCACTAAGGTGTCTGTCAAGGATTCTTTGCCCCTTCTTATAAAATCATAATCTCCATTGCTCCCTGGAAAGAAAGCAAAAAAGAAAGCAAGAGAAAGCGAGAGAGAGAATCGACAATAAACCAGTTTAGACCCTTCATATAAATAAGATTATAGTGAGAGAGAGGAAACAAGCATTCCAGAAAACATAAAAAGAAACTTAAGTTCACAGAGAAGAAACCATTCCAAACATTCCCCATGAAATCATAATGCCTTTCATGGCTTGAAGTGAGATAGCCTTTCCTTTTCGTTTGATTTTTGTAATGTTCCTTTCTCGCTTCCTTTTGGGGTTTCCTTCTTTTAGTCCCATGATGAGCATTGGTTGGAAATTTGCTCTTGCAGATCATTTTCCTAGAGACCCTGAGCATTGTTTGACGGCATTCCAGATCTCCGATGAGGCTTTGATGCTCCATGGGACAACAGCTGAAAGGGGGGCTCTCCGATTTGTCCTTTTATCAGCCCGTGACTGGAAACTCAGGTGTGGTGAGTAGGAACAGGAAGCGTGTGACAATTAGAAACAGTAGGTTGGAAGCCCACGCTGCTTGGAAAAGAATAAAGCACTGTGAGTAGGCTGGGAGGTATCCAAGAGAAACTGACAATTAGCATGATCTCAGTGGAATTACGGGTGTAGTGAACAGCTGCAATTTGCCGACAGTGACTGCTTCATTCATGTCAATGGTAGGTGAAATAAAAATGTTGCCAAGGCTAGAGATCTGCAGCCAAATTGCTGGTTTGTTGAAAGGGATGCATCAGACCCAGCCTTACTTTTTCTTTGTCATTTAAAGGAGAGAAAAAGGGAACGTTTCTCTTGCTGGTCAGGATGGCCTACAAGAACCATTAAACACAGCCAGATCCTTAAGGCAAAATAAATACAACCCTAGCCATACAATCTAAGCAAACAGCAAGCCTTAGTCAGGATCTATCTCTCTAAAGCAGTATTGCCCAGTGGTTAAAACTAGAGATGAACCAAAGGAGGGTGCCTTCATGAATAGTTTAGGGATCAAAAACCGTCCTGCTGTTTGGTGTTACTTTAAGAGTCTGATGATTAGGAAGCAGCACCCTCACCGTGACTTGGCTTTTTTATCCTCAGCGACACCCACAAAGAGCTAATGGGGAATGGAAAATAGTTAATGGACTGGGATAGGGTTAGCTAATCCAGCCCTCTTCAGCTCCACTGGCCGCCTGCTGAAAACGGGACCTGATTCAAAGCTATCCAGAACCCTGAATGGCTTGGGGCCAGGTTCTCTGAAGGTTTACTTCATCCCAGATGTGCCTACCCAGGCCCTGAGGTCACCTTGGAGGGGTCCTTCTCTGGGAACTCCTCCAAAGGAAGAGGGGGGGTGGCTGCCAGGAGGAGGGCCTTTCCAGTGGTGGCACCCTAACTGTGAAATGAGCTCCACCTGGCACCTATTTTGTTTTGTTCTCCAGAGCCAGGAAGACCTTCTCATTTAGCAATCTAAATGCTTAGCAATCTAACTTTTTGACTTTGTTTTTTAAGTTAAAACATTAAAGCTAAGCTACAGCAATTATTTATTTGTTAGATTTATATCCTGCTTTTTTTTTATAACAGACTCAAAGTGGCTGACACCATTCTCCTCCTACATACATACATGGCTAAATTTGGGGCTGCTGTTCACAACCTGGTCCCTTGATCCCCCTGCACACAGGAGTACCTACACAGGCAAGGAGCTTAGTAGAGAGAAAAAGCTTTGTGCAATTTATTGTATTTTTCCATTGGATTTTACTCCTGCTCCCTTAGTCATAGCCTTCCGGAGTTGGGATTTCCAGGCACAACTCCTGAATTGCTCCTCCAAGGAGTGTCCTTCATAAGCCAGCCACAAACCTCAGCATGGCTTAGTACATCACGTCTCAGACCTAACTTTTATTTTGCACTCAGTCTCTTGGGCAGGTTCAGCCTTGCTTGCTATACCATGTGGGAAGCCACTGTGTGCCATCACCCAGGAAATTTCCCCAAATCACCAATGTGTGCATAGCCCAAAGGTTTGCTTTGGCCCTTACTTCCTACTCATTTTTGGGAAGTTGAATTGCAGACAATTTTCTGGGAGGGGAACCAGGGTGGCATGAAAACACTCTGTGTTAGAATAGTTAGTGTACATCACATGATTTATTGGTGTGGTTTTTTCCCCTCCTTTTTTTCTTTTTGGAAAAAGAATCCATAATCTTATTAGCAAAATGGGAAGGATTATAAGGATATTAAACAAAATCTGTATGTTTCCACATCAATTAAAATCTGTACTGTATTCCCTATATAGAAATTTTTGTTGTATGATAAATGGATTTCTGTGCAGACAAGTCATTTAAGATTATGTTTAAAGACATTTATTAAATTGCTTGGCTTCTTTTCGTTGAGATGCAAGCTGCATCTAACGGGTATAAAAAGATTCAGGGAAAAAAACCTCTCTCCTGTCTCCCTCCCGTCCCTTTTTGACAGACGAATAACATTTTGTAGGCATTTCTGCAGTTTGTCTTCATCAATCAAGCTATGTTTGTTTACTAAGCAACACGTTGTCAAAGTTAATTTTCTGCTTATTCTAATGGGTCCACAACAAAGCCAACTCTTCCAGCAGGCAATTGAAGCAAACATGCTGTTTGTCTTTTGCGGTTTGGGGTGCTCTAATTGGGAATGATAATACAAGCGAAAGGGACAGAAAGTGATCTGGTGCTTGCCTTTTGCTCTTTTAGGTTGCAGTTCTCTGAACAGTGATTGATTCTGCCCTCATTTCCTGGAGGCTCTGAAGTATATGGTAAAGGTAAAGACATGTTGCAAACTCGAAGGATGGATGGATTAAAATTAAAAGAGTGAAAAGAGAGAGGTGAAGAAGTTCTCACACTATAACTGAGAAGGGACAGGTCCAAATCTGTGCTCAGTCACTCAGTTAGATGCAGATTTTTGTGGAAGTGGGATTCTACCCCTCCTTCTATCCCTCCATCTCCTTGAACATGTTGAGGAGAGATCAGGAAGTCAGCAGAACTTGGGAAGTTGTATGTGAGGGGAGAGGGAGATCCCCAAAAACTGAGGAGAGGGAAGGAAGTTATATGATCTTTTTCTCTCACAGAAGGATGACCTTGTAACTCACCCATTAAACATACAGAAAACAGGTTCCAACAACATGATAACCTGCATTCATGCACTGGAGTTGAGTGTGGGTTGTTCTTGACTTGTTGGTTGCTGTTAGAATATGGGTTATCTTGCCATCTGAGCGCAGCTATGCCAAAGCACGGCTAGTTAAAACCATGAACAACCCATGAGAAGAACCCGTGTTTTGTTCTGAAGTTTTGAACTATGAGTTGTTCTCCATGGATTGTTCGCTTGGCTTGGATTAGATTCAGACAACCCCATAACCTGTTTCAATACTAACAAACACTTCCATGAGTATTTCAATTGTACAGGATCCCATGGGGCTTGTGAGATTGGACCTAATCAACTTGACATGTAGGCTATAATATCAAGAGAGCTATTAAATTTCCTGATATTTGGGGAGTTTCTGATTCTTCAGGCATCTGATTTCCTTTGCATGGATTTTGTATTACTGTTTTTTTTTCCTCAAAAATACACTCGCCTACTAATCCTACATGGTAAATCATATTTATTCCCAGGCACCATTGAAAGAAACTGTAGGATTTTTTGAAAATATTAATAATTCAAAGGCCTTTTCTGAGTATTTATTTCCTCAAATATGTAAGTGCCAACATATGTACCTATCCTCATACAAATGTTACCTAGGTATTGTCTGCATTTTGCTGAGAAAAAGGTGCCTGGGAATAGCAACTATATTTGAGCAGCAGTTATTTATGACTTTTCTTATTGCTTTAAAAAGCCCCAAATTCTTGTCGAATATAATCCAGAAGGTCAACCATCCCCTTTCCTCTCATTTATCAGCTCTTTGATCTCATGTCAGCTCTTAATGTTGGCACGCCAAAGCCATAACAGTTATGCCTCACGATCGCATAAAAAGAAAAAAGAAAAGGAAAACACAAAGCCATCGTTACATCTTTAAAAACTTAACGGGCATCCCAGTTCTCCTCATTTAGCAGATGGGGGTATGGCATTCACCCCACGCCAGCCGCTGCTCTTTTTCTTTTTCTTTTTTTTTGTCTATCGTTATTTTGGTTCGTTTGGTTCTGCATTCCTTCCATTCAGCCTAAAGTGGATGGAAGCCTGTAACTTTATTACTTACATATGTCTGCACCCTTTTACCTCAGCAGGGAAAGACAAAATATTGAGTCGGGCTGCAGGTCCGAGATGGTCAGCTAATCCTTCTCCACCTTGAACTAATTGACGGTCTGATGTGTTATTGTGCCAAGCAGTGTTCTCCAACGAATAGCCAGTGGGGTTTCAATTTGTAGAAGCATAAACAGATACTAAAGGCAAAGAAACGGTGCAATGATTTGTTAGCAGAGTTCAGATCAAATTATCGCAGGAGTCCCCTGCTGACTCGCTTAACAATTACCTTCTTTCCCCTCCCTTCCTTTCCCCATCTCGGTCTTTTAAAATGTTTTCAGTTTCACTTAGGTCTCAGTAAAGACTCGACGTTTTGTGGTGTTTTATTTATTTCTTTGGAGAAGGAGGAGACTAAGAAGAAGAACAGAGAGAGCTTTTTAAAAGATGAAAAAGAATGCAGAGCTTTGTTCTGTGCCAAGCCTATTTTTCATCCAAGACCTTCTGCAGAAGTTCCACCTGGGCAAAATGAGAATTTTGCAACAGGAAACCTAATTTTCCCAGTTTGGTATCCCCACCTGGAATTGTTATCATGACTCTGCAGTTCTTGCAGATCATGGAACAAGGTGTCAAAGGGAGAAAAAGCAACCTGAAATGGTGTAGAATATGGAAGAGAGTTGCATAAAGGTAAAAGGCCATTAAGCCCTGGTCATGGTTGGGGAACAAGGAGCGAGGCCTTCTCCTGCTCCATTTAACCCCAATACTGTCCACCACAAATTCCAGTCTCTTTCCTCACCCCACCTGGGAGTGAAAGCTGGGCCCACCTGCAAGTGAAAGGTGAGCTCTTTCCACTAAACTACAGCCTCCCCAAAGCTGCAGTTCCAAAGAGAAGCTCTCAAATCCCTTTGAACTCATTGGGCTTGGAGCAGGATGAGTTAATGGGCAACTGGGAAGCAACGCTGGCTATGATTGTACAACCTCAGGACCTATGATCCTGTGATGCAGCAGATCATGGTTACCAAGGACACTGTGGGCCCAGGTAAACTCTGCTCTGGATGATGGGTTTAGTTGTGTCCCTGCTGACCCTTGTGGCCCTGATTGGGCTTGGGGCTATGGGAATTGAAAGGGTGGAAACTGACATGGCCACCATCCTCTCTGCGCAAGTTCCACCTGCTGGAAACCAAGTCCACCTGGTTTCTGCAAGAGCTCTGTCCCCAGCTGTGGAAAGGTTTTCCAGCCATCTTATGCTCCCTGGGACATTGCTCAGGAACCATAGGATTGAGAAGAATAAGGCAAGGAGAGCCTGCTTGGTGGATCTCCCTGGTCTTTGCACTAAAAACTGCCCTTTGCCCACTGGACTAAGGAGCACAAGAAATTTGGAAGCAACCTTCTGAAATGGGGTTACCAGTGATGATGGCAACTCCACAGGACAGACATATTCTAGTTTCCAGTTGACATCACCACTATGGCGATGTTGGCACCAGCCCTTCTGTGTAACTTTGTCCTAGGATTTGGATGCACAAGCATTCCTTTAAGGTTCACTTCATTATGGCTTGCCAGGCCCTCTTTCTCATTTTATGTGCAGTCTATTTGCTCAGTACGCCATCAAGGATGTCTAGAATTAATGTCAACATTTGTTTCTGCTCTTCCACTGCTGCCCCCTTTTCAAGATCCAACCCCTTGACTTTCACTCTTCCATAGTTACATTTGTCTGCTTCTTACAATTCTACTGGGGTTGATTTATCATCATTTGCTAACGTCTCTGTCGCAGAAGCAGAGCTTTGATCAGCTTGTATTTTACAACTTACATCTGTTCTATGTTTAACCTTTGGTAATGCTGTTTTTCAAATATATTACCTGGTATAACAAAAGCATTCTGTCAGTACAAGAATTCTATTAAACCCAACCTGAACAGGGTGGTGGTAGAAATCTAAAGAAAGAGCAGAAAGTCCAAGATACCTGCCTTAATTTGCCACATTTTTTTATTGTGTCATAGTCTCTTTTTCATTAATGCTGTAAATCTGTCACTTTCCAACTTCTTTCTCAGCAATGCATCTCTCCTGATTTCTAAGCTGTTCCCCCTCCTTCCTCTTTTTTCGTCTTCTTTTGATAGCAAGGACAGCTTTTGAAGTCAGCCTAGAAAAGTGATTAGGCCAAAATTTTGTATTCTCTGACTGTCTTTTACCAAGAACAGCTTCTGGCACCAGCCTTCCTTGACTTTGCACCTTTTGGGTATTTAAGACTACAGCATCCACCATTCTGGGTGACTAATTATGCTTGCTGGGTCTGATGGGAGTTGTAGTCCAAAATATCTGAAGGAGGCCTAAATAATAGCCAGAAAACTGTCCAGCTCAGACTGTGGCGTCTGTCTCTGGGGATGCTCAAGGATTCTCTTTGGTCTGTAATTCTAAGTAAGCCTACCTGAATTATGCTTCCTGGACTATTATACCAACTAACAAACACTGCTTTTCCAGGTTTTGCACTTCTCCAAATGTTGCAATCCAGTCCTTGATTTCAGACATGTTTAAAAAATGCGTAAGTTGCTGTTAAAAACATGTTCTTTGCAATATGAAACTGTCCTTTTTTTGGGGGGGGGGTGGATGATATGTTTCAAACGAATGTGAATTGTGATGCAGATTGCAAATTGATGTGGAAACAGACTGCTGAATGAGCTTGTGCAGAAAAGAGACAGGCTGGAAAACCATTGATCTCTCCATCCCTAGCTGCAAGGCATTCACTTGGATGTAAGACCAGGAGGAAGAGAGGGGCAGAGGAACACCTGTGGTTCTGGTGCAAGAGACGGTGAGTTTCCTGCAACACCCATTCAAGAAAACACCTGTCTGCATTTGCATTCACGCACCATTAATTCCAGTACAGTTCTATGGAGCACACTTTGTTCCCCTTTACCTGTGTCTCCTCCCACTGGTAAAAAAGATGGGAATCCTAACTTTTAAACATTTAGATAGTAAGATCTTTAGATTTTAAGAAGTTTGCATACCATAATCTTTTCACTGTTATTCCTTAAAAAAACCCCACATGCAGAAGCCCATTAAAAATAAAGAACATCAACAGGCATAAAACATGCCTTGGAGCCTTTCAAAAGGGTCACAGGTGTAACGAGGTCAAAGTGATATCTTGTTCTTCTAAATATTTCAACAGATAGACAGACTTTTGATTGCATTATCTACTTAAAAACGGCTTTGAACCTTCCGCCAGCCAAGGCAGAGCACTTCTGCTTTCAGAAACCAACAAAGGTTCAGTCACTAGATAAGAATTTCTGGCCACTGAA
Source organism: Varanus komodoensis (assembly GCF_004798865.1). Lineage (NCBI taxonomy): Eukaryota > Metazoa > Chordata > Lepidosauria > Squamata > Varanidae > Varanus > Varanus komodoensis. The sequence continues at coordinate 7,673,097 of NW_025335550.1, read as the reverse complement.
GGGGCAGCTCCTTGCCTTTCATCTTTGCTCTGGTGTGTACATAGATTGTTTGCTTTGCCTGGTCCTTCTATCATAACCCCCGCCCCCCGCAAGAAAGGAGAAAGAAATCCACCCATTGGTTTGAAACCCCACACCCAATGGATAAATAAGCCAAGAAGTATAACATCGATTTTAGAGAATGTTGGATACTCTATTCTCCATTACTCTCTCACACACACCATCCAAAGGAAGGATATAAAACATGGAGAGACCCCAAAGCCATGAAGAACTGGAATTTACATACATCTGAATTCTCAATCACATCTCCACATTCCTGTAAAGGCCAAACATGTTACCTTGAAAACAGGGGTGGAGCACCTGGGGCCCTCTAGAGGGTTTGTGCTGACAATTCCCATCAGCCCATGCCAGTATAGCCAATGGGCATTGTAGTTGCTTTAATACAAGGCATCGAGCTCGTTCCTTACTCAAGTGCAAGCAGAATTCCTCCACCTGGATCAGGACCCTAGGGTAGGAGAGAAATGGCTTTAACCACTGCTTTATACAAATCCGTTTTCTACCCTGCCCTGCAAGTCCCTTCACTTTTCATGGTGGTGGAGAGCGCCTATTGAAGTGAATGAGAGGCGACAGAAGCAGGGAATGGTATTACCTTCACTGCCATTAAATAGCTGAGGGAGTGCAGATGACGGAGATGATGCTCCAAAGCTCCAGGGGGCAGAACTAGCACCAGTGGCCAGTTGTGGAGTGCCGGATCACTGGTAGTCATAAGCAGACCCTTCTGAATGGTAAACATTGCCTTGGTGGTGGCCAGCTCATCTTTACTGGAGGTCCATAAACAGAGGCAGGGGGTTTTATTTATTTTCCATTTATATCCTGCCTTTTTCCTACCAAGGGCTCAAGGCAGCTTACATCATTCTCCTCCTCCATCTTAGCCCCACAACAGCAACCCTGTGAGGCGGGTTGGGCTGGGAGTCTGTGACTGGCCTAAAGCCACCCAGTTGGCTCCATGGCTGAGCAGGGACTTGCACCCAGATCATCTGAGTCCCAGTCCCATGCATTTAACCACTACACCACACTGGCTCTGGGGTTGGCCTCAAGGAGCTCTAAGGGCTTTTCCAACAGAAGATTGCTCCATGCTGCTGCTTTGGTGGTGGAAAACTCAGGCTCCCATGGGCTGCCTGCTTGGTTTATGTTCTCCTGACGACCTCCATCTCCTCCAGACAGGCTGAGATGTACACTCTTTTCATGCTCAACAACAGCTAATCAGAGAGACTTCCTCTGTACTTCTGCTGGTGGGTGGGGAGGGGGGCTGTCAGTGGAAGCTGTTTCCTTCTTACGGAAAAGACAGAAATATACTGGCATTGCTCACAAGTAAACTAGCAAAATGGTGCTATTCTTTATTTTTATAACAGTTACGGCAAGCATCATTTACCCATTTTCTTCCCTGATGTTTTCCCACACGTAATTTACGGTTGTAGTAACTGGGAGTCACTTTAACAAAAGTCGGCAGGTTTGTTTTTATTTTATTTTTCTTGGTTTGTTTGTTTAATTTGATCATATTTTGGCTTTTATGGCAGCATGCCCGGTTGTAATTGTGCAATGCATTTTTCCCTCCTTAAAATTGATTATTCTTGTCAGTCAGTCAACCACATTATTTATTGACTTTGCTGAGTGCTGGATTCTATAAATATATTTAAATAATATGGGTATTTTCCCCCTCCCACTCTTCATTACAACTTAGCACATTAGAATGAGTATGCCCATGGACTTGCTTCATTTACTAGAAGCAGTTTTCCAGAATATAAAGCAGTAAATTTGCTTTGTGACACAATACATGGCAGTTTTTTCAACCTTCGAAACCTCTGAAAAAGATTGATAAAATAAAGCTAGGAAATGACGACACACACACACTAGAATGCATCGGAAAGCTGGCGGGGTGGTGGTTTGTCTTCGGTCCTCCGAGAGGCGCACTGGATGACGTTGGGTCCGTTGCGGACTCTCCACCTCTGACAGGGCTGTTGCGAGGCTAAACCTGAGAGAAGCGGGAGAGTTAGAGAACCAGGAAAAGTTGGGATAGAACTGCAATAAATGCATAGAATCAAACTCACCCAAGGAGCAAATTTGCCTGATAACGATGATGGAGATTCTCTAACTGGTGAAAGATTGATATACAGCTTATATAGCATATCAGCAGAGTGCAGGAGGGTAAGTCTGTGTGCTGTTTTGTGTGTATTTGTGTATTCATCAGAGGATGCAGTTTTGTTAACGGACAGTGCAGCTGGCTTTTGTGCATGGGATGGGGCACCACCTTGTCCTTTGCCTCAGGCATTGGCATGCTTGGTGTGGCCTTGTGGACAGGTTAGTGGAAGGGCAAGATGGAGTCCATTGGGTTGGATGGAGCCAACATACATCCCTGCAGATATGTGGAATGGGCCTGGATATCTTCTGATAGGTAGTCTGGATGAATCTGGATTTAGTTGGCTTTGCAGCTGACAAACACAATGTTACTGGGGAAGCTTTTGCAATCGCCCTCATCTATGTATAGGAGATGTCCTTGCATGTGAAATATCCTACTCTTCGTAGAGTGCATGGTCAAAAAGAGAGGACATGTACCATCCCAAGACAGGACACGATATATTTATCTATGTAATGAGAGAGAGAGAGAGAGAGAGAGAGAGAGAGAGAGAGAGAAATAAAAATCTAATTTAAATAAAAAACACAGGTCATCTCATCAGATGGACCTGCATGCTTGCTCAGTCTGCTGACTAAGTTGATGGGCAACTACAAGGGCCCTCCCCTTACTCTTAAAACTCCTTCGTTTTAAGCTAGACTTGGACTGGGCAGTCCTTCCCACACATCGTACCTTCAAATAAAGGACTGTCCTTCGCTATAGGAAATGTGGCCACCTGATCCATTTGACCCGGAATGCACAATCCATTCCTAGTGAGCCATTCAGTAGGACTTGGAAGTCCTGCCATGGAAGTACCCAGTCAACCAAAGCAGCTCTTCTCCATGAATTTGTCCATGTTTCCTCGACTCATCCTCTGCTCCAATTCCTGATCAGCCACTGGGAGCAGTCCTGTAAGCATTAATCCCTTGTTCACGACTCTTAAATTTTATTGGAACTTCAGCTGATGCAGGGAGGGCTCCTTGCAGTCCTCGGCCTCATTCCAAGTGGCCCTCAGCCTGATTTCATGGCCTCTGTATGTGACCATGGCAGATGTCTGAATTGGGCCCACACAGAGCTGCACTGAAGCACATGTACAGCTGACCTTCTGCTACAATGGAGGGCTTAGTATAACATGTAGCTGGGTTTCATACAGAATCACAGGCCTGGAAGGGGCTTGGGAGCCTCTCATTCTTCTCCAACCAGTTCCCCCAAATACCAATATTTCTGACCATGCTGGTTGAGGCTGATGGATCCTGAAGTCCACAACACAGACAGGTCACAAATTGGGGGAGATCTCGCCTAACCTCTTGCCTAATGAAGGATCTACAAGACATGATCTAACTTACATGTCCCATGAAGGAGAGACCCTGTGCCCCAGAAGGCAGCATGTTTTACAGCCACACAACTTTCAGGTGAGAGCTTTCAGGTGAGGCACACTGGGAGCTTGGGCATCTTTGCCTTGACCATTTGTCCACCTGTTTTACTGCCTCTCCCAAGAGATTATCTAAATTAGAATTCATCCCTTGTAGTGAAAGAGATTCCACACACCTCAGGCAGACACGGCTGCGAAACTTGTTTGTGTGTGTTTTGCAGGGGAATCTATTTTCATTTCTCAGCAGTCGTTTCACTACTTTTGTAAGCCACGTGACCAAAGCCAGGTATAAATGTTTTCAGCAGAAAAAATAACAAATCAATAGATGTATAATTTGGAGCAATGAACGCTATCATTATTATTAGTTCTTGCCTTGGTGCAAATGGATGGTTTTTTCCCCCTCTTCTTTTTTTCTGTTCGGAAGTAGTGGGAAGGATATAGGTTTCGCATGTCCTTCCTGAAAATGAGTCAAACTGTCATTAAAGAAGCAGTTGGCTGGGTTAATACAAAATCTGCTCTCTCTGTCTTCTCTGTCTGTCTCTTTGTTGTTGTACTTCTTTTGCCAGAGGAGAAAGAATTCTAATTTTCAACCAGTCTAAATTGTTCCGGGCAGCATTATCAGTAGGAAAGACCGCTCTGATTTGACAGGGCCCCTGTGCATGATGATTAATTACCACTCAGTTTCATTGGACTTTTCTAATTTCCTTTTCTCACTAGCTGTAGGCAACAAGCGATAAGTACCACTCTTATTATTTTGTGCAAAGGAAAATGTTCATTATGGCACCATCTTACAAGTAATCAGAATAAAAAAGACAGCTGATTGCCAAACCTGCGAAGATCGCTCCGTCTCTATTGAGCCAGCTCTTGCCGGCTTGCTTCAGCGTTCGTTTCCTACCACCCTCGCAGGTTGTTTTACACAGTTGGGTGTCAAATGAGAAGATTTTGTTTAAAAATAGTTCTATAGCTTTATCAAGGCTGTTGATATTTCAAAATCCATATAAAAGGGTAGGGATTGGGGGGTGTTAATCTCCCATCTCCCAAGGAACCATCCTTGACATGCCAATGCCTTGCAAAATCTCAGACACAGAATGCTATAACAATTCCCTGTGGCATGGTCCCAACTACGTTTACTCAGAAGCAAACCCCGGTGCCTCTTGAGCATGCTGAGTGGAGTTTCGAAATATAATTCTGTGCCATGTCTTCCCATCGTTGAAGTTCTAAGCAGATCATAGAACTCTGGGAAGGAGCCGAAGACCTGAATTGCAGCCCCTGCTTTGCTTCCAGGAGGTCCTGGGTGTCAGTCCTGGCTTCTCCAGCTAGGGCTGCAAAAACCCTTCCTGAATCCCTGAAGAGCTGCTGCCAGTCAGTGGCGGTCATATTGGCCATGTTGGACCATGTGTGTCTTGGGGATCTTGTGGAATATATACATCCTGTAACTCAGCATGTAAACACATACATGCTCACATGAAGACCGTTGTGGACATTATATTGCATTTTATTTAAATATCTCTTTTCTCTTTCTTGCCAGAAGCCCAGGATGGATTTATTTATTCTATACCATCCCATCGCAAACATCTCAGGACAGTTTACAACCATATTGGTAGAATAAAAATAAAAGAATCCGGTATTCAATGTGAAACCACAAATTAAAACAATTTAACAATTAAAATATTGGGAGAATAAAAAGGTTTTCACCTGGCGCTGAAAGGAAAGAAGTGTTGGCACCAGGCAAACCTCTCTAGGGAGGATATTCCACAGTTGGGCCACCCCACAAGGAAGGTCCTCCCCTAGGTAGTTGCCCTCCTGATCCCTTTCTTCTGATTGATTTCATATTCCCTTTTTTATTTTCATCCTCACAACAATCCTGTGAGGTAGGGTAGGCTGAGTAGAGTCAGAGACTGCCTGAACTCACCCAGTGACCTTTTTGGCTGAGCAGGGACTAGAACCCGGATCTCCCGAGTCCCAGGTCAATGCACCAAGCTCTAAATGTCCGCCTCTTATTTTCTTCTTCCTATATATATCTATATATTCATCATTTCTCCTTAAATGATACCACTGGTGGTTAACATACTCAAATGGGAATGCATGGAAAAGGAACTTTTATTAGGATTCTGACGACTCTCGGCTTCCCCATCTATGCGAGTGGTCCTGCTCCTTCCACCAGCTGTAATATTATACCTCCCTTTTTATCCCTCTGCAGTTGCCTTTAAAAGCAATCGCTTTCTCTAGAGCCGAAGCTGTGTTTGACTGATGAAGACGAGGAGTCCGGGAGGTGTTTAGCTTTGTAATTTCATCCTTGAATTTTGTGATTACCAACAGGACAACTTTTTTAATTTGCTCTTTTGTCTCGATTCCCCCAGCTGACAATCTGCTCCATGAGCTAGGCTTTTTAATCAATCACCTAGATAATCAAGTGTCACTGGCTATCTGCTCCGTGTAATTACTTTTGCAATTAAAAATCAACCTCAAGTTGCCTCGTCTAATTAGAGGGATGGCCAGATTTTCATCGAGATTGATTTTTTAATAAATATTGACTTAAAATGCCATAATCTCATCATATTCTTTTCATTCTCTTTGTACCAAAAATCAAACAAATGGAAGAATTAACAAGCAGGAGGACTTCAAAGGTTTGACGCTAGTTTAGACATACAAAACCGTGCCATGCAGAAACCTAGCTTATCCCTGTACTCCAATAATAACACTCAAGAGATCCCACCTTTTATTAGGAGGAGAAAGGAAGAAAAAATTCCTTCTAGAATTCTATTGTTCACTTTTTATGGGATTGCAAATTAAACTCCCAACTTCTAATAGTATACATGCCAGACTTATCTTAGATGGGAAACTATAGTTCTTGCTTGTTTGTTTTCTTCAAATAAATCTACAAGGATCTTAACAAAGCACAAACCAGTGAATGTACAAAATGAGCCTTTTGTTCCATGCCAATAACCTTTTACTAATTAAAAATTACTAAGGAGTAAGTTTAATTAAGCTCAGCAGAACTGACTGGTACACGTAAACAGAATCAGACTGATCGTTGAAGCTGGAGATGACATTTGGTCAGCTGCAGAAAAACTGTAGCAGTGTGGATGTATCCACATAAGTTTTAAAGCAGGTCTTTAAAGTGTTTCATTGGCAGAATCCTCTAGCTGTGCAATTTCTTTGTTTTTCCATCCTTTATAAGCAGGAGTGCCAGTCTAATATACAGAACCTGTGCATGAATGACTTCTGTTCAAGACTTCACCTGAATGCACGGGTAGAGATGGTGGACTAGGGATTAAGAGAAAACTGCCACGAACCTACCCAGTCCAAGAACCTACCCAGAGGATTCTGCAAAGGACTGGCTTTTCCCACGTCACATAGATGCCATGGACTGGAGGAGCTTAATTTATTTATTTAATGCAATTTCATAAAAAATTAGGTGTTGAAAAAGATGTGAAATAAAATCGTGCATTTCCTACATAGGCGGAAGCATTCACATTATTTATTTATTTATACCTTCTCATTCACATTTAATTATAGAAAATATGTATTAAAAAACCCAAAATGTATATTTCCTACATAGGTGATAGCATGATCGTTTACATTGGGTGGGAGAATATGTACATTTTCAGAAGTGTGAACTGGATTCTGTCAAGGGGCAGAACAAAAAGCCGTAACACACACAAAATTGTTTTTACGATGCCTGGATAGCCCTAGAGTAGAGACACAAACAAGTTCCCCTGTGTGCTTTCTCCAAGTATTATTATTATTATTATTATTATTATTATTATTATTATTATTATTATAACATTTCTATGCCGCCCCTTGCCGAAGCCTCGGGGCGGCTTACAACACAATAAAATACATTGAAATACAATAGAACATAATAAATTACCATTAAATACAAAAATACAAAAAATACACTGAGTTACGAACATAATTGCCCCTTGGAACTCCTCCAGAGGATTTAATTGTACTAATGTCAGTGCATCTGTACACATGCTCAGCATGTGAGTGTCCCATGGAGGACAAGCCCTATTCTTAGCCTTGTAACTTCTACCAAAAATATGGCCAGTGGGGGCTTTATCCCCTAAGTAATGCACACTCAGAGTTGAGTGGAGTCCCATGATGGTTATGTTCATCCAGGAAGCAATACCATAAATGGAATTCAAGGCAGTCAAGACTTCAGGGCTTGACATGCAGAAAGTCTTATATTCCAAGTTCTGGCTTCTCCATGTAGGACCAAGGGATGATCTTTCCTGAATTTCTAAGCAGCTACTCAATCTCCACAATTAGTCAGTCTCCACAATGTTTGTTGTTATGTGCTGTCAAGTTGTCCCCTTATGGTTATGGTTACCCTATGAATGAAAGCCCTCCCAAATATCTTATCCAGGACAGCCCTGTTCAGCTCTTCTAAGTTCAAGGCTGTGACTTCCTTTATGGAATCACTCCATCTCTTGTCTGGTCTCCTCTTTTGTCTTCTGCCTTTGACTTCTCCTAACATGATTGTCTTCTCCGGGGAGTTTTGCCATCTCGTGATGTGTCCAAAGCATGACACCCTCCGTTTTGTCATTTTTGCTTCCAGGGAAAGGTCTGGCTTTATCTGACCTAGGACCTACCTGTTTATCCTTCTGTTAGTTTGATCAAAGCTTCGACTTGGTATGTGGAAGCTTTCGATGCCCTATAGCAGGCATATGAAGAGCAAACAAGCGAACACATCCGAATGTTATCCATTCCTCTAGCCTATCTTATGCAGGTCATAGGATTTGGCAGTCTTAAACATACTGGATGTATTTCCACACAGCAGTAGAAGAAATGGAAGATAATAAGAGTTTTCATTTCAAATGGCAATTTTGTTTCACTTTTAATAATACTATAATAAGGGATACTCCTGTTTCATTTAAGGGTTTAAGAAAACCCTTAAACGAATACCTGTTGAAAGCCTGCCCTTTTATACAACCTCTGCAAAGGCAAGATCTTTCTGTATTTCTAGTTTCCTCATGGATTATTTATTTATTTAAAACATTTCTATGCCGCCCCCATCGCAACAAAGCCTCGGGGCGGCTTACAAAGATTAAGCCCTCCTTTACATTGCAGAGCATGAAAACACCCTGGTCAGACTCAGAATGGCCAGGTGCCTTGCTTAAGAAAAGTCAGTCTCTCTTGGAAGATGTCCTCTGTTTGAAGGATTGCCCAAATTCAGCCTAAATTCAGTTTAAAGATGAGGAGGAGGACTGGAGGCATTGAAGGTAACACCATCAGCACCAACCTCTCAAGGTAAAAGGCATGCCATCTGTAAAGTAGAAAAGCTGCTCTCCCTCATTGGAGAGGTAGAAGTTGGATTATGGTGCTGATTAAAAAGATCACATTTTATAACAGAATTTATGCAACATTATGACACAATTTGAACTTCATTCAATTCTGGGTTCAAGATCAACCCCATGTGCTAATGGATATGTTGACAATCAGATCTGACAATGACGGTGCATCTATTCAGTTTATTCATAGGTCTGTCCTACTCTGCAACTCAGATTCATATCTCTCTCTCTCTCTCTCTCTCTCTCTCTCTCTCTCTCTCTCTCTCTTTCTCTCATCTGTCTATGGAAAGCAGAACGCATTGGGGCTAACAAGCTCATCCTCTCTGGCTCTTTGTTTTCCTTCCAAATTTATATTCCTCCTAGGTCTTGAGCTGTTCTAGCCTTAAGGGGAGGGCCTGCCTGATGCTCACTGCAGTCCTTCAGTCTTGAGGCCGTTCGTATCTTTGTGCCCAAGCCACCCCTTGCTGGTGAACCAGCTGAAGTTGGTCAAAGCCTCTCTGAGCTGCCATGGCTGCCTGTCAGTTTCACTCTCTCTTGCATTTGGAACGTTTGATCCTCAAGCTCTTTCTGTCTGGGTTAAGAAGAAATTTGCAAATTTTGGAACGCTCCGATCAAAATGGTGTCAGACCAGATTTTCCCTTGCCTGCCTCAGCCACGTGGCACAGTCTTTCCCACCATGAAAGGATCCATGTTGCACCTGCTTGCTGCAGAGATGTTCGAGCTGAGGAGCCTGCCAAGAAACAAAACAGAGATGACAGCCCTAATTTAGCACCACAAGCATATGCTGAATGCACACACTAGCCCTTGAAGAGCTCAGCATCCAGACCCTGGAGATATACATACACATACACATACATACATATGCCTATTCCAATCTCCCCCTTTTAATATCTAGTTCCTTTCTTCCCCTTTATGAAGAAATTCATGGATTTTGGCAAGCTCTTCCTAAAAAGAATTGAAAGGTATGAAAACCTCACCTATCCATAATAGTGCACACTGTAATTCTTGGATATGCTCTGGAGTCACCGTTCCTTTCCTTTTCACATTGAAATTTTACTAGAATAAACAGCAGATACATATTACTAATAAATATGTTCTCACTTTCTCCTAACTCATGTTTCTTTCAACAAAACACTTTAGAAAATTGGTACTTCGTAGGTTCCTTTCTCGCTGGGAGCTTTCACGATGAGAGATTTGCATTTCCAAATTCCACTGTGTATTGAAAAGACCCCTGTTTTGGAGGGGAGGATGAGCTTTGATCCTTGTTGGCAGGCTGATAAAGACAATCTCGTCCCCACCAAACACTCTCAGCTGGAGGATATGTTGTGTTCCTTGCGCGATTGGAAGTGCGCCTTGAGAAACTAGTGGAGTGCCTGCTTGGATCGATGCATTACACGTTTCAAAAAGGAGCCTCTTTTAAAATTAGGGGAAACAGAGCAACATCAATCCATTTTGGGCCCTTTGGTAGGAGAGTGGCATCCATTTTGTTCAGGCTGCTCAGCACTGGAGCGTGTCATCAGGTGAATGGAGCCAAGTGTGTCACCATGACTAAATTGCAGCTTCTGGCCTCCGTGGGGGATTCCACTTCCCAGGCCTGGCAGAAGATGTGTAGGATTTGAAATTCTCTGCCGGAAGAGCTGTTGGCCAAGGCAAATGCAGTAGCATGATCTACAACTCAAGTAATCTTTCAGCTCAGCTCCTGATTCTTCATCGGGGGAGTGAGGAGAGCATCAACGTGTGACCAAGAACTATACCTTTTTCCTACAACCGGCCACACATCTCCTGCTGATGCAACTGCTAGAATTCAGTGCTACCCGGCAATACCGTTAAATCCTCAGTGACTGCCTTGTTATCTGATGAAAAGTCACTTTCCAGAATCTCATAACTGTGGGGACAGCGAGAAAATTTGTCAAGTGTCCCTTGATGCAATCATTAAGATTTTCATGACTGACTGATCCATATTACTTTGACAGTATCATCCAGGTTATAGATCCCTGAAGCATATTTCAGTGGCTGGCAAAAGACGGGGTACATATTTTTATTTGGCTGGAGCTGTGCATTCCCATAGAAATATCCCAGTGCAGAAATATCTGTTTCACACTCTTGTGGAAATATTCAAACACAGATATGTTCAAAATGTGGGTACTTATTTCCATATGTGGTGGAAATGTGAAAATATCAGGACATTTTGGAAGGTGGTTTTTCAGGAAATTATTGGAATATTGAATTTAGAAATTGAGGCAAACCCTGGAGTTGCATTATTGCCATTGTTTCATGAAACGAAACAGAAATGCTATGTTGAAGATTTAAAAGCAAATTTATTAACAGCTGTAAGATTAATAAGAGCAAGGAAACAAGGAATTTTCAATTAAGTGAGTGGCATGAAGAAATTTGGAATATAGCTGTTAATTATAAGTTAACATGTCATATTAAGATGAAAAAAGGGTTGACAAACATGAATTAATTTTAAGGTTATTTGGGGGTTGCTCATTGAACATGCTTTAATAAAAGGCAAGAGTTTTAAACCTTTGTATGATCCAATGCAATTTTGGATGAAGTGGGGTCATTCTGAAAGAGGAGAAGCACAGAAGATGTAATGGAGAAGAACAGCATATATAGATATAGATAAACACCTATCATGTAGCCAAAGGTCCTGGTGTGGGATTGCACTGTTTGTGTTAATTAATTAGTTAATTAAAAACTTTTCTATACCATCCTTCACTGGGTCCCAGGACAGTAATACAATAAAAGCACAGCTTCAACCATCAATTGACAACAAATAGAACCCATCTTTAAAAGAACATCAGCACCTAAAATATCAGGCATATTCTGTAACCAGGGTGCCACCACCAGGAAGGCATTCTCCGGGTAGCCACTCTCTTGATCTCCTTCAAAGAGGGCTCCTGAAGAAGGAGCTCTGATCCTGATCTTAGGGGGTGGGCAGGTATGCATCAAAAAAACTAAATATTAATTATTTTGATGGAAATATCCCATCAAAAGAGGGGAGCTGTGAAGAGGCATTGTGGCTGCCATTCTCGGCTACCCCAGATGTTTCCCCTGAACACTGCTCCCAGCTGTGGAGGTGCCCTTGGAAAAGCAGCTGTTCTAGAGACCAGCTTTCTTCCCTTCTTGCGGATTCTGCTGGCAGAGGCTGGTGTGCATGCGTGGCCCTACTTTTCCTGTGTGTGGGACTCAATTCTCAGCCCCATGAACACCAGCTGCACTCAGCAGGAACTCAGATTTTGGGCCACAGAAGAGTGGACTGCAGTCCAGGAAGCTGAAACTAGAGAATCTGCTGATTTTCCACCCAAAACGGATTCCTCGCACATCCCCTCTTGCAACAATCCATTTATGGCAATATGACATACATGACCCAGGAAAGACGGGTGTTGCTATCGGCTCTAACACAACATGTTCAAGGGAATTCATGCATGGAATTGAATGCTGTCTGAAACAATGTGCTTGCAAAATAATGCCAGTTACCCACTGTCAGGATATGCTTTGATCTCTATTCTCACCTCTGGATAATACTTACCTCAAGGATGTATACTCTGTGAACCCACCAGAGCTGAATTTGCCTCGGGCTCCAGCAACAGCAGTGACTGTTGTGTTAAGAAAAAGAGATACTTGTAAATCCCTCAATTCGTGCCCTCAAGCACCAGGGCTGTTTACTCAGCAAGCCAACGCAATTCTGTGGCATTATTAAATTTCCAAGAAGTTGACCAGATTTGCCAAATCAGTCGGGTGAACCCAATGGGAAAGCTCTCCTGATGCCTTTGGCACCTCCACGGCAGCTGATGGGTTAGAAGATACTTTGCATTCTGCTATTTCAGCCACTAAGGCTGCCCATCTACTTAATCTCCACAGCAAAGATTAGTTTATTCGATTAAAGCCATTCCCTATAGACTTTACAAAGCAGCAAGTCTGTGCATTGCCAACCTTTTACCAGCTACCAAAAGAAAGCGAGAGGGAAGGAGGAGGGAGAGAGAAGATTCAATAAAGTAATCTTTCCCCTTTTTCCTTTTATATGATTGGAAACAAAATTGAAAATGAATTTCAGTTATTGCTTGTGTTTTAAATATGAGATAAAGGTCAGTCCCCCTTCGAGCTCTCTCCCTAGACAGAGATTAACATGAGCATGTTCCATTATAAAATCATAGAGTGAGTTTGTAAATCTGTCGAGTCATCTACAAATATATAATTAGAGCGTTAGATTTAGAAATCAATAAACGGTGACTTTTTCAGCACACTGCTTCGGAAGCTGAAGGAGAGAATGCTTGAAGCAAACAAGTCTAGGGGGAAAATAAAGGTTGTGCCGTGTTGCTTATCTGAATCTCTTTGTAAATTTTGAACCATCTTGGACTATAATGTATGTAGGCGATTTGTCATTTGCAAACAACCAACCTCCCCCTGCACCCCACCCCAGCAAATCCTTTGTTTTCTCGCTTTAAAAAAAATGTCCATTTTTGAGCAAAAGCAGCAAAGGAGACGGGATCTGACGTGAAATGGACCACTGAAGGGAAGAGTTGCCCGTTCCCCCTTCCCGTTCGGCATCAGTAAGTCAGAGACTGGAAATGTTTTGTAACGTTACATTCATAGACATATTTATACAGGGCTTGTGCTCATGCATTTGTCATTAGTTGTCACAGTACATGATTTCCCAGGTCAGAAAATTGACTTCAGAGCTTGACCCTGAAGATTCAGCTTGCCTGTTTGCTTATTCTGGTTCAAGATGTGATGTCAAAAACTGTCCTATTAGAGACACCTCTTCACATTTACTTTGCTCAGGTTGATCATAATGATTCTGGAAGGACCACAGTTTGATGTTGAAAAGAGATAGGGGAAGGAAGCAGGTTGAAATGGTGGTGTTGACAGCAGGAGATGAGATTGGTGAGTGTGTGTGTGCGTAGGGGAGGAAACAGCCCGTGCCTGAGTAATGCATGATGAGCTTTCTCAGGGAAAAGCTAACCGGAGCAGATTATTTTTAAAGGTACTTAATGTATCCTAAGTTAAGCATCCAAAATGGTTCCATAGATTATATAGCTTCTGCATCTCTCTTGGTGAGACTGATGATCCAGGCAAGACTCATATGACTTGCCACTCCATGTTATGGGATAAACTGAGTAGGTGGCAATCAGGGGCACAACTTTTGCCCCCCGTGCAGGTCTGGACACCCCATGGGTTGCTGGGTTCAGGAACTGGCTGGTCCACTCGGAAACTCAACCTAGTTCTTGGGCTGGATGAGGATTGGGGTGAAACAGGGTTGATTACACTGGTGGATCTGCCACTTTGAAGGTGCCCTCCATTTGAAGGTCTGGCAATCTGGATCCAGTAGATCAAGATCCACCAGAAGGAAGTTCTCTTGAAGTGGTTCATCAGCCCTTAACACCTGGCTAACAGCATGAAAAAGGACATGGCCCACCTGGTCGCAGGTCCTCCATACTAAGCCAATACTTATTCCTTATAAATTTGGTAGCTGCTCATCTAAATCAACACCTCCAAAGATTATACACATTGGTGTTCTTTGTCTTGCTGAGGCATTTCCTTTTTCCGAGGGATACGTAAGTGGCCACCCTAGGAAGGAAAGGATTAAATCCCCCCCCCAGGTCGTCAGTGACACTGACATTAATTGATTCCCTACCCAAGCTTCCATTTGCCTTTTTCAAAATGTGCATAGGAAATGCAACACCCTTTTTACAGTCACCTGTTGTTAGACATCCATTTTTCCAAACAACACCTGCCACACTTAAGAGGTCATTCTCTCATTGACCTTAGTGGAAATTAACAAAAAAAGCCAATCTAGTTAGGGTACCTATTGGTAGATGAACTTGGCGTTGTCCAGAGGAATTCCTGTGTATGTACACACTCCTCACAATGGCACAACTGGAGGATTCTGCACTGCTATGGGAGCAGAATGTTTTCACATACATCCTAACTAGGCTAAAGGCTTGACAAGCAACTACCTGTGAGAAAGCAGATGTTGCAATAGTGAAATTGAAGCATCTGTATAAAATGGCTTGCAACCAAACATCCAGCCATCTCTTCTTCCGTGTGCGTGTGAGCATGCAAGTGTGAGCTCGCTTCTGACTGCAACAGAAGCCGAGTCTTTTGATCTGTCTTTAAGTGTGCTCATATTGACTTGCTAAGGCTGAACGTTCCGGGCTTCCTACATTTCATAAACATTACACTGTCGAGGGTTGCATGTGCTGATGCTTGGAAACATTTGAGCTGTCTCACTGGGCTCTGTCAGCTGCTGCGTGCAAAGCACCATCCATGAGAGCAAGTACAAAGTGGAATCGCTGCTGGAAACCAGCTTGGATTGGATTTTTTTGGCTCCTAAGATCCTTGCTCTGGTGAGAAAGAAACACCATTGCCTCATCGGCTGATCTATACAGATGTTTGCTATCTCCGTTTGCTGTTTGTGGTCAAGTCTGAGGCAAAGGAGGCTGGTGGCAGATGTTGTGTGTGGTTACATGTCATTCATGAGCTTTCCATGCAGCTCCTCCTCATGGTTCCTTTTCCTTCTTCCATCTTTTCTTTCTTTACTGGCAAGAAAATGGCAGAAGCAGGCAGGTGCTAACTGAAGATGGTATCATCTCTTCCTTCCACACATGGACACACACACAAAAGAAATCCATAAATGCAACAGTCTGTTTGCATAATGAGAAGCACCCAATGTCTTGGAAGATGCGCTAATTACATCCCTCCAAAAGCATCAGATAGATAGGTCTAAAGTTACATCCAGATGTATGTGTTACCCATCTTCTTCCAGACCAGCAATTTCAGCCCTCCAAAACGTTACACCAAGAGCAAGAAGATCTTGTGGCGTAGGTTTGCTGCAAAATTGAATAGAATAAAGATGTGACCCCTTCCTCTCACAGAAGGCAGATCCAGAAACTAACTGGATATGTTAAAATCATCTTTCTGATAGAAACCGTTTGCATAAACTTCTATACACTTCTCTCTCTCTCTCTCTCTCTCCCTCTCTCTCTCTCTCTCTCTCTCTCTCTCTCTCTCTCTCTCTCTCTCATTCTCTCAACTAAAAAGAGTTAGTTGGTTAAGTTGATCCCTCATTTGAAATTCAATCAAGGGCATTAAAGTGTAAACCAGTTGGAAAAACAAAGAGCTTAGGGAAATAAGTTGCTTAAACAACAGCAAACAAGCACTAAGTAATCTTCTTAGAGAAATTAATGAAGGGAAACTCTTCTTCACTGGGGGAAAGTGGGTGTGGTGGATGGAGAGCCTTTCCTTTCACATAACAAACCCAAAGGTTTGGGGTGAAGGTGTGAATTGAGGAAACTAGATTAGATGGAGCATCTTTCAGTGGCAAAGAAAACAGATCTGAGGATAAAGTTGTGCTTTTTAGAAAAGATTGCAGAGCTGTTGCAAATCCACTACTTAACCTAAACCCGTTCATGCTGAGATTATTTTCATTTGAGAAGTTCACCTCTGAGAAATATGAGGGCCTTTTTGACTTGAATTGCATGAATGTTTGCCTTTAGAGCCTGCCTTGGTTTAGGCTTTGCTACAAGCAACAATAACAACAACAAAGAGAACAATCTAGAGATGTTTCTAAAAATGTATGTGCATCCATTTTCATCTGTCGTTCATGAGATACATAATATACTGCTTTCACAGACACAATCCAACCAGAGTGGAATAAAGCCTCTCTTAATTCCAGCGAAATCAATGGGTCTCAGTGCACTTAATTCGCCATTGGACTGTGGCCTTAGTTTTACTAATTAATCTTTTGCAACTGAGAATCAATCTATAAGAGCTGAGCTGGGCTGTCATGGATTGGAGATTTTAGAGGGCTTTCATTCATAGGACTGCCATAACTCAGGGGCAACTTGATGGCACAGTGTCAACATTCTCTACATCAAATTGAGAATCAGTTCATCTACATCTCAGTACTTGGTGGAATCTTGAAGAAGAGGGTTGTCCTAAAGGGTGTTTCCGGTCAATTCCTTTTAATAAGCTTTCATGATGTACCTGTGTGCATCCCTTAATAAACACATGGAAATGCAGCCCGTGGCAAATGCAGCTGAAATGTTCTATCAAGCAACATGATGTGATGGAACTCCTGCTCTTGGTGAACCAGGCTTCCAGCATTTTAAGACTCAGTCAGTATATGAAGTGGCAAGCAGAAATACTTCCTGTGTGTGCCATTGGGCAGATTTGGACGCTGCATCCAAATCATCCTTGGAGATGAGCCTTTTGGTGTGGTATATGAAGTAGGGTTTGAGCTTTGGTGACATCCAAAATCTCCACAGAGAAAGATCTGTGTGCCTCTGATTTTCATGTTCTTTGAAATGCTCAAAGCCTGGAATAAAGATTAAGAAGCAGAAGTGCCTTTGCTCAAGAGGACTCAGCACCTGAATAGACAGGTACCCTTCTTAACTTTTCCCTTTGTAAGGAGATGCGTTGCATTTAAGTTACAGAAATCCCTTCTTTGCAAATTGGTGTTGTCTTCAACGTCGCCCTCTCCTGCTGTGTGTGTGTGTGTGACATAGATTCACTTTGTGTGTCATGGTCACACTTATCCATAACTTACGAATGAGTTCCGAGAACGTATGTGCCACGTATAGGGCGTTTGCTTATATATTTCCCCACAAAGAAGTGCGTGTGTGTGTTTGTGGGATGGGGTGGGATTGTTACTTATTTATCTATCTACTTATTTATTTATTTTTAATCCCTGCCTGTCAATAGTGAATCACAGCCCATTTGTTGAAACACGTCCTAGGCTGCCGTATCCTTATTGAGCCTTATCGCATCTATTGTCTAATGTTGATGTACTGGGAGGGGGGAGCGCTGGCAAACCCCTCCAGCTTCCAGCCCGTGATGCATTTCATTGGCCACGGTCAGAACCGTTGCAACAATGCCTTTCATTTTTGAATTGCTGAAAATGATTTTCTTTCTGTGAGGCCCTCCTTAAAAAAAAAGAAAAAATGGAAGCCACCCAACCTTTCCACCACCGCCCCCTCCTCCACATTCCCCTTTCATGGTATCATTTGCAATTTAAAGCTAACCTGGTGAGTCTCCTAACAATGGCCCTGGCCATAAAATGGTTTGAGGCTGGCCTGCATGCCTAATGAGGTTGATGTTGAGCTATTTCGTCCTTTGTCCTTCCATAATATCGACTTAATGCAGTTCAATGGGAGTGGATTGTTAGAAGCATTAAAGCTTATATTAAGTCTTTACCAACGCCACTTGATCTCTCTTCAAGCTGTATAGTGGACAGATTCAAGAATGTAATCGAAACAAGGCAGTTGGGTGGGAGGGTGGGGGAGGGGTGGGAAGCATCTATTAAAAAGAGACCGGCAAAAGACGAACATGTTTCCTAATGCAACAAGGGCCACACTCAATTTGAGAGTGTATCCGGTGCTTGAGGTCTCTCCCGGGCTCTGACCTGGTTTGATTCCAAATCAATTAGCCTGGGTTTCAGGAGGAATCAAACCAACCTTTCAGAATGTCACACCTGCATTGCCTTCCCGCCATGGACTCGTTGAGAAACGATACCGGCGTTGGCCCAATCGGACGAGGCTCTAACTGGATGGGTTTTTGTTTTCGAAAATGTCTAAAGAGGCCCAGTTGCTGGAAAGTTTCCTGGCAAGGACCATAAACAGCAACACAGCGTTCTTTCAAGCGAATATGTTGCGGATGTCCATGGGCATGTTGACTTTAAGGCATCGTTGTCTTGATGTCATTGAAAAGATCGGGTAAAATTTGATTGACTCCAGAACTTCAGTGGGTGACAAAGGGTAATCTGGTCTGAAGAATGACACATTTGGCACCTTCCTTGACTAATGAGTGCCTTTTTTGTGTTTTTATCAGGACTGTATGGTGCTTGCTATCCACGCTGGGAGAGGGAGGAGGGAAAAAAAGAAGAAGAGGTGTTGTGGCCAGAATTTCACACAGTTGGCATTGACTTGGCTTGAAGAGGCAAGCACTAAGCCGTCTTTTCAACCATAGTAAAAACCCTCCATCTGGCTACCCTAAAACTCTCTTAGCTTGTTCAACTCGCTGTCGGCTGATTGGGCTTTGTGAAGCAGAAGTAACTACATCAATGGTCTAAACCCTTTGCCACTTGAGAGTATTACATTTCATTTCATGCTTGACTTAATCAAAACTGGGGAAATGAAATTTACACCTTTTTGATGTTCTTTTCCCTGCTGTTTAAGGAGAAGAATCTTAACCCATTTGATCTTCACATGCACCCAATAAATGACCAAATATGCCAAGCTGCCAAAAGCAGACGGCTGCCAGTTGCCAGTGAATGTTGGGTCACTTTGAATAGGGCTTTGTATGACCAGCTCTTTAGTTTTCTAAATTTCACTGTATTTTTAATTATATAAAGGAGGAGGAGGAAGAGGAGGAGGAGGAGGAGACCACCCTCAATTATGCCATAAGAAAACATATAGATGGTTGTACCTGCGTTTTCTGGTTAATGTCATCACAAACAAGATTAAATGATCCAGCCTGCACATTCTAAGTGCATTACTCAGAAAAAGAAGGGTTGATTCTCCCTCGGAGTGTGATATTCAACAAACAAATCCATGGAAACTAACGGATGGTGAGAAACTCAGAATATTGTTTCAGAGTCACACCAAGCAGCATCGGTGTCCAGAATGCAGAATTATAATGCTGCAGCCTTTCCGAGAGAAGCCTTTTTCACCATCTGCGATGCATTTCTGTTTCTAATGTTTTTAAATGTTTTAGGTTTGACTTGCGTCATACTTGATCTGCATCCTGGGCATGATCCAGGGTTCAGGCCCAGGCCACACTGAAGTGAATGGGAAAGCTCCCTGGGCCTTTCTGGGGGAAACCCCGTAGGATAGTGCCCACCGTGTGTTTATAGTTCAGGCAAATGATCCATCCATGTCTTGGATCTACATGTTTCTTAAGTCAGCATTTATGCACTGCCTCAAGCAATGGATGATAAGGCAGGTGAAGAATAATAAATACACACCATCTTTACCCCGCCTTTTCAAATACAAGAATAGTCACTCCATCCCATGGGTCATTTATTTATTTATTTATTTCTACTTCTGTGCATTGTCCCATAACCATGATGTCCCTTCTACACACACTGGGCTGGAGGAACATCTGGATTCACCATGGTAAAGATAGCAATAAGCATCCTATAACAACCCTCTGAAACTTTTCCTATTTACCTAATACAAATCTCTGAGGAGTATCAAAATGAACTTTTCTACATGGTAGTCCTATACAGGTGAAAGCCCTGTTGAAATCAGTGGAACCTGCTTCAGAGTAGACACATACTGGACTGTACACTTATTCTCGTTTATGACAGTAGCCAGAAGGAGCAAGTGCCAACAAATTGCACTTTACTGTTTAATGAGCCCTCTGCAGACATTCCTGAAGAGCTAACTTGCTTGGAGTACCATAGTCGGATTGGGAAAACCCAGGTCGACTCAGCCATGAGGTTTCTGCGTGATTCTGGGCCAGCTGCTCTCTCTCAGCCCATCCTACTTGGTAGGATTGCTGGAAGGATCAGATGGCTGATGTGAGTGAGGAGAGGAGACAAACATGCATGCTGCTTGGAACTCCTGAAAGAAAGATGAGCTCTAAATGCAAGAAATAATAATGAAGTTTAAGTGCAGGTGGAGTGGATGAAATGTATGCATGCTGCACTCATTCCTGATCACCACCCATTCAGGTTACCATGTTCACAAGGTCCTATATGAATAGACCCCCTGTGCAAATGCAACAGCAGCAATACGCTACTAATAATGCCAAAGGGAAAGTCTGGATTGTGAGATTGTGCAACCGAGACTTGAACACATGATGGTCTTGGACAAGGACTGGTTGATTCAGTTCCAGTTCCTCCATTCTGTTGGTACACAAAAGGTTGAGTCCAGATATATGCTGGATCAACTGCACTGAAAGAACAGGACTTCTCTTTCTGTGGAAGTCCATCCAGCCTGAAAATCCTACACAGGGAATTAAATGGATAGCACGGATATTGGGGCAAAGGAAGGAGGTCTGGCTTTCTGGATCTTCGGTGAACTGAACCCTTCTTGCAGAAGGTTGTACCTGGGTCCAGCTCTTATAGTGCAATCATGCCTAGGTCTATAGAGAAGGAAGCCCCATCAACTGGGACGTATTTCCAGGTAGACATAGGATAGCAACCTGAATGAACATCTACACCAGGCTTTAGTGTGCAAGATCCCATCTATGAAAACAGAGCCATGGCTGGAGTATGTACTTTTGACGTGGAGCATAACTAACAGCCAGAGATGTTATTACTTTTATTAAGCTTTCAGTCTCATAGAAGTGAGACATGCCCAATTTAGACTTCCAAATAAAGAGAGTCTTCAAGGATCTGGTCTGTCTCCTAGGATCCTAAAGGAGCAGCAAAATAGTGAAGTCAATACTGCACCCTGTAATCTAGATAACCTGGGACATTCTGAATCAGGAATTATGCCATTACATAGGGAATATCTCCGAATTTCTTTTGCATCTACATTAAATCAAAACAAAGTTATATTAAGGGGAAATTGAGGGAGAACTTGAAGACAATATATTTTCTTTCCATGGGCTCCTTCCCTTCCCTTCCCTTCCCTTCCCTTCCCTTCCCTTCCCTTCCCTTCCCTTCCCTTCCCTTCCCTTCAGCCATCATTTAAAATTCCCTTGAAAAAAAACTTCTAATACATAATCAAATGCGTGTTCATTTTCTCAGGCGTGATGTCCAATCTGCTAAAGAGAAGTGAACAACTCAGAGTTCCACCCAACGCTTCTCCCCCACCTTCCACCCATGGCAAAGGGAGGGGGTGGAGAAATGCATCCAGTTTTTGACACCTTTTCAGTGAGCTCGCCCGCCTGGGCCTCCCCGAAAAGAAAACCAAAGCTCTGTAAAGAAACTTGTCTAGAATGGCGATCATCGGAGGGGTCTTGTGTGACAAGATACATAGTTTCTATTGTGCCGGGGGCAGATTATTGGTTACTATAGTTTCCCTAATGTTCAAATGGAGTTAAGGACTAAGCTGAACAGAATAGGTTAAAAGGTGCCGGTCCTCGGGCCTGCAAAACCACATGTTGAGAATCACAACCAAACAAGACAATGCACATATCTCTCTGGTCTTTGATGTCTTCTCGGAGGGTTGCAAAGTAATGGGGAGGGGGGATCAGAGGCAGAAAAGACACCATACAGCCCTGCTCTTGGATCCAGAGGTTTTGACTGGTCCTGCAACAATGCTTTTATTGTGGGAACAGAAACCTGAACAAAATCATTGGTGTCTGCAAATGGTACATTTCGCATGGGGCCAATACACAAGTGACATTCCTTGTTATCTTGAAAATGGTGTATTAATTTGCTTGATCCAGTTATCCCGTTCTCTGATTAAAAGCAGAAAATAGCACCATTCTGGAAGGCTTTTTCTTGCTGTATTTTCCTTCCTGCATTGCCATTGTATCTATGTGGACATTGCTGCGGAGGGAAAAAAAAGCATGTCTCTATGAAAAATCAGTATTTCCTGTGCTGCCCACTTTTTCTGTGTAAAACTGTTGGAAAGCTGTGTGCTGGTTTTTTGCTGGATATCGCTTGTTATCCCTGATTGAATTTCAGATGGTAAAAACATGAGCTCTCCAAAAAATTCACAGAGAGAGGAAGAGAGAGAGAGAGAGAGAGAGAGAGAGAGAGTTGTGTATTAGCAATCTCTTTGTGGCATGAGCAAAGATTGTTCATCAGAGAAATTACAATAACCTTCCTTGGAAAAGATACTTTCCCAAAGAAACTCATTTTGCAGCATTTGCAGCTTCTAAGCTGTTTGTTTTCCTTAAACTTTGAGGGGACTTACTTTATTTCTCCTTAGGAGCGATGGCAGAGGTTTCTGATTTCATGCAAAAAAAAAGAGGAAAAAAAAAAGAATGAGCACCAAAGAAATGCATTCTGGACTGTGAAGGGTCTTTCTCCCCCCACCCCTGCTTCTTCCTTTAAAGCAGAAGTTATTGTCATTCTGATCACTGTTATCTCTTTATGCTGTTCTAGAAAATATATCTAATTGTAACAACTGTACTCCTAGAGAGAACATATTACTTGAATTCACATGTTAAGGATAGCAGTAGGATAACTGTCCCTGAATCTCCGCCTTTTGTGTGACTTCAATAGGCTTACACTGTGTTGCATTAGCAGGCATATTAATGGCCAGATGCAGCACCATCTCTTTTCTTTTTACCCAAATCTTCTTATGCAAATACCTCATGAATCCAGTTCAAAGAGGTAGCTTTAAAATGAGATGCTCTGGCATGCATTCAGATGGTTCCTTTCACCCCTAGCAATGGGGCGACTTGGATCGAAAGTGACATGAGAAAAGTTTTGACACTTGTTTTTATAACTGAACATGATCTTGTTATCATAATCTGATACTGGTAGCGGGCATAGGCTGGTTGTCGAATTTTAAGCCTTTAATAGAAGGAGATAATCTCAGCCTTTGTGTTCGCATGTAGTGAATCCTACACTCGGTAAAAGCTATCAATGAGAATCACAGGCCATGGTTTTTTCAAACAAAACTTTTTTCATGCCTAAGAAGAGAGAAAGGGAAAGAAAGAGGAAGGAAAAAAAGAAAAGCTTTCTTCTTCTACTTCTTCTTCTTTCTTTTCCTTTTTTAATGCTACGAGAATCACCCAAGCAGTAGCACCCAGTACTGGAAGATCAACGAATTCCCATTGGGTGTAAATTAATAGAAAGTGAAGGGGTGAGTTTATTTTTCAGTAGGCAGATGAGGACACCAACAGCTTCAACTGGCTTGTTGAACTATATGGTAATGAATCAGTAATTAAAAATGCTAAAGGACAAAAGTTACTTAAACACCACTTCAATGTGTGTCTCTGTTTCTCTTGTTTGCCACAGATCTTTCCTATTGTCCCTATTGAAATTCTTTCTTGAAAAGGCAATTTTTAATGGTTAAATTACGGAGAGAGAAACAAATGACCACAACCGGCTGTATATTGTACAGATTGGGTTTGAAGAGTCCAGCTACTTGCTTCTGATGCACTCTACAGCAAACTGGAAATAAAAGTTATGATGAACCCAGATTCCATGAGTTTTATATAAAGTTTAATGTGTCACTTTCTGTTTACAACTGAAGGGAAGGAAGGGAAATGTTGTTTAACTGAATGATCACAGAATCTGCTTCCTTTTAAAATAAGGAGAGAGGCCCAAATAATAACTAATATTGGTTTAGTTAACTTTTAGCTAATATTTATTTCTTAACATTTATTTAGCCAGCATTTATTAACTTGTATAATCACTTTGATTAGAATGTGCTCAGAACACAGGATACTGTTTTGAGTTACCGGGAGTACTTCAGCTAGCCGGGTCGATATTCCAGAAAGTGATTGATGCCCCAGTACAGAAATATCTAATGTTCTGCTTAATTTTCTTCACCTGATAAAGTGTGGAAAAAGTTTTCGCGTCGTTTCATTCCCCCTCCCCCCAACCACAGCATCCCTCACTTCTCTGTAGATAACGTCATTCAGAATGGAAGTGGTAAAAGTCTATGACATCTCCCCTTCTCCCTCCCCACCGCCCCTCAAAAGCAGCACTCTCAGTGCTGAATGCAATAAGAACACTGGGAAGGCAAAAGAAGGTGCCATAAGAGGGAGGAGGGCTGGTTTGAGAAGGATGGGTACAAAACAAAGGATATGGGAGTGAGAGAATCTCTTGGCTGTACTGTGCATCATGTGGACACAACACAGAATCCCTTCCTCTCCATCAAAGCCCTGGACCTTGCTCCATCACAGCTGAATCTGTTCCAGAGAGAGAGAGATGTTGTGAAGTTTTGATTTGAAGTGTTGCCTTGGTGCTTCCAACTGTATTTTATTGTACTAATGATATTTATTTATTGTAAGCCGCCCTGAGGCTTAGGCTAATGGGGCGGCATATAAGTCTGCTAAATAAATAAATACCAAAAAGCAACTTGGACCTCCCTGCGTTCTAGCATCCTTTCTGTATCTTTGCATTGTTCTCTTACAGCCTCTGGGAGTGTGTGCTGGGAGTGTATGCAAAAGAGTGTGTGCTTGGCTGTACATAAACAGGACATGATTTACAAGGTCACACACACACTCAATGCAAGTTTGTTTGGGACTTCAGCTTGGGACACATACCTGGGAGTAATTCAGCAGCACTTACTTCTGAGCAGACAGGTAAAAGATTGCACTGTCACCTGGAAATAAATGCCACAGAACACAAGGGAACTTCTTTCTAAGTAAGCAGGTATTTCAGAAGGATAGACGAATCTGTTTGCTTCATTGTCTCCCAGGTTCCCATTTTTAGAAGCTTAAATTCAGTTCATCCTGATCTTTGAGTGAGTCTCAATGGTAAGTTTGGTCCACCCTGAACTTGGCGAATTCAGATCTTTTTTTCAACTCTACATAATCTGCATCCCTACTTGCATTTCTGTACATGATTTAAAAACATTTTTGCCCACCAAACATAGTCTCATGAAGCCATCTTCCAACTTTTCTATGCAATTTGTTTTCTTTTCAACCTTTTCCCATTCATTTTTTCCTTAATTTTCTTCAGTCCAAGGACTCTTAAAATCCTTAGAAAAAACATAAAACTATTATCCAGAAAATCAGAGAATGGCATCAGCTTACCATTTAATTTCGCAGATATGAGAAATGGAATTTGTAGATACTGTAGACCACTGGGTTGCTTTTCAGGCTGAGTTGGAAACTTAATTAAAATACCCTTAATCCCAGGAATGATGTCATTTTTGGTCTGATAGAACTAATATTGTGGAAAAGGGAAATCATTGTTTTTAATATCAGCAGGCTACCGATACCTCTTCACCTCCTTTTCCATGAAGAAGCTGGGAAAATTTCTTCATTATCACAGTGATGGAACTTTATGATGTCAATTTTTCAGCAAACGTCTTCCAACCGATTACTGTGTGGAAACAATAAATCGCTTTCACCCTTTTGATTCTGGCACAAGTCATTAACCACAGAGCTAAGAATGGAAACCTCCACATTCTGGGGAAGTATATCTTAGCTTACCAAAGTTCATAGGGACAAACAACCAGGGGATTTCCCTGGAGCTTTTGGCCATTTACTGCTGAAATCAGTTAGTACTGGAATCGGAATACTGGATTTAAAGACTTTAGAGGAGTGTCAGGATGACAGGCTCCTAGCAGTAGCCATCAAAAGATGTGCAGTGACTCCAACTTGCCCGCCTTCACTGATTTTATTAGTCAGGGGAAAAAAGACAGAAATAGCAATGGAGAAGCAGAAGCAGAAGAGTTACAAGTGGAATCCACAATGCCTGGATCTCTCTCTAAAATCTACTTAGTGAGGCAGGGACATTGCACAAGTAGAATTCAGCTTGGAAGTCTTCTTGGTCCAAACCAAAAAACCTCTAGGCATGTCTCTTAATGCTGATTTAGGGGCTGAGCACCTTTGCTCCACGCATCGATGAGCATGGCAGGTCACTTGCATCGATAGCACTGCTTTTTGCTGGCTGATTTGTTTGTTTGACTCCATATTTTCCTGGTCTTTTGCCCTTGAATAGCTTCTGCCCTATTCCCACCAATGATTCTTCTCCAGTTAAATGGTAACCCCAGCTCAGCATCTCCAGGGTGCCTTCCTAGCATCCATCATGCTGTAATGGTGTTGTCCCAGAATTTGGTGCTCCTGGGAAAAGTTAATTTCCCATGGCTTTTGAGTCTGTAATATGAAGCCCAGGTTTCCTGGAAAACACATTCCCAGACCTCCTTGCTCACAGTATGCTCTTGACCATGTCAACCGGAGTGAGAAGAACCATTTCAGGAGTGAATTGTGGGAAGCCTGGCTGGCAAATCCCACTTCAAATTGATCCATAAGTAATTTGCATCACAAGTAAATGGACCAGCAATCTTGTAACACATTTAACCTCAAGCTACTTTGAAATGACGAAATTGCAGGCCTTCTTTTAAGATCGGTGAAATGGATGCTACTTTGCAGACTCAGCTACGGTGGCAGCCAAGGCTAAAAGAACACCTGTGGTTTCACTGCCAAATTACTTTCCTCCTCTCTTCTACTCTTTTGACTGCACAGAGCTCTTTCTCAGAGTCCTCCTCCACCTCCCGGAGTTCAGACCTTCTTGAATGCTAATGGCCTCCCTTCTGATGCTGCGATACACCATAACACGAGCTGTTTGTATCACAGGTTGCCCCGTGGTGTCCGCAAGCATGTGTTTTGCTGTTACTGTGAAGCGCCTGCAGAAATCAGAGCTTGTGACGAAAATATTTCGGACTGGCCTTCTGCAGAGCATGGGACCCAGTGTGGGAGGGCGGAATGTAGATCCCAGGAGCTAGGACCAAATGCTTGGGGGCATCCAATTAGGATCTTTACCCTGTCCAATGTTTACTCACACTGGATTAACAACTCTTCCTACCTGGGAGCGGAAGGAGCTTGGAGATCCTTTGAACCTATTGTAGCATTAGAGCAGGTACAGGAAACTTCCTCTTCCCAAGAACCAAATTTCTTTTCAGAATTGTTTCCAGCAGGTGGGGGAAGCACGCTAAGGCAATGAAGGCAGCATCAAAATGCATCATCACCACCATATTTGAAATTAGAGATTTACCGGGTTTCTGGCAGGGCAGAGCAAATGGGCAGCATCAAAATGGCAGGGGGAGGGAGGGAGAGAGAACACCAGCAGCTGGTTGGCATATGGGGGTTTCCGGAAAAGTGGCGTGGTCTTTAGGGAGTCTCTGGGGACAACGTGGGAACAAAAGGTCAGAATTGGCCCCTTAGCCTAATTTCTCCTGCCTAAGATAGACTGAAAGCATTTAACCTACAGAGAGACATCAGATGTGTTTGGAGATGTGCAGCAAACACACACAAAATCCGGATTTTGATTCTGCATGCAATTGGGCTGATGGAAACAGACTTCTCTACTTGTCCTCCCCATCTAGATCTTGATTGTGGAAGATCTTCCTCTTGCAATGCTCCCAGGTTCCAGAAGGCACTCGAAAGCTCAGATGTATCTTCATGCTAGGCTTTTTGTCAATAAGTTAAGCCACTTTTCCTTTCTCTGATTTTTCATCTTGTGCTCTTAATATGGTTTTAATATGGTTTTAGTGCTTCGTATGGCTATAAAATGCTTGCATTGCTTCTGTTGTGCAGCACCATGGTGACAAAAATAGCCAATGCAGACTGGGGATTTGGAAGACTGGGTTTTGGTCCCCGCTTAGCCATGGAGGTCACTTTGGGCCAGTCATAGACTCTCAGCCTAAGCTACCTCACAGAGTTGTTGTGAGGATAAGAGTAGGGAGCAAGACAAACTTGTTGACCTCCTTGGAAGAAGGTGGAGGAATACACTTAATGTAATAATGGATGGATGTATTTATACTCCTCATTTTGACAGTGTTCAATAACCAATGCTCATTTATATTAAGTGAACATGTAAATATAAACAAATCAGGATTTGGAATCACACAAAGTTCTCCTCCAGGATTCCAGAAAGCCTGAGTTTCCTCTGTTGTCTATTTTTATCCTTTACACCGAATATTCAGGCAATTAAGTTCTGCATCCCTTCCCCTTAATTACGTGCATTGAAGACTTTCTGGTATGGGGTGACCCTTAGGAATGTTGTCTCCCTATGACATTTCTCTCGTTCACATTAAGCCCCCGGATAAATGAAAATTATCCAGATACACTCGTCATAGAGGAAAACCTGACTCAGTGTCTCCCTTCAGCATTAATGGGTTTTTCTTCCTCCTCCTTATTATCTTGATTGCCTTATTGAATGAAGCACTTGATACTGAGTCCTACATGGAATTGCGATAGGGCTTTTATTCAGTTTCATTCTCAATAGCCTAAGTGGTGATTCAGGCCTGGCACCTGTTCAAATGGCAGCTTTTATCATGGACAGGGCCGTCCAGGAAACAATTCTTAATATCATGCACACACACATCTTAAGCAGCGCAGTTGAATGTTTTTGGCCTAAGGGCTGGATGTTGTTCAGGGGAAACTCTTTGGGTTGCATGAGAGTATCAGAAGGGGCAGTGTTAATAACATGGGGCAAATACACCCTGAAAATCAGCTTGTTTTAGCTGTGAGCATTTAATGTTGGCAACAGAGCCTTAGGTGAGATGTTTCAACCTTTCAGAGTTCAGAGCTGCTTGGAGGAAACAGTGCAAATTCTGGGAAAACCTGCAAATTGTTTATTTGTTTTCTTTTCTATACTGCCCAGTAACTGAAGCTCTCTGGGCGATTCACAACAATTAATCAAATGCAAAACATGCAGTAAAAATGCAGATACAATAAAGCACAGTCCAAATTCCATCCAATTTCGATAGTCATTTTTACATAATGCATATTAATGTGTAGTACTTCCACATGATAATGGCGTATAAGATATGGGAGGTATGAACCCTACAATAAACCTCAGGCTACTCCAAATGATGCAGCTGAGTCAAAGTGTTTCTTCATGTCCCATGCCAGGTGTACCCAAAGGTAACACAAAATATTGTGGTGAGGAAAGGGGAAAGAGCTAGAGGTGGGACCCCAAAGAATGTCCCCTAAATCTGATGTCCTGCACCCCAGTCTAAAGGTTTCTGGTTCAGCTCTTTGGACTTGTGAAAGCCAAGTTCTAGGGAACCTGATTTATTTATTCATTCATTCTTGAATTTATATGCCGCCTATAAGTGCCAGTACTGCCTCCCTAGGCGGCTCACACAATAAAGCAGCCTAAAACAGTTAAAAGAATAAAATTGTAGAACATAAAAATAGTAGAGTATAATAAAACCAATAGAGGTCCATCAGCACTCACAAACAGCTTAGATATTGAAGAATTTCTTAAACAGGAATGCCTTCACCTGGTTCCGAAAAGAAAACAAAGATGGTGCCAGATTAATTTCCCTAGGGAGGGAGTTCCAGAGATGGGGGCCAGCAGTAGAAAAGGCACTTCCCCCATTTGCCACCCTTCTTATTCCCCTGAGGGGTGGTTCTCATAGAAGGGCCTCCAGAGCTGATCTTAAGGGGCTGCTAGGTCTATACGGGTGTAGATAGTCCTTTGGATAACTGGGCCCCAGGCCGTTTGAGGCTTTATAGGTTAAAACAAGCACCTGGAATTGGGCCCAGGCTGTAACTGGTAACCAGTGTAATTCCTGGTATTCTTGTTGGTTCTACCCTGCCTTGCCGTAGCGAGGATGACATGGAGAGGAGCAGGAGACTTGTTGAAACCGCCTTACAGGAAAATGTGTGATATAAATTCTAATAGATATAAAAATAGGGGTTGCAATATCCTTATACAAGTCTGTGAGTGCCTGGAGGAGAGGAGATGTCTGAGAAGAGAATTCTGTATCCAACTCCCCTTTCTTTCCTACTGCTATCTATACCCATGGCTTTCCCCTGCTCTCTCTTTAAGGAACCTCCTGTACCCTGGCTGTTTATGTGGTGAGCTGCAGAGGATGCTGGGGACATGCATCTGGAAAGGCTGCTGCTTTATTGGGGGCACTGCCCCCGGCTTTGGAAGCGGCACTGTCGCTTTGTGTGCTGGGAAGGCACCCTGAACACACTGGACATGTATCCTTGCAAGCACATACTGCAGCCAAAGTGGTGTTTAAGACCCACAAAGGACCCAGTCCCCCCAAATACGCTACCCCTTCCTCTGGACACAAAGTATCCCCGGAAGACCAGATGCCATCTGAGACAATTACTGGTGTGCATCTGGTCTGACACGCCTCTCTGAATGTTTACTAACTGGAAGAGGGCTTTAAATGACACTTGCTGATATTTTGGGCTCTGCCACTTTGCTTTCCATCCTGCTGTTTTGCTTTGGGCCTCACCCTCTCCAGTTTATGGCCCCTGAAACTCGTCTGCAGTGGAGTTTATTCCTTGCGTAGAAAATGTGCAATCCACCATCTCAGAGAGAGGGGACCACACGACACAAAGGAGCCCTAGCTGTATTTCCCAGGAGCTTAGCAGTGTCCCCTAAATATATTAAAGATACAGTGAGGTGGGACACAGTGAAAAATCTCCAAGTTGTAGGTAAGTGCACACTTTACGCTGAGTGCTCCTTAAAGCACAGCACTGCACACGTGTCCCGCATCCCTGCTGCAAGAGGATGGGAGCTGGCTTCAAGGTGATACAGATAGGAGCTCTTCTAATTTATTTGAAATTTAATCAAGGCATTTATGAAATGTGATCAAGGGCAAGAGGCTCCTTGCTAACTACTTTGGGAGACAAGCCCTTTACAATTTTTTAATTTTTGTAATGTTGCAATTGGCTTGTTCTCGCTCTGCAGAGAGAGGCGTTTTCCAGAGGTGAGTGAGGACAAGCAAGTACCTGGGAGATGATTCGACTCGCCTTTAGGCTTCTCCGAATTAGTAGATCATTGTGCAGAAGGGCTGCGTGCTAGACAAAAGCACGTTTTTTCACCTCCTGAAATATCATCCATTAAAAGCTTGTCAGGCAGTGGGAAAAAAAAATCCATTAAACCAGCCAACCTCCTGGGCACGCTGGCTTCTCGGGAGCTGGTTACTAAACCGCTTCTCATGGAAAGTGACTGGAATCTAACAAGGTTTCGCCTGAAAGTGAAATATATTACTTCCTTAATTAAATGTAACTTTTGAGAGCACGTCTGAGGTCCTTGCAGACTCGATTGGAAGGTCCCAACGATTTTTAATTTATCTGCTCAATAGCCTAGGATTTAGCATAGATTTCATGATCCTTAATGAACTTGGCCTTTTTGCTCCATGGACTGGCAAGCACCTGTGACGCACATGCCCAGCCAAATAATAATACCCTGCCAAAGCGTATGTTTCTGTGTTGCATCTCTAGATCTGTTAATGCTCTTGGATGTTCTTTTGATTAAATGCAGGGTCTGCGTGTCTGTGTGTGTTTGTAGGATGGTTTGGGGATTTGTTTGCTTCTCCTAGACACATCAGACATTTAAATGGGATACTATGTCAAATTGCCACCTTGGCTATGAAGACTGATCCCTGCACCCTCAAAATAAAAATAGAAATGAAATGAAATGAAATAAAATAAAAAACTCATTGGGGTCTTGGGCATTGTGAACAGGAGAAAGAACTCCTCACTTAGCAGAAAAGAGAGGAAGAAAAATGCAATGGGTCATTTTTAGCAGTCTTCTCAATTCATTTCCTTGCAATGACATCATTCATATATGCACAGTTATTTTACAGAGAAACTGAAATAAGCTATTCAATGCAACAAGAACTCAGGACATTCTTAGAATTCTTAGGATTAGCCTAATTCAAGAGGTAGCCAAAACAATACATTTTTAATATATGCGAAACATACATTCTAATTTGTGCTTCCATTTCCCTTTCCCTTCCTCCCATCCATCCAGTTTTCTTTATCTATGACAGACTATACCATCACCAATGCAAATCCCCCCCCCCCCATTTTCTTGCCTTCCTTGATTTCCATCAAAATCCTGGTGCAAGAGATCCCTTTGTTAATACCCTGGTGCTTTCTCTCTTCCCATGAACAGTAGGTCCATTTTAGTTTCTGCATCAACCCCAAGATGGTAGTCCATACGTTTTAAGCTTTTTGACTCCATTATCTGATCCCTTGCTCTCCATTCTTGCTCTCTCTTCTGCACAAAAACAGCAGCTTGGATCAACATCCAATTAAATAAATTGAATTGGACGCTTTGGAGTGTTGCTGCTGGCTTGGACCCAAATAGCTACTTTGGGTATGCCTAGCTCCTTGCATGGATTCGATGGAGTTCTGTTGTTCTTGTTGAAGAAAGTCACCACTATGCCACATCCCAAGCCATTTTGGAGGAACTTCCTGGGGACAGGTGAACATAGGGAGATGCCAACACTGAGACAGCCAATCCCATCTTTGCCCAGCAGTGCTGCACAGACGGGCAGAAGCTCTCTGGGGTTTCCCAGCTGGATGCTCCTCCCGTTCTTTCACCTGGAAATGCCAGGGGATGAACTTGTGGCTTTCTGCATGCAAGGCAGGTGCTCAACCACTCCAGATTCTTTTCTGGAAGGGAAGGTTCTTACCCATCATCTTCTATGTAAGCTTTATAAGCAGAAGTGCCAGGAATTGATCGTGGAACTTTCTGCATTAAAATATGTGTTCTACCACTAAGCTATGGTTTCTTCAAAAATGCAAGAAAGCTTGCCCGCTTGCTTGCTCTTCTGTTTCTTCTGGCACAGTGCACGGAAATAACCCACCAGGTGATACGTTCTGCATTTTTTGTTCACTGTAACTGATATGCCATAAGCCCTAGACTGCTTAAACTATCATTTGATTACTCTTGTCCTGTACTAAATTTTCCCAGCATTTTGCCAGCTATGCATACCCAAAACTTCCTACCAACAACAGGTAACATGTACTTAACATTCATGACGTATTTAACATTCATGTATCTGACATGTATTTGACATTGATCAGCATCCATTTTCCCCTTTGATAAAGGTGTATTAATTTGCTGTGAGGTTTCAAGTGATGTAATACTTGTGAAACATCCACATACTTGTGTGTGCACACGCACGCACATGTTTCATCCTGTCTAATTACCATTCTGTGGGGAGTATTTCTTTCTCTCTCTGTCTCTCTCTCTCTCTCTCTGTCTCTCTCTCTCTCTCTCTCTCTCTCTCTCTGTGATATTAACTTAAATAAAATGAATTACCTAGCCTTCCCTTATTGCATTTGGCTAAGATCTTGTGAATGGGGGAAATATGGAGAAAAGGAATGTTGGCAGCTAAACTGTATTAATTAACCACCAATAATACATGGGACATCTAAAGCACTTTTTGTCTTTGACACACCTCATAAACATTTTGCTAATTAATCTTGTAGCATTTTTTGGAGTTTAATAAGTAGGTATTATCCAAGTTTCCCTTTTTCTTTTAAATAAGGATATTAAGTAACTTGCTCAAGGCAACAAAATATAGATGTAGGATTCAACAGTTCTTGGCATTAAGTATCATACTAACATTCTTGTGGTGATATCTTACTTCTCCATCAGTTCTTTCAAACATCAAGTTTCATGGTCTGCAAAATCAGATGGTACAGCCCTTGCTAGACTGTACCTTTTCAGACCACAGGGGTGTGGGTCGGTGTGTGTATACATGTATATTTTTCTTTTCTTTCATTAAAAACTTACAAACAGAAAACTTTACCATTTCTTGAAGACTTCTAGATTTCTTCCTTATAATCTAAGACCCATATGCAATTCCCTAGTTTTTTTGTCCTGTTTATGAAGGCATTTCCAAATGTTAATAAGTTATTAAAACAAACAAAACAGATTTTATTTAAAACAAATAAAACTCTTCCATCTCACCTTTCTCTGTGCCTACCACATAGTAGTGTCCAACCATTTCAATACTTCTTTTTCCTTTAAAAACAAAACTTTTAAATGAATATGTATGAATGCATGAATGAAGCAGTGAGCTGGACCAGAAACAACTTCCTCCCACATTGGGTCCAGTCACTTGCACCATTTTATTATGTTTAATGCAACAAAAACACATGACCACAATTAGGAATGATTTCAAGGGAATCTCTTTCATTTCAGAAAGAAATCCCAATCTTTGATAACCATTTCCAAATGACACCTGGATCAGCAGTGGAAAAAAGGTGACTGGTGTTTTTACTTTACAAAAATAATTATCTGTTCTTTCAGTGTCTAACCATATTTATCCTACACAAGGACACAATCCTGTGTTTGCTGATGCAGAGAAATGTCCCCCAACTCCTACGTTGTCTCCATTAACTGGGCTAACTGAGAGATGCCTGGAGTTGTAGGATTTTTTTCCCCATCAAAAGATGCACAGGATTCCACCCTCAGTCCGGAGAATGTGAAGTGAGCCATTGTGGCCCACGGGATAGAAGTGCTGGACTGAGACATGGCAGAATGGAGTTCTGGTTCCCCCAGAAGAGGAGGAGGAGGAGGAGAGGAAGGAGAAGGAGAAGAAGAATTAATGAAGCATGTGTAAAATGAAGTTCCTGAACTGGAGAAAATACCAAATGTTCCAGCCATGTGAAAAGCCAATTAAAAACAATATATAAAGAAAGACTTTCTGTTCTTAGGTAATGTAACTGGATCACCTGTTCATTATTGATAATTCATTATATGTGGGTCCTATCATTCCACAGCTCCAAAATGCTTTTTCCTGTAATGATTTTATCCCACTGCACCATAATGGCTTTCTGCCTGTGTCAATCAGCACCGCTTGCGTGCACCTTAATATTATTCTGCAATCTGTCTTGGGAGAATGCTTAAAAGCCTTCTCTCATTTTCTCCATTTAACTCGTGTGTTACCAAAGTTTTTACATTAAATGGCCATTCTTAATATCCCGTGACATGTCACCTATTTTCTAGGGAGGAAACTGATACAGTATTTACCCCATTCCAAAATCCATACTAATCTAATTAGGCTGTGCCTATTGCAGCCAAGAGTGGATCGTTTGGTGCCTCTGCATTTAATCCAGAGAAGGGACCTGGGAGAGGGAACTGAAACAATTTGAACTGCAGTTGACTAAATGCAAGACCCGGTTGATGCAATTTATTTTGTGAAAAAGAATTAGCAGAAATTGAAGTCAAGTTGAGGGATGAAGGTCACTGAGATATAGATGTATTGCCAACAAGAGAGTTGCAGGAGTGGAACATTAGCAAAGAAAGCCAGCCAAAAGTTGATGGTTATGTGCTTCTCCCATTGAGTGCTATAATTTACGACATTTGTTGGTGTGGGGAGGAATGGAAACTTCCCCTGATCCAGGTAGGTGTAATAGAGTTGGTGCAAAAGTTCAGATTTAATTCAGAGGTCGTCATCCTTTAGCACAGATTACCTAAGATCAACCATGCTAAAGTTAGACACAGTGGCCTAAGGCTAATGGGCCATTAGCCAAATAAATTCCCTAGCTGCTAGAGGTCCCATGCCTTCTCCTGCTGGGCAAGTAGGACAAATCCTCATCCACCACTCTGTAACTTCAGATCTGGCTGCAGTTGCACAAGCAGACCTTGAGTTGGACTCTGCTCTTGAGCAGTGATTTGTTTCTGCTACTGCCACGTCATTTGTCTGAGCTGGGTGTCACAGCTGGCTTCACCCCGTCGATGGGACGGTTTTGCTTAAAAATGCTTACTCTATTGTTGTCTTTGGAATAGGAAAAAGGCAATCAAGGTAAGAACTTTGAACCAAGGGAGAGAAGATAGGACCTTTTTTCTGCCTAAACATACAAACATAAGAAAGACCATGCTAGATGCCGCCAGTGGTCTGTTCAGAGCAGCACTCTGTTTGTACAATGGCAATTCAACCATCCAAGGTCTTTATCAACAAGCCTCTCATAAGAGACACAGCACACAGCCAGCAAGCCTGGGAGCCATCGCTAGCCTTCTCCTCCATGGATTTGTCCAGTCCCCTTGTACAGCCATCCAAAATGGTGGCCATCACTAATGCTTGTGGCAGTGAGTGCCCTCGTTTAACTATGTGCCGTGTGAAGAAGTTAGTGCGTCGTTGCACTGGGTATATGATGAACGACTCTGACCAGGATCTATCTCACCTTGGAGAATTGCCTTGTGGTCAGCTGAGAATGGCCAACAGAGCCCGGCCAATGAACCATTAAGGTTAACCATGACTGTCCGTCAAGAAATATATTGCTCAGCAACTCCGTGCAAAATATTATTTTCTTGATTAAGTCATGCATCCAATCCCATCCTAAGGTATGCATGTCAGAATAAAGATATAGCCTATATATCAACACAAGGCATAATGGAATATTTTTAAAGGAATGAGTTGCTGGCTAATCAGACGTGACATGTTTTCTAGGCCTTTAAGACAAATGATTTCCCTATTAGATCCTCTGAGACTTAAGGAAACTCTTGTCATGAGGAAGGAAAGAGAGAATGGCTTCATTTCCCTTTCCTGGTTCCGCCCTGCACAGAAAACAGAACTCTGATGCTCACTAACAACACTTGGTTTGATTCATTCTTTGAAAAGCTCTGCAACAGTTCAAGAGTTCAGTGACTAAAAAAATATGTGTAAAAGCTCATTTATCCTTTCAGAACTGTTGGTTTTCTTGGAGAATTTAAGGCTGAGATCCTTATACATATCTGAATGAGAAATCAAGTCCGGTCTAACTCAGTGGAGGTGCCTTCTGAGAATCCTTTGGACTAGTGAGTGGCATGCAAATCTGTCTGTCTGTCTGTCTGTCTGTCTGTCTGTCTGTCTATGGATGAACAATAATCAATGAGGGAGAAATTAATGTGGCTTGAGTTTTAACACAAATTTACCATAATTTGCAGAGTTCACAAAACCAGGACAAAAATGGACTTGAGATATTACAAAAATGTGGGAGAAAGAAGTGGGATAACACAAACCAATCTGGACAGAAAAGTGGGATATACTGTAAATATAAATAACAGATACATATTAAATTTGAATGGATTTTGTAGGGCAGTTACTGTTATGGCTGATATCTATATACTCAGTTTGGTTTCACGGGGACCTCCACAGACTTCTTATGGCAGGTTCCCCTTGTTGCCTTCCCTTTTGCAAATAAGGAGGATGAACGGAATATTGGCTTCAAGGTTCATGGAAGAATTATCAGCAAAAGATAATGGCCATGGAATGCTTCGAGGAGCTGAAATGTGAGATGTGAAAGAGGGGTGTTATTAAGGGACTCTCGTATAAGCTTTGTGAAGCCTGGCTTGGATCTCTTATGCACCAGGGATGAGCTTACCGTTACAGATGCTGAAAGGATGGTGTAGCAACACAGGGTGGGAGGACAGGTGGGGGTAGCGACACAGGGTGGGAGGACAGGTGGGGGTAGCGACACAGGGTGGGAGGCAGCCCTGCCGCCCCTAAGCCGGCTTGGTGCCTCCAGGCACAACGAGGAGGCAGATGATCTCCAGGGCAGGGCAGTGGTTGCAACACCGGGACGGGAGTTGGGAGAGCTCAGATCTGGTGCCCACTCAGCTTAATGTACCTTGTAGGGTTGTTCTGCTTATGGTGTTGTTATGGCTCTTAGGATTATTATGAAGCTGGGGTCTGGGAAGTGCAGAATCTGGGGAAATGGTGGGGCCTGGAGAGGAGCAAGAAGGAGAACTGCATAGGACTCAGCTGGGACCTGGGCCGAGCCAGACCTGACCTGAAAGCATGAGGTCGTGTGACCCTGGCATATCAGTTTGGGAAGTGCACATTGGGTGGGTCACATTAAAATATGGACCAAAGTAACCCCCTCCCCCTCCGCCCCTATAAGCAGTGAAGCACTCCTCATTGGCCAAGAAACGGCCAATATGGCCCTGCAGCTGCTCATTTCCTTTTCCTTTCTTTGGAGCTTCTTGGTGGTTTGATGTGAGGAAACCAGATGAACACAGTGGCTTCCAAGATCTGTGTGGCGTTGGGGAGGGGTCTTGGGGAGGGCATGGGTGGAGAGGTTGAAGAGAAAACTCATCAGATAAAGTATCCAGGAGGTCATCCATCACAGCTGCTGACAACCATTTTGCCACCATTTGTTACAGATGTGAACATGCTTAATTATTTGTAGTGTAATTAGTTCATGAAATGTCAGGAAATGTCAAACGGTGTTCACGGTGCACATGTTGCCACAGAGATCAGGAGAAGAGCAGTGTGTCGAGGGGGAAATTGGAGAGCAATGAGTAGGAGTTGTGGCTGAACAGGGAGTGGAAGTCCATGAAATGTGGGTCAGAATTCCTGGGATGAGGATTTTGCCTTGAACCGAACAGCTTTCAAGGAAATGCGAGGAGTCCTGGAGGAAGGTGGAGGAGAAGAATCATTTCTACTTTGCAAAGAGTTGTGCATTCTGCCCTGTTTGATTTGTGTCTGCATTTGACACTGCATGCCAAATGTTTTTAAAGTTGCATTCCTGGGAGAAGAAAATAATCCACATATTGAGATACATGCTAAGAATGTTCAACTGTCAGCCGTGAGAAGTGAACATTTTGGTCATGCGAGTGTGCATAGGAGACAGAATATACGCATGCACACATGACAGAGACATGCAGGTCTAGTGTGCATTTTTGGGGGTTAGCAATGGATATCTTTCTATTATAACTGTATATAGTATATCTTATATTTTATTATTATATATATGGTATACTTATTATATTGCATTTATACCCCACCTTTTTCCCTTCTTGTGAGGAACCCGTGGTGACTTACATATTTCCATTTTATTCTCTTGACAGCAACCCTGTGAAGTGGGTTAGACTGAGTGGGAGTGACTGGCCCAAAGTGGAGACTAGAATCAGACCTTCCAGGTCCCAGTCCAACACTCTAGCCATCTTTCCCCACTGGTAGATGAGACAGAAAGATGTTTATCTTAAATAGCTAGCTAGCCAGATAAAAAGTTATACTGTATCTGATATGATCTATCTTACCAAATTTCATATAGTATATATTATTTGCTATATCTGGTGTTGGCTTCCCAACAATTTGCTTCTTCCATCAGCAGATTATCATCTTAAGAGAGATTTGCTTCATCACAAAGGCAACTGTACTTACCCTGACCATTTGTCAATCACCAAAAATTAAGACAAAGGGGAGTACGATTTGAATAACATTAAATATGCTAATCTGTTTGCATAGCTATACATTCAAGTATTAGTAGAATTTAAATAAAAATATAGCACATGATATATCATTTTTAAGGCCTGCTTTTAAAGCTGTCAAGGGGACATGTAGCTACTTTCCTCCAAGGGATGAAGTTCCGCAATGACGGGACAGCCAATTAAGGGTCCAGTTTCTTGCATTCACCAATATGATGGGACTCTTGCTAGTCTGGTGAGCAGATCTTTTCACACTCTTCTGGTCTATGATTTCTGGCAAGTTCTCAACAAAAATTGAGAACTTCAGCAAGAGGCTGACTCATTCCTACTCCTTAAGCCACTGTGCCAGTAGCCATCAAGGTCAATGAAACGTAGGCTGTGATCTTACACTGAACCTGAAAGTTGGTCTCTGTGGAGCTTGATGCTGACCACTCTGAGCATCATCAGAGCAGCTGGCTGAGGGTTCGGGCAGGTACCTTTCCCAGCCCTGCCCAGAACAGACAAGGATTGAACCTGGCATGTTTTGCATGCAAAGCACAGCCTCAGGCATGACTTGAACACATATGTGTTGTTGCTACGTGCTATCAACTCATCTCCAACTGAGGGTGACCCAGTGAAAGAAGGTCCTGCAAAATGTCCCATCCTTGACAGCCCTGCTTAGCTGTTCTAAATTCAAGGCTGTGACTTCCTTGATGGAGTCCATCCATCTCTTATCTGGTCTTCCTTTTCTCTTCTGCCTTCGACTTTCTCTAGCATGATTGCCTTCCCTGGGGAGTTTTGCCTTCTCATGCTCTGTCCAAAATAGGAGAGCTTCAGTTTTGCCATTTTTGCTTCTAGGGAAAGCTCTGGCTTGAATTGATCTAGGACCCACCTGTTCCTTCTTCTGTCGGTCTCCTCCTGCACCACGTTTGCAACACATCCCTTTTCTGCCTGTTTGCTCTTTTCACTGTCCAGCTTTCACACCCATACATAGTTATCAGGAACGCCATGACGTGTATGATCTTGAATGAGCACATATTATCAACCATATTTTATTATTCCTAATGGCACTAGTTTGATCTTAGTTTGACAGAGATGCTGGCACAAGGGAAGGATTGTAGACTTGCACACAGATCTTATGCACAGACAATGGCCCCCTTAGCCAGCTCAGAATCTTCCCGAGAAGCTTGCTGAGAGCCAATTGATTGACATGGTAAAAGTTTAGTGGGGGGCAGGCAGAGGGGATTCCAACCTGAGTGACTGACAATCTGCTCTTTAATTCCTGGATGGCTCTCTGCTGGGCAGTGAAGCACGGCGATCTTGAGATGGCAGAGATGGGCGCCAGAATCAGCTTCCATGTCAGTGCTAAATCAGTAAGTGATGACAGATGATTCATTGACTTCTCTCACTTGGTCACCATGGGCGGCGCTTTTGCAGGCATCTCTTGGAGGGCCAGGATACCTGGAGCCTCGTCAAACTGGCCTTCTCAAATGAAAAAGCAAAAACGCATGCCTACACATGTCTACTCTGACGTTAAGCCCTATTTCGTCCCATGTGGCTTGCACCCTGGGGAGTGTGCTATGGTTTGCACCCCATGATCCTTCCCAGATCTATTCTTCCCTGCCACCACCTAATGCCACAAGGCATTTAAGCATGCTGGCAATGCAAGGAAGTCTAAGGAATGTCCTTGCTCCATATCTATTTTTCAATTCAGCTTTTCTTTGAATCAATCAGATACTTGGAAGGAAACAGAAAAGCCTGGTACACTGGCAAATGAGTGCAGAGGAAAAATGGCAAACCGGACCGCCGCACACGTCAAGAAATACATAGCTCGAATCAAAGCACATCACCCATTTACACATTCCAACAGATTTTCACTACCTTGCATCCTCCAGAAATTTCAGTTCCATTTCCCATCAGCCTCAGCCACCATTGCCAGCAGTGCCCATTGCGGCATTGGATACTTGAAAGGAACATTGCATGCTTGAAGAGGCACCTGCTTTGCATGGCGGAAGGGCTGTGTTTGTTGGCTCCATTCTGTGCTTTGTGTCTCCACCCCTTCTCTGCCCCCAGATATTCATACACTCAGCTCCTTCTGTGCACCTTTCTGCCTCTGAGCATCTGTCTCCTGAGGCAACAGCTTACCTTTGCCTCATGACAGGGCTGGTCCAAGACCTAAAAGTGGCATTACGTTTGGGTCCATTTCTGCCCCACTAGGTCAGCTGTACACCCATTTCTTTCCTTTCGGTAGATGCAGCAGCACTCACTCTGGTCTAATGATGAGAACTTGCTCCATTACTGATGCTATGACCGACAGGCAATAGACTGAGATCTGCTGCTCAAGGATTTCCAACTCCTGGTGGTTTCAAAATACAGACAACAAAACCCCCTTTCCCCGCTTATATTAGGCAAAAATTCAGGGGGAGAAACTTTGCTTGTGAAAGTGCCAGTACAGGTTACAAAAACAAATTCCTGGGCTCAGCACATGCTCAGAAGCATTCATCCTGCTGATCCATGTCTACTTTCCTGCTATTTCGCACCTGTCTTGACCTAGGGGAGCTCAGGGTTCCAACGAACAACAGAGAAAGTCCAAGAATCCTCACTTCTACCCACCCTGGTTTAAGGCACTCGCTCCTCCTGCATGGAATCCCTCACCATTTTAGCTCCCATTCCACAAATCTGCCTTCCCACCCCTGAAGGGTCTAGGATGCCCTCTGCAAAGGTTTGCAGCTGATGATGGTGACTGCAACAAAAGCAAACCCGAGCATCCTCCAGTCAGGCGAAGTCTGTGGTTCTTCAAATATGCAAGTTCCGATGACACCCCCCCGCCCCGTCTATTTGTAGTCAGCATTTGTCTCCAACCAACCTTCACTCTATGCAGTCTTCGTATTCAAGGTGAAAACACAGTCCCTTGGTTTATCTTAGAAACAACATCATATACGTAATTTCCCCCCTCCCTCTCGCCAAGCTTTTCATTTTCAAATAGATGGAGGCATCCTATTTAACAGTTTATCCGAGATGCCTAGGGCTGAGGTTGTGTTACAGTCAATAAAACTGGAAAGCTCCAATGCACCTTTTCCCCACCTTTTGTGTGTGAAGTGGCAGCCGTGAATTTAATAGAGGGGGAATGCTGTGATTACTTAATGGCTTCCCAGACAGCCATGGCTTGGAGAATTAAATTTCACATCTGCTTTCATGGTGTTAATCTCTCTACTCACATCCCGCCTGTTATGATGTGCACACAAGAGATAATGTTTAAACTGACTAAAGCAAA
Organism: Varanus komodoensis; assembly: GCF_004798865.1. Lineage (NCBI taxonomy): Eukaryota > Metazoa > Chordata > Lepidosauria > Squamata > Varanidae > Varanus > Varanus komodoensis. The sequence goes on along the minus strand of NW_025335550.1, from coordinate 7,630,509 downwards.
GTAAACCAGACAAGTCTGTTATTGGCTTTATAATTACATAATTAACTTTTTGTCTCTAATCGTTATGGAGGTAATGGTGCCGTTAAAATGGGCTTCTGGTGAGCAGAAACTAAATCAAAAATCAATAATCCATAGAACACCATTAGGGCCTGTAACAGCCCTTGTTGGATTCGCTCAAATTTTTGTACCGCAAATGAATTTCATTAGGGCACAGAATGTTATCGCCCAAGCTGACTTTCAAGTGATAGGGAGGGAACAGGACTGTCGTAATCAGCGGCTGGCAGGAAAAACGGACAAAATGTTACCATAAATTACCCCATGCTTGTAATGCAGTTATTGTAGAGTGATTGACCTCTTTGAAATTAATTCTATTTTCCACGAACCCTCCTTTATTTCTAATTTACATTATGATCATATATGTCTGAAAAATGATATCATAAAAAAGATTAATGTACTAATTACTTGTCTCCTTATCTTCCTCCCCTGATGCCTACCCCTTTGGACTGACTCCACTCGGCATGTAAGTACGTCACTTATTTCATCGTGACAGGGGTAATGTATTTGTAAACTGTGCTATAAATATTGGAATCTCATATGCCGTCAGCAAGCATATCTCATATTCAGACACAACACTTTTCTGAGCTGCGGCTCACATGTGTGCGTGTGCTTTCCAAATGAATTTGGAATTGACAAAAATTTCCAAAGCCAAATTACTAGTGTGTCTCTGTGAAATTAGGTTCTTGACCCCTGCTTCTGATGTATGCTTATTTTTCTCCACATTTTCTCCTTCAATTTTATGCATCGCTATTCACTGCTGGGACCACTGACGTGGCTTTCCCAAAAGGGGGTAAGTAATACTTTAATACACCTATGAAATGAGTCTGCCTTTTCCATGAATATTCTCAAAGCAAGCTGTCACCGAAGTCAATTGATATTCCTATGCTTCGTTGCGGAGACGACAGAACTTTTTATGACGGGATAGATCTTGGCAAACTTTATTTTTATCTCCCCTGACATGCCTCACTTCCATGATCCAAAGTTTAGCATATTTTCTATTATTTTTAAGGATGTCCCACAGGCAATTAAATCTTTTGTTTGTTTATTTTTTAAAATAAACCAGATTAAATCACAAAGCTTTAGAGGTCACTGGGGAAGTGGAGAGCTTTAGCTGAAACTTGTCAAAGGTTCGAGAGACTTGAAAGCAAAATGGCTTGGAAATAAGTAGCAAAAGAACAAATGTGGCTCAATTTCTCAGCTTTCACTGACTGGCTTACTAAGGGTAGCATAGCAATAATGGAATCATTCCTCTTTTGTATATGCAAATATCCACTGCACTGATTTATCTGAATTAAGTCTCATCAGGAATTTACAGGGAATTCATTTTCATTTGCTTCAGCTAGCTGCTGCTGATGGAGATTTAATAGGCATGAAGACATCAACATTTAGACAGTCCAATTCAATCTGCCTGCAACCAACTCTGAGAAGAACGAATATCACTACCTACAAACTTTATCAGCAATTTGCCTTCCTTTCTCCCTGCCAACTGTTTCACAGAACCTAACACAGAGAAGCACACAAGCACAGGTGAGTGTATATAGGGTAATGAAAGCTGACTTCCAGCACAGTCATCGTCCATTTAGACTCTATCAATTCAGTGCAAAATTTAAAGTTCATATTATACGATGAAAATCACACCTTCGGTTTTTTATATTAAAGATGCAAGTTGGTTTTCTGAACTGGAACAGACCTGACTTGTCTAAAAATGCAAAGTTTGATGTGAAAGCTTTACCTTGTCCTTAACCTATATATACATATATATTTGAGCTAAAACCAGAGTCATATTTGAGTATAAAGCTTCTTGTACCAGCTGCTCCTTAACCGTGCTTAAAAGCTGTCGTTCTGCTACACAAATGATCCAGGGCATCAATAAAGCCTGTCTCTTGCTTGAGTGAGGTCTGAACTTGAAAAAGCAATATCATTGGCCTATTAATTGGCACTCCAATTTGGGCCTTTTTTAATCCGAAAGAATGACAGTTGGATTGCATGTCCATAATAAGGTTTGCACATAAATGTTGAACATCCACAATAGCTGTTAAGTGGATAGAACTGCACACAGATTCCTGGGGAGGAGGAAGAGGATCGGGACTGTTCATATATAGCATCCCATTTACCAAATAACTACATACCCTTGAATGTTAAATGGTTCTATTTGTACATGGCTCTTTTTTATATACGGCTATGCCCAGTTTGGGAAATCACTGTATTAGGAAATTACTAAATATAACAGCAGTTGCAATGCAGTGGATATAGCCTGGGACATAAACCAGCAAGTCTCCATGAAGTAGAGATGGATGGATCTGTCAGTTCAATTTTCTCTCCATCTCCCCTTTCACTGGTCTTTAGTTAGTAGTTACTTTCGTTACTGGTCTTCTTCCCTTTCCTCATTAGTGTGAGATGATGACATAGATGATGAATTTTAAAGTTTTGCCCGCGAAGCTCCTAAGACACATGTTTTTGCAGGAGACTTTGCCCAATGTACAGTTTTGTAAACAACTTCCCCTAATAGAATGCATTGCATGTAATTTCCCCAAATACATGCCTTTTTGAGCACACCCACAAAAATGGGGAACTTCACAGCAAGGTTTGGAGAAGAGCAGATTTCAATGGCCACCTGAATTCCAGTTCTTGGATAGGTACAAAACTGTAAAATTAAGCAGGGTCCCCTGAAAATGCAAACTGAGATAAATTATTTCCCCAACTGTGCAATTAAGCTCTCTCTTGGTCTCTCATTCACTCTCTGTATGTGTGCATTTGTCCTTGCGATAGACAACAAGAGTGTTTATTTTACAAATACAATGCAAATCAACACAATTCAAAAAGGGAAAGAGAAAAATGGGGGGGGGGATGCCAGTGAGAAGATCGAACAGGTAACCAGTTTAGCAAAAAAAAGTGTGCTGATAAAACATTATCTTAACCCGGCATCTAAAACCAACTGTTAGAGCAAAGAATTCCACACAATAGTTGTTCATTCTCAATATGAAACCAAATTATATTTTGCATCAAGGGATCCTTTGCTTCTCCCTGCTTTCTAGTTTGATTACTCTAAATCTACTGATGTCTTAGTTAATGTTTATCTTTTATTTTCCAGCATTTATAACTGTGTTTGTACTTGGTTATTTCTGTTCACCTGATTTGTAAGAAAGGTCAGATTGTTTTGTCAAAATTACTTTGGTGTATCGCAACAGATCGGTTTCCATGGTTTAGTTAGCAGCATGTGTATGCATGTTTCTAGTGTCCTAGAGACATAGGCCAAGAGCCAAAGAATTAAAGCTTTTAATAAAAAATAATAAAAAAAAATAAATTTATCCACATGCTAGGGGTTTGTTTCAGCGAGGCAGAAACTTTTACCCCACAAGCTGGTTTTGAATGCACATTCACGGTCATTACTGACATTAAGATCAGAGATGATTCACCATACAAGCACTCTCTCTCTTTTATTAGATTTAAATACTACTTTACATCCAATAAATGGCCAAGGCATGAACAATAAAAACAGAAGAAATTAGAATATCAACAATACAGAATTAAAACCCTTAAAATCGCTTGAAGGAAACCAAGTGGGAAGCCTCTTTGGGTTCATGGAACTAGTTTCAGACTGCTTTGTATCCTGTCCTTAATCTCCTATTCTAGCAGATAGAGCAGGGATGGGAAACTTGAAGCTCTACAGATAAGGTTGCACTGCAATTCCCATCTCCCCTGACCACTGATTATACTGTCTGGAGCTGATGGGACTGCAAAGTCCAGCAACCCTTAGAGGGTCATGAGCCAAAGCTTGTTTTAGAGGGTTCCAGACCTGTTTTAGACGTGGCATATACCTGATTTATAAAAAATAAAAACTCTGAGCAAAGATGCCCAGAAAGTTTTTCTGAAGTTACAGCTTAAAAACAAATACCTTAAACTTCCACTCATGTATTCTAGACTGTTTCTCTGTTTTTATCACTCCGAGTTTCAAATGGTGGATGCTGTGTACGGAATCCACCTGTGTTTTGACATGGAACATCCCTGGAACTTCTTCCCAAATTGTTTTCCTCTTTCATTCAACAGAAAGATCCTGTCCATAGGAATTATTTTTCAGTATATTCCTTTATTCCTACATACAAACATGTCTGACTTTACCATTTAAAATACACGACGTAGGTTGTAGAAGCACATACTACACAATAATGAAAAAGAAAAAAAGATCTACAGAAAAAAAAACAATGCAAGGAAGCCATTGCATTTTAAAGAGTAGTCAAATCAAAAGAAGAATTTAGCATGGTGAAAGCATGGTGAAATAAAGTACAATCTAGGATAAAGAGCTCTGTGCATAAGGTATGCCACATTCCGGGTGCCACCACCAAAAAAGCCCTTTCTCAGATATTCACTGATTGCTCTCAAAGTGAAGGAACTGGGTGTATTCCGGGGAGGTGGGAGGTGCTGGGGCTTCAACCCTTTGCTTCCTGTTCTGCTCCAATGGCACCTCACACCCTTGCACAGATCTGTCCTTTGCGGAGCAGAAAAGGTCTAGTATACAAAGGGAACCTTTCTTTTCTCCCAAGCAAATGGAGGGCAGGGATCCAGAGCAGCACTGCCCTGGGGGCCAAAGCACTAGGAGTCCCCCTCTGCTGCGGACTTTGGAAACCCAGGAGTTCCATGGTGCAGTGCAAGGGAGGCCAGATATGGCCCCAGGGGCTGAAGTTCAGTGCCCCCTGCCCAGTTTCCTGAACCTGACCCTCAGGCCTCATTTCCCCGTTTTGTGCCCTCGTGGGGGCACCTTGCTAAAACGTTCTTAGTGTCTAAGCCAACTGCGTAGTTCTGCCTTGAGCACACAGACGTCCCTAACCATTGTTATTCCTAGTAGTAGCAATATCAGCGTTACATTGCATTTGCTACCCACCTGCCTTCCTCTTGCAAGGAGCCCACGTGGCTTACAAGCTTCCCCTCCTCTCCATGTTATTCTCACTACAACAACCCTGTGAGGGAGGTTAGGCCGGGAGTCAGCAACTGGCCCCAATAACCCAGTGGGTGTCGTGTGGACTCAAAGTGGGGTCTCCCAACTCTCAGTCCCACATTCTTGACCACTGCACCATACTGCTGCTCCAATGTGGCTGAATCCATCTCTTCCGCATTATCTAGCCACCGTCTATCTTTATTTTTGCCCTTTTAAGCAGAAGCACCTTATCCCCATTGATAAAACAGCACACAGTGCCTGCAGCTTCTAGGGCGATTAAAACCAACCAATGCTGCCCCCTCTAAGTTGAGTTGTTTGATACGGCTATGTGGATTCAAATGAGCGGATGGCTAGTTTTAATTAACAGCCTCTTTTCCATGAGTCAAATTTCCCTTTCATATACCTCCAAGCAGAGCATATTTGTACAGAACACATTTTTATTTCCATGAATGGAGACACCTTATGGCCACTGTTTTTCCTTCTCCCAACACTACGGAAGACTGAAACTCCAATTAGACACCGATATGTGAAGATTTATCACCACAGCGAGGAGAAGGCAAATACTGGTACAGCTCTCAGTGCAAATGTTCAGCCTCTCTCATTTTCCCAGCATGCACGGAAAAATTGCACAATGTTTTCTTTGCAATTAGAAAAAGGGTTATTTTTGCATTGGTACTTGTGGCTTCCCATTTAGCTTAACATCAGAATGGTTGAGAGCGGTTCATCCGCACAAGCCTAGCAATGGGCTCAGAATTGTGTTCTAGGCTTGCTGACACGGTGTGCTTTATTTCATAATAGGCAGTGGTTGTTCAACCTGATCTTGTGGCCACTGTCAGCTTTTTCATAATTTTCCTATTCTAATTTTGAAGCTGTGGATGCAGAAAATGCTTTACATTTTCTGCTACTCAGCACTGGGAAAATTGAAAAGGGAGTGTGGAGGGGAGAAGAAGAGAAAAAACAAAAGAAAAATAGTGATGAGGTTTCAGAAAAGCATAATTTTACTCTGCTGTAATGAGAATTTTATTTGGTGTCAATGGTTGGTTTTTTATGGTGCCTGTATTCTGCTCCTGATCTGCCAATTGACAGTTTTACAACAAAGGATGAAAAGAAAAAGTTGTGATCTCTCCATTCAAAAGGGCCTCAAACTTTACTTCCCCACCCAGAATGTAACCTCCATCCTTTTCTGCCATCAAATAATCAAGTCATCATTTTCTAATTACCTCTTCCTCCAAGAATGCAATTTGGGTGGGTGGGTTGCTCGGGGGAGGGCTAGAAGAAGTGAACCCCCCTCCCAATATGTAAATGGCAGTGGATTTCCTAGACGGTATCCTTTCAATTAAATTCCAGCAGTGCTATCAGATTCCAACAGCTCTTTTGCCACACTGAGATAATTTCTGGAGGCAAGACACCTGGCTAAGCTAGAGCGGTGATTAATTTTATGAGTTTAGGGTGCAGTCATCACTCACAAAGAGGCTTAGGGTTTGGATGATGGATGATGGGTAAAGTGCAGCCTGATAGAACATGGCCCATGAATCTGTTCTACATCATCAGTTCCTTTGATCACTGGCAGAAGTTCAGAGATACTTCTTCGCATCTGTCCAAAATAAACAATGCTACCAAATATACCCCCGTCTCCCCTTCCCACCCTCACGATCTCCCTTTTCTGTGTAAGACACACTTGAAGGAGGAAGGAAACAAATAGGAGAGCTTCTTTTAACTGCACAAAATGCCTGTGTGTGAAAAGAAAATAATGATTTTGACATGGGCTTATGTGTACTTTCTGTTGAGAAAATATGCCGGCACCTTGTCCACACATGCATTCCATTGTCTGCCGCAGCTCAGTTACATGCCCTACGCAGAATGGTTTTGCAGCGGCTGTTGCTCCCTCTTCACTGATCCTTCATGACTTGTCCTCTGATACTTAGCCCTCAAACTCGCACCCTGGTTGACTGTCCCAAATGGGCATCAAGAAAAGGGAAGGGGGTGCAATCTGGGAGCAAAGGGGAGTTGTGGTGTGGATTGTTGCTGCTGTTCGTCGCAAGTCCTGCCTGGTATTTGGGGGGTACACTGCTCCTGAACATGGGGGCTCCATTTGACTATAATGGCTAAGACCGTACAAAGAGTATGGCTGGATCACAGGAAAGATCTGTGTGTCCCCACATCAACAGGGACCCCAGATGTCTCCAGAAAGCCCTCATGTTTTGCTTAGTCACAAAGTCCTGCCTGGCCCATCGTGACCCCATGGACAACATTCCTCCAGGCCTTCCTGTCCTCCACCATCTCCCAGAGTCCACCCAAGCCCACACCCACTGCCCCAGTGGCTCCATTCAGTCCCCTTCTCCTTTTGCCGTCAATCATCCCCAGCATCCACAGAGTGGATAGAAGAGAATTTAATTCCCTTGGAAGTAAGGTCGCCATCCAAGGTGTCTGCCCACGAACCACCATGCTTGGCGATTGCAGGCATCCCGTAAATTGTGGAAGACACGCAGACGTGGCAATTGCCTTCCTACTCCTCCAACCTCTCCCAAAAATAATTAGATGGCCAATTAGATGGCCCACTAAGCGCTTCACATCGCGGACTGCCCTTCGCACGGCCCTTCTCACACCCAGCTCTCTGTCCCCTCCACTCACTCCTGAAATGGATCTTGGCAAGATGACACAGAGAGAGAGCAGCTTCAAGAAAATTGGACACAGTCGGGGGGAAACTTTAGAACCCTTTGACACATGATGGAGCAGACATGTATACATTACAGAGCAGACGCCACTTCAAAGAAGTAGGTTCCACATTTGAAGAACCCTCTTTGGTATGGAACTTCTTTTGGTCATTGTGGCCATCCTATGTCACTGGGGACTGAGAATCAAGGACCAGGAATTTCTGTCAGGGCAAGTAGATCAGACCGAAGGTCCATCCAGTCCATCGCTCCATACACACAGGGATCAACCAGCTGCCCACAGGATCCCTCAGGAGGATGGGTGCAAGACATCCTCCTCCTCTTGCCCTAGCTCCTCAGCAACTGATGTGTGCAGGCATGCTGCCTCTGGCAAACGAGGTGGCCCCTGGCCAGCAAGGCGAATCACCACAGATAGCCACCCCCTCCTCCACGAACCTGCCCAAGCCTGCTTTGAAGCCATCCAGATGGGGGGCCATCACCACTTGCCATGGTAGCCAATTCTACAGTTTAACTATACACTGTGTAAAGAAGAACTTTCTTTAATCTGTCCCAAACCCCCCACCAATCAGCTTCATGGATGACCTCATGTTTGATTGTTATGGAAGACATAGAAAAAGTGTATAGTCAAGGCTATGGTTTTCCCAGTTGCAATGTATGGCTGTGAAAGCTGGACCATAAGGAAGGCTGAGCGCCAAAGAATTGAGGCCTTTGGATTGTGGTGCTGGTGGAGACTCCTGCGAGTCCCTTGGACCACAAGGCGATCAAACCGGTCAGTCCTAGAGGAGATCAACCCTGACTGCTCTTTAGAAGGCCAGATCCTGAAGATGAAACTCAAATACTTTGGCCACCTAGTGAGAAGGAAGGACTCCCTGGAGAAGAGCCTAATGCTGAGAACAATAGATGGCAAAAGAAGAAGGGGACGGCAGAGGATGAGGTGGCTGGTTGGAGTCAGTGAAGCAGTCGCGTGAGCTTAGGTGGACTCCGGGGGATGGTGGAGGACAGGAGGGCCTGGAGGAATGTTGTCCATGGGGTCGTGATGGGTCGGACATGACTTCGCGACTAGCAACAACAACAACAACATTCCTCTCTACTTTCTCTATTTTCAAGTGTTCCTGGTTGTGTGGACCATCTAAGGAATCACCCCCAGTATCCCTTTCAAACCAATACACAGGAGTTGCATGGAGCTGGGTGCCTCATAAGTTCCCACAGTTGTTGTTCTAGGGTGCAGAACATCAGCATTGCATGACAAATCCAGAATTCCAGGAGAAGCATTAAGTTAAATACTCTGGTAGTTTTGGTCCCAACCCTTTTCCCTTCAGCCTTGCCTTCCATTGGAATGCAACCACTACAAACTTTTCCAAGACAGAGTTCAGCCCTCAGGCTGAAAAGGATTCCACACCCCTGCTGTAACCAGTAGCACATAGTTTTATGTCTCTGCTGAAGTTCTTCCTTTCTGTTCGTAATTGTAGTTTAGTGCTTTTCAAGTCTGCCTTGATTTGTTAGCTGCCTCACTGAAGGGCATAGACATTCCAACACCGGTAACTCTAAAAGTTGGAACTGTGTAAACAGAGACTTAGACATGGCCTTGGAAGCCAACACTCTTGCCAAATGCAGGATGCAAGTACAACATTTCTGATGGTTGACCACCCAAGCTTCATCTTAAACACCTCCTATGAAGAAGTGCCTTCATTTTCCAAGAGAGTTGGAAGCACTACTGATGAGCAATTGTGATCATTAGGAACAGCCTTGTCATTTTTAACCAAAAACTGCTTCCCTGATATTTTGACTGATTCGTCCTAGCCCTGCCCCCTTGAGCAAAAGAAAACAAATGTGCATACTCACCTTCCTCCTCCTCCTCCTCCTCTTTCCTCCTCCTCCTCTGCTTCACCTGCAGCATGAATACAGTTTGGAGGCACAGTCGCTCTGTGGAAGCAAACAAGGTATAAGAGAAAGATTTACCCCAGCTTTTCAGGATCACAACCACTGGAAATTACTGGGAGGCAAAAATTACAACATCTGGGGATCACTAGAGTTCATAGTTTGCTTCCTGGGATAGAAACCAGTACCAATTCCACAGAATGAAACACCAATCCATTTTTGCTATCGTAAGAATGCTTTTATTTGGCTGTATACTTATTCCTGGGCTACTAAGATGCTCTCCAGCATTCCCTTCTCTGTCACTAATGCCAGTGGGAGAAGCTATTTCCGTCCAAGTGAGTACAGCTGAGAGACAGCACCCTGTTTTCATACTGCTGATCTCAAGCCAAAAGAAGAACCCTTCCCCAAGTCTCATGACCAGACCTTTCTTTTGTACCTCAATTAGCAAAGTACAATTTGGATAATTGGAAGCAAGTGTTTTGTCATATTATCACAAGATTTTTCCTCTACTGTTCTTAACCCAATACTGTCCCCTGCAGGGTAGAAAAGAATCAGATCTCCAGGATCAGAGAAGTAAGAGTGTATATGAGGGAGGGAGAGGGTGGGGGGAATCCGTCTATTTTCTATTTCGGGTCTATATCATTTCCCTATGCATTAATCCATATGATCACTTCATCCCTGATTTAAACACATGTTCTTTGGTACATATTTAAGTATGCACTTCAGACATTTCCTTAAATAGCATGCTTAAGAAATACTCATAACAAGTACATTTTTAATGGCATTGTGTTGCAGTTTTTGAGCAAATGATCACATCAAAGTATTCAAGAACTGTAAAACCAAATAACTATTTTTCTCAGCCCATACGACTGCAGAAGCCCAGTTCATATAGGAGTTCACTGGATTAAATTGTTGAAGATTCCTTCACACACACGCACACAGAAATATAAAAAGAAGAAATGGCTATCACAAATCGCTAAATCAAAGTCAGCTTTCCTCTTTGTTTTATTTCCCCATATCCATTGTCAAATGAATGTCAAAAGACTTACATAATATCAGATTACACTCTCAAATGCATGTCACTTAGTAATAATGAGGACATGTGAAGCATGAGTTGGGGTGGGAACTATCTGACTGGTATCTTGTTTATCGAATGCAGGCAAGCCTGTGTTTTTATTTCTTTTATTTTTAGTTCAGCATTGCCCGTGTTTGTTTTGCATTCATTGCTGACACGGCATCACGTTCACCCATTCTTTGAAGTGTCTCATCAAATACAGAAAGGGAAGTCACTTCTATCTTTAATGGACTTCCTCGTAGGTTTATCTCCTTTAATATGAGCAACAGCTGTTGCTTCGTGGTAGCAGAACTGCTGAAAGAGAGCAAACAGCTCTGCTCCAAATGCCAAGTGATTCCAGGGCCGGATTAATCTTCAACCTAAGTGTGCTGCAGACCCACAACCAAGTCCATGGCTCTAATAAAGCGAGTTTGGGGTGGCTTCTGGTGGGGAAATTCATCTGGAAGTTTCGCTGGACCTGGTCTGATCTGCATGGCTTGGGCTTATTCAAGAGTTTGCTGATCTCGACTTGGAGAATGAGGCTTTCTTGACCACATATTCTGCATTTTGAGGGAATATAACAAGCTAGCTTGCTTCCTTCCTTCCTCAGAAACAGTCCTTATTTGGAGGAAATTGTTCCCAATAATCACTTCCCCAGCTACTGCAGTTATTAAAATATTGTGCGTGTTAGGGCTAAACCAGAGGTGAGTTTCCGTAAATGTCATTGGGATTGCAGGAGTGTGGAAGCTGTCAGGTAATGGGGTCTGAACCTTGGACCTTTTCCATGCAAAGCATCTCATCTGCTGCCGATCTACAGCCTTTCCACTTTGGAAATATGTGGTAGTGCTCATACAATGCAATGCAGTGCAATACCATATCTATCTACTCCAAAACCTGCTGGAATTCAGTGGAGCTTGCTCTCCCAGTAAATACAAGACTGCAGCCTGACAGTACGTTCTAAGCATGTGTACTCAGAAGTAACCTCAAACAAACTTTAAAGGGTTTGCAGACAGCTAATTGTGTTTATCAGGGGAACAAAAGTACAAGCAGAAGTCCTGTCTGGAAGCCTCCCAGGCAGAACCAAGAAAAAGACCAAGAAGCTCTAGAAGAATGTTCTATGTCTTCAAGTCTCATTCTTCAAGTATCCCCGGAGTAGATGAAGAAACAGTGTTCAAAATTTCCTTCTTGCTTCTTAGGAGCAGACCATCTGGGGCTAGGACCATAGAACCTATTTCTGAAGACTGTCTCCCCTTTCTTGGTCCCCACCCTACAAAATAAAAAAAGTTGTATGTAACAGAGTGTGTCAAAATCCGGAGAACGTGAAGTTTCTGGGAGGAGCAATGCTTTTATCTGATCAAAGCAAATGCTGGGCCTTTGAAAATCTTTTGGGCAGGAAGTGGATGTGAGTGACTGATAGATGCATGAAAGAGAGATGGTGCTGTATGTGCATGTTTGGTTGTTGCAGCTAATTTCCCTTTCTATGCCGTCCCAGAGCTGGAGCTTTCCGGATGATGTACGGGTGTTGCAGTAATGTGCATCCATGCACAGAGATGTGCAGATTCTGCCCCCCAACCTCCAAGTGGCCCACTAGGCAGAAAGGACCTTGCATCACATGGGATGGGTATCTACAGCCAGCCCCTGCATTGCTGCATGCCGGGCAGGTCCTTCTAGTCAGAGGATTTGGCATCAAGGAAAACGTAACTTCAGGCTTGCGACCTGCATTTTGCCCAGCTTTAAGTCACAACAATCCACACTGTACAGCTCCCCCTGTGATTATTTTAATTGCACTTACAACTTTTCCTAATATCTTTCTTCCAAAGGCGAGAACAAGCCGTGACACTATGGAAGATGCACTCACTGAACCCCAAAGAAAATTCAAAAGAAGTGGGGGGAAAGGCCAGCTTATAAATAGCACATGGGCAGTGCTATTGGCACTGAGATGTACTAAATGTGTAAAGAGAGACACACTGGTGTGCGAGAGATTACTGGAGAGGGACATAACAGTATGAGAGCACATTTGTTGTGAGAAGATGCTATGTCACCATGAACTTCCCAAAATAGTTTGCTAGCTTCCTTGCTTGCTTGTTTTAGGAGGTCCTTGGGATGCAAAGCCGGGAAGAAAGGCTATCGCCCGAGTTCCTGAGAGCAAGACCCAGTGAGTATTCATAAAGTTAGGCTAGAGATAGACTAATACCCTGAAAGGGCTTCTTCTCCTATTTTAGACATAATCTGAGCATAACGCAACCTGATCCCCAAATGAATTGAAGATAATTCAACAGGGAATAGCATTTGTCATACAGATACTTTGCATAGAAGAATGACCATCTTCCTAACCTTAGTAAAAACCTTCATCTCAAGAGCTACCTTCCTTTCTGAGACCCCGGTTGCTGACAACCTTAAATTGCATATTGCTTAAGAAGAAAGAGAGCTGATTTAAATAACATTTGCCATATAATTATTGCAAACGTATTCAGTTAAGCTAATATAAAATCAACTCCCTTCTAGTCATTGGGGATTGGCCCATTGCATTCATTTGGAAGGCAAAATTTATATAAAAGATGCTAGCTGCCTGAGGGTGTGTTAATTGCTTAAAGAAATTTTGTGTTTTGTTTTTTTATAATAAAGAAATATTCCAGGGGAAAAAAGAAACGAGAAGCACAAAAGAGAGATCCATAAATATGAGGGGAAGACGTGGCAGTGTGCAAAGCTGTAATCAGAGTTTTCAACCTGTCAAGAGAGAAAGGAACGAGTAGAAATAGTCATTAAGTGGCAGTGTTGGGAGACTTACAAAAAAATACTTCACACATTGATCTTCCATGGATGCTTTCCATACGCCATCTATTAGAATCTTTTGACCTTTTCCTAACACTATTAAAAGATAAAATGTTAATCTACTGAAGAAATGATGCCTGACCTTTGGAAAAAGAAACACACCACGTTAACAGTCTGCCATCATTAACAGACTTGATGTTCAAGAGCCGAGCATTATATGTATCATAGCAATATAATTGTTTAGAATAATGTAAGTGTTCAAGCGAGAAGGTCTATACTACACATAACATAAATTAGAATGAGAACGGGGTGAACTTTCTGCAGCTGATCAAGTTAACCTGTCAAAACAGGGCACACGCTCCAGCTAATCAGCCATAACCTCTGAATCTCTTCCTTTTCCTATTATGCTGAAATATATACTTCCAGGATGCATTGTTTTTAAGAAAAGAAAGGAAAAAAGACTTTTATACCTTCAAGCAAATGAACAACAGCCACTCAGGCCAGTCCAATCATTCTTTGTGTTTGTAGAAATTCTGTTGCATGCAGTGTGTTTGACACATGTCCTGGTTTTGCTGGTGGTTCCTGAATTAGAATATCAAGATGGGAGCAGCTGCCCGGAGTAAGCCAGGAGTTTAGCCTGGGAAGCAGGGAACAGCTCAGGGTTAACGTCAGGAGTCAGAAAGGCAAAACTTTAAATCTGTATCTAGTAGTTATCTTCCTTTTTTTTTCTTTTGTACTCTCAAGTAGATACAGAAGGTCCTCAAAAGCTCCCCTACTCTGCTTGATGGATCCCATTCCAAATCTGGTCCTGCACCTATTTGAGAGTAGATTTTTTTATTTTTAAATGCAGCTGGTAGATAATACTTTGAAAGATAAGGTGTGTTTTGATCAAACAAGAAGGGACTGAACTAGATCAGTCTCTTCTCTCTGGGCTAAAACAGATCTTATTTATTAAGGATGAGGGGCATTATCCAATTAGCGGAACTGCATTACTGAAATGTGGAAGGTTCGGCTTTGCCTAGAAACCGCTTGTGCTAATTCATGTTTAGTGCAGGAGGAGCCATGCCTCAGTGGTTGCACGTAGAAGGTCTTGGGATGAAAACATAGCTTCTCTAGAGAGGACTAGGAGGAGAAAACCTTGCCTGACACCCTGGAGGACCACTGAGACAAGGAGAGAGCCAGCTCTCTAGGTTCTACCAGGGGCCTCTTCAAAGGCCCTGCTCTCTCTTTCTTAGGTGCTCCCTCTCTCAACTAGATTTGAGATTTACATCAAACGGAAGACATGGACATAGGGGTGTCTTAAAACATGGCAGTGGGAATGGACAGCTCTTCAAAGTGAAGTTACATCGAGGGGCCGGACAAATGCCTACCATGCCAAGCACTAGAGCTGGGAACAAAGCCAGGAGTCCTCATTGTTCCCTATGTGCACACTTGGCAGGCGGCGAGCTGATCATCTACTGTTCCTTCAACTCTCCACCCCGCTTGTCTGGGCCAGAGCAAGAAGCAAGTTACAATTCTGGACAGGGAAAGCAAATCAGTGGATTCCTTGTCCCATTGCAAGCAACCCACACCTTGACAGGCTCGATTACTGTCAAAGCTGATTACTTAATGAAGTCTGATTGTTTTTCCCCAATGTGTTCCAAAGGAGCACACATTGGACAGGGGTAAGCAGTGCGAAGATGCATACAGTTGGAAAGTGGGTGTACTCACAGGGGTGCTGGGAGAAGCCCACAATCTGACACGGACTCAAGTCAGATTTTGCTTTGAGGAGCAAACCAGAGAACCTCCAGTCCTCGAGCTTTACTGGTTTAAACATCGCTACAAGATATACTCTCCGTTTTATCCAGCACAGAAATTGGAACGTACTAAGTGTCAATTTTTAAGGGTGCACAATTTGTCTGTAGCAACAGCAGCAGTAGGAGTGAAATCCAAAGCTGGAACAAGAAGGGATCCACACCAAGGACTTGTGCTAGCAACATGTCCTTGCAAACCAAATATGTTTTCCCTTTTGTGTTCTTAATAACACCTTTGCAGATGTGAGCTGGGCACATGTTTGTACAACTCAATAATCACAACTTTACTTGAGTGCCTAAGCCATTGTTAAGTCCACCTTATCATGCATTTTTATGTAGGATGGAAGGAGGTGGCATATAGTAATTACTCCTATGTCTCTGTAGTGTAATCGCCAAGTAAAACACCAAATCTATAATTAACGCCTAATTGGAATTACTAAACAAAACTCACCTAATTACCATATAAAGAGCAATTGCAGGGACTATTAGATTAGCACCCATTAGCTCATTTTGAGGGTAGCGGTAATGTGTCTGGAATGATTACCCAACTGAGGTTTGCTGTAAGTACTTCAGTGGTTGCCTGTGTTCAGAAAGTATCCCGATTTTGGGATTTGCTGGGTGCCCAAGAAAAAGCCATGCGTCTCTGTCATACTGTGTTCAGGGATGAACTCAGTTCTCACATAGCCTCTGTTCAAGTCTCTTCCTTCCACTGCTGCTGTACTTCTTCTGGTTCTTCTAAATCCCAGGATTATGTTTCCCATCAGGCTTGTATTCTTGCATTCTGACTGGGCAAGATTCATTGTTCAAAACTGAACCCCCAGTTCTACTGGAACTATTTCCATTTGATGGATTCCAGGTAGACAGTTGGTTTGGAGAGCTTCTACAATTGAACAACACCAGATTCTGTGGGCCAGCGGTGCAGTCTGATTGAGTGGGAGGCTGTCCCATATCTTCATGGCATTCCACCATTTCATCTTCATCTTTCCTTCATCCTTCCCTTTTTATTTTTAAGAGATGGCAGTGACTTACTATAAACAGCTTGGTGGGAAATTTTTGGTTTCCAATGGGGAAAGAAAATGCATTATCTAATAATAACTTCCCATACACTTCTGGGTTTGTATGGAAGTTGCTTGGACACACACCTCTGAAGGCTTCTGAACCAAGGCTTTGTGTACAGCAATGCAGACATTTGGTTTCTTCTCTATACAGTTTTGCAGGGAGATTGATCAAGAAGAGTTGATAAGAGAATCTTCATGCATTAACTAAACTTGCTTAGAATCTTCCCTTCAACTGGGAACCTTCCAATTATTAGAGTCCTTATCACATGCTGAATGTACCACTAAATATGTGAGGGTACCTCTTTCCAGACATATCCAATCAAGATGCAAGGAATGAACGGCACTGCCTTAATTCTGTTGTACTATTATGTGAACATTTCTTTGGTAAAAAAGGTAAAGGTAAAGGTTTCCCCTTGACGTTACGTCCAGTCATGCCTGACTCTGGGGGGTGGTGCTCATCTCCGTTTCCTGGCCGAGGGAGCCAGCGTTTGTCCGCAGACAGTCTCCGTGGTCATGTGGCCAGCATGACTAAATACCAAAGTGCATGGAATGCTGTTACCTGCCCACCGAAGTGGTACCTTTTTATCTACTTGCATTTGCGTGCTTTCGAACTGCAAGGTTGGCAGGAGCTGGGACGGAGCAACGGGAACTCACCCCATTGTGCAGATTCGAACTGGCGACCTTTTGATCAACCAGCGCAGCAGTTTAAACCACTGCACCACCTGCAGTCCCTTTTCTTTGGTAAGCACCAATAAATTCTCTCCTTTACTGTAGCAGTTTAAGAACAAGTTAACTCTGTTTGGGGGACCCGACCAAGACCTAAATAGATCTTGCTATGAAGGAATATATGCCAGCAACGCAATACCAGAGGAAGTCTTTCCTCCTTTGTTTCAAAGTCAAAAAAAAAGGATTCTCACCACAAATGTAAGTACGTTTTTTTAAGGCAAAGAAGAAACCAAAGGAAAAAAAGGGATGCTGAGGTTTTTATCAAAGTGACAAATTACATTGTAGACAGAGTTCAAAACGCTGGCTTTGGCTGCATAGGCAAGAACCAAGTGAAAAGCAGAGTTAATGCTTGAACAGAACCCAAGTCATACATTAAGAACATTAGGATAGGAGTTCCTCATGAACATGCAGGGTAGGTGTGGGGGTGGGAGCCATTGGAACAGTAGCAGTTAATGATTTTTCCTAAGTCCCCAAAGAGCAAGTCGGCATGGAACTGCTTGCTGTATTTCCCATGCACAAGAGAAAGGTCTCGGCAGAATCAAGGGAATGTGGAAACTTGCAGAAATGAAAGCAAGAAATCCTTAGTGAGGAAGTCTAGAAGCACCTGTTGGGTTTCTCATGCACATCTGCATATAGGATGTAGTTTGAAACTGCATATAATTCCTGCTTTCTAATGGCATTTTGGCTCAAAAATATCATTTGAAATCACCCCTTTAGATTCATTCTGTCTGTGTGCACCTCCTCTTCTGCTTGGAGGTAATGTAAATATAGACATTTTTAGATACTGCATGGCTTCAGCAAATGCATAAATGGTTAAGGTATTGTTAGCAAGCCTGAAAAGGAAACAGGAGCGCGGTGAGCAGAAACCAAGCCAAATTATTTTCTCATGTTTGCCTCGATGTTTCCCCTGTGCTCATCCACTTTTCCTCTCTGAAAGTAAAAACTCTGTAGTAGGAAACGTCAACACAAAACCAAGTCCTGTAAAGGCGGAAATGTAACTCCTTTTGGCTTTTCCTCACATGGGAATTCAGAAGCTGCGAAAGAGAAGCGAACAAGCTTAGGCAAGAAATTGTGCAGAGTGTCTTCATCAGACCGATTTTTCCATACCACAGCTTCCAAGATACCATTGGATCGTAGCTCCCAACATTTCTGGCCATGGTCAGGGGTGATGGGAAGTATAGTCCAATAGATCTGGGGGTCCACACTTGGAAAAGTCTGGGTTAGAGGGCTGGAATAAGGCTACAGACAGTCAGATGCGAAAGAGTGCAATTTAGACATTATTGTAACCTCGTTCTCTCCATGTGCCCAAGTGCTTCTTATTAAAATCCCCATGTAAGTGCCACCTTCATATCCTTTGGGGTTGGTGTGATGCTTCAAAAGGTGTGTGAATGTTCCTGAGAACTGGATCACTGGATCACTGGATCACTACGCATATTTGTCCCCGTGTTGTGTGTCATGGCATCCACTTTTTCTGTTGCACAGATCTGGTAAGGTAATAGCATGAAATAAAGATTATTATTATTATTATTATTAGAACATTTCCCCCCTTGCCGAAGCCTCGGGGCGGTTTACAACACAATAAAATACAATACAATATACAAATAACAATATAAAATTAAAATTAATAATATAAAATAAATAAAAATATAAACGATATAAAAGAAGTTATAAAAGAAAAGTTATAAAAGAAAAGAAAAGAAGTCACCCTGGCCAGATAAGATGTGTTTCCAGGTGGTGAGTTTGGCCAGTGGCAGCTCAAGGGACTGCGTACACCATCCCATCAAAAAAGAAGACAATTTCCCCCTCATCATTATGTTTTGATCTGCTTTAAATTTGGTTTTCCATTTTGTATTGTAAAATTTGATGGTGTTTTAATACGGTGTAGTTTATATTGCATTTTAATGTGCTGTTGTGAACAGCCCAGCTAGCTTCAGTGGTTGGGTGGGGCCGAAATTTAATAAATGAATAGTTGAATGAATGAATGAATGAATGAATGAATGAAATTCCAGTGCGGAAAACTGACATGCAAAATTTGCCATTCCATTTGGATGGACGACTATAGAAGCTACCTGGCCACGCACGAAGCAGGGGATTGGACTCAACCTTATGGGTCCCTTTCAACTCTACTATTCCACGATTCTGGCCCAATCATCTTCCTGAAGGCAGGATCTCCTACAGAGGATATGGCGACAGTACTGAGGACAGATGATGGCTCAGGTTTTTCTTAAACACCTCCAACGAAGGAGAGGCCACCATTCCCCAAAGCAGTCTGTTCCACTTTTCAGATATTGTGATGGTTAGAACATTTCTCCAAATGTTGGCTAACACTTTGCTTCCCTGCATTGTCTGCTCCAATGTCTATCTGGCAGGCCTTCAAATATTTGCTCTCCTCTCCTCTCCTCTGCATACCTCAATCAAAATTTATCTTTTAAAAAAATGATTGTTGTTCACAATATAGGATTTTTCTGGGCCAAAAAACCCCTCAGCCTGTATTGTTTGGACTAAAACAATTGACAATCTACAAATCATAAAAGTGAGGTCTTTTCCTCACCCCACCCACCTAAGTCAACCTCCTCCCTTGAGAAAAAAATGTCTCAATAGAAGGATGAATACTTGGGGGAAGGTCTCCCTGCTAAGCCTCATTCACTCCACCCAAAGGAAATGTTTTGGGCATAAAATGGGTGGAAGCCAGAGGGTGTTCACACCAAAATACCCTGCCTGCCTTTTTAGTTTAGAAGATGGCAATTGTTATTTTATGGTGCTTCCCCACCCACCCACCCACCCAGCCCTCACTCCTTTTGTACACTTTGCTTCTGAGTTGCTGCTAATTCTGCACTGGCCTAAGATTGCAGCACCAAAACCTTACTACTGCTTGCAGGCAAAGGTAAAAACAAAGAAAAAGCCAACTTCATGCATTACCTGCTGAGACATTAAACAGCTTTGCTTTGATAGCTGACAGAGTGGTAAATAACCTCAAAGTCCAACTAATTAAAATGAGACACACACAAAAATGGAAGCAGCGGCCATTGCTTTTCAATGCTTCAATAGCAAGGCTAATCAACATCTTAATTAACAGTCATATAAAATGAAAGTGCCCATTTGAGAGGCTTTAAAGGAGAGACAATGTATTTATTCAGCGGCTCACAAGGCATTCACAGCCGATATTAAGAGCAAACATTCGACTCTGAGCACTGACCCTTTTGGGGCTATTGTCCCCCACCACCCCATCAAAAGAGAAAGTCGAGTTTGCAGAAGAAGGGTCGTGTGGTTCCGCTCAGTGACAAGCTAGCCGCCTGGTGCAAGGTGAGGAAGGATGCTTTGAATCTTGGAGACTTCAGCATGGAGTTTGGCAGCTGGTGAGAGACTAATCCCAGCTCCCTTGTGGGAAATGTAGATGGGGAAAAGTCCCCAACAGAGGCCTGCCAGGCTTTGCTCGAGGGCCCCCAGCAAGGGAACCAAATGAGTCAGAGAATCAAAATGCTGGTGCAGAGCACCCTGTCCCATCTTGCAGCTGCAGTACTGGCTTCCCATTAGGGAGGTCCCGTGAAGGAGCTGTCCTCGGCTGGCCTTCCTTGAGTCTACTTTTGCACCACGGCTGTCCGAGCTGCTATTCCTCATTCCCCACCCCAATTCCTTATAGGAATGCAAGAAAAACTAAGCTGGATCAGGTAAAAGGTCCATTTAGTCCAGTGCTCCGAGCATTCGATGGCAAGGCAGCTGCCTGCAGGATCCCTCAGGTGGGGGTGGGTGCAAGACCTCCACCTGCCCAGCACCTCAGCAAGGATAGTAGCCCCTGGTAGCCTCCTCCCTCATGAATCACATGGAGATGTATTTATTTATTTATTTATTTATTTATTTATTTATTTAAAACATTTTTATGCCGCCCCCATCGCAACAAAGCCTTGGGGCGGCTCACAACAAGAACAAAATATACAAATATAACAAATTATACGATAAATATATTAAAACCCAGTGCATCTCGGCTTAAAAGATTTAAAATCCTATAAATACCAATAAATTAACAATTAAAATAAGTTTTAAATAAAAAGGTCTTAGCCTGGCACCGAAAAACAAATAACGAGATGGATAGAGACCTGTTCTCCCCTGCAGAAGAAGGCAGCATGTGCTCCAATGGAGCAAAGCTCAGGGAGCCAAGGTTCCGTTTGGATGCCAGGAAGCACTTCCTGACAGTCGGGACCCCCAGGGTGTGGAACAGGCTTCCACGAGAGGTCATTGAGGCCCCATCAGTGCGGGTGTTCAAGGAGAGGCTGGATGTCCACATGGTGGGCATGTTGTGAGCGGAGCCAGCTGGTGCCGGAGGTCAGACTAGATGGCCCGGGAGGTCCCTTCTGACTTGCTCTGTTTCTATGTTCCTATGTTCCTATGGTGTACGCAGGCATGCCACTTCTGGTGAAGGAGGTGGTCCACGGCCAGCAAGGATAGTAGCCCCTGGTAGCCCCCTCCCTCATGAATCTGGCCAATCCCTTCTTAAAGACATCCTGACTGGTGGCCATCACCACTTGCCATGGCAGCAATTTCCATAGTTTAGCTATCCTCTTCTGCTCTGCTTTCGTTTAGGCTTTTCAGCATCCCCACTGTCTGGGCAAGAGTGACCGTCTGTGAATGAGCACATTGCCAGGGTCAAGCAGAAGAGCAATTCTAGGGGCCTGTTGGAATGAGCACCAGTATTTCAGAATTTACCACTGCAGGTGTGTTGTTTGGCCCAACTTTTATTTAGCTTGATATTGCAAAAGTTGCATTCTAGCTTCAACAGGGACATTGATGTGTCCGGAGACTCAGGGCTAAGGCACTTAGGGGGCAAGTTAGACGCCTAAGGCTGAATAACAAGTCTAATGAACTGCAAACCAGTTCATAAGCCTTAGATGTAGGAAGCCCAGATGATACTTAGATAGTGTTACAGCAATATCAGGAAACAAATTCTCCCCATAAATGCAATGTAATTACAATCTTTTCTAGGCTAAGGATGGCACCCTAGAGATTACGATAAGTAACTTATAATAGAAATTTTATTAGTGGCAGTAATTTTTTATGATAATTAGCATAATTCTGCAGCCAATAAAATCCAAAGATATATTATTATATCGTTTGGAGTGGGAAAGTATGGTGAAAAAAGAAATAAGAAGTGGTGTGGAGGGAAAATTATTTTATCGTCGTCATACCATTCTCCATTTTACAGCTTTAAAGGAAATAGTTGAAGTGTATTTCGTGGATAGGAAAAACAGGCAATCTTCCACCTAAATAGAAATAATAAGGAGTGTTCCTGGTGAATCTCACATTTCACCTTTTTGTTAAAAATAGTGGAAGGTGGGGTGCTACGAAAAACCCTTTTTCTCTACATAAAGAACTCAGTTTTTATATAATGCACACATGAATCTTAGACAATGGCTCTTCCAGCACAAATTCTGGTTCCACTTTGCTCAGATGCCACATCCTCTCTTTAATAAGCATTTAGCTACATTGGCCAATTGCTGGATGTGTGACACATCCAATGTTCCTTTAATCAAGCGTTGTTGATGCCTAATATTTGCCTCCTTGGGGAAAGGGTTATGATACCAATGCATACTTTGTGAGCTTCCTGGCAGTAGTGGCATATGGGACATTGTACCAGATGAACCTTTGATTTGCTACAGCTTTGACTTCAGCTCCAGTAGCTTCCATATAGCCTGAAGTGTTTGATCTTACCTAATCATGGATGTTAAGTAGGGTCAGGCCTGGTTAGAATTTGAACAGGAGACTCGAGTCCTGCATTGAGCAGAGGGTTGCACCGAATGACTCTCCAGGCCACTCCCAGCTGCATGATGGTATGATATGCTTTGCATTCATTCCCCATCATCTCCTTTTAAAACCATCTCAAGAATCATGGCTGGCAAAATCCATTTTTCTGGGATCTTGGAATCCTGTTGTCAATTGGCGCAAATGACAGTGGACTGAATGGACCAGTCATAGCTGACTTTTGATTCTCCTGGTTGATGGAATATTTGTACTCTCTAAAGTTAATGCAGAGTTCTCCTACATGGCGCCAGGCAGAAGTCTTGGACTACAAGTTCCATAACTGGTCATGCTGGCAGTTAAAGTTGGGACTTCTGGTCCCACAGTAAGAAAGCACCAGCCTGGAGAAGATGGCTTGAAGGAAAGAACCACCAGTTCTCTGCACTGGACACATCAGGAAACTCTTCATTTGGTCAATGAATTAGTCAGCTGCCCAGTTACTGAACCATGGTGGAAGGCCCAGCAAGATCGAAGTATGCAGCATAAGGGTTAATCCAGCTTCAATACAAGGCTCCTAATGCAAGCTGTGACCTTGCAAAGGACCCATACTTCTGCTTCGGCTTGCTTGTCACAAATTGGATATAATAACTAAGACTGGTCAATCCAAGAAAATGGAGTGCTGTGTGTTTTCCATCTAAGGAATGCAGAAGTGTTGAAAGGACAGACAGGGAGGTGTGGTCAGGAATGTGATGGAGGAGAACTAAAATAAGTGCAGACAAGAATCCTCATGCTTTCCGCTGTGGCGACACGTGTTATCTTAACATGTTATCAGGGAGATAAAGCATTGCGTTCTTTCTCGCCACCACAAGTGTTCTATCTGAAACATGAGGCACTGTGGAATTAACATTATGGGACAATGCATACAAGTGATCTGTTATCCTATTATCAAAAGTGCATGGCATTTGTTCATGGACGATGCAACATATAGCTGTTAGGTTTTTAAAAAAGATTCCAGGCCGTTCCAGTCTGAGGGCTGGATTTTATCAGAGATGACACCTGTTCTGTAACACTAACATGACTGAATGCACAGGTATTGGAACTACTGCCTTGGGCCTAGATGATGCAATCTCTTGATTTTGTTTTCTCCAATATTCTTTTTTTCCCCAGTATCTCAACTAGGTTTGCTCTTCTGAATAGCAGAAACATTGTCAATTTTTGTAACTTCTTATCAGAACCAGACTGAAACAAATCCATACCTGTGACCAGGTGTTTATATGATGCTCTGCTCTCCTGGTTTTAATTTTTGTGTTAGAAGCCAAAGTCTGCTGTAACTCACACATGGATTTGGCTTTGTATACATAGACCAGCCTTCCCCAGCCGTGTGCCTTCCGGACATGTTTGGACTGCAACACCCAGAATTCCCAGTCAATGGCCTTTCTGGATGGGGATTCTGGGAGTTGTGGTCCAAATGCCTCTGAAGGCCACTGGATTGGGGAAGGCTGATCTGGCTGAAGGAGAGGGAATTCAGTGGGTCATAGGTACTATGAGTAGGTGAGGGAGGGAGTGGGGAGAGGGAGAGGGAAGGCACTGATGTGAGGACATCAGTGGCATTTCAGGATTTTTTTTTTTTTTTTTTTTTGCCGAATCCTCATGTAAGTGAACAGGTTAGATGCCTAAGTGTAGGGTGGAGAAATGTCTGAGAAATGTGTCATTAGGATGGTGGCACCAAAGTTACAAGCAGAAATTACCCCATTATCTCATTTAAGACGCAGATCCATGATAACCAAGACCATCAGTTTCAGGGTAGAAGAAGAGGCCAGCAGGGGAAAACGATGCCAGGAAGAGTCCCCCTTCTGCAGCATTGCTCTTTTAGTCGTTAGAAGTGCAAGAGATGCAGGGTGAATTTTCTCCATAGAGATGCATGGCAGCTGTTCCCTAACATGGGAAGAAGTAAATTGGGTCAGCACTGGGCTTCCTTGGTGGAAACAGGCAAGTGTCTGGGGATCAGTGAGGTAGCACGGCCAGGAAGACCATCACTCCCAAGTGTTAGAGCATCCTCCCAACCAGGTATCCTCCAGATGTTTGGGGAGTCCATCTCATCAGCCCAGGTAGCATAGCAAAGCATCAGAAACTCTGATATTTGGTTGTAGGTCGAAACATGTGGAGGGCACTGATTTAGGAAACACTGCTATAGCATCTGGGCAACAATGGATTTCTTGGCTTTGGCGCAGTTCGGCAATTCCTAACTGGAATTGGAAAGCTGCAATAAGGAGGAGAGGCACGACCATCCTTCTGAATGGGGAAAAGAACTGCAGCAACCCACTGAACACTTGGTGACTGAAGGAAAATGGCTGTGGTTTTGATAAGGAAGTGTGGCCACCCAGGGAACCTTAGAGGGTTAGATTTGGCCCCTGGACCTGATGATCTGCACCTGGGTGTCCATTTGAGAGGGATGGTTTAACTTGGAGTTCTGCATTGAGCAGGGTGTTGGATCCGGAGGTCTTCTTGCCCCCTTCCAATCTCCATAATTTCCAGTTTAGAGAAACACTCTCTTTACCTTCACCACTACAAAATTGGGTGGCAAATGGTGAAGATAAGGATCGCTCTCCCTCCCCCTTCGATCTCCTCTCACTGCCCCCACTTTCAAACAGGACGTGCCCGTCTGAGAACATTTGGCTTGGCTCTGATCTGTGCACCTTGCGATGGTGAACCAGAATGCATGACATGCAGAGATGAGTCATTGTTTCATGTTAACGATTGCAGCAGTGAATCTCTTAGCCACTGTGGGTGCCAGACTGCCTCAGGCATCCGTGCACTACACACCCAGCTTTTTGTCAAACTTGTAATTTTTTAATGACTATATATTTTACTCATTGAAGCATGGCACACCTTTTCTTTAACCTCACCTCCTTACAGAGTTCAGCTGTTGGTGGTATTTGAGCAAAGAAAGCAGCACAAGCTGTGTATTTTTGCAGGTGTGTATTTTTGCAAAATAGAAAAGGTTCACTTTTTTGAGATGTTGACAGGGCAGATGGTGAGGATGAAATCTATTATTCATAGTATCATAGAATAGTAAAGTTGGAAAGGGCCAAGAAGGCCATCAGGTCCAACCCCCTGCTGTTGCAGGACACCAGTTTATACCATCCCAGATGACTGTCCAGTTTTCTTTTGATTGTCTGTACTGTGGGAGAGTCCATGACTTCTCCAGGCAACTGGTTCCATAGTCATATTGCCCTGACAGTGAGGAAACTGTTCCTGATATCTAGACAGAACCTGTTGCAAATTGAGTTGGTTATTCTGTGACCTACACTCTGGTACCAGTGAGGAGAGATCTTGGTCTTCTGCTTTGCAGCAGTCTTGGATAGTGTTGAAAGGTTGGGCTAGCCTTCCTCGAGGATAACACTCTGCATCCCAAGGGTAACAGATCTTTGCTGTCTTCTCTCCTGAATTGATGGTAACTCCATCCGAATCCCTAAGTCTGAATCTATTTGCAGAATTCCTATATGAAGTAAATGGATGCATTGTTTACTGTGAAAATAAGACCACATGGGTCAGAACGCCAAAATCCAGGCAGCAATGAATTTGGAGAAGGTGAATCTTGGGAGCTTTTTTTTTTTTTTTTTTTTTTTTTTTTGGTCTGTCTTCACAAACCTGAAATTCGTGCTGAGAATATACACCTAAAGAACGGCCTATGTAAACTTGAGATAAGATTACTCGTGAAAGATGCATCACCAACTAGGGATGTGTAGGTTTTTAAGCTGTTCTACCCACGTTTTGCAGATTCTCATACGCCTTTTGTTTTGCCATCCCCTCATTGTGAGATCTGAGTTATTTTCCGTTTTTCTGAACTTCTGTCTCCTGTACCCTTGCTCCAATTTGCAAGTATATCAATATGCCCTTTAGAAATGGTGCAAATCCCTTAAATGTTGTTTTCATGACATGGTTTATGGGTGGAATCCAGTGCTTTTGTTTGCTTTTCATAAGTTTCTATGACCTAAATTTGCATAAAATTCTGGAAATGAAAAATCAGGCTGCAAGTCAGGAAAGGAAAGCTGGTCCTCTGTTGAATTTATGAGTTTTTGTTTAGTCGCAAAGTCATGCCCGACCCATCATGACCCCATAGACAGCATTCCTCCAGGCTCTCCTGTCCTCCACCATCCCTTGGAGTCTGCCCAAGTTCACACCCACTGCCCCACTGACTTCATCTAGTCACCTCATCCTCTTCCGTCCCCTTCTCCTTTTGCTGTCAATCATTCCAAGCATTAAACTCTTCTCCAGGGAGTCCTTCCTTCTCATTAGGTGGCCAAAGTATTTGAGTTTCATCTTCAGTATCTGGCCTTCTAAAGAGCAGTCAGGCTTGATTTCCTTAGAGCAATCAGGTAAGCTTTATATAAATCTG
Organism: Varanus komodoensis; assembly: GCF_004798865.1. Taxonomy (NCBI): domain Eukaryota; kingdom Metazoa; phylum Chordata; class Lepidosauria; order Squamata; family Varanidae; genus Varanus; species Varanus komodoensis. Next base: position 7,603,437 of record NW_025335550.1, on the reverse strand, counting down.
GACCCATTTGATTCTGTTGTAGATTTATCCAGTCATGGAGAGTGCATTACGCTAGGCTTGAGGACATCTCCCCTTCTAGAAATTATGCTCAAAAATCACAGTTTGGAGGCTGTGTGTACAGCCAGTCACATGCTTTGTTGTGTTTATAAGCAAATGGATGCATAGAAACTCTGTGTTATTCACCAAAGCATCCACAGGGGTGTGGGAGTGACTTCCCCATAGCCCCCTCCATAGTGCTGCGATGTTTATATAAATATTGAAGCCATGTGGGGTAATCCCATTGGGCCATTTTTCCCGCCCAGTTGTTGCCTTTCCTTCCAGTTCTTCAAATATGCAATGAACAGACGGAAAAGACCAACTTGTTTGACTCCACCCACATTGTCAGGAGTGGCCAGAGATATTTTGCTGCCTGAGGCAAAGGAGGAGACCATGTCCCCTCCTATTCCCTGAGCAAAGGTGACCGGATGAGCAACTGAACTCCAATGCTGTCAATGGGACAGCATCCTCCAGCATCCCTGAATGTCCAGAGTAGGTTGAGGATATGGTCCAGACTTAATCATGGGATCCAAGTTGTGTAAAACACGCAGACTTTGCGGAAGCCCTGTTCATCCAAAAACAATACCACATTCTGCCTTATGGTAGGGCTGGCATTGCACACAGTTCCTGCATCCCCGCCATGGCCAAGGCTGCATGGCAATATACCACGAAAAAGAAGGTTCTGAGAAAAAACATCAGGCATGGCTTTTGGATGTGGGCTTCAGTGACTGCAGAAGCATGGGTTCTCATCTGCTCCTGCTAAAGAGCTCAGGTGACCCATTCTACCTGAGGAGATTAAGAAAACTGACTATACCACTAGTGGAAGCAGAAAGTGGCAAGGTAGATTATGTGTATTCAGCAAAATGGCCTGCAGCAGACGCTTATGCAAGAACTGTGAAAATACCGTTGGCCTCGAGAGCAGATCAACCCATAAAATGCAGGTGTTGGGGTTCCTCCTAAGCTAACGTGTTTGAACAGAAGATTCTTGCCCAACATACCTTGAACTACAGCACACAGTAATAATAATAAATTTGAAATAGTCACGGTCATATAAACCACTCTGTAGTTGGCTCGGGGGTAGGGGAGAAATACCCCACTGATGATAAATGAAATTCTGCTGAAAAAGTTGGCCTTTGTTCAGTAAAAACATGTTCTCTCATTTTGCGCAGTAGGTAGTAACTACGTTTGGGGTTTCTTTCTGCATGTTATTCAGCTAAAAGTCTGAAGAACATGCAATCAGTCTTCAGTGCATGGGAGCACTATGTATAGATCCATATTTTAATTGGTTTAATTAGTTTCTTCCACGTTCACATTTCTATAATGAACAATATACAAAGTAAGCTTAATAATTCCTACAAGAAATTCCATGCATTATATCAGCAGCGCTGGTCAATTTTGGAGTGGTTTAGTCTAATATATAGTTCTCGAAATATATTTTGTCCATGTGTAATAGTTCCAATTTAGAACAACAATTCAGTCCTCCTTGTATCTTAACCCAGCTGGATTCCCACCACTTGGACAATTTTTCCTGTGTTTTAAATCTTGAAATTCCTCTTCTAAAGTTTATAGGCAGCAAAAGTAGTAAGCTAAAAAGACACAGGTCTGCCTGTCTGACTTTCTTTGCTATTCTGTCTCCTCCTTTGGCTCCACCCATTTTGCCTTTGGCCCCACCCCCTTTGTCTTTGGCCCTTGCCCCACCTGGAATGCAGTCAGTGAAAGCTCCCTGCAATTGAATCCAGTCCTGGAGATGAAAGGGACTGAATATCAAATGTGCAGACACCACTGGATTTCTCCTGTCTTGTGCATTTAAAACTTGATGACTTGCAGCTGATTGTGAGAAATTATTCTGTTGGAGTAACATTCTGCCTGAGGTGACTGAGTTGTAATGAATTTTCTACCTGCGGTGTTTCATCTGTAATCAGTGGGAAGCGGTTTCAGTTCCTTTCTCATTTACTTCGCTTTAGACTAACACCAAACAGTTAAATCAGAGCCCATTGTTAGAAGCTTATTGCTACAGTTTTACATTTTATTGACTCTGTTTTCAGCAATTCTGCATGAGCTTTTAGATATGATTAGTGTATCCTTTAGTTACTGGCTTATTCTTAACAACACACTGGGGAGTGGGACATGAATGGTGAGAGGACCACAGGGTCAGTGGGGAGTGGACCAGCTACTGGAACCATACTGGAAACAAGGTGTGTTTGGAAACATCCGAAACACCTTGGTCACAATCACAATATGGCGGCCATGGGTGAACATGGCTTGTCTATGTATGAGTAACCTTCCCAGTCATGGAGAATTAAAATGGCAGCAGAGACAGTCTCCGATTCACTCTGAAACAATTCCAGCGGTCAGTAAGAAGAAAAGATAATTTAAAAATGGGATGAAAAGGGTGAGTGGCCTTGTCCCTCATCCCCCCCCCCTCTTCCCCCTCCATGCCCAATTGGAATGTGAAATTTTAACAGGACACAAGGAGGTTGGGGAGCTTTGCACCATGACAAAAGTTTCTCCAACTTTTTTTTCAACCATTCTCATTCCATTTTGTAGAAAAGAAATGCATTTGAACAGAAACTCGGGAAAAAACAACAACAACAGCTGAATGTTCATGGGATAGATCCAGGATTCTTGTGTTTATTTTACTTATGAGGTGCGTGCACATGCTGTGGGCTTCATTGTACAACCACTTCTCTGACAGCCTGCAGAGAAGTCTCTTTGCTTTCCTGCCCATCAATGAAAGCTCTGGGGAAGACACCATGAGTTAACGTCTCCCACAAGGCTCTTTTCAGATCAGGAAGTGCAGGCAGCCTTGGAGACTGCTGAGTGATGGGGACATGGGCAAGGTGAAGAAAACACAGATTTAAAAGACCATCAAAACAGAGATTTTTGTAAGGGTAAAAAATGCCCTGAGAATGAGGCAGAAAAATGGAAGCTTCTTTGCAGAGCTAAGAAATGTCTCGGGAAACCGGAGGACAATTTTGGCTCGGCATTAGCTCTAACTCTTCCCTGGAGTTGGACCACCAAACTGCCCTGCTCATGGCTGCACCATGGGAAATGCCAAATGAGGACTAGCCTCCCAAGGCAGTTGATGCCCTTAACCGTTGCAAGGCAGGGCAGATCAACAAAACCCTGAAAGGGAAATAATAAGCTGTGTTACACTTCCTGCAAAAGGGGAAGCAAAAAGCTCTTGGACAATGTTTCCTCCCACTGGAGAAATTTAGTGACTCACACATTTCCCAACAACTTTGCCCAGGGTAGAAAATTTTGAGGGGCTGTTTGCACCCAGCATCCATACGTATGTATGTATGTATGTATGCATGCATGTATTTTCTTTTGTTTGATTCCTTTAATGATGATCTGTAGGTTTGTGGGAGGTGATGGAAGACTTGTAGCTCCATGGGAAGTTTCTGCATGACAGGCGATGCTATAGGGATTCACAACGTGTGGCCCTGTGCTTGGTGCTCCAAATCTGGAGCAGGTTAAGGGGCTTAGTTATTTACAAACCATATACTGGCCTAGAGCTGAATCCTTGATAGAGAGCGGAAGGAAGGAAGGCAGGCAGGCAGGCAGGCAGGCAGGCAGGCTGATTTTAAAGGGCTCTGAGAGATGCTTAAACTACAGTAGACAATGAAAAGCTTTCTGAAACTGACACAATCCATTAATTCAAGCCAGTTGACAACCCTACTGCTTACCCACTTCTTCACAAAGAAGAAACAATCCAGCTGGTTGGATGAAAACATAGATATAAAGGGGGGAAAGTGGTTCTTTTCCTCTAATGAAGCGGGCACAGATATAAGTCAACAGAGCAATTCATTAACAAATCTTGTGAAATCCACCCTTACACCTCTCTCTCTCTCTCTCTCTCTCATTCCCCTCCTCTCCCCTCCCTCTCCTCTCCTCTCCTCCCCTCCCCTGGGGTTACCCAGGGAAAGTGGTTGCACTCTGCAGAAATAAAACAAAGTCTCTTTCGGAAGGGACGTCCATATGGTAAGGGTCAAGGGAGCTGAGTGGTTTTGCTCTGTTTACCATTCACCATACACATATGGCAGCTAAGGTCACGTTGATCAGGCCCTGTTCTCAGTACGCAAAACAAAATTTCCATATGGTCCATGAAAATGGATATGCCTTTTTCTCCCATCCAGCTTCCCACGGCTCCGTCTTTGTGCGGCGCTGGTTAGAAGTGCAAAATGAAGGGTGTGAGGGGTTACCTCGTCAGTCAATTGCACTCAGCAGCTTTGTGCGTCAGTCCAATTTAGGGCATATCTGCAGCCTTCCTCTCCCCTTTCACCCACCCCTCCCCTCCCCTCTTCCCCTCCCCTCCCCTCCCCTCTTCCCCTCCCGACCCCCACCCCTTCCAGTCATTCAGGCCCAAATGTTCATGTCAGTCTATTAGAACGTGATAGAAGTACTGATCATCTCCTTGGCGTCTAAATCCTTTTGAAACTGGGATGACCTGCTGAAGAGGATTTTGAGTGGAAGGCTCTTCACAGAACTCTTTCAAAACCACATAAATAAAGCCCTTTACTGGCTTAAAATGGCCCCTCAGATTTGGAACTACAGAAGTCCCCTGAAAAAAAAAAGGGGGGGGGAAGCACAACATGATTGTCATGGATATTACACAATAGTAACAACAACCGACCAAGAAGACAAGTCTCGATGCTAAACAAAACTAGTCCAGCCTTTTCTTCTCCTTTTTCTCCTCCCCTCCACCCACCAATCTCTCCCCCCTCCCACCATTCCAGGTTACAGATCATTGGCAGCTCAGTAAATAGGTTGTTTAACCCTTTGAAGTGAATAAAGTAGCTAGAGACAAGTGCATTCTGCAGGACTTTTGCTCGTGGAAGAGGCAAAAAAGTGCATTCTTGCTTTGGGCTGGTTCCCATCCTTTCCTTGTTCCAATGTGCATGCACTTTGACAATTCACCCCGAAAAATTGTTTCCATTTTGCTTCCAGGAATAGCAGAACAAGGCAATTCACACTGCAAAGTCTAGCTTCGGGAGTATCAATGGTAGTGAATCAAATCCTGAGCACTGGACTTAGTTCAGTTCCCTCCTTAGGACCGAGCCCATCTTTCCATGGCAGGGCACCGATCACATTTTTCACAAATGTGCTTGCCAGATGCATAGATGCAGTTCACTTCATCTGGTCTCTGCACATAAGCATAACAAATTACCTTTTTAAATTTCTCAGCTGTTCCCAATTCATTCATATATGAACACCCACACATGCAATTAGAAAACGATCTACATCAAAAACAGCACTTTTCAGTTAACTTAGCTGTGCTTATCAAAGTGGGATGGAAAACGGGAACTATTTTTTTGAAACCTACATGGAGTCCGTCTGTTTCAGAAACTTTTGGGCCAGAATGCCAGCAGGCCCCCCTGTGACACATCATTTCTGTTTTTTGCCAGCCAAGTGATATTTCATCAACCTCGAGAGTATTGTCATTCTAACCTGTGGTCCCACATGAACTGTGCGAGGTCTTTTTCAATTCCTGTAACTCATTTCAATTGTCTTTCAGGAGAAAGGCGGATGGGGGCGGCAGGGGGGTTGTTGCTGGTGATTGCAGCCTGCTTACTGGGGAGTACGACCTTCTTGCTTGAGTTTACCCTGTCATTCAAAGAGCCCCTCTCATGAAAATGCATAGCAATTCTTCGAACCCCTTCTGTTAAGTATAATATTTCTCCCTTACTGTTTATGTCACTGAGCCATTAGTGGGAGCTGCTGACATTTTTGACACTTGGCAGCCCTGGAACACATTTGGTGGTCTTTAGATAATCTGCCGTCAAATATCCCACATTTCTTCTCTTTCTTATTTTACTCCACCTGTCTGCCCAATGGGCCAGCGAGGTGGCTTAAAACAATAAATAATTAAAATCTGTTACAACTACAAGGAATCCAGATCAAAAGGAATACCACCAAAGGAAAGCTCCAACATGGTTCTGTTTACAAATGATAACATGTCCGCCGGAAGAAAATAACCGGAGCGTTGAACTAGAGGCCCACAGACCAAATCTAACCATGTCCTCATGGGGGTTTCCAAACTTCTGCCTTCACCCCTTTCCCCAAATTTTGAGCATTTGGCAGTTTCCTGTCTTTGGAATGGTTTCCACCTCCTCCCGCCCATTCCTAAAATTTCAAAATGCCTTTCCCAAAGCTTAATTACTAGCTGTAAAACGTTGAGCTAAAATTTGCTGTCGTTTTGGCATGTTGGCTCCAGGCGCTTTTGCCTTTTGCTCTGGTCGTCTTTGCTTCTGGACTTGGAATGCTTCTCCAGTCCAGGAAGTGTTTACAGTAGGATTGCTGCTCCTGTTTCAGCCAGAGGGTGAAATCTATCTTGTGCACTGCTGGTGAGCATTGTAAAATGAGGGGTTACGTGAGGGCATCAGAGGCTTGGACTTCTGGTGGAAAGCACATCGACATCCTTGGACATTGCACAAAGAGGTTGGACTAAAAGACCTTCCAACTCTATCCTCCTGTTAAAAATTGCCTCTTCGCCAGGCGTTGGGACATGGAATGTGTGTTTTGCCCTGTTTCTGGAAAAATAACAATAACCCAGCTCTACACCAGAGAAGGAATTCAAATATTGAAGTGCCACTGCTCAAAAGGCCCTCCTCCTAGTGGATAATAATTTCATTGCAAGGACAAAAAGCTGTGGGATGGCCACGTGGCCTTTCTTTTTCTTTCTTTCTTTAACAAAGGATCATCTCTGTTTCAAGGGCTGCAAAATGACCATCCAGTATTTGAAGTTGTCCTTTATTGGATATTTATTTATTTACATGTATTTATAGCCTTCCTATAATTCCCAGAACCTTCTTAGGTGGCTTGCAATGCATAAAACATATTAACAGAGTAAAACACATTAAAGCCAATCAAAACATAATGAATTAAACATCTCTAAAAGAAAGTTATTTATTTATTTATCGATTTACATCCTGCCTTTTTCCTACAAAGGGCTCAAGGCAGCATACATCATTCTCCTCCTCCATCTTATCCCCACAACAACAACCCTGTGAGGTAGGTTGGGTTAAGAGCCTGCGACTGGCCCAAAGTCACCCAGGTGGCTCCACGGCTGGATGGGGACTCGAACCCGGATCCTCTGAGTCCCAGTCCCATGCTCTTAACCACTACACCACACTGGCTCTCATTAAATTAAAAAAGACCGCAGCATGCCGGCTAAATGTTAAAAATTTCCTAAAAAGTTATGTCTTTGCCTGGTACTGAAAGGAAAATAGAGATGGCGCCAGGCGAATTTGCCTAGGGAGGGTGTTCCAAAGATGGGGAGCAGCAGCGGAAAAGGCCCTTTGCCTAGTCGCCACCCTCTCATCTGATAGGCTGATAGAGAGCCGATTTAAAAGGAACACATCATCCAAGTGTGGTCTAGCATCCATTACCACTTGGGCATGGGACTCAACAGACACGGGTCCCCTGTTTGAAGTCCTCCACACCACCGTGAGGTGCATTGCATTTCTATTTAAGTTATAATTGCCATTTCTATTTCTCTCTCTATAAATTAGCATGTACACATTTGATGCAAGTCAGTGCCCTCTTTTGCCTTCTGGTTTGGGTGATTCTGAAGCAGATGAACTCTGTTAGCATGGCTCCAGCAAGCTCATTTCTAGCCTTTCTATCCCGTTGTGATCAAGACATGCACTATTCAATATAACATGCTTAACTGAAAGTCAGCCCTTCCATTGAGTTGAGGGAGGCATCTTGATGAGGCAACTGGTTACGGATGTCATGAAAGACTGGTTACATATTTAAGTTATTACACTTGTCTTTACTGCCAAAGAATGGGGGAAGTACTTGTAGGATTCTCTGTCTCAGTGGCCAATTTAACTGGTCTCAATGTTAAGGGCAGGGTGAAACCTACAGTTCAGCATTGGGCAGCAAATTATTATCATTAATGTTATTTCTGCACCATCAAGTAGCAAATGAAAATGCAGCAGGTGACAGTAACAGCATCAGAAAAATGCAGTACAGAATTATTTAAAGCCAAATTTTAAAAGCTATAATAGCAAACACAAGCTCAGTCACAAGATGTGTTAAGCAGATGACTTAATGCCTTGGTGTAAGACTGAAGTTTCTTTAGGATAGTCTTCACTCAGCGCTGAAAAGATCATAGAGTTTATGCCAGGCAGGCCCCAGTGGGAAGCTTGTTCCATAACTGAGTGGGGAAGGGGGGGCCTCCTCTAGGAAGCCCCTTCTCTTTGTTGCCACCAATCAGTGCCCCTTGAAGGCAGGGTCAGAGCTTAATTGTAGTGTCCAGGTCGAGTTCAGCTAGGAGAGCTGTGCCATCAAGGATTGTAGTTGCAAGCTATCATGAAGTATCTTGGGCAGCTCTGTTATACTGTATTCATTGTTTTGTCCTACTTTCTTCTTTTTTAATCCAAGTCCCCTGCATTCCCTTCTGGTGGCTCTCTGAGCTGGACTTGGCCTGGGCATCCCTTTAAAGGTAATTATCTTCTGAAAAGTGGGGCACATTCTCTTCTTGCCCTAAGCCCAACAATCCAAGCACTAGGTCGACTCATTAAAAAAGATCTGTTTGGTGGCCTTAGAATGGTCCCTGCTTTGCATTTTTCTCCCTTGTCTCCCACTCTTTTGCAAGATGAGTCTTGGTTAAGAAATCTGTTATCAGAACATATAATTTACTCCATTGAAATGGATGGGTGCCTACCATTGTCTTGGCTGTAATAGCTCTTGGTTTGATTACAAGAACTAAAAAAGGAACTAAAATCAAATCAATTCAGAGTAGAAGATACGCAGACACACATGCTTCAGATAGGAGATCCCTATGTTATTACAAATTATAAGGTTAAGACCTCTTGAACGAATCCTAGCTAGTTAAATATTTAAAACTCCAGGGTAAGAAACACATGGGCTAATGAGCTTCAGGCAACTAAGTATGAGGATCTAGGGGGAGACATCTTGTTTTATATTAGAGAGCATTAGTGAATATAAACCAGCCAAAGAAGTGTTTAATTAAGGATTATATTGATATGAGAGAGGAGGAGGAGAAAGGTATGGATTTCGAAAGAATGTTTCTCTATGTAAATTAGAACTCCAAGGAACTACACAGAAAGAGAGATATGTGCATGCATACATCAGAATTATACCTCATATTCTCAGCAACCTTCAAAGAAGGCAATTTGTTGAAATGTGGTAGACAGCTGTTTCATTCTTCGTCCAGTGCTAGCTTGTAGGTCATGTCTTTTTTTAAAACCTTTATCTTCATTCTTATTAGAGTGACTTTCTTTCCTTTCACGTTTTCAATTTTGAGTGAAAACTGTCATTCCCAATGGCTTCTCACCAAATCTGTACCCGGGTATGAAAGTGTAAGAAGAAGCAGATGGCCAAGGTGGGCCTCCACCCCTACCATCCCTTCAGAAATGAAGTCTGTAGATGAAGCCATTGCTAGATATGCAGTCAATGAGTCCAGATGTCAAGGGAGGGACCTGCCCAAAGAGGAAGGGTGTCAGCAGCCCAGAAGGGGAAAGAAAAGAAACAGCCGACACCACACAGAAAAATGGCGGGGGGGGGGGATGAAAGAGTGGGAATAATGAACTGCATAGGAGGAGCAAGATTTGCTGCTTTGGACCCAGGTTGTCCAAGTTGTTGAGAAGGGAAAGCTCCAGGCTGTAGGCAGAAATGCTGGACAGAAGAGCAGCCCTATTAGGGCAAGCAAGAATGGGAAGAGTGAAAAAAGCTGCAAGTTCTCCCCAGGACTCGTAGGCCCCAAGGTCACCCTGAGCATCTCCAAACCTCTAAACTCCCTCCCACCAGCTGCACTTTTTATTCCCCTCTGCTCCTGATTCCGATATAGATCTCTTCTTTCCTGCCAATGAAAGCAGTGTTGAAACTCCCACCAGCTGTAACCAAGATAACCAATGGTAAGCAGTGAAGGCCATCAAAAAGGTCAGAAGGCCCAGTCCTGCAATAGAAGATTGTAGCCATCTTAGACAAATTTAAGGTGATAGTACACTAGGGAATACTGTCTACAGTTCTGGGCATCAAACACAGATGAGATATCAAGAAGGATCTCTGTGGAAAACACCAAGTCAATTTCACCCAAGATATTCTTATATTCACAGCAGTGGCTGCTCTGCCCTGGTTCCCACCCCAATTCTTCCCTGTCAGTAGTGTGCCCTGACGGTCAGTAATCATGAGAGATCAGTGCAGGCTGATGGACACTGGGAGAAGGACTTAGCCACTTCTGAAATAGCCTTCAGATATTTTGCTCTGCAACTCCACTGGGCCCTAGTCAGAGGAGACAAGACTAGGGCCGAGGGGAGTTGTAGCCCAAGTCAACTGGCCACACGTTGGCCACCTGCACAACATGACTGAGACGTGTTATGTGGAAGGACAACTCGGAGTCATCACCCTTCCCGGAGGCCTCCATGGGCCCCTGTGAGAAGTGGGTTGCTGGTCTCAGTGTACCTTTGTGTGGATTGAATAGGATTCTTCTTCTGTTCTTAGGAACATGGGAGAGGATTGTATCTCATCGGGAGAAAGCCTGCTTTGCAGGTTTCCGTGTTCAATCCCTGGGATCTCCCATCAAAACTACCAGGTGCAAATCTGTTCTAGGCATTATTGCTAGCATTGTAATGCCTGACTTGCTCATATGCCCCAAGATAGTCACTCCAGACCATCCTTCTCATGCCATTTCTGCTTTTATTACCCAGATTTCTTCAAACTAGTTAAAACATGGCTTTTCTATAGGTTGCACTTTGTCTGAGGAACATATTCTGGTTTGTGCTAAGCTTGTAGTACTGTTTTGGGGGCCAGATGGCTCCAGTGGGCTTGGGATCAGGAATGGAGAAGTAACACAAGGAGGAGGGATTTTAACCTTTTAGAATGTGCAAAAGTTGGGGGAGATCAGCAGTAGAGGAAAGATCTGGGACTGTATTGGGACCCCAGGCAGGCAGAACTTGGTCTACAGACTGTAGTGCAACAGCCCTGGGTTAATTCTCAGCCCATCATCCCTATCATAGAGTCCTTCAGGTAAGGTTGGGCAAACAAGCAGTGGTGAGGACAACCATCAGGATCCTCTGAACCTTTTCTTACCACTTGCCTTGTGTCAATTTGTGTTTACGATCACATTTTTCTTTGTGGCAAGGGAACATGTTCTGCGTCACTTTGCTATAGGCTATTAAAAACCATGGGATCCCAGGGCAGGGTCTTCCTGGTGGTGATCCATGGATGCGATGGATACCGGTGCCTTCTTTCCAGGAAAGCACAGATAGATCTTCCCATTTCATCAGCCAAGCAAAATGCTTCCTGGTTTCTTTTTTATTAGGGGAAGCACCGTCATGTGTGTCTTTTTTATTTGCACGATTGGTTGCACACAAATATCCTGCCATTTTTAATTTGATTTTAATTGTGAACGAGTTTGAATTCCAGATAAAACAAGTGGGCCCATTTCCTAAATAAATGCATTCTCTCTCACCCACCCACCCCCAGCCCCAGCTTCCCACTTAATCCATAGCCTCTCTCCCCGCTTCCACCCCTCTCTCTTCTAAGTAACTCTGTGATTCCAATCTGAAATCAAATTATGGCTGTGATAACATTGTTTCTGGCTTACAGCAGCTGACATGGATATTGACAAAAACTTAGCCAGTGTTTTAATAAGAAAACAAAACACAGGGAAAAATACTCCAGAGCCTCCAGGTACATCATTAAGAAGACGCCTTGAAGGGCTGGTCCTGTCAACCAGCATAGGGAACGCATCTGAGTTCGTCATACAACTTAAACTTCTTTTGACATCTAGTTATGTCGAAATGTGACTGATCACCTAGGGGTCTGTACTCCTGTGAGGGAAAAGTTCACTGACAGACAGCGAATGTAGCCGATCTTAAACGAGAATCAAGAGAAAAGCAGCACTCCGGCGTCTGACAGTCTGCAACTGTTTCCTCGCTCTGCTTAACGAAGATGAGGACAGCTCTGCTGAACAGTTATATTAGCATCTGTATCCTTCGCTCTCATTATCACACATCTGCCCACCTTTATTCGAATGACAGCTCTGGCATTGTCAGTGAATAGATATTATGGAAGCCGGGCACAGCAGCTTAGGGTGTTCGCTTTTATTTTCTAAAGACCGTTGTATGGCTTGACAGTAGAATGCCGCAGAGGTAAAGAAGGATAATTAACATATTGGGCCATTTTTAAATAAAGCTGAGACAGCGACACTGGCAAAACCACCATTACCAGAGAAACACTTATTTGCGTTCCAGAAGAGGAACAAAGGATTGGAGGGGTGCCTTTTGCTTGGCTCCAGCTGAGTTCTGTGTGCCTTCATCTCCATCCGTATTTGCACACATGGAGAACACTGGTGCGGGCGTGCGGCTCTTCAACAAGCAGCAAATGTACAGGCACTTTTGGATTTCCCAGTGTTTTTTGTGTGCGGTCTCGACATTCGAGGCCCACCTCATTCCAGAAGGTCATTTCTTTTTTGTCTCTCCAAACCCTGCTTGACCGTACAAAACCTGTTTCTGTTCTATTTGGCTCTTAGAGTATCACTCAGAGGAATCCGTTCTTTGAATACCCTCCTCCTTTTTTCCTTGTTTCCCTCCTTCAGTACAAAGTGGCAGGATTGGGGCAAGCAGCTCATAACCTTGGACTTGACGGGGATTTTCTGGAAATAGAAAATATGATCCTACAAGAGGGGTTGAATGATTTGTCTGGGAGGGAAAGAGTCAAAGGGGAACTCCTGTTCAGAGCTTGTCTATAGACAAAGATTTCCTGTCTGTATCCAAATGAGACAAATTTAACATTCTTTTCCATTTAGAAAGGCAACAGTTTTTTCCCCCATGCAACTCAACTTGGTTTAGCCCCAGATGCTTACAGTACATAATGTTGCAATAATTTTAATGATGAATTAGACCTTCAGTGAATTCCCCATGATTCCAAGTGTGATTATTGAGGTCAACAAACCAGTTTTGAGGAACTGGAAGTGTACAAGGAAAGAATAGTACCAGGGATGTACCATTTTACATTTTCCAAGTGGTGAAATGTGAATTTTATGAACCAAAAATCTTGCAAGTGTCATTAATAATCGTCTTGTCAGATTGATGGCTGCCTCTTTGAGATTCAATGGAGTTCACATGTATTGGTTTTAATCTCACTGTGATGTTTCTGCTGAAGTGAGTGGCCATTCTCTGCACCTCTTAGCCATTGACTTGAAAGGATTTAGTAAATAAGATAACAGCTGAAGAGATACCTTAAATTACCTGGTGGTGATGACGTATATGAGAGAAAGGGAGGAAGAGGGAGGGGGGGATAGGCCTCATGATATGTTTCCATGAAGCTATTCATACGCTGTGTAGCTGAAACCTAACCCAAGCATGATGGGACTTTGGTTCGTGTTTGAAATGGGAATAATATGCTCCTTGGTGGCTCAGGAATATGTTGCTTCCTGGAGCTGCAAATCTGACTTCTCAATGGAAAGGAATCCAAGGGATTCCTTCATTTAATTCACAAATTTTATTTCATCTTTCCACCCCACCTCCCTTTTTTCCCATTCTTGAGAGGGCCTGGGGTTTTCATGGGTTAATGGGAGAAATTGCTGCTCTTTTTGGCAACAAAGAAATCAAAGCCAACCCTGCATGGATCTGCACACACGCACACACGATCACTGATAAAGCAAGAATAGCTCATTCAGATTGGAATGGCAGCCTTGCACCCACCCTTGCCAAGTTTGAATACAAAATACGATTTTCCTTTACATGGGTGTTCAAAAAATAAGGCAGAAGAGAAAGAGAGAGACTCCTGTGCCATTCTTTCTCAAGAGGCATTATAGACGGCCGACACTGTACAGAAAAATGGGAGATGTTGACCTTTTTATTATAGACTTCTCTGTACTATTGCCCTCCTTTCAAATGCACACCCACCGCCTCCTTCTCCTTCCCCACCAACACACGCACACTCTTCAGCTGTATGTTATCTCAAATAATTACCCTCCGCTTTTGGCTGTCCCTAGTGACTGTTGCTAAAAAAGCTATTCATTCTCGGTGAGTGCAGAGGGAATTTAGACCTTCTTCCAGAGGTCTGGCAATAAGCGCCTAATTAACCACTCAGGTATTGAGAAGCTGCTTCAGCCCGTCTCCTATCCATATGGCCAGAACATGTCCACAGCGATAATCACTGAGGAAAATAGTGTGTGTGTGTCTGTATCTCTCTCTCTCTCTCTCTCTCTCTCTCTCCCCCCCCCTCTCTCTCTCTCTCTCTCTGTGTGTGTGTGTGTGTGTGTGTGTGTGTGTATATATATATATAAAAAAAAGAATGGGGGGGGGGGGAGAAAGAAAGGGAAAAAAAACCCCAAACCGAAAGAGGGAAAGCATTGCACAGAACAGAAAGCGTGTGCAAATTATTTTTAATGATTCTCCTCTGGTGAGTCGGATTATCTGTAATTTCAAGCAGGGTGAGATGGCGGAGGAGGGAAGCCAACCGTGTCTGTCCTTGACCTTCTGGGCCCCCTCTGCCCCTCTGCCCAGCCTTTCCTGACTGCAGACCCGGCTCTTAGCACCGACATCAAGCGAGTGCACTAGGTAGCAGGCCATGCCTTGAGGCTTCTGGAGAAAGCTTTTAGTCTCTGTGATTTTGATAATCCTTTGTTTCTGGTATGTGACTTCCTTTTAATGCACGTCGGATATATGGATTTCCTGTGAGCTGAGCATTTGCAGCAAGAAGCCTCTGTGT